>NW_022146732.1:5496704-6123471 GCF_002938485.1 Sitophilus oryzae | reverse complement strand
GGTCTATCAATAAGAATAAGGAAGAGGGCAAAGACACCCCATATAAGCAACTAACTTTGCCCATCCAGTTTTTTACTTTTTTTATATATATATTTGTTTAATAAACAAAAAAGCGTATTATTGTTGTGTTGTCCTTATTACCACTTATAGAATAGGCCATGCGCATTTGAGAAAATACAACAATTTTTGAAATAAACACGATGTAAAATTCAGAATTGGGCAAAGTCACTCCACTTCACTGTACTCTGCAAAGTTCATCGGCAAGATTATATTCAATTGCAAGTCTGACCCAATGGTTGCGCCAGCCTAAGAAGGATATCTTCTCTCTCTTGACGATTCCATAATATGTGAAAGGAA
Source organism: Sitophilus oryzae (assembly GCF_002938485.1). Classification (NCBI taxonomy): domain Eukaryota; kingdom Metazoa; phylum Arthropoda; class Insecta; order Coleoptera; family Curculionidae; genus Sitophilus; species Sitophilus oryzae. The sequence goes on along the minus strand of NW_022146732.1, from coordinate 6,123,114 downwards.
CATCGGAGAAGATCAAGTGAATACCCAAGCAGTATAAAATTAAAGCCGTTTTTAAAACTGGGACTATCCTAAGAAATGCCCTAACAAAAACAACACTGGAATCATCAAAACAAGGTACCTTACGAGTGTGGTACCGATGATACCGATTAGTGTTATTTCTGACCGAAAAAGACAATGGAAGTGCGAAATTCTTTTAGTTTCAGTACTGATCATTGTCTAACACATTCAAAGTAATTATTGTAATGTTATTTTTGTCTATTTATATAAAGTATATATTTTTGAGAAAGCCTGCACCCACGTATAGAAAAAATCATTCCTGAATCGCAAACGGGTTTTCGCACCAACCGTGGCATCGTCGATTCCATATATTCCATCCGCCAACTACAGGAAAAAATAAAAGAGCAGCAGTCTAAATTTTATGTTGCATTCATCGATCTAACAAAAGCCTTCGACTCTGTGAACAGAGATGCACTTTGGGCAATTATGAAAAAGTTCCGAGTACCCAACAAATTTCTGTTCAACATAAAAAGACTCAGGGCAAAAATACGTACAAAATTCATAACAGAACTTCAATACGCTGATGACTGCGCTTTAGTTGCAAACACGTTTCAACAGTTACAAGAAATGTTGAACACATATACCTGGGCATACGAGACTTTAGGCCTTAAGCTAAATATCGATGTGACCAATGCTATAAAAATCGGAGACGAGCTATTGGAATATGTAGCGGAATTTAATTACCTGGGCAGTTTGATTTCGGGAAAGGCCAATATCGACTCTGAAATTCAGCACAGGATTAGCAGCGCTTCAGGAGCATTCTGGAAATTAAATGCAGGGTTTTCTACAATTATAACTTGAGTAGAAAAACCAAATTTGCAGTGTACCAAGCAATTATAATCCCCACCATGTTATATGGGAGCGAAACCTGAGTGTCGTACCGCCGACACATGAACGCATTAAACAAGTTTGAACAGAGACACCTTAGACAACTCTTAAGAATCCGGAGGTTCCATCGTGTCCCAAACGTATCGGTCCTTGAAAAAGCTAACTGCGAGAGCAGTTAGAAAAGCTAACGCCTTGCGTGACCATCTTTTGATACGTGTCAAATACTCGTCAGCGAGTAATGGCAGTATAACCCTAACACTTAACTTTCAAAAGCCAATAAGTTCAAAGTCAAATTAAATATTTACCTGTAATGAGATTAAATTTCACAGCAAACTTTGGTGGAATTTTTGTGATGACATTGTCACTGAGATCGCAGGTTTTGAGTTCGGTGTGTCTCATTAAGTGATAAACGGCATCTGGAACTTGCATCAGCTGACAGTTTGAAAGATCTGAAACAAACAGATAAAAATAAGAACCAAATAAATAACAATTAATTACAAATCCATCACACCAACATAAATGGCAATAGTCTGAAGATCTCTCCAAAAAAAAACTTTATGGGTATTTCGCCACTGCACTGCAAGAAAATCTACAAAATATCATAGTTATTTTTTGTAAACAGTTCTAGCAGTTTTAATAGGTAGGTAGCTACAGTAAAAAGCAGCTTGCAGCATGCTACTTTTGGCCTGTGTGTAATCACACGACACTTTACCAGACATATCACAAAAGCTGCGGAGTTGAAGCTGCTAAGTCTGACATTTCCTTAAAATTTAATAAGCATTTTTTATACCCTGTGTATCTTTCTATGAAACAGTATTTTCTGACATAATCACATAATCTCTACGCTATTGAAAGATGCATGCAATTTACCTCAGATAGGAACTATCGAAAACAGGAAATAGCTATCTTATCCGATAGTCAAGCAGCACTAAAAGCTCAACTCAGTAATCATCAATTCAAAGTTGGTCAAAAAAATGCCTAGAGAAGCTAAACAAATCAGAAAAAGGAAATAAAGTCCTTCTCCTCTGGTTGCACGCTCACCAAGGGATAGAAGGCAATGAAAAAGCAAACAAACTAGCTAGAAAAGTAGAACTCAAGAACCTGGAAGACTTAATCCCTAACTTAGAATGGGAATTTTCCAACGAACTAAAACACTCGAAAAGTTTTTGAGAACAACGCAAAAGATCTTCCTTGATTTAGTAAGAACAATCTTCAGATTCACAAGGGGTTTCTAACAGGACACTGTCTCCTCAATGAACACCTCAGTAAATTGAAGTTGAGAACCAACGGCGAATGCTGATTCTGTAGGGAAAATGGGGAAACACCAGAACACCTTATCACTGAGTGCGCCGAGACGACTACCGTTCGTGCCATAAACTTTGTTACGGCGGATATCGGAGATGGAAAACTGGCCTCTATGGAACCGCCTGAGATACTGGCTTTGGTTAAAGCCCTGAGACTGTATAATGACTTGTAACTCGTTATAACTCAAGAAGAGAAGAGCACGAGCCGAGGGCGCCGTGTTGTGCTCGTTGTTCGCCGCGAGCAGCAAGAACAACGAGATCATAGTCCGAGCCAACAACGATCCATATGAAATGTAAATGGCTCGCGAGCACACAAGAAATATTCTTTTTTAGCGTCAGTGCAGTTTTTGACGTGACTTGGTTCAGATGTTCTTACATACTTCTTTTGCAAAGCTCACCTTTTCCTGTTCCTACTGACTCTTTTTCCTTTTTCCTCTCTCTTCTATAAGTTACATACTTATAATTTCTTTTTTCTTGCATATTTCTTCAGGTTTGTCTATTAAAGTGGCAGTTTCCTTCCAGGCATCTATATTTTTTTTATATTTTTTTGGGGTTTTCAAAATAGTTTTCGTCTTTGGGATCCCACAAAATAGTATGCGTCCTATACAACCCAACTAATTGAAGCAAAATATCCTCCGCCCATGTATGTCCATGCTCGCCGATCAGACCAGAACGACGAACCTGCCACAACGCCGTCCAAATTATAACTGCGAGCTCCTTTGTGTTCGTTGCAAAAACCGACAAGAAGTGGATCGCGACGATCACACGTGGAGTACACATAGGAAGGACACACAGGAGAACACATGTGCTCGGCTCGCGTTGTACTCGCCATATGTATACGCATCTTAAGGCCACGGTGATTAACCCCCCCTAAACATTCTACATTCTACCTATATATTCAATGAACATATACATACTCAATTTTTAAAACAAATATATTTTAACATTATTATCTATACTAATATATAAAATCCTTAAGTGACTAACTCACTGATTAATCACGATCCTGCTCAAACCACTCAACGTAAGAAACTCAATTTTGGCATACAGGTTGATTCTAGGGTGTAGATAAGAAGGGATTTTTCGAAATTCCAGTTCCAAGAGGGTGAAACCGCCCCTCAAATATTACAATATTTTTTATTTAAAAAACGGTTTCCGAAAAAACACTTAAACACGTATATTTTATTTTGTTTTGTTACATATTTTAAGATTTTTTAAAAATGTATTCAGGGTGTTTCGAAAAATCTGGTCATTGATTAATCACGATCCTGCTGAAAGCGCTTGACGTAAAAAGCTGATTTTTGGAAAACAGATTGACTTTAGGGTGTAGAGGTTCGATAAGAAGGGATTTTTCGAAACTCGAATTCTAGGGGGGTGAAACTAATCCCTCAAACATTATTTCTTTTATATAAAAACCGGTCAGTTTTTCGGAAAAACTCTTAAACACGTATATTTTATTTTGTTGTTTCACATATTTTAAGATTTTTTATAAATTTATACAGGGTGTTTCATAAAATATGACCATTGAGTAATCACAATTCTGCTTAAACTGCTTGACGTTTAAAGCTGATTCTTGGCAAACGGATTGACTGTGGGGTGTAGAGATTCGATAAGGAGGGATTTCTCGAATCTCAAATTCCAAGAGGGTGAAGCCCCTCAAATATTACAATATTTGTTATTTAAAAAACGGTTAGTCTTCCGGGAAAACGCTTGAACAAGTATAATTTATTTGGTTTTTTTACATATTTTGAAATTTTTTAAAAAATTATACAGGGTGTTCCCAAAAGTTGGATAATTTCTTAATCACGATTCTGCTTAAACTGCTTGACATAAAAAGCTTATTTTTGGCAAACGGATTTTTCGAAAGTCAAATTCCAACGAGATGAAACTACCCATCAAATATTAACAAGTTATATAATAAAATTTTATCCAGTTTGTATGTTAATGGCAATTCTTGCTTTGCTTTATTATCACCATTACAAATGATTAATTCGACGCGAACGAAGTAGCTGGTACACGCTAGTAGAAAGATATTTTCCAAAGTTTGAAGTAAAATATTATGGTGTAATGCGTTAAATTGGTGCTATTTGGCTCTTACAACATCCGAGGTTCTGACTTAAATTAAATTGAAAATCATCAAAATTTGCTAAAATTATGAAAAAAAAATGTTGACTAAAATCGGGATTATGTAATTAAATATAAACTAGGTGTAAATTAGCATAATGACTACGTTAATTACAAGAAGCGATGTTTGGCCGTATTACTATTATTTTTCGCCATTCCCAACAACCGTGTTTTATAATTGCCACAGAAATACTCGCGGAAGAAAAGGATTGTATTTCTTATGTAATTTATTTTATAGTTAACGTTCGCCAACCATCTGTGTAAAATTTCATTAGGCAGGTATATCAATTAAAAGAGTACGTTAAAATAGGTAATCCCTATGTAATATGAATTAGAATATTTATAGTAGCGTTGATTGAAAAAATATATTTTATATTTTTCTTCGCATTCTACTCAACATCTCAATATCCTCGATATTTCACTAAAAATATTGAAAAACTTTTGAGTGCCTCTGATTCAGTTTTCGGAAATTTATTGATAGTGCTTCAAGAAAATGCAATGTTCCCAACTCCTACCTTATCCACATTCTGTATTTTTATAAGTAATAAGTCCACATTTTTGAACAAACCAAACCAAACCCAATTTCTTCAATCAACGATAGTAGGTAATCCCTAGGTAATCCCTATGTACTATTAATTGATATTAACAAATAATTAACAATTAATTATAGCACAGACAAAATTGAAAGCATCATATGCGATTTCTTTTACATCGGAGACATTGTTTGCTTTGAATTGAATTAAAAATTCCCTTTTGCCCCCTAATTAAAATTTGATAAATAAATGACTAAAAGTACGGTTTCTGCTTGTATTTAAAAACAATGTTTCTTTTATAATTTTAGATAAGTATACCAGTTTTCAGAATTTTCAGTTATCTAGGTAAGTAAAGGGACGTCATTTATTTTCTCATAATTTCATCAAGGGTGATTTTTTTATTTTTAACTAATGGTATTACAGCTGGGGGTTGAAACTAAAAGCCGGACTTCGGGCTTCCATTGTCATTATTTTTTCCGCCGAAAGAAAGAAGTCCGAAATTCTTTTAGTTTTAATACTGTGATAAAACTTTTAAGAATATTGAATCACCTCAACATTCAAGGTGATCTACAGATCTTAAAATTACAATTTACTTCTTTACTATATTTATTAAAAATTATAGAAAATAACGAATAAAAAAAATAACAAAAACCTTCTAAATATTAAAAGGGAAAACATAGTAAACATTTTAAAGCGTACAAAACAAATAAAAAAAAACCATAAACATAAGATTACTTATTGGTACAAGGTTTGTTTAATAAAGTTCTTCATGGTGGACAAAATAAAGTATGCCCAAATTTTCTTCAACGGGAGTTATTCGTTTTTTCAAACTCGCTACTTCAAGCGTATGAAAACGTTTAATATGTTTTAGTCACTAGGTTCCTTAATATATGTTTCTCTTGCATGCCTAACTTTTGCTGTGACTTCATTATATTACAATATGAAAAACAAGCACTATTACATTCTTGCGTAGACAGATTACAGAGTGCCTAGTTTACCTTAATTTTTGGACAGAAAATGTCGAGGAAAATTTCTTCCATAGGGAAAATACGACACAGCACTTTTTACAACGATAATAAAATAATTATATCATAATTATACATAAAATATAAACATAACCACAAAAAACAAAGCGAATTTAGGCGTATGTCAACGTTGCCAGCGTTGAGCCCAATTTAATCTTATTCATATATTGCCTATTATTCAAATTATCCTTATTTATTTTTATACTTCACAACATGTCGTGGCAATGCAACTGAATCTTCCAAACTCACTGCTATCGTTTAGGGAATGTTAGCATTCACTAGTAAAAGTTGGTTTCAAAAATAGCTGTTGAACTTTTAAGAAAAGTGACAAGTCTGAAGTGGCAATGGATCGGGCATGTGACACGCCTGGATCCAAATCGACGGCCCCAAAAGTCATACTATGGAGACCAAGGGGAACTAGAAGAAGTGCGGGCAGACTATAAAAGAGATGTCGGTGACGTCAAAACAGTGCCTGGGAGACAATGGATGAGATTGGCTAGAGATCGAGTAGCATGTAAAAATCCAACACTGGATGGAACCAGGCTGAGAAAGAAAAATAAGAAGAAAGAAGAAGTTAAATTATATAACTATTCTATTTAGCAAACTTAATTGATTTACATTCACCTTCACAATTATGTAGACAGTATTAAAATACTGTGTATATAAAAATAACTCGTGATAATATAGAAAATGAAATAATAATTTTTAAAATAATATCATATTGCCATTACTAAACTTTAGTATAATTAGAAACATACGTATTTTAAAATAGGATCTCCGTTACGCAAGAGAGAGATATACATTAGCAGCTATCCAGCCAGAAAAAATATACCTAAAGCCTGATTCTCCTTGGCGTCGTCGCATCGGTGGATTACTCTGGTGACTCCGGAAGCCATGTCCCTTCGGAGGCGAAACCGACCGCGACAGAGCTGACAGTTATTCCGATACCGCGTTATAATTAAACAAATAATTTAGCCTCCCTCGCGAGCGCATGCACCGCGCTATCGTTTCCTGGTGCGCGCTCTTCTCCACGTGTACGAACGCGAACTGACTGGCACGAATGCGACGATTTAATTTTAGATTAGCGCGAAACCTTGTGGGCGATGTATGAGTAGTTCTACAGTCATTTATTGTTGTACCTGCTAAAGATAGGAGGCGTAGTTTTACAGGTGTCTAGAATTTATAGATTTGTATGGATTTTGAAAGATGCACTGATAAAAAAGACCTGAACTAAAGTCGTCATCGTTATTGAAAAAAAAAATTAGTGGCAAGAGAATTTATTTTAGCGTAAAAGAAAATATTTTGCCTGAAGAAAACCTCCCTTAACTCCTAACTAACTTAACTTTGGGGTGATGAACCACCCCAAAAAATACCAAGGAATGAAGAAGCAGAAATAGCTACTATCGAGGAAAATAATATCACTTTACTTACTGCAGACCAGGAAAACCTAAATTTATCAGAAAATAATATACCTCGTAATATGCCTGTAACTCTTCTCTTAGATCAAAATAAATTTTAGTTGAGTCAATAGTATTCGCTATTGGTTTAAGAAAAGTGTCTCTTTAATCAAGAAATGTCCCTTTTTTAATCAAGAATTTTGGCATGAACCAAAGGGACTATTGTTCTTGTAGCAAGAACTTCTTTGCATATTCATTTTGGGTCAAGAGTGAAATACTTTGAACAGATAGATTATTCTATTCTCTAAAGTAATTTTTTAAAGCTTATGGAAAGGTAGTTAATGCTTTGGGCAAAGAAACGTCGTTCTTGGCCCTATTGAAAAGCGTCAATCTTTTGGGTCAAAGTCATATTCATTTCGACTGAGAGATCCTTTTTTTCAGTGTGTGCGACATTTTACAGGTTCGTTCCAACACACAAATTTGTACCGTTCTAGAATGGTAATTGGGATTAAGCCGGTCCCAAACGATGTGTCAAACAGCTTTTAACGTGAACATTTGCCACATCGTGTATGAGCCACACTTGTCAATTGCAATATTGTCGAAGCCTATGCCAAATGATGCGTCCAACATTGGTTCCAACGTTGGAAGCATCGTGTAGGACCGGCATCGTGTATTGTATATCCGAATATGTACGCACGAGTCGACTTAGACAGCTTTGTTGCGAAAATTAAATGCTGGGTGGTAAACTGATTTTAGAATCACTGCTGAATCCGTTTTTGCTGTTGATCAAATCGGTGTGAGAAGTTGTGAAGCTATAAAATGTTGTTTCGGGAGAGTTGAATATCCGAGAAAGTTGAGTTATTGAAGGTTATTACACCCAGCAACGCCCTAATTACGCCCTCCTTTACGCGTTACCATTTTTTCAACGACAATTTTATTAACATTAGAAATTGTCATAACACGACGCCTAGTACGGCTTCTTTTTCGCTTAGTTTTTACTACCCGAAACAGCCTTTAAACAGCCGCTACACTGTCCTCGAAAAGTTTTAGGAAATATTTCATGAAAATGATTTTTTCTGAAAATAGTACGATAAATTACGAAAGCGTAGAGCTGCCATCGCAACATTGAAAAATATTTTTAGCAAAAAAAAGCGAATATTTTTTTAGCAAATATTTTTACACTTTTTCTGTAAATTTACAGATTTTCTGTAAATTTACAGATTTTCTGTAAATTTACACTTTTCCTGTAAATTTACAGATTTTCTATAAATTTACACTTTTTCTGTTAATTTATGCATTAGTGGCAACAGTGGTGCGTTATTCTACGAGTAGTTCCCATCGAATTCTGTTCTACGCCAGTTTATTCACAAAAGTCTTTACTAGTAAAGACAGAATTAGGGAACCACTGCGGCAATTAATTGAAGGATTGAAGACATGCGGACTATATGAAAAGATTAAGCAATATCCCAGTATATTCAAAGATATATTTTGTTCTGAAACCACACTCTCTTCAAAAATACTTGAAGAATTATTCCTCATCGTCTATACTGAACCTGGGTCTAACATAGTACAGAAAATCGGGTGATCTCTTATTTTAGGGATTATGTATTAAATTTCGAATGTGTATGATATAATAGTATGGCATTTTTTTGTTTAATATGTTTTCTAATATGCTTTTAATCGACCCGGAAAGTATTTTCACCCTTTCCGATGCATTACTGTTTGCAAGAGGATCTGATGGCCTCCACCTCTGGGATGACGTAAACTGTCGTCTGCAAATGATGTAAACTTAACATAACCATCCTCTAGCAGACATGTCAAAATTTCTTTATGACTTAATCCGATATGAAAGTAGGTTTTAATGTATTCGTCCATAATCTCTGATGAATATCTGTACTACTTAGGCACAATAGCAACTTAATCAGCGGAGAACAATGCTCACTTGTAACGTGAGTAACGAGCAGGTCGATGCCGAGACGTCATTCTGCTGGGTAGTAAATTTCGCATGCAATTTACAGAAAATCTGTAAATTTACAGAAAAAGTGTAAATTTACAGAAAAAGTGTAAATTTACAGAAAAAGTGTAAATTTACAGAAAATCTGTAATTTTACAGAAAATGTGTAAATTTACAGAAAAAGTGTAAATTTAGCACATACAGAAAAAGTGTAAATTTACAGAAAATCTGTAAATTTACAGAAAAAGTGTAAATTTTGCTAAAATTATATTTCATTGTTGCGATGGCAGCTCTACGCTTTCGTAATAAATATAAGCCCGTGTTATAAAAATTAGTTCCCACGTTTTCTGATCAATTTCGGGAAACATGGGAACTACTAATTGTCTAAATCCTGGGTGCTATTAAAAGTATCATTTGCAGATTTTTCTTTTGCTTTTAAATAATGTGCGTGGACCATCTTTTGTTGACATCGGGTCAATTAATAATTTTCATAAGCGTAAAATATTCATAATGTTACCAGTATTACTCATCAAGCAATACTACTGTTATATTAATCATTTAAGGCCGTAAACAAACATATCATATACAATTTTATATACTAATTCATTATAATAAAATTAGATCATAACAATATTGTAATTATTATATTCCTGTACAATGAGTGTTTAAAGTTTTTTTTCCTAAATATCTACTATATATACAGGGTGGCCCATCGAAAACGTTCCGCAAAGCATAACGGCCAGGGTATCGTTTTTTCAAAAAATCCAAAAACACGTCATTTTTTTTGTGAGGGGGGGCAACTTTTGCCCTAAAAATGATTGCAAAATCTTCAACCCTCTGAGCGGGGGTGTCATCCCCTAACTTTTTTCAAATGGGAAGGGGGGTCAAGTGGCGCCGCAACGAAAAGATATTTCTATTCTCTATATTTCCCCGCCTCGTTTTTGAAAATCGGTCGAGTCATTGAGAAAATATGAAGGCTTGAAATTTGAGAAGTTTATTTAAACATTTATCAGAGTAAATAATAAGGATAAATTCCTTCGACCAATTTGAGTTTTTTCTTATTATTTTTAGATGTTTACGCATTTTTTCACTTGCCACAAGGTTGAACGATCAGCTGTGGTAGTTGCTAGATAGCTGTTCTGTGACTTGTGCGTTGAAGTTCTTCTCAATATCGTTAAACTGACCCACAATAGAATTTCCAAAAATACCAGTCCACATGTTCAATTTCTGAGGGTTTTGTGTGTGCACCTCGTTAAAAACCCTGGGGTTGTCCTCAGCCCAGTACCGACATTTGTGCCGATTAACTACATCGTTCAAAAAGAAAGTACAATCATCCGAAAAACACACATTAAATAAGAAATTATTATCATTCGCCACTCGTTCACTCATAGTTTCACAAAATTGCAAGTGACGATCAAAATTGTCTTCGTTGAGTTCTTGTAGCAACTGAATTTTGTACGAGTCGAACTTGTGTTTTTTTAATATTCTTTGGATATTTGTACGATTCACGCCGGTCTCATTGGCTAATTTTCTTGTACTCAGCGTACTATCCATGGCAACTTGGCCCAATACGAATACCTCCATAGCTTCATTTATTACAGGATTTTCCCTCTGCCTCTTTTTATTCATAACGGAACCAGTTTCGCGAAATTTTGCTACTAACTCGCGAACAATTTTGCCATAAAGGTGTTTGTCAGGATGGCGTTCATTGAATATCTGCGCAACCCGATTGCCACATTCATTATTTTTAAAATAAAGTTCGATTATTTCCACTTTTTCTGCAAGTGAGTACACCATAATAATTGTTAAAAAGTTTAACGATATTGATAAGAACAACGCATAAGTCACAGAACAGCTATCTAGCAACTACCGCACCTGATCGTTCAACCTTGTGGCAAGTGAAAAAATGCGTAAACATCTAGAAATAATAAGAAAAAACAGCAAATTGGTCGAAGGAATTTATCCTTATCATTTACTCTGATAAATGTTTAAACTTTTCAAATTTCAATCCTTCATATTTTCTCAATGACTCGACCGATTTTCAAAAACGAAGCCGGAAAGTATAGAGAATAGAAAGCCCTTTTCATTGCGGTACCACTTGACCCCCCTTTCCGTTTGAAAAAAATGAGGGATGACACCCCGCTTAGAGGGTTTGTAGATTTTGCAATCATTTTTGGGGCAAAAGTTGTCCCCTCACAAACAAAATTGAAGGAATTTACCCTTATCATTTACTCTCATAAATGTTTAAATAAACTTTTCAAATTTCAATCCTTCATATTTTCTCAATGACTCGACCGATTTTCAAAAACGAAGCCGGAAAGTATTTTTGGGGCAAAAGTTGTCCCCCTCACAAACAAAATTGACGTGTTTTTGAATTTTCTGAAAAATAAATTACCCTGGACGTTATGCTTTGTGGAACGTTTTCGATGGGCCACCCTGTATAATAATTATGGAAATATATATGTGGAATATATATATCAATATAACATAAAACGAGATGTAATTAACGAAATATCATCGTATCGTTCTATTTTAGAAACGTCTAGGTTTACTTATTTCACTGAGATTTACGAAAAAAAATCCTTTGCCTCAGGTACAGATACCGCCACGTTTTGGAAATAGCTCAAAACAAAACAAAATTGAACGAGGCAACAAAAAAGGCAAAAAAATCCCCCTTTCTTGTGCCAGCAAAGTTCCAGAGTGCAGTCAGGCTGCTCACTAATTCTCGATATTATACCCGATTTTGTATATGTATGACAAAAGCTGAATTATACAAAAGTTCTTACTTACACAGCAAACAAATAAAAGAGAAAGCATGAGAAAGAATTAGAATAACGACTTAATAATTATAGTATTGTTGATATTATGTGAATGTGTAGAAAGAAGGGAAACATAGATATTACTTAAAATGAGAACAAAAAGAAGAACTTAAAATGAGGATATTACTTAAAATGAGGACATTACATGAGAGCCGATATACGGTGATATAAGCCGAAGGAAAACTTAAATTAATCATAATAAAAGTTATTACTTTATGCACCAAATGTGTACGTATTACATACAGTCGTACGTGTGTAGTAGTAAATCTATTTTAGAATTCTATTTATATATGAATAATGCGTCTTAACTGTTCTGCGCATTATTTCATTTTCTTCCTTGATACATACTCGTTAAATTCGAGTGTGCTCGTATTTTATAATAAAATTATATAAGAATTCTTGCCACTTAACTGCTGATATAGAAATTTAATTCTACGCTGTGTTTGTCATAATGTGGATCAACCTGCTCTCACTACCGGTTTCGGAGCCCTGCTCCATCATCAGGTGAGCTTGGGCAGATCCACAAAATGACAACCACAGCGCAGAGATAGTTAATTCCGACTTGTCGAAATGTCTCCCGTTCGGGACTTAAAATCTAACGGACACTTTCCCACAAGTCGGAATTAACTATCTCTACCAACCATAAGTCCGGGAACAAAAATGTATAGAATCATTTTTATAGAGAATTTTGTCAGCTTTATTTTTATATATAAAGCATTTTTCGGTAGATTGAAAAATTGACGTTTAACTCATACCCACTTCTCGAGCTTCGGGGACTTTTGACACATAGGTATCAGCCCAAGTCTGGAGGAATCGTTTAAAACCATTTTCAAAACTGTGAGAATTTTTCCACCGATGGGCCTTTTTTAACTAATTTGACTATTTAGATAATGAATGTTTTATTTCACTAATTATATAACGTCTGTAGATTATATAACATTCTCAGCATAATTAAATAAACCATAAACGCAGCGCAGCGCCTCAGCATTTACCAGCAACTATCACACTTTCCCACCCCGAAGGTTATTAAATTATAACGCAGAAAAAAAGAAACAAACAAAACAACGATAATTAAACCGCTTATTAAATTAAATTAATTCGATTTGCCGATCACGTCTCGCTGGCAGCTTTTCCGTATTCCCATTGCTTTGTTCGCCTACTTTACTGTCCCATCGCAATAACGTAAAAACTAATGACAGATATGGTAGTACCGCATTCGAGCGATAAGGAAACGACAATAAATGAAAGAAGAAACGTAAAAAAGTGAGGGAAGATTTTACCTATTATAGACGTAAATAAATTTGTTTGGCCGTTAACACAGTTCGATTACTGTGGCCTTTGGACGCCTTTAAAGGACATTGAAAGGTTGTCGGGCGAGTTGGCAGCCGATATACGGTGATTAAAGCAATTACTGAAATATATCGAGAGATCGTAGATTTATATCATACTGAATGTCAGCTTCAACGTCAAACTTTACGTGACGCGACACTTTGAAAAAAAATGTCTTTAAATTAATAGGTAATTTAAAAAAGGCGTCCATTATTTCCAAAGAAACCTGGTTTATAAATCCAAAAAAAGCAAAGAGAGTCAAAGTCTCTGTCTCAACATTTATTACTAAAAAGTTAAATTGTGACACGTGTTTCGCCCGTAATGTTGAGACCGAGACTTTGAGTATTTCCGCTTCTTTTGGATTAATAGGAAATATTGCTTTTATGTTACTAAGTACTTAAAAACAGGGATAACGGCCGTCGAAATACCGATTCCCGATAGATCAGCGAAGTTAAACGACGTTCTGCGATATAGTGGATGAACGGGTGAACGCGTAGAGACTTTATCGTGCTATTGTTCCGCATTATACACCTATCATTCAAGCCACTTTTTCTTTTCAATAATAAGGGGTCGCCCTGTGAAGGAAACACTGCGACCTCTAAAGATTGATTCTCACTATACCATCCGTTTCCATTCCATATCCGTTCCGTATTTTTTATTGTACTGACGCTATACCTACGTAAGCTTCCGTTCCGTATCAGTTCCATACTTTTTATTGTACAATTTATATCATTACAAAAGTTTTATTTTAAAAGTTTGTATCTTTTGAAAAATGCAATAGATATAATTAAGAGGTGAAAGGGGATAAATAAATATCAGCAAAATGTTAACAGAGCTGGCACATATGTAAGAACTTGACAACGCTGATACGGAAGGTATAGCGAGAATCAACCTTAAAGCAGCTGAACATTAAATCGTATTTTTCTCAATATGGAGAGACACTTCATATCGGGTCTGCTCTAGTACAACAGAAATATAATCTACTAAACGTCGCAAGATTAACGTTGATTGTTATCTTGTGTTTCGTATGTACGCCCCATCATTGTAATTATGCCATTGTTTATAAATAGCCTCTATACTTTTGTGGCAGGTTGAAAATCAAAGTGTATTGCATAAATATGTGAAATAAATTTAGATTGAAAAGCACAGTTTTAGGACAAATCTTATAATAATTGTTTTGGTTTGGAATTGGAAGTTTTGGTTGAATAAATCTTCAAAGACCGTTTTAAAGCGTTCTTTTTGGAAGTAAATACTGCGATTTTGTAAGTTTAATTTAAATTTTATTAACGTAAAACTGTGACAATTGTGAAAATGATATTTTAGAAGTGCTGGATGAAAAACTGCAAAAACAGACATGGTGTTTTCAGGTGTTTTCATAGGTAACCAAAAAGTGATCCACACGATTTCCAATGTTAAATTAATATTACCGAACCTGATAGATATAAAATATGTGTGACCGAACATTATAGTATTTATTATATTATGACAACTAGCGTGTACCATGACAACTAGCGTGTACCAGCGACTTCGTTCGCGTCGAATTAATCATTTGTTATGGTGATGATAAAGCAAAGCAAGAATTTCCATTAACATACAAACTGGATAACATTTTCTCACATTTATGTCAGCATGAGGAAAAACAATCTGGCGATAATATTATATAACTTGATAATATTTGAGGGGTAGTTTCATCTCGTTGGAATTTGACTTTCGAAAAATCCGTTTGCCAAAAATAAGCTTTTTACGTCAAGCAGTTTAAGCAGAATCGTGGTTAAGAAATTACCGAACTTTTTAGAACACCCTGTATGATTTTTTAAAAAATTTCAAAATATGTAAGAAAACCAAATAAATTATGCGTGTCTAAGCGTTTTCCCGAAAGACTAACCGTTTTTTAAATAACAAATATTGTAATATTTGAGGGGCGTTTTTCACTCTTTTGGAATATGAGATTCGAGAAACCCCTCCTTATTGAACCTCTACACCCCACAGTCAATCTGTTTGCCAAAAATCAGCTTTAAACGTCAAGCAGTTTAAGCAGAATCGTGATTACTCAATGGTCATATTTTACTACAAACAGGATATCTATCAAACAATTGCCTTTTTTGCGCTTTATACTTCCCCAATTTCTATTTTCTTTCCTTTTTTTGACAACTAAGTTATTTTCAACTGGAAAAAGACTTTCTAATCATTGATGCATAATAACGTTTAACCTAAATCGTAGAAAGCAATTTACCAAAGCATATCGTCACAAGAAAATTTGAATCGGGAAAAAGAGCAAGCAAAAACTAAACAATAAAAACGACAGACCAATCGACTATAAAACAAAAGTGCGAGTGAGTCACACCGCTAACCACTTTCTATCTTCGTATAATAACCCAATTTTAAATAGCATAGAATCACGGTGCGTAATAACAGTTATCCGAGATAAAAACGCAATTCTGTCGAGTACTTTTGATTTTATTGTGGTTTCGATGTCGGAGAAAGCAGCCGATGCGCAGATTCACTTGGAAATTAAAGGATTAAAACGTTTTATTGTCAATCGATAAATAAAAAGATATTTGTAATATACTCGTATGTTTGTTTATAAAATGTATTTTAATTAATCTAATTAATATTAATAATAATGATAGATAAATAATGATCTTGTACAAAAATTTCGTGATTGGATTGCAATCAGAAATATGTTGGTCAAGCCAAAAGATCAGTCATAACTAGGTGTAAAGAACATATGGCTCAAGTAAGATATGGTAGAGCTGATAAATCTTGTGTTTCATATTTTTGATAAGATCATTGTGTACAGGGTGCCCCACTAAGAATAGCTCTCGGCTGTATCTCAGAAAGCATTAGCCGTAGGGCCTGCGGAAAAAAATATTTATAACAAAAGGGGCTATGAGAAATTGCTGGAAATTATTTTCAAGTTTGTAATACGGCCGCTAGAGGGCGCCACTGCTATGGAAAATAAGAAAATAGAATTTTTATAGAATTTTGTCTAGATAATAGGTACTATAAGTAACATCTTCATAATCCTCAGTAAATTTTGGATTTTTTTGTTAGAACTATTTTCCCCTATCTGCTAAATTAAAATGGTGGGAGAAGGTTAAATCTGTCTTTATTTAAATGTTAATAACACCGGACTGGATGATCAGAATCCAACAAGCTGGGGCTCGTTTAAAAGAGCGTTCCTTACTCTATATTATACCATAAAAATAATAGTAATAAGCTTTTGAACGTAGACGCTAGGGGGCGCTGTCTTACAATTTAATAAACATTGCGCGTTTTTTCAAAAAAATTAAATACGATAGTATATGTAATTTTAGCTGATAGCAAAGAGTAATACAAGCTTAAAAAGCCCGCGAAAGCCGCATCTTGGTATCTTCTTTCAAACCGAAGATATTATCAAAATTATAATAAATACCAAAAAATAAGCCCTTAATTATCTTATTTTTACAACACCGTATCAGTAGCTCTCTTGATTATGCTCATTCTAATAAAAAATAAGATAGAAACAGTTAGTTTATTTTAAAATCGACGAAATACCAGAATACCATAATACCATATGTATTAATATCTAATAATAGGTATTAGTAACAGTGAACAAGAAACGATGCCTCTATCACTCTTGGTCAATACCAACTGAGTGCCTATAACAACTGAGTGCGTATATAAACGTTCAATTTGTAGATAATAGTTTTGTTTTAATCATCTACCGATGATGCTAATATGATTAATGTTTTATGTTGCTGTTTTAACCCCAAAGGTGTAATTATTACATTCTTTTATTAAATTTTTGTGCGGGTCCGAAAACTTTTCAAATAGCCCCCATATAGTAAACAAACAGGTAAAAGGTACAAAAATAGACTTTCAACAGCTGAGAGTAATGCTAACAGGAAATATTTTAAATATACCTTAGAGGCGTGATGGATATTTTTAGATCGATCTTCTTGTTGCACTTTGGGCTAACAAGTGCGGCTGCCAACAAAATGCATGTCAAATACTTATCGGTTCTATTCTAATTTCTAATTTAATAACGCTTAATATAAAGGTGCAGATGTTTTTAGTTCAACATTTTAGAATATGGTTAAATGTCCTTTATGCCTTAATTGATTTGAATTTGCTGAAATTTATTATAAAACTATAACAAACATATAAAATATTATATCAGTATTTTATTTTCTTGTCAATATATATTTACAGAAAATTCTAGGTTATTCGGTAATAAAATATCTGTCAAAAATTTGATAAAGTTATATTAAAAGATCGCGCACACTATACCTACACGGACCGGCACGGACCAGACCAGTAAAATCTACCGGTGAAGGTGACCGTGTTATTTAATAGAGTAGAGCACACTAGACCAGTACCAGCACGTACCGCCACAAGCCACAAGCCACGACCGTCAAAACAGGTCGTGTCGGTCAGGGACAAATATGACCGGCAATATTTATGCCTGGTCGTGCTGGTCCGACCTAATGTGCGCACCGGCGAACCAGCACACCTCCACAAACATGCAAATATTGAAGGGTTCGTCAGTATTTCGAGTACGCTAGCTGGCTCAAGTCGAACCTTTAAATCGTTTTAAATATGAATGAAGAAAAGCTTATTTTACTGGTACAAAAGTATCCAGAGCTGTGCGATACGAGCCAAGCATTTTATATATAGAGACCAAGAAAGAAAAGATGCAATATGGGAGTCGATAGCAAAAAAAAATAATCAAATTTGATTTGTGACATTCGAAAATATTGGAAAAACTTTTCTTCGAATCTTTTTAATTCAGGAAACAAATGATGAAATTCGCCATATTGCTTTCTCTTTTGATTTATAGGGTGAACCCAAAATCTTCTTTTTTCTTAGCTTCCTTCTTTTCCTCCTCTTCTTCACACAACATGGCTAAAATAATAATTTCTTCCTCTGAACTACTCTTTTTCAATACTTTTATGTTGCACGCTCTAGTAGTTGAGCCTTGACAACTGTACTTTTTTCGAAACTCTCGCTTATGTTGCTGGTCTGTGGCGATAAAGTGTGCGATGTCATGCAGGATGCAGGTTTGAGCTGTGCTGGTCCGTACTGGTCCGTGTAGGTATAGTGTGCGCGATCTTTAAAATTAAAATTCGGATAAGTTGATTCTTGGAAAAAGGTACAAAGGTATAGATATTATTGTTGTTGTTTACAAAAAGGTATTTGTGATATTCGTTAAAAAGATTAGAAATGTTAAAAATTGTTTTTAATAATTTCGGCAACCTTTAGTAAACAAAAATTGCCAAAGAGTGCGAGATTGAACTAATACCCACTTGAGTTTGAACCATAGACTTAATTATGGTTTTAATATTTGGTGCATCCATTAAAATAAAGAAAATAAATAATATCAGTCTGTAGCTCATAAAACATTTGCTCCTTCAAATTTCAAAGTTTTTTTAGACACGTTTAACAATTTGCCCTTGTTGATTTCAAACACTCCTTCTATACTCTTAACCATCATGCACTATGGAAAATACTGCACCTAACTTGGAGTATTACCAATAGGGTTTCCAATTCGGGATCCCTAAAATCCCGAAAATTTGGAAAAATTTAAATACCAAATCTAAAATGATTCGACTTTGTATACTTTAGTCTTTTAAGATCATATTTTATATCTAAAAGTTATATTTCCATGATTGCTATATTTTATTTTTTAGAAGAATTGTATTTTTTTTACTTACTAAATATGAATGTTACTTTGCTTCATCTATTTTAATAAGGCTCTCTTCACATTTTCTTTTTGATAATATGTAGTTGTATTTTCATTAAGTATTCCTTTATATTAAACTAGCGTGTATCAGCGACCTCGTTCGCGTCGAATTAATCATTTGTAATGGTGATGATAAAGCAAAGCAATAATTTCCATTAACATACAAACTGGATAAAATTTTCTCACATTTATATCAGCATGAGAAAAAACAATATAGCGATATTATTATATAACTTGGTAATATTTGAGGGGTAGTTTCATCTCGTTAGAATTTGACTTTCGAAAAATCTGTTTGCCAAAAATAAGCTTTTTACGTCAAGCAGTTTAAGCAGAATCGTGGTTTAGAAATTAGGTTTAGGTTTTTTAGAAATTACCCAACTTTTTGGAACACCCTGTATTATTTTTTAAAAAATTTCAAAATATGTAAAAAAAACCAAATAAATTATGCTTGTCCAAGCGTTTTCCCGAAAGACTAACCGTTTTTTAGATAACAAATATTGTAATATTTGAGGGGCGTTTTCACGCTCTTGGAATTTGAGAATCGAGAAACCCCTCCTTATCGAATCTCTACACCCCACAATCAATCTGTTTGCCAAAAATCAGCTTTAAACGTCAAGCAGTTTTAGCAGAATCGTGATTACTCAATGGTCATATTTTATGTATATAACACCCTGTATAAATTTATAAAAAATCTGAAAATATGTAAAACAATAAAAGAAAATATACGTGTTTAAGAGTTTTTCCGAAAAACTCACCGGTTTTTAAATAAAAAATATTTTAATATTTGAGGGATAGTTTCACCCCCTTAGAATTCGAGTTTCGAAAAATCCCTCCTTATCGAACCTCTACACCCTAAAGTCAATTGTTTTCCAAAAATCAGCTTTTTACGTCAAGCTCTTTAAGCAGGATCGTGATTAATCAATGACCAGATTTTTCTAAACACCCTGTATACATTTTTAAAAAATCTTAAAATATGTAAAAAAACAAAATAAAATATACGTGTTTAAGCGTTTTTTCGGAAACTTGACCGTTTTTTAAATAAAAAATATTGTAATATTTGAGGGGTGGTTTCACCCTCTTGGAACTGGAATTTCGAAAAATCCCTTCTTATCGAACCCTAGAATCAACCCGTATGACAAAATTGAGCTTCTTACGTTGAGTGGTTTGAGCAGCATCGTGATTAATCAGTATGTCAGTCACTTAAGGATTTTATATATTAGTATAGTTCAATATAGCTGAATATACAGGGCGTCCCAGAAATAAGTGTAAATATTTTAACTGGTAGTATAGTTCAACCCCAGAAACACGTCTACGAGGTTTTTTGTGCGAAAAAAAAAATTGAAAATTCGAAATTTTTTGAAAAAATTTTTGGAAATTTTTTTAGTTTTTAGTTAAAAAACATAATTTCTTGATAATATGGCAACATAGGTATTAGATTAAATTTGCAAGAAAGAAAATCCAGAAAAGATCCAGTGGTTCTCAAAATTTTAGCAAAATATATTTTTTCTTGGAAATTTTCAACGTTATTACAGGAACTCCGTTATTTTGGACTTATTAGAAAAACGATAAAGAGAAAATATGTTTCTTTTATCGAGATCTACCACCTCTTAAAATATTTGCACTTATTTCTGGGACACCCTGTATATATTATAGTACATAGTATATTCAGTAGGTCTGAGAATAGGTTATTATCTATTTTTTATACCCCTTAGTGATAAGGGTGGTCAACACCAATTTGTTTTTTATTTTTTAGACAAAATTTTTTATTTTTATTTTGTTATGATGATGTGGCATTAAAAATACATGCGATCCAAAATTTTCACCATTCTACAACCAACCCTTAAGTATATTTTAATAGTGATATTAGTAATTCAATAATTTTCAACCCCGTAAATAAAAATTACTGTTGTCCCATAAAAAAATATTTATATGGCAAAACAATGTTTGCCGGGTCAGCTAGTATTAAATAAAATGTGAAATTTACACTCTTTATTTAATAAAAAAATATGCAAATAATATTATTATCGCGACACTACTAATGATAAACAATAATTTTTAATTTGTTGACTAATATTAGAAAAGGAATCATAATAGTTTAAATTGCTTAGTTGTTGGCATTGACACTCGGGCTTGTTTTATTAGAAACATAATAATACAGATATACATATGAAATGCTGTTGCTAAATAATAATCCTATGAGGTGTGGTAAAATGACTTCCCGGTAAAGATTTATTCTTGAGAAAATAATATTTCTTCTCATGTTAACTAACCTGATGAATAATATTTTTTACATATTTTATAAAACTCAATTTAAATATAATCGGTAGGTATACAGTACATAAAAGAGCCAATGTCAAAGTGAAATAATTAAAATAATTTAAACAATATTTTTTAAAATTTGAATCAATATTTTTATTTTTCATTTATAATTTTTTATACTTAAAAATTTTAATTTATCGAATGACATTTTTTAGAATATTTTAGTATAATATCAGAGACCATTCCGAAAATTGCGACAAAAAATAATATACTAATTAGTTACTTTAAAATGTAATGGGGCAAATAGCTTGTTTTTGTTTTGTTTTTTACATTTTGAAACGTAAATATTGATATCTGTATCAAAAATTCTTTTGTCTAACATCTAATATAATAAACTGGAATTAGGTAGGTATTTGTGTGTGTTTCCAAACAATTATTAAATCTTATCAGGAACAGAGATAAAGATCGTTTTAAACTATATGAGAGTATTTATAATCATTTAATAACATTCTAATAAATATCTACTTGTTTACAAAATATTGACACGTTAAAAATACTACTTGGACATTTTAAAATTATACACATCCTAAGTTTTATTAATTTTTATTCTATGAATTTAAATACAATATGTTTTAATTTCATAATTTCATGCTCAATAAAATTAAACTCATTGAGCCCATTATTGAGAATATCAATATTATCGATACTAATACAAAAAAGCTAAGAAAAATTAAAAAATAAATAGTTGTAACTTTGAATAATCAAATGAAAGTTTATTTCTAGGCTACAACTTGTCATTGTTACTATCAACAATTACAGGTTGTCTATGCAAACGCAATATAAACCAAAAATAAATATTTGGTGTTATAATTACACTTAAAGTACATCTTAATTGCTGGTTCCAAAAAAATGGATACGACTCTACACATTTTTTTCGAATATTTAAGCAGTGTATATTTATGTGTCAAGTATTTTGACATGTTAAGGTTATTGTGATATTGTGTAAAACAACTTTGCTTCTGACAAAGTGGCAAATAAATTTTTCAGAACGTCAGAATCATAGAATATACTGCCCGAAATAATAAAAATATGTTTTAAATCGTACTCAATTTTATTGGAACTAGCTGTACATCAAAATCAAATTTTGCAGTGTTCTTACCTAATTCTTGATTTTCTTGAGCATCGTTGCACCTGCCAACCACCCTGATCACAGCCCTTCCAGCCAATCTGGTACTGATCATCATAGCGACCATTCGAGGATCCGGCTGTTCGGCTTCAGCTTCAGTGGCAACTTCACCATCGAACTGTATTGGTGGGCGCATCTTAAATGAAAACAATATCGTGTCAAGAGCATTTTTTCCTGTAGAAACCATATATCAAAAATATAAAATAACTAGAGTGTACCAGCGACTTCGTTCGCGTCGAATTAATCATTTGTAATGGTCATGATAAAGCAAAGCAAGAATTTCCATTAACATACAAACTGGATAAAATTTTCTCACATTTATGTCAGCATGAGAAAAAACAATATGGCGATATTATTATATAACTTGGTAATATTTGAGGGATAGTTTCATCTCGTTGGAATTTGACTTTCGAAAAATCCGTTTGTCAAAAATAAGCTTTTTACGTCAAGCAGTTTAAACAGAAGCGTGGTTAAGAAATTACCCAACTTTTTGGAACACCCTGTATGATTTTTTAAAAAATTTCAAAATATGTAAGAAAACCAAATAAATTATGCTTGTCCAAGCGTTTTCCCAAAAGACTAACGATTTTTTATATAACAAATATTGTAATATTTGAGGGGCGTTTTCACCCTCTTGGATTTTAGATTCGAGAAACCCCTCCTTATCGAACCTCTACAGCCCACAGTCAATCCGTTTGCCAAAAATCAGCTTTAAACGTCAACCCTGTATAAATTTATAAAAAATCTTAAACTATGTAAAACAACAAAATAAAATATACGTGTTTAAGAGTTTTTCCGAAAAACTCACCGGTTTTTAAATAAAAAATATTTTAATATGTGAGGGATAGTTTCACCCCCTTAGAATTCGAGTCTCGAAAAATCCCTTCTTATCGAACCTCTACACCCTAAAGTCAATCTGTTTTCCAAAAATCAGCTTTTTACGTCAAGCGCTTTAAGCAGGATCGTGATTAATCAATAACCAGGTTTTTCGAAACACCCTGTATACATTTTAAAAAAATCTTAAAATATGTAAAAAAACAAAATAAAATATACGTGTTTAAGCGTTTTTTCGGAAACTTGACCGTTTCTTAAATAAAAAATATTGTAATATTTGAGGGGTGGTTTCGCCCCCTTGGAACTGGAATTTCGAAAAATCCCTTCTTATCGAACCTCTACACCCTAGAATCAACCTGTATGCCAAAATTGAGCTTCTTACGTTGAGTGGTTTGAGCAGGATCGTGATTAATCAGTATGTCAGTCACTTAAGGATTTTATATATTAGTATAGATATAGATTAACAAATGAAGGCGTTTTTTAATTTACAGGATTAAATTGAGATTCAAAACAAAATTAATAGCTTTTAATTCTACTGGATTTATACAGGGTGAGTCTTAAATAAGTGCAAATATTTTTAGGTGTAGTATATTTCGACGCCAGAAGCACGTCTATGAGGTTTATTCGCGAAAAAAAATGAAAATTTGGAATTTTTTGAAAAACTTTTGGAAATGTTTTAAATTTTTAGTTCAAAAACATAATATCTTCATATTATGGCAACGTATAAAGTAGATTAAATTGACTTACAACAAAGAAAACCTAGTAAAGATCCAGTGGTTCTCTAAAATATCTCGATTATTTTGGACTTAATTGAAAAACGGCAAAGAGAAAATATGATTATTTTATCGAGATCTACGAGCCCTAAAAATATTTACACTTATTTAAGATTCACCCTGTATGTATTCAAAATTTAAAAAAAAAACTTGAGAGACACCGGATTTTTTTCGTTATATGCGGCCCTTTTAGTGTCGCAACCATAGAGTAAAGCCGTAACCATGGTAATATCAGAGATTAAAAAAATTATACCGTGGGGGTACCATAATTTTTTTTTAAGAAAATGCACGATTTTTGCTATCTTTTTTTGCGAAAGAAACCTCATAGAATATACCACCCCTAAATATATTTGCACATATTTTAGACTCACCCTGTATAAGAGAGTATAAATAAATACAGTCCATTTGTATTTTGTAAATTAATTATTAAAGATGGCACGCACTTAAATTTTAATTTTGGTACTGAAAATTGTTAATTCAAACACAATCTGTTTTTTTTTGGGATTTAGTATTCAACCAAAGTAATCAGGTGCTATAAAACTTCTCATTGGTTAAATGTAGTTTTCAGTTCCTAGTAGTGTTTTTCCTTTCATAACTATCTTTTGATGCGTTTAGACTTGAGCACGCACGCACTGATCCTCCGCGAATGCTCAAGTGTAAACGGCTGTGCGCGCATGCTCACTCTGTATCTGTCTGTGCGCGAGCAGCCGCGAACGTGAGCCCTCTGGTGTCGGTTTTTGGTCCGTGCTCAAAGGGATTTTATGTGTGCGCGAACGCTCAGTTTGCACCGGCAATTTGTTTTGTCTGCGTTCGTGCGTGTGTGATTTTTTTTCGTTTTCTTTATTAAAATTATGGAGTGGATCAATGAATCTTCGTTATTACACATTCAACATTATTTGTATTATTAAAAAATAAAAAAAAACGCATGACAAGATCTTGTAAATAAAATTAATATTGAATATGTCGATATTAATGAAATTGCTATTCTAAAATTTGTATCTTTTGTTCGTAATTTTTGGTATTATTAAATTTTGTAAATATTCAAAGTCGGGTCTGATCATCCTTGTAAAGTTTTGAACTGTGCTCATAGCCCTCCTCAGACGCACTAAGTTGTTGCAGCAAATTATATCGATTTCTAAAAATTTGGGTTTGCCACCAGCGACGATGTTTTCGATTTTTCTCCTTTTTAATAATTAAGCTGTGCATAACAATAACTGCAGCCTCGACTATTTCTTGATCGTCCATTATTTTCGCCAATACAACTTTGCTGTGCGCGCACAAACGGATCACTTCATTCGTCGAAAAATAAGTTTTTAATTTGAACCGAGCTGAGCGAGAGCGCGAACGAATGCCGTGCGCGCACGCTCAGCTCGTGCGTGCTCAAGTCTAAACTACTATTAGTGTCGCAACCATAGAGTAAAGCCGTAACCATAGTAATGTCAGAGATTAAAAAATTATACAGTGAAAAAATTTGCGGTGAACAAGCAGTTCCAATTTTTTTTTAAGAAAATGCACGATTTTCTATCAAGAAATCTCATAGAACAACTAAATCTATTTGCATTTGCACTTATTTAAGACTCGCCCTGTATAAGAGAGTATAAATAAATACAGTCCATTTGTATTTTGTAAATTAATTACAATCTGTTTTTTTTTGGGGGGGATTTAGTATTCAATCAAAGTAATCATCAGGTGGCTATAAAACTTCTCATTGGTTAAATGTATGTTTTCATTTCCTAGTAGTGTTTTTCCTTTCATGACTATCTTAAATACACTAAGATTTGATTCCGAACATTTTAAAATCGTCAACCGTCATTAAAGCATTAAAAAAAGCTAAACCAGCAAAGTTGTGCATTGTATAACATTGAGCAAAATACCTTATTTTAAGCTCTAACCAAGTAGCATCACCAATAAATGCTTAAAACAATTTTAATTAAAAATATTTTTAATAATCTATTTTCTCTAGAGTTTAAGTAAATAAATAAAATTTGGTGTATTGTGGTTAAAATATTGCTATAACTCATTTGTAAAAAAAATTGAGCTCAAGCTTTATTATTTATACGATTTCAATAGAGATTTGACAGTAACACCGACAGTTCCTCTTCAGGTATTTTAGAAATACTATATAATCGAAAAAAAAACGGCGTCCAGATGGCTTGGAAACAACGATCGATGATATTTCCCATATAATTTTATTTATAAAAAATGACAGCGATCTTCATTCCATAACCATCACTAACGCCGTTTTTTTCGATCATATTGTAGTTTCATAGTTTGACAAGACCTCAAGTAAATTTTGATAACAACAACTACCACTGTATACAGGGTGAGTCGTCTTAAATAATTGCAAATATTTTTAGGGTCGATAAAATCGATAAAAGAAACACAGTTTCTCTTTACCGTTTTTGAAATAAGTTTGACATAAGTCCAAAAATATAACCGAGTTATTTTACTTTGAAAATTTCCAAAAAAGAATTATTTTTTGCTTAAATTTTGTCAACCACTGGATCTTTTTTGGGTTTTCTTTGTTATACATTTAATCTACTATCTATGTTCCAATATTATCAAGCAATTTTTTAAGAAAAAAACTAAAAAAAATCCATAAAAAAAAAATTCGCGAAAGATACATCAGAATCGTGTTTCTGGGATCGAAATATACTAGCCCTAAAAATATTTGCACTTAATTAAGACTCACCCTGTATAGTTAAACTTGCACCGAAATGTTAATTTATTTTCTGTAAGGTCATTTTTATTCGCTCACACCGAATGTATCATATTCATATATCAATAGCATTATACAGGGTTGTTCAAAATTGTTTATATTGTAGTTATAATAATCTTTCAACGGCCCCAAAAATCACAATTTTAAAAGTCTTATCGTTTAAGCTACAATAATATACTCCACTTCGAATGACTTGAATAATTCATTATAAGAGCGATTTTAAAATCATTGCACTGATATTAAAAACAAATAAGGCATCACCACTTCACACACCTTTATTAAAGTTTTTTTCTTCTCCAGGCAGATATCACAAAAGCAAACCAAAATCGAATCACTAACGTATCCTCAACGATAATAATAAGAGTCACTGTAAAACCAGGCAATTTCTTTTGTCTTAGATCGAGACAAAACTAAATCACGGCCTACTGTATTCGCTTTCGAATCCGCGACGACGTTCAAATGTTTCGAACGGGGCACCGCGACGCCATTTTATAGGCGACGGCAGTGTTTTGTTTTGGTTGCCCCCTTTCTCTCTACCCCCCTGCTATACGTTCGACTGAGCATATGGTGCGCGGCAAGCTAGTAGGCATCGGCGTCTTTCTTTTGTTTATCGGCAGCACGATCTCTTTCAAGTTCAGCGTACTGCGATGTTGATAAATTTCTCGCTGATTTACAGCGGGATTTATTTTTTTCCGTAGGCTACTTGCTTTTTGTTTGTTGTGAGTATAGGTAGATAAAAATACAACTGGATTATGATAAGATTGACTAAAGGAGATTTTAATTTGTTATTAACCTAACCTAGCAAACCGCCACTTAGCCAATATTTTTTTAGTTACTACGAAAAATATGAAAATTTAGTACAGCATTAATACAGATAGGCAGGGGCGGCTTGTCCTATGAGGCAGATGAGGCAGTGCCTCACCAATACATTTGAAAAATTACACTTATTAATCGATACATCTTTAATCACAATTTTATATTTTTTTCCCTATTTGCATTAATAATAATTGTATTTTTTAACCGTCATTCTACAATAAATTGCGTCGATGGTATTCCTTTAAACGCGCTTCCTATCCCATATGCGACAAACTCGACGATGTATATCCATCTCATTTGTTCTTTAAGAGGTATATGTGCAGAGGTTAGCCTCTCGCCTTTCCTTGTCTAGCGTATTGTAGTATATCGCACTGACGCACAGTGTTTCGTCCCATGGACAAAAATCGAAAAAAAAGTTAAAATTTACTAATATCTGAATATGTAATTTTATACTTATAGCAATGTTCAATCATCCTGTATATTATTTTTCATAATCAGTGTTTTTTGTTAGCAAATATTTTCACTAAAAATAAGTTTTGCGATCATATATCAGTGAAATTATCTTATATCAGTGAAAAGAATAACATTCATAGTAGTTCTGTATATGGAGTTAAACGGTACGTACTTAATTGAAAGCCACTATGGATATTGTTAAACAAGGTATGTACTTTAAATTTATTTCTAAACAAGTTCGTGATTGTTTAGTTTTTATTTATTTTTTCAGATGAATCTTAAATGTGTATAAATTTTTTTTGTTTCTAACCTAGTTTGATTAAAATGTTTCTAACCTAGTTTGAATAAATTGCCTACAATAAAAGAGAAGTTTTGCATTTTTGTCCTCTAGAGCCATATGTTCGAAGCACTGATGTGGGGCGGTTAAGTAATGCTACGCTATTGCAATTCCAGCATCAAACCTCTGGTAATATAAGACAGTTCATTTTACTCCCAGTTCTTGGACTAAAAGTAATGAATACTGTTTACTTATGAAACACAAAATAGTTCCAATAAGCTGTACACAAAGAATTTTACGTCTTTCCTTTTGCTACGTAAAGTTTTCCACAAACAGCCACGTGCTCATAATATATTAATTTAATTTCAAACTATATCGATGATTGAATATCTCGACTGGTTATTATGTTCGAAGATAACTTTAAGGCAACATTCCAAATATTAATAATATAATAGTGTTGTTGTTTTAAAACGCAATATTTTAAAGCACGCAATATTATCCAAAAAGATCGGGAACGTTTACTTTGCAATGTCTAGGCAAAACAGAAAACAGCTGTAAAATCTTCCTCAGTTTCAAAAATAATTCGTGTAAAGCGGTCAACGTCGGCGTTGAGTTCGAAGGTTTCTTTTTCCACCTTGTAGCGTGCTTATTCAGACGTTTTGGCAAGCGTTATTGAAAAGGGAATAAAGCATCTGCGTTCTTTAAAAATACCTCGCGCTATTTAGATCAAGTTTGTAATAATTTCTCTATAAATATCGATAGGTCATAACGGGAAAATTTAATTTTAATGTAGCTAAAAATCTAGAACTTTTACCTATTACTTTGCATGCTACATTTAATAAAACAGTGTACAAAGGTGCTGGGATTCGTCGGCTTTATGACGAAAAGGCGTATCTCGATTTTTGGCGATTTTGAGATATCAACGTCATGACATGCCCAATGGGTCATATTTTAACAAAGCGAATTTGCGCATCTCAATATTGTACCTTTTTCATTTTATATTTGTTTAAAAATTTGCCCCATCTCAAATACTACAATTCTTCGTTATGACGAAGAGACGTATGTTGAGATAGGGCTCTTTGTTATATCAATTGTTATACTACAAGAAAGATGGAATTTGAGATAGGTCCTTTTGTTTTAAGTTATGAAAATGCATGCGAGAGAAAATCACACCATTCTACCTAATTATTTTCTGATGGTTGCTTGGGACAAAATAAAACTTCTATCATGGCTCTCTTTTACAGTGTGATTTTGAGTCTGTTTTTTGCCAAAAAACATTGTTAAAATTGCCCTAATGGAAAAATTCCCGAAATTATAATTTCCCTAAGAACATTTTAGCGAACCAAAAACTTGCCCGAAAAATACAATAATTTTTATCTCATTATCATTGTCAGGCCATTGGCATTGTCATCCCTGTCAATTTTTGGAAAATTTTATTTATTGTTCCTATCATCATTCTGCATAAACACGTAGAATGGAAGTCGAATTTGTTATCATTGAACAGGGAAAACAGAAACTGTTAGTCCACAGTTATTTGTATCAAAAAGGCACGAATGAAGAAACATGTTTTGTTTTTGTTTAGTTTGGTTTTTATTAAATGGACCGTGAGTTTAAAATGCCTTGTATTAATGCCCTCAATTAACTGAATAATTACTAAAAATATATAGTTAAAAAAATGTATTTTTGTATAAAAAACAATATTATTAAAATAAGCTAGATAAGTATATTTTAATTGATTATTGTCTTTGCTTCTGGAATGAAAATTGTCTTTGTTTTCAGATGATCTAATCCAACGCGAATAAAAGTATTTAAAAATATTTGTTTCTGATTTTTTGGTGATTTTCAGATTTTTTCTGTATGTATGTATTGTATTTTCTTGTATGCATTCTATAATGTGAATATTGTATTTTTTTTCCTTATTAAGAACATTTAACAATCATTTTTAAATTTATTTTACATGGGCGTATGTATACTATTCGATCGGAAATAAATTTATTATTATTATAACAAAAAGGCCTATCTCTATTAAACAACTAAAAAGAAATTATTTATTAGAATTTACGCACAATTTATCTTCAGAAAGTTTCCTCAATGTCTCCGTTTAAGTGTTAATTAGCGATGGGAACTATCGAATGAATTATACTATCGAATGGTTACTGAATGAATGATTTCAACTATCGAATGGTTTTATTCGAATAAAATCATTCATTCATTTGTTTACTAAAGCATATGGGACAACCTCGCGGTGCGACTAAATGGTTATCGTTGAGCCACGACTATCAAATGCTTTTCGTAATTGAAATTTAGTATTCGTTTGATTTTTGTGTGCGTCAGTGCATTATTAGTTCTTCCAAATTTTTATAACTTCGCCGTATAAATACTGTGCTATTTTTGCGTTTATTAAAATATTTAAAATACTAAAATAGTAGTTTTTTTTTAATTTTATTTATTGACGATTGTGTGCATGTGCAGGTGGTCAACATTTTTCCGAAAATTTGTGTGGTTTTTCGTAGTCCGATCTTTCAGTTATTTAATTTTATATGGTATATGGTCTATTTTTTAATGGGAAATTTTGAGAAGCAGCAATTTTTAAGAGAGATGAGATGAACTTCCAATTAATTTTAAAAATACATATTTTTATTTTAGATGTTTTAATAATATGAATTAGTTGAACTTAATAATCATATTTAAGTAATGTGGTTAAGTAAATGGTTATCGAACTCAAACTATGGGGTGAGAAAATTAAAATGAAAGTTTT
This sequence comes from Sitophilus oryzae, assembly GCF_002938485.1. Classification (NCBI taxonomy): domain Eukaryota; kingdom Metazoa; phylum Arthropoda; class Insecta; order Coleoptera; family Curculionidae; genus Sitophilus; species Sitophilus oryzae. The sequence continues at coordinate 6,091,944 of NW_022146732.1, read as the reverse complement.
ACACGTGCCAATTTAAAAAAAAAGGTTAACAATGTTTGTATTTTGTTTATGCTAATTCTCTTACATGTAGTTTTTTGCAAAGAAATATTTCATTTATTTTTTAAAGTAAATACCAGTAAAAGTAAATATAATCTTTAAATAGTAATATAAAGCACCTAATATAAATAATTTTGATTTCTAACTTTTTATTTATATTTTCCTTCCATTACATTGCATGCTTAGAAAATTAATAAATGTTTATATTTCATGATTTTAAAATTTGTTGTTAATATAACAAATTAGTTCTGTAATTATTATTCTTTAATAAACCAACGTTGCCAAAAAATTTAGAGACTATATTATTTTTAAATAGGATCTAATATAAATAATTTTGACATCTAATTTGTTGTTTATATTTTATTACTACTTAAAATAATGTTTATATTAAATAATTTTAAATTTTGTTGTTAATAGGTATAACAAATTATTACTGTTATTATTATTTATTAAACCAGTCTTTGCTTAAAAACATTAAAAATCATATTCCTACATCCAAAATAACCAGTATTATTGCAGTGTAACAACAGAATATTAATAAAAAAAATGCAGAATATATAGACATACTATCCCTAACTAACTAAAGCCAAACAATAATATTCTTTGCTAATATCAACTAATACCAAAATATGGCAACAGCGCCCTTCATTATGTATTTTCTGTGTAAATACTAGCACCTCAATAAAAAAAATAATGTGTCCTTATTTTTATCTGACTCCGCAAAAAATCAAAGATGCCGGCTTCTTTCATAGCATTGCGTTTGTGGCATTGCCACCGACCGCTGTCGGGTTTCTCGGAAAGAAACCTACGTCGCCGGGCGACAACTAAAATTCAGTTAATATTTTATTATAGTCGATCCTGACGAATAAATGAATTTCATAAATAAATGAATTTTATAAATGAATGGTTTTTGCTGCCGAATTACTAGAATACAATGTTTCAAGTCAGATGACGGAATCTATTCGATAATTTTTGTTCGAATAGTTTTCAACGAATGTTTTCTTACTAACTATCGAATTATTCGAATGAATTGCAACTATCGAATGTTTCGACAGTATTCATTCGATAGCTCCCACTACTAGTGTTAATACAAAAACACTATTAAAAAATTAAAGACTACATTTATTGGCCAAATAAAGTAAGTGATTTTCTTTAAATTGCTCTCCTGAAAAGTGGAAAAAATCGAGATACGCCTTTTCGTCATAAAGCCGACGATATGTACGTTCATTTTCTCTCTACTTTTTATTATCCCTTGTTATATACAATATGTCTCCAGATTGTCTTTACAAGAGAAAAACTTTTTTTACGATAGTCGCAAATTGAGAAAAATGCATTGTTCAAAATAATGTTTGCTTGTTCTAAAATGGTTTTTTTTTTTTTTTTTTTTCAATAAGGGGCCGTCCTCTGCCGGAAACACTGCGACCTGTGAGGTCTATTGTGTTTGTCCCTTTCTATATCTGCACCCATTCTCCTATCCCTGTGCCCTGCACTAACTTATGCAGGTCCTTGATAGGATGGGAGCATAGTTCCTCCGGTGCTAGCCTAGCTTTCCCAAATAAAAGTGTCGCTTGCGATCCAGAGCCTCGCAGTGACATATTATGTGCTCCGCTGTTTCAGGATCTTTATCGCAGAGTCTGCAGCAAAGACTTCCTTGATACAGATTGAGCTTGTTCAGGTAACACTTGACAGCCATATGTCCTGTCAAGAGGCCTGTTGTAATCCGCAATTTATTCCTGCTAAGCATTAGCAGTTCTTTTGCGGTTTTGGAGCTAGGTCCTTGGATAAAAGCCTTGCTGTGCCTGTGCCCCTGTCTGTTTCTCCAGTGGACATTCGCGCTTTTTCCTGATCCAGAGTTTTAATGCACTACGGGCCATACATTTGGGTATTCCCAGTACTGGCTCTGGACCAAGATAAGATGCCGATGATCCTTGCCTAGCTAGCTCATCGGCTTTTTCGTTGCCTTGGATGCCGCTGTGGCCCGGCACCCAGAATAATTTAATTCTGTTCCGTCGAGCCAGAGCTTCCAGTTCACCTAGGCATTCCCAAACGAGTCTCGACGATACCTTTGGGCTCATAAGCGCCCCAAGTGCCGCCTGACTGTCTGAGCATATATTGATGAGCTTATCTGAATAAGCTCTTCTATTGTTTTCTCTCGCACATTGTAGAATGGCGAAGATTTCTGCCTGGAATACGGTTGAGTGTTTACCCAAGGAAAAGGATAGACTTACCCTTGGTCTTTCCCCAAATACTCCAGCTCCTGTTCCTTCAGCGGTCTTTGACCCGTCTGTATACCAGGTTAGTCCATCCTGAAGGAATGTTATATCTGTCCACATTCCTCGATCCATTTTGTTCACCTCGAATGGTTTGTGGTAGTGATAAAGAGGGGTCATCTGGTCCGATCTCATTTGGAGTAGAGGATTTCCCCGATAGGATTTCCCATCTTTGTGTGTCCTGTTTCTGTCCTATTTCCCAGAGACAAGACACTTTGTTGTCGCTAGAGTCCCATTCTTGCCTCCGCCTGGATCACTATGTGAAGAGGCGGAAGGTCCAGAAGCGCCTCCATTGATGCAGTGGGCGTTGATTTCATCGCCCCTGTTATGCTCAGACAAGCAAGTCTTTGCACCTTGCTGAGGCTGAGCATTGTTGTTTGTTGCATTACCTTAGGCCACCATACCAAGGATGCATATGTTACTGAAGGCCTCACCACTCCAGTGTACAGCCAGTGCACCATCTGTGGTCTAAGGCCCCAGATTTTTCCATGAAGGCGTCTGACTACCGCTAGTGTAGTCACCGCCCTCCTTGTGACATTTTCCAAATGTCGGTTCCAGGTCAGTTTGGTATCAAGCGTGATTCCTAGATACTTGACCTCCCCCGAGAGAGGAATCTCATCACCGCAGAGTCTTAGAGGGCCTAGTCCCTCAAGTATTCTGCGCTTGGTGAAGGGGATTATTACGGTCTTTGTAGGACTAATATTTAGTCCCTCCCGTGTCACCCATAATTCCACAATCTTCAAGGCCCTTTGCATTCGCTCCCTTACTGTTGTGTTAAATTTACCTCTGACTAACACGACCAAATCGTCTGCATATCCCAGAGTGTTGAAACCAGCCCTGTTGAGACTATTAAGCAGTCCGTCCATAACGAGATTCCACAGCAGAGGGAGAGAACTCCCCCTGCGGGCATCCTCCCGCCACCCGGACTGCAACAGTCTCATTTAGGAGGGTGGTATATGCCACTCGACTTTTGAGCATGCAGTCTATCCACCTGCAGCAGGTCTCCTCTAATTCGATGTTCCTTGTAGCTCTCGTCAGTGACTGAAATGAGGTGTTATCAAACGCCCCTTCTATGTCGAGGAATGCCCCTAAAAGCACTTCTCTTGTTTCGAACGTCGACTCCACTTTGCTTACTAGCTGATAGAGTGCCGATTCGGTTGATCGTCCTGCTGTATAGGCATGCTGGTCTTGGTGAAATGGTCTTTTTCCCATTATTTCATCCCTAACATACCTTTCTAAAATGGTTAATCCCGTTTATACTTTTGCACATGTCCTTATAGGCCAATTAAATTAGAGGGTTCACTTAGAGTAACAGTACTTTTCAGCCTAAATTTGAGTTAAATGTACAACTTTATTTAAATATCGTTACTATCCCTCACTGCCTCAATCGCCAAATAAATTCAATATTTCATCGGCATTTACACATATTATTTTTTTGTATACACTAGCAATACCGCCGGCGGCAGTTGTTTAGTAAGTACGATAAAAATAACCCAAGTTTAATCCCTCGTCCCCTCTAAATATTTTCGTCTATTTTTATACCACCTCAAAATGCTGTTAGCGCCACCCCTGCGTATAAAAATGGTGTTTCCTTTGTTTCGTTGTTTCATGTCCACAAAGCATTTATTGTCAACTGAACGCGCGCTTCCTGAAAGTTCAGTAGGAAATTCCCAGTTGGCAAAAACGGAACGCGTTCGCCAAGAGGCGTTTACCCGGCCTCAATAAAAAGATTTTCGCGGAAAATGTTGGACGCGGGCCAGGCTCCCGTCTAAAAATAATCATTTTGCGTCTGTTCTTGGTCTTAACTTGCCAGGTTGCTGACGGAACTAGACGGTGTTTGTGTTTTTACGTGTCCCGTGCGATTCCGATTTGCGATCTTGAAATATACGTAAATATTTCGAGGTTTCCTTTGTTTCGGATAAAACGTAGATCCGAAATGTTATTGACAAATACTACAGCAAATACGAAACATCTAATTTAAGATTCTATCTGATCACTAATACGAAACTTTGCGACTGGTTTAGTAAAAATCAACCACGTATACAGGCTTTGTTGTATCAAAAGCATAGAGCACATCAAGCAGTCACTGTAAATCCACACAATCCAAAGCTGGTGAACAACACGCTTCCAAGAAGCCTGCACCAGCTAAAGGATAACTGGTGGTCACAAAAAGCAAATCAGATTCAAGAGTACGCCGCCATCACGACTATCGTAAATTCTTCGAGGCTGTAAAAGAAGTATACGGCCCAACTAAGAACGTAAGCTGCCCGATCAAGGAACAAAACGGTGAAATTCTAAAAGAGGAAGAGCAAATCAGAACTCGCTGGAAAGAGCATTACAGCCATATCCTTAACCAAGACAACATCCCCAATATGCAAGCACTAAACACAGTATATATATTAATCGGTTTAAAACGTTCTACGTCTTCCGATGCCATCTCTCCATGCCTGTCTGTCTCTCCATGCACCGTCTCCGAGAGATCTTTCCTCCATAAACTTGTCAATCTCTTCCTGCCAACTTCTTCTCGGTCTACCCGGTTTTCTTCTTCCTGCAGGTTTCCAGTTTATAATTTGCTTTGGGATTCTTATTTCTGCCATTCTTTGGACATGCCCGTACCATATGAGTTGACTGTTCTTTATGTCGTCCACTATCGTATGTTTAACTTCCATAATCTCTCTTATGCGTTCATTAGTTATTCGCTCGAGTCTTGATTTGCCTGCTGATCTTCTCCAAAAATCCATCTCTGTAGCTTCCAGCATTCGTTTTGTTGTTTCCTTAATTGGCCAGACTTCACAGCTGTACGTGGTTATACTCTTTATGATGGTATTGTATATTAGAGTTTTGTTCTTGTTGTTTATGCTTCTGTCCCACAGTATCCCATTCAATACCGTGATAGCATTCCTTCCAAGTTGGTTTCGTTCTTTAATTGCTGTATCCAACAGTCCATCATTTGTGATTTGCATACCCAAATATTTGTATTTTGTTCAGCACTTAATTTTCTTCCCTTCTTCTAGCATTAGATCTTGTTGTTCTCCTGCGATATACATATATTCTGTTTTGTTAGTATTGATCTCGAGTCCCCATTTCTGATATTCTTCTATAAGCTTACGTATCATATAACTTATGTCATCGTAATCTTGTGCTATGATCACCTGATCGTCCGCGTAGCAAAGTGTGTAGAGCATGTTATCCCCTATGGGGGATACATAACACAATATATATGGGGGTTACTAAACATATTACCTTAGTATAACAGCATCGATAGCATATTAGATATCCTAATTACGGAACAGGAAATAAAAGCCTCCACAAAACATAAATATAGTATAATAAAAGGGGGTATAATAAAAGATAATCTATACTTAATTTAAATATAATATTTTTTAGAATTTGTGCAAAAACTATTTAATTATATACTCAAGGCCAATGGGAATAATTGTGCCAGTATACTAACAAAACTTTCGAGTTAAAAGTTTTCCGTGAAAAATATTTGGACGTTCCTGGTTTTGGAAAGAGTCAGTATATAAATAAAAATATTTTATCATTCTAGGACACTAGTTATTCATGGGCATAACCAAACCAACTAAAAAAACTAGATACGCCTATGCCATTATTAGTAATAGCATATCCCAAAGATATATAAATTGCATAAATTAATAAAACTTCGACGTTTTTTATAGAACTCCAGCGGTGTTAATAATCTAGTATTCATTATACCACGTGTTTCTCAAAAGTGGACCTATATATATAGGTCTATAACTTCTATACGAAAACGAAATTTGGTATTTTAGTATATGACATAAATCGGGATTGATTGACGTATTCATTTACTCTCGGTCACTTCCTGTTTCACCGGAAATCACTACAACTTTTGATTTTTAAATGGTACCACCGCGCCGGTATTTTTTACTTTATATGATAGAAAATGACATTCTCAATAGAATGACATATATGTCAACTTTTGGCATTTTTAATTAAAAATGAAAGGCTTTTAAATTTCAATCTAGAGTGCCATGGCTGTGTTAAACCATTAATTTTTAATCAAGGAGCTTTGAAAAAATAGATTTGATTGTCTAATGTTTTTCGTGTCTTCGTCAGAAATAACATTTGTATCTATACTTTTAGTTTAAACTCAATATTTAGAACGTTTCCTGTCCAGGGCCAATTTATGATCTTTCTGTATCATTATATAGATCTACAAGCCATAAATATACTACTAAATATTCAGAAAAACTAAAATTTTGAGAAAACTTTAACTTTTACAAAAACTCAATTATTAAATTAACTACAGTAACAGTATATTAACATCTATCCATTTATAATGATTATTTAAATACACACACCGGAAAAATTTAGGGATATAATTTTATTAAAGTTAAAAATAAATGTTTTGAATAAACAACCACATATTTGTAGGCCGATTCTTTCTACTTCGATTGAAACGAAGTAGTCTCACTAGTTATTTCTAGATTTGGGATATTTGCAGAAGTGTTTGTGCATTTTTTGTCAAATGTATCCTAGCACCTAGCATCAATTGTTCGAATTTAACCTGTACTGGCTATGTTTTTATGATAACTGGCCAGAATTCATTCAAATAACTCTGTTTATTATTAAACGACATTATGGGGCGTAGACATCTTAACAGAGACGAAATGCTAAGGGCCATGGGTATGCTCGAAGCTGGAATGCGCCAAATCGACGTAGCTAGAGCATTAAATACAACGCAAAATGTAATATCGCGATTAAGTGCACGCTACCGTCAAATTGGTGATGTTGCTGAAAGGCCACAGGGCGACATCGCATTACTACCCCTCAGCAAGATCATTTTTTACAATTAAATGCTCGACGCCGACCGACTCTTACAGCACCAGAGCTTAGTTTAATTCTCCAGGAAACACATAATGTAACGCCTATGCCATTATTAGTAATAGCATATCCCAAAGATATATAAATTGCATAAATTAATAAAACTTCGACGTTTTTTATAGAACTCCAGCGGTGTTAATAATCTAGTATTCATTATACCACGTGTTTCTCAAAAGTGGACCTATATATATATAGGTCTATAACTTCTATACGAAAACGAAATTTGGTATTTTAGTATATGACATAAATCGGGATTGATTGACGTATTCATTTACTCTCGGTCACTTCCTGTTTCACCGGAGATCACTATAACTTTTGATTTTTAAATGGTACCACCGCGCCGGTATTTTTTACTTTATATGATAGAAAATGACATTCTCAATAGAATGACATATATGTCAACTTTTGGCATTTTTAATTAAAACTCAAAGGCTTTTAAATTTCAATCTAGAGTGCCATGGCTGTGTTAAACCATTAATTTTTAATCAAGGAGCTTTGAAAAAATAGATTTGATTGTCTAATGTTTTTCGTGTCTTTTTCTGGTCGATTAAAAGATGTCGAAATTGTTTTTTTTTAATAATAAGGGGCCGTCCTCTGCTCCTCTGACCTGTGAAGCTATACACATGACAGTTATCATTGTTGTCTGTCATTTAAATTGACCGGTAAAATGATTATTTTTTATTTTTAGGATATCGTTACGGTTTATAGGATACGTTAGACAGATTATATATTGAGTCAAAAACCTAAACCATATAGCATTTCACCGAAACTATAGCAAATACGAAACGAAAACACTGACGCTTTTGTTTATTTTGATGCACTGTTCGTATGTATATAAAGCTGAAGATTTATTACAATTTAGAACATCCCAAAAATAAACTACGGATGTATTATAAATCAAGTAAAAAGATTTAAACGCAGTTCCTACGACAGAGGAAAGCGTTCGATCTACCTATTTTTAGGTCCCAAGGTGCATCAGAATGTTCTATTTTTTCATGTCGTTCATCAGTAGGTACTAGGGATGAGAGTTTTTCCGATATATCAATAACTATCGATGATTATGTCGAATAATTATTCATCGATACCTCGCCACCTATCGATGTATTGAAGCATATCCTCAAGTATCGGTTATTGATAATAATTGATATACCGGATGCGTCTCAAAAGTGGCTCACCCTTGTAATTTTTTTTATTTTTTCAGATAAAAAAATGTGATTTGGTGGTATTTTAGTATATGACACAAATTAGGAATGACTGACGTATTCAACTGCTTTCGGTCACTTTCTGTTTCACCGGATATGATTACAACTTTTGATTTTTAAATGGCACCCTCGGTATGTTTTAAATGGCACCCTCGGTCTACTTTATCCGATAGAAAATGAAACACTCTAAATAGAATTACATATCATATGTCAACTTTTGACATTTTCGCTTAAAACAAAATTGTATTTTAAATTTCAATATAGAGTGCGATTGTGTTAAAAATACTAATGTTGAATCAAGGAGCCTTTTTGGAAAAATAGATTTGATCGTCTAATGTTTTTACTGTTTAGTCCTGGCCATTAAAGTTTTTTCGTTATGTTGATGCTGTCTAAGAATTCCATAACTTTATTAATCGTTGAAATGTTAAAAGGCGCGAAAATATTCTCATAGGTAACCTAAGCATTAAAGAATCTAGACCTAGCGAGGCAACAGGTAAGCATTCAAAAAGAATGTGTCATTGACATTAAGTTATTGCATAATGTGCATTTCGGAGGGGGTTCATTTCTGATAATACAGGGTTGTTTTGGGTTCGTTAAAGGACTATTAGAGCTGCAATTTAAAAATATTTTTACAAGATACAGAGTGTACCAAATAAGTAAAAAATATTATAGTTGTATTTTTTTAAATAGAACACCCTGTATATTATTCTATTTTTGGATTCTACGATTGAAATAAAGGTAAATTTGATTAAGGTTTATCACACTTAAACCTTACCGTTTTTTAAATATTTTCAATTTTTATGAAATTGCAGTAAAAATTTTAAGGCTTCATTTCTCCAAGGGTATCAAAGTTTTTAATACTAAGTATTTACTGACAATTATTTATTGATCAGATATTGTGTTGCAATAATAAAAATTTTACTACCTTATACGGAGTGTCCAAAAATGTATATTAAATAATTACTAGCTTTAAACGGCAATAACTTGTTTAATTTAAATAGAACACCCTATATATTTTAGGTGAATCAGATGCACAATATAATTGTCTATCAAATTGTATTATACCATTTTTACCCATCTCTTCAAGTTTTCGTAGAAAATGCATTTTCTTATAATTTAGACCTCATTTATCACTATACCCATGGAATATTGACATTTCAGATTTTTTTAAAGCAACATATATGTACAAAATGTATTGCAAGCCCATTGGTATACAAAAAAAAAACTATTTAAATCTTTGTGAAAGAGTATACCAATTAAATATACATATCCATTATTTCCGACCAAAAATTAGTTTTAGTTTAATTAATAAAGTATTCTAAATAAATGTGTGTGTGAATTTGGCTCAGAATCAATATAATAATAAGTTATGAAGATGAACGTTTCTGTTTTTATAAATAAGCATTCGTCAAAATATGAAATAAAATGTATAAAGTGTTACTTTTTACCACACTGTCTAATACACACACAAAGTTCAGTTTTTGAGTATTTGGAGCAAATATTATTAATCAACGTAAACAGTCAATTAATGTAGTTTGAATGCTGGGATCATATTAATTGGTCCTTGTTAACAAAAAATATTTAAACAGTTTTTTTTTTTTATTTTTTAATGAAATAAGCGAACTATATCGATAATATTAGTATCTGTACTCTTTGAAAATTTGTTACATCTTTAAAAATAATCTAAAATGTCAATATTTCATGGGTATAGTGATAAATGAGGTCTAAATTATAAGAAAATGCATTTTCTACAAAAACTTGAAGAGATAGGTAAAAAATGCTATAATACAATTTGATAGACAATTACATTGTGCATGTGATTCATGTAAAATATATAGGGTGTTCCATTTAAATTAAACAAGTTACTGCCGTTTAAAGCTAGTAATTATTTAATATAAATTTTTGAACACTCTGTATAAGGTATTAAATTTTTTATTATAGCAACACAATATCTGATCAATATATAATCTTCAGTAAATATTTAGTATTAAAAACTTTGATACCCTTGGAGAAATAAAGCCTTAAAATTTTTAGTGCAATTTCATAAAATTGAAAATATTTCAAAAACGGTAAGGTTTAAGTGTGATAAACCTTAGTCAAATTTACCTTTATTTCAATCGTAGAATCTAAAAATAAATTAATATACAGGGTGTTCTATTTAAAAAAATACAACTATAATATTTTTAACTTATTTGGGACACTCTGTATCTTGTAAAAAAAAATTTAAATTGTAGCTCTAATAGTCCTTCAACGAACCCAGAACTTACAATTTGTAAAAATCTAATCGTTTAGCTACCATACTCCGTGTCGTATGTGGTGAACAACCCTGTATATGATTTGGTAAGATAGGAGTGTCCTGTGAGGGATCTAACAACTTTACAGAAAGATCCGCGTTCAAGAGAATATTATATTTTGATACAGATGAAGAAGTAGCATATGTGATCTAAGTTTATTAGTTCCCTCGAGGATGTCCCATTCATTTTGAAGCATACTGAAGAACACTTTTTTGTGGAAATTTCTGAAATCGAAATTTTTATTTAATATTCATTAATAATTAATACCAACAAAAGTTGAATAACAAATTTCATAAGAAAGCGTGCATTACCGAATACAAGGAGTTAAATAATCGAATATTGCTAGGAAGTCCTAATTAGCTACAATAGCGAAAAATTAAGTTCAAAGCTAATAATTACTGAAATGTATTGGGCAAAATTAATTAGTAGACAGACTGTGCGTCTCGTCAGAAATAACATTTGTATCTATACTTTTAGTTTAAACTCAATATTTAGAACGTTTCCTGTCCAGTTATGATCTTCCTGTATCATTATATGGATGTACAGGGTGAGTCAACGATAGAGTAAAGTCCATTATCTCATTTGTTTCGAGGTTTACAAAAAATTATTAAATATAAAAGTTATAGGGACGGTTAGGATACACATTTTAAAATTATTATAGAGTACACAGGGTGCTTCAAAAAAGCGTGACGAATATAACATATGTTTTTTTTAAATGGAATACCCTATTTTTTATTTTATTTTTAGATTCTGCGTAAAATTCCATAACTTTTTTGTATATAATGTTATATACCTAAAATTAATAGTTTCTGTAATATTTAAATTTGTTTAAACAAATGTCAGATTGCAGTGTGATAAAAAATTGTCAGTAATGGCATTGTTTCTGAAGTTGGAGAACCAAAATTTGGTAGGAGAATTTAATAGAGATATAGAAAAAGATTTATGTAAGGATATTTTAGTTAGATGCTACAGGGTGTTCAAAATATATTTATGAATTTCAACTATTTAAAATTAAAAAATTTCAAATTTTTTAAATGGTACACCATATATATTATCATTTTTTCTGATAGACTTTACAAAACTCTTCAACTTTTGTTAAGTATGTCATATACCTATTTTTAATAGTATGCGATTTATTCCAATTTTTTTCTATTATTACCCATATTTTTAATACAATTACGCTATAACATCATAGTTACCATGACAAAAAGTAATAATTATCAAAATGTCTTGTCTGTTAAGCAAGTTAAGAACAAAATTTGAATTTTAGTTTAATATGTTGTAATAAGTATAAATTGTAGAGATAATAGTTACAGATTTTCCTGAAATGAATTAGTCAATGTGACTGATATGCACGAACAAGCCAAGAAAAACATATTTTTTGGTTCAGTACTATATTAAATTATATAGTGCTTTGCTAAGTAGTATAAGAATAGATGTAAATGATCTAGAAAATATCTTCAGTGTGTAAATGGGACGGTTTCAGGGCAGTAGTAATATTGGCTTTACCAAATGAATTATAAACCAGAATTACTACGAGAAAAAACTTTACTGTATGTCGAAAAAAATTCCTATATTAGTAGTCTTCAACAATTAGATAATCTAGTATTACCTTAATCCGTGGCTATTCGCCCCGACGCGCAACGGAAAGCACGGTTCGGAAGTAGTTAATTAAGACGTAATTTACCTGTTTAACTACGTGTAGTTTTTCTTCAAAAACTACGTCTTTTCTCGTTCATTAACTACATGAAAACTACGTTAATGAACTATGTATTCATATTATGAATAATTTTCCTTAGTATGAGATGTAATAGAAATAATATGATGTAAATATTATATTTAAAGCCATATATCTTCTGTTTTCTTAAATACATGATGTGTTTTTAAAGCTTCAACTTATTAAAACCTCACCTCAAACCTTTGATATTTCAAAGTTACATACATAAGTTACATAAACTACACCCTCTACATAAACTACATTAACTACATGTAATGTAGTTTATGTAGTTCAGTAATATCAGTATCTACTGATATTCTTTAAAATGAGTGCCGGAACGAATCAGATAGGTAACTCTTTTTTACTTTCGTGAAATAGAAAAGGAAAATAATAAAACAAGTGACAGTTCTTCCTCTTCTTGCAAAAATCATCGCGAAATGTCATAATTGACATAAGTAAAATGTCATCAGTCTTTGACATTTCTAAATATCAGACCAATGCCGTCTCTAATTGAACAGCCTCGGAGCGAGATTTATGACCTCACGCTACTTAGATACCACGGATTAATAAATATGTTGTAGAATACATGGAAAACATAATTATTCCTCGTATTTTTGGTTTGAATTTTAAAAATGATAGTTTACATGAAATATACATAACATACAGTTAATAAATACAATATATATATACCTATTTATAATAATAAATACTTTGGCAAATAAACTATGAACCATACAAATGCACCAAATATTTTACAATATACAAATAATGAATAGGTACATAAGATAATGGGTAAAATGTAAAATATATTTTAGATTTTGGGGTTTGAAAATCGATCTAATTTAACAAAAAACATTCAATATCTACTAATAGTGATGTATTATTATTTGCATTCACAAAATTTATATGTATATTTCGCAAGCATCATATGCTTGTTCGAAAAATTATATTTGCAAATAATACAATATCATAAAAAAAGGCGTCAGCGATGGCTATGAAGATCGCTGTCATTTTATATGTAAAATTATTCTAAAATTTTTGATTTTCTTGGGATTTAGGTTCGGAAAAAACGCTGATTAAGTTTTCATTTGGTTTTTCATTATTTTTTTTGGTTTAAAAAAAATTATAGCTAACGTTTATAGCCTTCATCAGTGTTGTGTCATATGAAAAAAATAGTGTCGAATATATAATCCAAAAAATTACATATACGAGAAATAATTATGTTTTCCATGTATTCTACAACATAATTAATCCGTAGTATCTAACTAGCGTGACGTCATAAATCTCGCTCCGATACTGTTCTATTAGAGACGGCAGTGCAACAGCATGGCCGCAAGTTGCTAACCTAATAAAATTTACACTAGAAAAGCCCGCGGGAACTGTCAAACTCAAAGTTATTCGTTTCACAGACTATACAACTGCTGTAACTCGTTACTGTCTTATTCAAAAAAGCAAATATCTCCAATAAAGATAAAGGTATTAAAATTAATCAAAAAACAAACTATCGAGAAAAGATCTAATAAATAATTTTATCATCTAGGATAAAATTATTTTTAAATGCCATACTTTATTAACACATTCCACAGGGTATTTCAAACTTTCACCAAAATATCAATATTTTGTTTTCCCTCGCATAATTGACAGATGGCCACTTTCATTTTTAATTTGGGAAGAGTTACTAAAAAGTCGAATAATTTAGCTACAAACTACTTAAAAAAATCATCAAAATCGGCCCATTAGAACCAAATCTATTAAACTTTAAAATACCTCAAAATTTTATGCCGGTGAGTGTATAATAAACAAAAAAGAGCAATTTATCAATCACAAGTCCATCCCCGTTTGGACAGTAACCAAATTATACGTAAGAATAATTTTGAACAAAGAAAGACTATAAATAAAATATGAACAAATGTGATATTAATAGAATACTGTAAACGTTGCAAAAACCAAAATATTTTGAGACATGCGGCTGTTACAATTCTCTCAACGGAAATGAAATTTTTCATTTTTGTAAAATTAAAATTTCATATTCATAAAAAATTAATCTAGATTTCTACAAACTTCAGATTAAAGTAACATTTTTAACGCATGCTTTCAGTCTGTCTTATAATTTAATTTCACTAGTGGTAAAATATGCACAGGGTGTCCCATTTTAGGTTGGGTTGTTGGGTTGTATATCCGTATATGCGGTATGCACAAACCAGCCCACTTTTTTGTGAAAGGGAAGATGCTGCAAAAAAGTATTCATAACCCTCTTCATTTCTGAACTGCCGGGCCCAAAAACAAAAAAAATATTTTTCGGAATATCTTCCAAGTATTCGGATAATTTGTATTTGCAAAACGGTATTTTATTCGTCAAAAGTTACCTTTTTCTTTAGACCATTTTTAATTAAATACCCTGTATGTCATTTCTTGTGAAGTATCGGTATGTCAATGTCATTACATTAATTCTACATGTTCATTTATATTTATAATTTTATATTTATTACACTTAAAAAAAGTTATATAAAAGAAGCAATTCGCTCTGTTATAATGGACGAGAAATTACAGAAACATTATGCAGCTTTCGACCAGTATCTGCGCAGACAAAAACGTGAATTCGAAGTGAAAATCAACCAAGAAGTAAAACAAAATTGTACGTTAAACGATTATGAAATTATTAGAATGCTGGGAGCTGGTTCTTTCGGTATGGTCGTACTCTGTAGGTATGTACCTTGAAGTCTAATTTAACTTGAGATAAGTAGAATACAGTAGTATGAACTTTGCATTGCTGAAAAATGCATTAAAGTGACATTCATTACCGTTTTAGAGAAAATAAAAAAAAAACATGAAAATATGGTTGAATTTTTTTGAAGTCCTAAAAAACAAAACGCGTTCTTGTAGTAATATAATTTCGTTTTCATTCTTTTATAGAATGTTAGTTATAGAATTTTAATTAACGTCATATTTTTGGCAGTTTTAATGTTGATTCTCACTATACATTCCATATCAGCTCCCTTCCGTTTACATAAAATATATATTATATCATGTAAATGAATAGGACAATGCACACTATCCGTTTCGTTTCCCTTCCGTTCCATATCCTTTCCTTCCATACATTTTTTTTGACGGACGGACTGAAGTGTATCGGGAACAGCGTTGTCAAGTTCTTACATTCGTACCAGCTCTGTTAAAATTTTGCTGATATTTATTTACTCTTTACTCTAAAAAGTATGGAACTGATACGGAACGGAAGCTTACGTACCGGGTGGCCAACTAAGTAAGTAATGGACGTCGGCTGTATCTCAGACACTACTTATCGTATAACTTTGAGAAAAAAATTCTAATAAGTAAATCGACCAAGAGAAATCGCTGGAAATTATTTTCAAGTCGAAAATTGTCCGCTAGGGGGTGTTTCTCTGATAGCCAATCAGAAAACATCAGAGTTTTTTTCAAAAATATGCAGGTGAACAGGTATTTTATATATTACTATTGTTGTTTATTATATCTATTGTCGAAAAATTTGTATTTTTTTTTATATAGAGTATTTTTCTCTATCTCATAAAATAAAGTGGTGGGGGAAGGTTAAAGTTGATTTTATTAAAATAAAGATAAGGTTTAGATTAGCTAATTTAAACAAACTAGGGCTCGTTGAAAAGAGGTTTTCTTCCTTAATCGTCTCCAGTATAAATTTTGTATCCATAATTTTTTTCGTGGTAGCTAGATGGCGCTGTTTGACACCATCACAGATATTGCGCTTTTGCAGAAAAAAATTAAATAGGGGGCTATATTTCTCTTTGCACAGTTAAATAGAGCACAAAATTTCCAAAAAATCAGTGCAAACCGTAATTTTCTATCTTCTCTCTAACCGGAGATATTAAGAGAACAAATCATGTTAGGCTGCCGTTTAGGATTATATGGTCTAAAAATTATAGTAGTAGGCTAGGAAACAAAAACAGGTAACTTGGTACGTCAAAATATCAAAACGATTAAGTTCAGTTTTCATGCATCCGAATTTCGGGCGTTTTCTTAAAAAAAATGACGTCATAAGTTTTTAAACGGGTTTATGTAACGTTATCGTCCATCAATATAATGTTTACGAATTTCTTGGTTAATTATACGTAGGTAGTTCTAAGATTAGAATGTCCAAAAGTCGGATAATCAATAATTTTATAAACTTTTCTAGGAATTTTGTGCCGCCATATTGCTTTTGACAGAAAACGGCCGAATTTCGTGTGGCTGAAAACTAGGGGTTTATTTTATGTAACGGCATTTAGTTATTAATTCAAGTTCGTTCTTGATTTCACTTGTTTTCGTGTTTTACCTGTTGTTTTTGTTATATATTATTATATTAAAGTTTATGTCGTTTGGGTCACTTTCCAATATGCACTACTGGTCCAAATCTACCCTTGATGCAAGTAGTTCAGTACCAAGACCGTTGGTCGGTAAATGTTTAGGCAGGAATTCTAGGATGGTGAATGATTGGACTTTTTGAATCATCCGAATGAAATAATAACTAACTATCCATAATTAAAAGATTAAACTATCAAACTATCCATAATTTCTAAAAAATCAAACTATCCATAATTTCTAAGAGACGAATTGCCAATTTTGTTAGAGGATCCATAAATTGCATTTGTTGCAATTTCATCAGCATGAGTGTAGTTGATGCAGTTGGTGCAGTTGTGCCGCTTATTTTGCTATGAATGTGTGGGGCTTCTTGGATACCACTTACTTTAGTAGATAGAGACGCTAGAGCGGCATATTTTCCATAGCCAGCTAGGTCATTGGATTTAATATACCTGGATTTTAATTTATGGTGTCGAATCAAGAACGAACATGGATAAATAACAATTAAATGGTATTAAAATGAAATTAAAATGTATGTTTTGATATTTTGACGTAAACAAATTTACCTCTTTTTGTTTCCTAGCCTACTTCCAAACTACTCCAATTTTTAGACCGTATAATCCTAGGCGACAGCCTAATATGATTTATTTTCTTAATATCTCCCGTTAGAGGGAAGATAAAAAGTTGCGGTTTGCGCTAATTTTTTGGAAATTTTGTGCTTTATTTAAGTGTGCAAACAGAAATATAGCCTCCTATTTAATTTTTTTATGTAAAAGCGCAAAATCTGTTATAATGTTAAACAGCGCCCTCTAGCTACCACGAAAAAATATATGGAAACAAAATTTATACTGGAGATCATTAAGGAAGAAAAGCTCTTTTAAACGAGCCCTAGTTTGTTTAAATCGGCTAACCCAAACAAGAGTTGTCCTTATTTTAATAAACGCAAGTTTAACCTTCCCCCACCACTTTATTTTATGTGATAGAGCAAAATACTCTGAATCAGAAAAAATACAAATTTCTCGATGATTACAATAGTCATATTTAAAATACCTGTTCACCTGCATATTTTTGAGAAAAACCCTGTTTTCTGATTAGCTATGGAGAAACTCCCCCTAGCGGACATTTTTCGAACTTAAAAATAATTTCCAGCGATTTCTTTTGGTCGATTTACTTATTAAATTATAATAATGAATTTTTCCCGAAGTTATACGATAAATAATTTCTGTGATACAGCCGGCGTCCATTCTTAGTTGGCCACCCGGTATATCGTCAATACAATAAAAAATACGGAACGGATATGGAATGGAAACGGAAGGTATAGTGAGAATCAACCTTTAAAATGTTAAAAAAACACAAAATTTATCTAGTTAAACGTTACGGAAAGAGTGATAATACAATATAATCAAGGAAAAAACGGCGTCAGTGATGACTATGAAATGAAGATCGCTGTGCTTTTATATGAAAAACTATATGGGGAATGTCATCGATCGTCATTTCCAAGCCAACTGGACGCCGTTTTTTTTCGATCATACGGTAGTTATCGGAAATGTGATACTGTAACAATAACAAAAAATATGATGTTAATCAAAATTAATAATAACCATCTATATGAAATAGAGGTGGAAATTCTAGTTCCTTGGGAGTAACTAGTTCCTTAGTTCTAGTTCCTACAGAGGAATAGTTCCTTAAAGTTTTAATTTACAATAGTTCCCGACTAACATTGACATCCCCCTTGCTTACTAATGCCTTTCGTTGTCAGTCAGAACTATGCATAGTATGATCTGTATAATTTTTATAATGTACGGAGATATAACGAGACGTGTAATTGTGTATGTTAAAAACATATAGGTAAGTTTTATAGCAGATAAAAAAATTAAAAAAAAACTATATCACAAATCAATTGGACAAAAATTTTACGAAAATTGCATTTTTCCTCACTTCAAGCTTTTTGTTTTTGTCTAAAAATTCAGAATATCTACTTCGTTTTACAAGATATTTCTTAATTTTATGGACCTAAAGTGAAACATTCCCATAAAATATTTAAAAAACAAACTAAAAATCAAAAACAGTATCCACGACAATTGTCTGTGGTAATTACGCCGCGCCGGCTGTGGCAATAGACAAGGCCGAATCCATCGTCGTCGCCTTGTATTATATCTCAGATCTGCCGACTGAATAGATTCCCGTGAACGAGTCTTTTAATAGTTCCTCTATGTCCGGATCCGATAACATACGGCTGACACTCCCCACGCCTGCCTAGCATCAATCGCGCTGGCTGATCCATACGTAAACTAGTATTTTATTTAGTTCCTTTAGTAAATGATGGCGATCAGCAGACACCAGTACAACACTCATCTTAACATCAATGGAGAGAACATCGAACGGGTCACAAATTTCACCTATCTTGGCGCCTCCCTAAATGAACTGTGGGATTGCGATGAGGAAGTTAAAAGAAGAATCGGCCGTGCAAAAACAACCTTCTTTAAACTAAAGAATTTACTCCTGCATAGAAATATGCCGCTACATACCAGGATACGGGTAATTCAATCGTATGTGTGGCCTGTGATGTTGTATGGTACTGAGACTTGGTCACTTAAGGTAAAATCAATAAACAGAATTGAGGCTTTCGAAATGTGGACACTTCGCCGATTGCTGCGCATACCCTGGACGGAGCATGCAACAAATGATGAAGTCCTAAGAAGAGCCAGAGTAGACAGACAACTAATGGATACCGTAAAACAACGCAAAGTATCATATCTATGACATATATTAAGGGGACGTCAATACTCCATACCCAGGTTGATACTGCAGCAGGAAGATCGAAGGCCGACGGGGACCGGGTCGAAAACAGCATTCTTGGCTTCGCAACATAAGAAACTGGAGTGGCATACCTGACGCCGCAACAATATTTCGACGAGCCGAAGAGGGCACCCTAGTCATCTTATAGCCATAAAACAGACGAATGATCGCCAACGTGCGGCATAGCACATGGCACCCAAAGAAGAAGTTCCTTTAGGTCCGGATCCGATAACATACGGCATACAGCTGGCACTCCCCACTCCTGCCTAGCATCGATCGCGCTGGCCCGATCCGTTCGTACGTAAACTAGTCTTTTATTTAGTTTAGTTCGTTGCAAACAGCAAGCAAATGTTTTTATGAAGAATGCATTTTTCGCAAAATGTCAATAATAAAAATGTTTTCCTCTTGTAAAGCCAATCCGGGGACTGTATAAAATAAAAAAAAATCTCAATTTTAAGCAAAATCTTTTCATTTTAGGGACAAAAGAAATAACAAAACTTATGCGTTAAAGCTAATGGAGAAAATAAATATAGTGAAAACAAAGCAACTGGTGCACACAGCTGCCGAGATAAAACTAATGAAGAATTTGAATTTTACCTTCATCGTTGATATGCATGGATTTTTCATGGTATAATAATATCTTTTTGTACTAGACAATATTATAATCTATACTAATATATAAAATCCTTAAGTGACTGACATACTGATGTAAGAAGCTCAATTTTGGCATACAGGTTGATTCTAGGGTGTAGAGGTTCGATAAGAGGGGATTTTTCGAAATTCCAGTTCCAAGAGGTTGAAACCACCCCTCAAATATTACAATATTTTTTATTTGAAAAACGGTCAAGTTTCCGAAAAAACGCTTAAACACGTATATTTTATTTTGTTTTTTTTACATATTTTAAGATTTTTTAAAAATGTATACAGGGTGTTTCGAAAAATCTGGTCGTTGATTAATCACGATCCTGCTTAAAGCGCTTGACGTAAAAAGCTGATTTTTGGAAAACAGATTGACTTTAGGGTGTAGTGGTTCGATAAGAAGGGATTTTTCGAAACTCGAATTCTAAGGGGGTGAACCTATCCCTCAAATATTAAAATATTTTTTATTTAAAAACCGGTGAGTTTTTCGGAAAAACTCTTAAACACGTATATTTTATTTTGCTGTTTTACATATTTTAAGATTTTTTATAAATTTATACAGGGTGTTTCATAAAATATGTCCATTGAGTAATCACGATTCTGCTTAAACTGCTTGACGTTTGAAGCTGATTTTTGGCAAACAGATTGACTGTGGGGTGTAGTGGTTCGATAAGGAGGGGTTTCTCGAATCTCAAATTCCAAGAGGGTGAAAACGCCCCTCAAATATTGCAATATTTGTTATTTAAAAAACGGTTGGTCTTTCGGGAAAACGCTTGGCCAAGCATAACTTATTTGATTTTTTACACATTTTGAAGTTTTTAAAAAAAAATCATACAGGGTTTTCCAAAAAGTTGGGTAATTTCTTAACCACGATTCTGCTTAAACTGCTTGACGTGAAAAGCTTATTTTTGGCAAACGGATTTTTCGAAAGTCAAATTCCAACGAGATGAAACTACCTCTCAAATATTACCAAGTTATATAATAATATCGCCATATTGTTTTTTCTCATGCTGACATAATTGTGAGAAAATTTTATCCAGTTTGTATGTTAATGGAAATTCTTGCTTTGCTTTATCATCACGTTTGTTGAAAAATTTTTTGGGTTTTTTTTTAGTTTTTAGTTAAAAAACACAATTTCTTGATAATATGGCAACATAGGTATTAGATTAAATTTACAAGAAAAAAAATTCAGAAAAGATCCAATGGTTCTCAAAATTTTAGCAAAAAATAATTTTTTTTTGGAAATTTTCAAAGTAAAATAACTCCGTTATTTTGGACTTACTTGAAAAACGATAAAAAGGAAATATGTTTCTTTTATCGAGATCTACCACCCCTTAAAATATTTGCACTTATTTCTGGGACACCCTGTATTACATAATTCTTTCCCGTATGAAAACAAATGCAGTCACTACACTTGCTGCTGAAATATTTTGTAACAAATTTCTAATTTTCTAGATAAGACTTTTAACTGCAAGAATAATAATAAATTTCTAGGATAATGTTTATGTAGGTATTTGCATGTCCTTCGCCAATGCAGGAGACATGTTCACCCATCTGCGCGAAATGAAAAAATTCGACGAAACTTTGTCTAAGTTCTACGCAGCCCAAGTCATTTTGGGGTTCGAGTATTTTCATTATTTGGGAGTCGTATACAGGTAAGTCGTATAAATATAAATAAGTATACCCAATACCAAATAAACTTTTATTTACGTCGTCGAGGGTGCGATTATTAAATTCATTGTTGCCAACAATGGACATATTTGGCGCTGGACTGTAGAATGGATAATGAGTGAGAGGGGGGATAATCACCTTAAAGATCTATTGTGTCCCTCTTTCTTGAGTTTATAACTGATCATACAGTCTGTAACTCATCATACATGGGGATTTTCCTGTTGTATGTTCCTGTTAAAAAAATACAACTTTGAATTTTTTTACTTATTTGGGACAGCCTGTACCTTTTGAAAATAATTTTAAATTGTAGGTTTAGTAGTCCTCCAACGATCCCATCACCCACAATTTCCAAAAATCCAATCATATGGATACAATATTCCGTGTCGACCCTGTGGACAACCCTATATGTATAAAACAACTATTCAAAATTATTTATTATGGAATATTTTCTCTGAGTTTCTTAATTTTTTAAAAAATATCGAAATATGACGATAATTAGGACAGTGACGGTAATTGGACTTTTACCATAATTAGATCTGTATTTTCAGAGACCTGAAACCGGAGAACATACTTGTCGATAATCAGGGCTATTTAAAGATAACCGATTTAGGATTTTGTAAGAAAATCGATAATGCCCGGACTTATACTTTATGCGGTAAGTAAATTTCACAATATGTATGCATACGACAGACTTTTTGTTATAATATTTTAAACATTCCAGGCACACCGGAATATCTAGCGCCAGAAATCATTCTAAGTCAAGGTTATAATAAGTCGGTCGATTGGTGGTCGATGGGAGTGTTGATCTTTGAAATGGCCGCCGGATTTGCTCCATTTTACGCCAAGGATCCGATGAGGCTCTACGAAAAGATTGTATCCGGAAAATACTCTTGCCCTGTACATTTTTCGAAGTCTTTGAAGGATCTGCTGTCTAATATGCTGGTAGTAGATAGATCCAAACGGTAAATATAAAAGAGAGATGTGGAGATAGGGGAGACCCGAATACGCGTATAACTAATCTCGAAAAACCTTGAAATTTAAGATAATTTTATTCCTGCTGATCTCTCTTATCTAAAATAATGTCCTAATTTCAGATATACCACCCACCATTTTGGAGGGAACACCCCTTTTATTTTTATCATATTATCGCACCTTCCCATACAGCCACGATACGTACTATGTACGTACCTGGGACGTATTGTTGGGACGAACGTCAGGTCCCTGGTACGTACTATGTACGTACTAGAGACGTACATTTTCCAACTCTTTGTACGTCCCCGGTACGTCCCTGGGATGTGGTAAAGTACGTACTATTACGTCGCATGTACGTACATTCCAGGTACATACATTTTATGTTTTGTTCCGGACCAAAAGTGGATGTAAAATGATTTTCGATCGATAAAATGATCGAAAAATCGTCGTACATTTTTCAACGACGTATTCGACCTAGGAATTTAATTAGAAATAATTCAATGGAAGTCAGCTTAAAATATTTATTAATATAAAAACTCAGGTACAGGGTCATGCCTTATGTCTTGATACTCCCGTGAGTCTGGCTTCGGTCCAGCAACTACACCCTTAGCGCACTCTGTCTTTTATTGGATGTTGATAGATATTTTATTTTTTTTATTCTCGAACTGCTTCTAACTAAAAAATACAAAAAGAAAACTAAGTATTCAAATATCTAATTCTTGCCTCTGCTTTGAAAAAATTGAATGAGCCGATTCTCTCTCTGAAGGATACAGGGGTAGGTGCCCATTGGTTAGGAGTATTTTGTTTTCTTCCCAAATACTCCTATCCCTGTCCCTGCTTTGGTTTTAGAAGCATCAGTATACCACGTTATGGTATGGTCTTTTACATGCTGAGTAATTGTTTCTTCCTTCCAATCTTTTTTATTGCTCAATACTACAATGAGGTGTTTCTCAAAGTTGTAAATTCTTGGTATGTCATCCATCACTGGGAGTTGGAGAAGTGGAATTTCCTTTTTGAGGGTGTTCCAAGCCCCTGACCTGAAAATTCTCCCAGTACTGTTTCCGTCAATGACCATTCTAATTAAGTTATTTTAGTACATGCATATTTTTAAAATTTAATTACTAGCTATTCTTACAGAACGAGTGGTCGACTAAATTAAACTTCTCCCGTGCCGCCTCTTCGAGTGCCTCTCTTAACTGATAAGTTTTTTTGTAAACCTTGTTGTTAACCATACCGCATAAAAAATCTAAAATGGATAGGTCAGGTGATCGAGGAGGCCCATGCAATAATTGGTTCACCTCTTCCTATCCCTGAGTTTGAATAATTATCATATAAATAATTTTTAACATCTCTTTCATTATGGAGTTGGGGGATATCATAATGAAAGTCATGTCTATTGATGCGCCAGTATATAAATTTAACTTTTCTAACATGTCTTGAAAACCATTCTCTAAAAAACGTAAGTAACGTTCACCGGTCAACGTATCCTCGAAAATGTATGGCCAAGAAAAGTTGAACAAATAATACTACACGCTCTTCTTCATTTGAAAAATTCATATTTACAACTTTTGTTCATTTCAATTTACAAAGTTTGGATGCGACAATTTCACATTTCTGAGAGCGACGATTGAACTTGTTTCCATATGGCTAACCAAGTGAAATTGTTTAAAAATGATAAGAATTGGCTATAACTTAATTTAAAATTAATTTTTCGAAAAAAAAACATATTATAGCTTATATCGATGAAAACTTAAAAAATGGCGCTTTTTATGAAGTCATGGCCAAGCATGGTTTCCATTTTCCATTTAATAAAACATATGTTTGTGTCATATGTCAAAAATGACTGGCTTCGGAGAAAAACGGAGGACAAACTCTCATTAAGGATGTGATTATCTACAACTTTTATCTGAACACTTTTTAATAATAATAATAGAATTAGGAACAATTTTTAAAATAGCCGAAATTTGTTTTTTTTTCGAAATATCTAGTAAGCCATGAACTTTTTCAAAAATCTGAAAGGCGCATGTTTATGACCCCACAAAACTGCAATTCTTTCCCCATTTAACCGACTCTCTATCTCCAATAGTTTCTGAGATGCCCATAGAGAACATCGTAGAAAACTCATTTGTAAATAAGTTTAAATAACTAGTTTTTAAGTGTTATATAGTTTCTTGTTGTGTTCGTTAGAGAAAATAAAATTTGTTAAATAAATAGGTCTTATTTATAAATTATCCACATGGAACCCAGTAAAAACGTAGCAATACTTATAATTCAGCGCTAATGTTTTAGGTATGGCCTGTTAAAAAATGGTACAAAAGATATAAAAGGTCACGAGTGGTTCAAGAACGTGGATTTCGATCAAATAATCGGACGAAAAGTGGTTCCGACCTACCAGCCCAAAGTGGACGGTGAAACGGACACAAGATATTTCGACGTGCCTTCGAAAGCTGTCCAGATTAAGAAGTTATCCACCGATCCGTACCAGGCTGAGTTTATTAAAATGTTCTCGGCACAACCTCCAGAGACCGAAAAAGAAACTACAAAATAGTATAAATTATTCTTTTTTGTGTTAAATAAATGTATATTTTGTGTTATAATATGTATATTATGTTTATTTTTTTTTTGGCGAAGAAACGAAGCTGAACTCGAAAAAAATATGGCATCATTTAGTAAAATTAACAAATCAGCAGCTGCGGTACATAGGAAACTTTTGATGGCTTGTTCTTATTACGGAATCTATGCTTAATGCCTTCAGTCTCCCCTATCTTTTTTATAGTAGATAATGATGCTGCAATAGTCGCAAATAAAGTTTTTTTTATTCTTCATGAAACTTATATCCTTCAGTTTTTATCTCCCCACAGATGGCATGTTTTATATTAACTATGTTTTAACTTAACACGTTAGAACCTAGACATACAGGGCGGCGCAGGCACCTCTCATACGCCGCGGAAGCTCCAAAGAGAGCGACAGTTTGTATTGAAATGAAATTTTGTGGGCATATTATTATGTAGGTTAATTCAGAGCACTTTTTAAAAATATAGAGAGTCCTACAGGGTGTCCACAAAAAAAGTTATTTATATTCTCTCTCTCTGTCTTTATTTAAAGAATGCATCCATTTTTCTCAAAGAGATCTGGTTCAAATTAAAAAAGTAGAAAAAAGACTCAAAGTCTCGGTCTCAACGTTTATACAATGTTAAACTGTTACACGTGTTTCGCTCATATACGGGCATCATCAGACCTAACAAGAAAGAACCTAAATAAATAACAAATAATAAAAAGGTCATCATAACTTACAAATACAATTAAAATTATAATAATTGCATTTGTATTGTATTGCAATACATAATAATTGTATTTGTAAGTTATGATGACCTTTTTATTATTTGTTATTTATTTAGGTTCTTTCTTGTTAGGTCTGATGATGCTCGTATATAAGCGAAACACGTGTAACAGTTTAACATTGTATAAATGTTGAGACCGAGACTTTGAATCTTTTTTCTACTTTCTCTGTCTTTATTCCTACAAGAGGAATGTAGTGGTCAGGTGATGTGTGAGGTTTGTCTCCATAATTCCCTGTCTTGTGCTTCATGTACAAGCGTGTGCAGCGGCTTGTGGGTGATTTTTGATAGCTGGTCTATCCATCGGGAGGGCGAGCGGCCTCTTGGTCTTCTTCCCGGAACCTTGCCCTTTATAATGAGTTTTTCCATACAGTCAGTATCCCTCCTCATAACGTGACCGAAATATTTAAGTATACGTGACTGTATAGAAGTTGAGAGGCGTTCTGTGATGTTCAGTTCTTGGATTATGGATTCATTGGTTCGCCGGGCAGTCCAGGGAATTCTGAGCATTCGTCGCCAACAGTACATCTCAGTTGCGTCAATTTTTTTCATTTCTGACTGTCTCATCGTCCAGGACTCGGAGCCATACATTAATATCGGAAATATTAGGCAGTGAACAAGCCTTTTTTTTAAGTGTTTAGATATGTTTTTGTCTCGCCATATCTTTGAGAGTTTTCGCACTGCCACTCTTGTCATTTCACATCTTCTTCTTATTTCCTCTTCTAACGATCCCGTGTTGTTTATAAGTGACCCAAGATATATATATTGACTTACAACCTCAAAACGACCAATGCTCACTACATCAGGTTTGTTGTTGTTTTGCCTGTCGATAATCATAATTTTTGTTTTAGAGGGATTAATTTCAAGTCCAAGTTTCTCGCTATCGTCTTCAACCAATTTTAGAAGCTGCAGTAACTCTTCCTCGTTTCCCGCTAGAAGGACCGTATCGTCTGCAAATCTGAGGTTGGTAATTTTGTGACCATTAATTGTTATCCCCCCTTGCCAATGTTCCAATGCCCTTCTCATGATATATTCAGTATATATATTGAATAACTGAGGAGATAGTATGCACCCCTGCCTAACACCACAGGTGGGCTGGAAGTCTTCCGAAGTAACGCCATTGATGGTAATTCTACTTTTGGTATTTACATAAAGATTCTGAATCAATGAAATCAAATGAAGAGGTACGCCCATTTCTTTAAGAACCATCCATAGTTTTGACCATTTGACTTTGTCAAAAGCTTTTCGATAGTCTATGAAAGAAATATAGAGCGGATTGTTAAATTTTCGGGCCTTTTTGATAATCTGACGGACATTCAAAATTTGTTCACGTGTTCCTCGAACTCTTGTGAATCCTGCTTGCTCTGGAGGGATTTGTGGTTGAATATACGGTTTTAACCTTTCGTTAATGATATGAACAAGAATCTTACTGGCATGTGAAATTAGCGCAATGGTACGAAAGTTGTCGCATTTGGCTGGAGATCCTTTTTTGTGGATGGTTATTATGGAACAATCGGTCCAATCTGATGGCCATTGGTGAGTATGCCATATCATATTACATAACTTGTGCAAGATGTCCACACCAAAATCTCCCGACGCTTGGAGCATTTCGGCCGTGATGTGATCTGGTCCCGGGGCTTTATGATGTTTTAGGTTTTTTATTGCTGCTTCAATTTCCGATTTCAGTATGTCTGGTTCTTCATTAATTATATCACTGTAGAAAGAGCAACTAGGCAACAATAAAAGCTACCTAAATTGGAATTTACCCGGTATAGCCTAATATGTAGTTAAATAAGATTAATTTAAATGATATTACATACATATTTAAAATTCAAATATTATGACATATATGTCAGTTGCCGTCTAAAATGTCATCTTGATAACAAAAAGTTAGTTATTGTCAGAAATTAAAAGTTATAATTAGATATTTTCATAATGGTACAGCGTAATGTTGATATGCAAGTCAAAACAAAAAGTGCCGTTATATTTTTCAGTTTTCGTTGTCAGCCGCGGAAGTTTCAGTGATTTTAGTGTTATCGGATATTTTTATCTGTGAAATAGAAATATGTCGATGTCGATGTCGAAATATTACCTGAGAAAAAAAATAGAGTATTAAGTGTTTTGGTGTATTGTGGTGAATTACTGTTTTATTTTGCTTTTAGTTAAAAAAACATAATTTCTTGATAGTATATGGAAACATAGGTAGATACTACAATAAATTTACATAAAATAAAACCCTCAAAAGATCCAGTAATTCTCAAAATTTATGCAAAAATACAGTACAGGGTGTGTCAGATTTAAGATCCATACCAAAGTTATATTTTTTCTTATGGAACACCCGGTATTTTATTTTATTTTTGAATCCTTGGACGTAAAATAAAACATTTATTATACGGGTTAAATATGTTTACAAGCTTTAGTTTTTGAGATATTTAAAGATATTTAAATATGCATTTTGTAATAAAAATTATTGTCAACACCCTGTACACATTACTTTTCAGAATTTTTGTGGTGACTTTTAAGCAAGAGAAATAAATATCTTTACTAAAAAAATTCGTTGTTTCCTTAAATGTATAGAGGGGTATCCAAAAAATTGCTAATAAAAAATAAAAACTTCGTTATGCAAATGCAAATTTAAATGTTCTTTCAAACTATATTAGGATTGCCTATACCTAACTGGCTCAGATTTTGAATAAAGAATGATTTTTCAATAAAATGGTAAACAATAGGGCTGGTGTCGTCATAGCAATTTTCTAGTAACAGTTAGTAGCCATTTTCAAATTCGAAATTAGTTTATGGACTTTAATTAAATTTATTGCAGTTTACTTTTATATAATTCACCTACAATAGTTTAATAAATAACCTATTTATTATTTTATTTTATCAATAGAACTAGTAGGTAGTAGGTATCTCTATTAGTATTGATTTTTTCTTCTCAATAATCATGACAAAATGGTGAATGGGCCTATTAAAATAATATTGCGAATATATACGCAACTATATGCACCAAATAAAAGTATTTTTTATAATATAATATAGTATGTCATATTATAAATAACAATGTCCTTATATTACAAGGAGCAATATTCTAACTGTTTTTATGTATTTATAATAAAATATACTTTTCTTAATAATCAAGTTTGTAGCCTAATGTAGGGTAGGTGTTCTATTTTCAGTTGAAAACAAATACAGTGGTGGCCAAAAGTATGGAAACTCTTTTTACTTTTTAAAATATCACAGAAAATATTGCTATGCTTGAACTCTCAGGAATATAAATGAACAGCTTATCAGCAAATAAAAGTATTCCAAAAATTACACAGCGAAAAAAATCTGTTTAGCAGTTTTTGTAGGAGAACAATAGATTTCTTGTGGCCAAAAGTATGGAAACCATAAAAAAGTACATTAAAATTATTTAGTTTAAGCTGATAAACGGTACGATTTGCTTCAGATAAATATAAACATCATGCCAAAGTCTAAATATTTCTCTACGGATTTAAAAAATAAAATAGTTGAATTATACAAGAGCGGTTATAAACAAATTCAAATAAGTAAAAATTTAAACATTTTAAAAGGCACTGTTTCGAAAATAATTCGTAAATTTAATAAAACAGGGAACGTTTCAACAGCTTTTAAGTCAGGAAGACCAAGAAAGTTGTGCAACAGGACAATGAAAGTAATGAAGAGAATATCAATGAGAGATCCAAGAAAAACATCCACAGACATTTCTCGAGAAATGGGTGAAAGGGGAATATCGGTGTCTGCACGCACGGTGAGAACAAGGTTGGATGACATGGGACTTTTTGGAAGAGTTGCGGTGAAGAAACCACTAATATCAAAGAAAAATAGGAAGGCCCGCTTTAAATTTGCTCAAGATCATCTCACCTGGTCTTATCAGAAATGGAATACTGTACTGTTTAGCGGCGAAAGCAAGTTTCAGCTGTTTGGTAGTGACGGGAGACGTTATGTCCGAAGACCAAAAGGTACACGGTACAGCCATAAGTACCAGATGCCCACAGTAAAACATGGGGGTGGGAGTATAATGGTATGGGGGTGTTTTTCTCGCTCAGGTGTTGGTCCTCTTGTTAAAATTGATGGGATAATAGACCGTTTCTTGTACAAAGACATATTGGAGAATAATATGCTGCCTCATGCTGATGAAGAAATGCCACTCAGATGGTTGTTCCAGCAAGACAATGATCCCAAGCACAAATCTCGGTTTGTTCAAAATTGGTTAAATAAACATAATGTTCCACTAATGGATTGGCCCTCACAGTCTCCGGATCTTAACCCCATAGAAAATTTTTGGGACCATTTGGATAACAAAATTCGAAGCCATTCTATTTCAAATAAAAATGAATTATGGGAAGTGCTAAAAACTGAATGGGCGGCCATTTCCAGTAAAGATTGTACGAGATTGATCGATTCGATGCCACGAAGATGTAGAGAAGTAATTAATTCAAAGGGATATTCCACTAAATATTAGTAATTTTTATATTATCTTGAATTTTAATAAACATTCTTCTTAAGTTTCCGTACTTTTGACCAAGAAAATATTCATAATTTTTTATATATTTTTTGATAGCTATAATTTTTTATTTAAATGTATTAGGTTTTGTAGGAAATTATTTGTAGGTCACGATTTGGTCACGATTATATAAGTCGTTTTATTTCATATTTTAATTTCTCAGCATAAATGACAAACTAAAAAAGCTTCCATATTTTTGGCCACCACTGTATGTGCTTTTCAGTGTTTTTTTTTGTCAATATATACCGTATGATGGAAAAAACGGCGTCCAGTTGGCTGGGAAATGACGATTGAGGACATTTCCCATATAAATTTACATATAAAATGACAGCGATCTTCATTTCATAGTGATCGCTGACGCTATTTTTTTTTTCGATCATAGTACGGTATATTTTTTATATTATTTATTTTAATATTTCGCACAACACGTAAACGCTTATTATGTATTTTCATAGGCAACAAAATTAAATAGAAATAAAACTCTAATGCTGTAGCTCCATATCATGTTCATAATAAGTTTTTTTAACATTCCATCAAAACTACGGAGGTCTTCAAAAGGCCTTTTAGCCTCCGTAATTAAAATTGTAGAATCAGCTTCAGCAACATTAACAGAGAATTACCCTGTTTAATTCTATATATACATATATATTAATTTTTCTGCTACCTCTATCCTTACACCTAAATTATGTGATTTTTTTAGCATGTATGATTTATAGGTAAACCATATTTTTCCTAATGGAAGGATGGAAGGATATGCAAAATTAAGATATTTTAACATTTATTTTCCAGACAAAGCATAATATAGTATTAAGATTAAGACATAACAAATATTATAAGAAAGATCTTAATATAAATCACAAACTAACTAAGTCTTAATTTGGTCTTGTATAAACATAGGTATAAAACTAATAAGATCAAAACTCAACCTTCACCATATTGTCAAGACTTGGCATTATAGGAAACAAGAAACTACAGTAAATTAAGAAAAGAATATCAAAGTACACGATATTAAATACTGTAATGTATTCTACGACACAAACCATCTCCCTTCTAAAGAGAAAAAGATAAAACAAAGCTTATTTTAGTCTTATCAACACTCTTCGATACAAATATATGTCTAAAATTGCTATTAATCTACTATAATTGATATTTTTAAGAAATTATGATACCCAACATTATAATCAAAGTATATTATACCGTATGATAGAAAAAAAAAACGGCGTCCAGTTGGCTTGGAAATGACCATCAATGACATTTCTCAAATAATTTTGCATATAAAATGACAGCGATGTTCATTTCATAGCCATCGCTTACGACGGTTTTTTTCGATCATACGGTATTAGTAACATTATAGGTAAAATGTTTCCTCTATCTCCCATTGCGACGTGTATTGTTCTATAAGACTCGTCATGATAGTACCATATGATCGAATAAAAACGGCGTCAGCGATGGCTACGAATTGAAGATCGCTGTTATTTTATATGTAAAATTACAGTACGTCTGCTGGATCTGTGTCTATGAAAGGAATGCGGACAAAAAACGTTTAAATAAACAGCAATATATTAAAATTAAATAATTTACTTGCCCGAGATGCTTCATTTAATTTGAAAATGATTGTACTATGGTTGAAAGACTTTTAATTGTGTATATAAACCATTTAGAATATTTTTTTTATGAATAAGCTCTTTAAATTAATATGTAGGTATATTGTAGCCAGGTATTTTTTTAAAATGCATTTTTTAAATTGTAATTCCTTGTATTCTTGATATAACATGATGTTCCTGTTTTATTTGTTGGCATAGTAGGTACACACAGATATGTAATAACTACATAGGTGCTAAATTGTATATTTTATTTATTAAATTAAGTTACTTGGAATTAGTCAGTTAATAAAAACAAAAGTTGTAATGTATTAATATTGCTAAATAAATAAATATATGATGAAATAAGTCAGTGTATAAATGTCGTAGTCTCATAGTGTATTCCGTATTTTCATGAAGAGCCTAGTCACTTCGTGAAGCGTCGGTTAGATTAGCGCATGGTTAGCAGGCTAGTTATGTTATTAGGTTAGTTTTTTTCATTAAGTGACTAGGTGACTAGGCTCTTCATGAAAAGACGGAATACACTATGAGGCTACGACATATACATATTCACAACTCTGTATTTTTGTGCTTTTGAAATAAATTGAGTTCATTATTTATTTATTAATATTTTATTTACAAACCTACCTTATATTAATATACTACTAGTACGAAAGTTTTTAATGTTTATTAAAATGGTATCACACTGAACTGCATGTAAACATGTCAATTTCAAATGTTTTGATGAAAGCCCATGAATCTTTAAACTGCATCGGCAAAACTATTAATAAATCACTAACACAATCACGTAAAAAATCACCATAAACTATTTAATTCGCATTTCTCATCCAGGAACAATTACTGTTTACATTAAATCAAAGGTTGAACTGGTGATACATTTGTTGCTGGAACTTCTATATTTTTTGTACAACAGTTCTAGGGAAGATTTATTTTAGCAGCTTATATTTTTCTTCGGCCGTGTGTGCACTAAAAAGAACCATATAATGAAACAATTTTATAATAACAACTTAGAAATGAATATCTAAAACCGCCATCTGATATAAGCTAACTTCTAACTTACTTTTCAAACTCAAATTTAAGGTTTTGTATTCACAATTTTAGCCACGCACATTGTTCAGTTAGAAAAAACACGTTTCTAAAAGTTAAATCTGGTAAAAATATGCCCAAATATTAACTGAACTCTTTAATTTATAACAAAATAGTAGAAGAAGCTGTGCATTTCTCAATCTGTAGGATATATTTGGTACGGCGATTTTCGAACTTCTTTTAGATCTCTGTTTTAGATCAAGGTCCAACATTTTTGCATTCGATTCTTGGATTCGATTCAACTCCTCCTTTTAGCCTCCAATGAAATATAGAAAGCCTCCTTCCTTTTTATTCTTTATGCAATGTGCTAATTAATATATAGCTAATATCAAACACCAGTTAAAACACAAAGTTAAAGGCTGTGTTAAAGGTTAAGTTTTTTAACATAATCTCTGATAATTTGTTTGAGGTTGTGTATGTTTGGTTGCCTAACTAGTCCGGTTTATTATGGAGCGCATTTCAGGAGATAGCGCTGCTGTATAAAGAGCAAAAAATCATGATACCTAGGTTTTTATAACAATTTTCCTCTGTTTTTGCAAAGCGTCCTTTTTTGAGAAATCAAAGCGTCGCGTGGGTTGGAAATATTTATTTCTCGATTTAATTTCCAATTTGGTGCTTTTATTTCTTTTTTTCAGTAGCGTAAAATGTTGAAACGGTGTAAATTTGAGCGAATGATTTACAGCTCCGAGTTTTTAACTTCAGAAAGACTTCTAAATTGTTCTTAAAACTATGTATGTGTGTGTGTTGGTGTGGAAGCATACAATTATCAATTGGTAAGTCGTAATTTCTATTTAATTTGATACAATATCTCTTTCCATATTATATGACCATATAACTTTGATCGCTAGTGATAAAGAAAATTACTACTAAATAATTTTATTTTGTTACGAGTATAAACATGTAGTTTTAACAATTTTGTTCATTCTACATAATATCTAACACTACACCAGCTTGTGATGCGCCGGTTGCCGATTGGAAATAGAATACAACAAAATAATAAAATTATATATTAATTAAATATGAAAATGTATAAACAAATTATGTTACGGTTTATCGTACAGGGTACGAAGAAGTGTAGGCTCACTTCATAGGCTTTCTGATTTCTCAATAATACAATTTTTGACCCTCTGAGTGTTTTTTGTAAGCTTAATTTTGTTACATGTCAATTGAAATTATTCATTTGACTTAAATCTAATTTCTTCATCGCTGTATACTGTTATTCTTCCGTCAACTTCTTGAAATACTGGCGACTTAGACTGTAGATATTTCATAAAAACCTCGACATCAACTTGACCTATCGCTAAATTTTCTATGTTCTCTGATATGGCTGTATAACCATCACCACCTATTTAAAAAAAATCATTAAAAATATTCTATGGAAATTGAAAAAAACTTTATATTATTTAGTTGTGCTCTAGAACTTTGATATTTTATTGTGCTTATATACAGGGTGGTCCGAACTATATTCGGGAAACTTTGGCAGCATATTTTATGGATAAATATAAGTAAAAAAGTTTAAATAAAATAATGTTCTAAAATGCTTATTATTGGAGATACAGGGTGTAAAAGTTTAATTGTTACCTGGATTTTTTCCAAATTATGGTCGATATTTGGATGAAAATTGGTGTTGTAGGTATTCTTTGACATGAGAAATTTGATTTTGATGTCAGTATGACTCCTACTTGTAGGGTGCGTCATCTACACGTTTTTTAACTGTCTTAAACAGTTATAACTTTTCGTCCGTATCTGTATGAAACTAACTAAGTGAAAAAATACATATTTTCATCTTTTCTACGTAAAAAAGATATTTTCTCAAACATTGAACATGTTGACTAGATAGTTATTAGACTGAAATCATAAATTTGAAATGTTTTTGTGTCACAGATTCAACAGAAACCAGATAAAACTAGAATTAAAAAAAAAGTTCCCAAATTTTATCATCTTAGTCAATTCTAGCCTAGAAGAATGAAATGTTTATTTCTTGTCAATGATGACCTGTATTAATAACTTACATTCCAAATATCTTGAAAACGGTTATTCGTAGCTAAAATAAAAAAATTATAAGTCTGAAATCAGAAATTTGAGTACTAGTTACTACAATCAAGAGGTTCTTTTTTAGGTAAGAGATGCATATTTTTTTACTCAGTAGTTTTATACAGGTACGGATAAAAAGTTATTACTCTTCAAACCATTTAAGAATATGTAATTAGCGCCCCCTACACATATTGACATCGAAATCAAATTTCTTATGTCAAAAAATGTATGGTTTTCATCGAAATATCGACTATAGTTCAGAAATTATTTGGAAAAAAACGAAATAAAATTAAACTTCTACACCCTGTATCTCAGAAACTAAACATTTTAGGACATAACTTTCTATACGAACTTTTTTACTTATTTTTATCTGCACAATATGCTGCCGAATACAATTTAGATCGCCCTGTATTTTTCTTGTAAAGAATAACTTAGCAATTATTGATTAATTTGATTGGCAGAATTTTTTATTTTATAAACAGCTCAAAAAAAAAACAAATTATTGAAGGTTTAATGAAATATCATAGTAATTTTATACAAGGTGTCCCAGTATTCTGTGGTCATACATCTAACACCTATTTTAGAGTGAAAATAAGTTAATTGAACACTATTTATCTCTATACAAAAGTTTGAACAATTTAAAAAATACAAAAACTAACTTTTTAATATATTTTAATAAGCTAAATTTCAGTTTAAATGAAATGTATCATTACCTCCAGCTACCTCAGAATTTACAGCAACATTGTATGTTTCTTCTAAATCTAAATCCTCGTATTCTGGTACTAGACATTTTTGACAGCACACTTTTATACTTTGCACCCTTTCACCAGTGTTAGATTATAAACAACTTGTGCACTTATGATAAAATAAAAAGTAGTGAAAATAGCATTATGTTAGGGTTTAACTACAACAAAAACTAAAATAAATATCAAATACTATAATGCTTTTCAATAGGAACCTTTTTATCGGAAAAGTTTTTCTCGATAGCTTCGATTTGAGAATCACGGTCCATATAAAGTGTTTCACTATTGAATGACTTCTTAATACTAAATCCAACCTTTGCCTCAACTTTGTCCGTAGTTTGAGGCTGAAACCTGGTCTGTTCCGTCGAAATATATTCAGTTCTATGCAACCAGGACACAGATTTCGCATGGTGCTGGGATCTTTTTGAATCCTGTGGCGTCAGGATGTCTTCTTCAAGTAATTTCTCATCCGCAGGGTCTAAGGTAGCCCCGTGATCGACGGCATATCTATCTTTATTAATTAAGTCGATACTAACGCCTAGATCATGTTCTGTTAACACCTCATAGCGGTAGCGGTAGTTTCTTTCTAAAGATGTAGGATTGTCCTGAATAAACCTGGACGCCTCAAACGGGTAGGAAATAAATTTTAGATCGTAGGGTCTATCCGGAAGAGTGTTACAGTACTTTACTGTGCATATTAAATCCGACCTAAAAAGAATATAAATATTTAAAAATATGGAATACGAATAAATGCCTGTATTTAGTGCCACAAAGTTAAAGGTTAAGTTTTTTAACATAATTTGTTTGAGGTTGTGTATGTTTGGTTGCCTGACTTGTCCGGTTTGTTATGGAGCGCATTTCGGAAGATAGCGCTGCTGTATAAAGAGCAAAAAATCATGATACCTAGGTTTTTATAACAATTTTCCTCTGTTTTTGCAAAGCGTCCTTTTTTGAGAAATCAAAGCGTCGCGTGGGTTGGAAATATTTATTTCTCGATTTAATTTCCAATTTAGTGCTTTTATTTCTTCTCAGCAGCGTAAAATGTTGAAACGGTGTAAATTTGAGCGAATGATTTACAGCTCTGGGGTTTTTAACTTCAGAAAGACTTCTAAATTGTTGTTTTAAATTGTTAAAACTATGTATGTGCGTGTGTTGGTGTGGAAGCATAATTATCAATTGGTAAGTCGTAATTTCTATTTAATTCGATACAATATCTCTTTCCATATTATATGACCATATAACTTTGATCGCTAGTGATAAAGAAAATTACTACTAAATAATTTTATTTTGTTACGAGTATAAACATGTAGTTTTAACACTATTGTTCATTCTACATATGTAACACTACATCAGCTGGTGATGCGCCGGTTGCCGATTGGAAATATTAGAATAATACAACAAAATAATAAAATTATATAATATTAATTAAATATGAAAATGTATAAACAAATTATGTTACAGTTTATCGTACAGGGTACGAAGAAGTGTAGGCTCACTTCATAGGCTTTCTGATTTCTCAATAATACAATTTTTGGCCCTCTGAATGTTTTTTGTAAGCTTAATTTTGTTACATGTCAATTGAAATTATTCATTTGACTTAAATCTAATTTCTTCATCGCTGTATACTGTTATTCTTCCGTCAACTTCTTGAAATACTGGCGACTTAGACTGTAGATATTTCATAAAAACCTCGACATCAACTTGACCTATCGCTAAATTTTCTATGTTCTCTGATACGGCTGTATAACCATCACCACCTATTTAAAAAAAATCATTAAAAATATTATTCTATGGAAATTGAAAAAAACTTTATATTATTTAGTTGTGCTCTAGAACGTTGATATTTTATTGTGCTTATATACAGGGTGGTCCGAACTGTATTCGGGAAACTTCGGCAGCATATTTTACAGATAAAAATAAGTAAAAAAGTTTAAATAAAATAATGTTATAAAATGCTTAGTTTTGGTGATACAGGGTGTAAAAGTTTAATTTTTACCTGGATTTTTTTCAAATTATAGTCGATATTTGGATGAAAATTGGTGTTGTGGGTATTTTTTGACATGAGAAATTTGATTTTGATGTCAGTGTGACTCCTACTTGTAGGGAGCGTCATCTACTGGTTTTTTTAACTGTCTTAAACAGTTATAACTTTTCGTCTGTACCTGTATGAAACTAACTAAGTGAAAAAATACGTATTTTCATCTTTTCTACGTAAAAAAGATCTTTTCTCAAACATTGAACATGTTGACTAGATAGTTATTAGACTGAAATCATAAATTTGAAATGTTTTTGTGTCACAGGTTCAACAGAAACTGTTGCTTCGTATTTTTTTTCCAGATAAAATTAGGATTAATTAAAAAAAAAGTTCCCAAATTTTATCATCTTAGTCAATTCTAGCCTAGAAAAATGAAATGTTTATTTCTTGTCAATGATGACCTGTATTCATAACTTACATTCCAAATATCTTGAAAACGGTTATTCGTAGCTAAAATAAAAAAATCATAAGTCTGAAATCATAAATTTGAGTACTAGTTACTACAATCAAGAGGTTTTTTTTAGGTAAGAAATGCATATTTTTTTTTACTCAGTAGTTTTATACAGGTACGGATAAAAAGTTATTACTCTTCAAACCATTTAAGAATACATATGTAATTAGCGCCCCCTACACATATTGACATCGAAATCAAATTTCTTATGTCAAAAAATGTATGGTTTTCATCGAAATATCGACTATAGTTCAGAAATTATTTGGAAAAAACCGAAATAAAATTAAACTTCTACACCCTGTATCTCCGAAACTAAACATTTTAGGACATAACTTTCTATACAAACTTTTTTACTTATTTTTATCTGCACAATATGCTGCCGAATACAATTTAGATCGCCCTGTATTTTTCTTGTAAAGAATAACTTAGCAATTATTGATTAATTTGATTGGCAGAATTTTTTATTTTATAAACAGCTCAAAAAAAAACAAATCATTGAAGGTTTAATGAAATATCATAGTAATTTTATACAAGGTGTCCCAGTATTCTGTGGTCATACATCTAATACCTATTTTAGAGTGATAATAAGTTAATTGAACACTATTTATCTCTATACAAAAGTTTGAACAATTTAAAAAAGACAAAAACTAACTTTTTAATATATTTTAATAAGCTAAATTTCAGTTTAAATGAAATGTATCATTACCTCCAGCTACGTAAGAATTTACAGCAACATTGTATGTTTCTTCTAAATCTAAATCCTCGTATTCTGGTACTAGACATTTTTGACAGCGCACTTTTATACTTTGCACCCTTTCACCAAAAGGGCGTGTTAGATTATATACAACTTGCGCACCTATGATAAAATAAAAAGTAGTGAAAATAGCATTATGTTAGGGTTTAACTACAACAAAAACTAAAATAAATATCAAATATCTATATATATAAATCTGTAAGTCCTGATTCATTCATCACTGACTCATCAACGCCCAGATCAAACCCTTAACCCTAGAAAGCTGAAATTTTGCACAGGGATTCCTTTTATGATGTATACGTGAGATAAGAAAGGATTTTTTAAAATTCATCCCCTAAGGGGGTAAAAAGGGGGCTGGAATATTACAATATTTTTTATTTAAAAAACGGTCAAGTTTCCGAAAAAACGCTTAAACACGTATATTTTATTTAATTTATTTGACATATTTTAAGATTTTTTAAAAACGTAAACAGGGTGTTTCGAAAAATCTGGTCATTGATTAATCGCGATCCTGCTTAAAGCGCTTGACGTAAAAAGCTGATTTTTGGAAAACGGATTGACTTTAGGGTGTAGAGGTTCGATAAGAAGGGATTTTTCGAAACTGGAATTCTAAGGGGGTGAAACCACCCCTCAAATATTAGAATATTTTTTATTTAAAAACCGGTGAGTTTTTCGGAATGAGTTTTTCGGAAAAACTCTTAAACACGTATACATTATTTTGTTGTTTTACATATTTTAAGATTTTTTAAAAATTTATACAGGGTGTTTCATAAAATATGGCCATTGAGTAATCACGATTCTGCTTAAACTGCTTGACGTTTAAAGCTGATTTTTGGCAAACGGATTGACTGTGGGGTATAGAGGTTAGATAAGGAGGGGTTTCTCGAATCTCAAATTCCAAGAGGGTGAAAACGCCCCTCAAATAATATTACAATATGTGTTATTAAAAAAAACGGTTAGTCTTTCGGGAAAACGCCTGGACTTCTTTTACATACATATTTTGAAATTTTTTAAAAAATCATACAAAGCTGCAAATTGTTGTTTATTTCCATAGAAACGCGTTCTTGAAACTTAGAATAAAATAGCCCGTAGCTTAACAGAATTGAAATTAGGTTTTGGTATCTTAACCTAATCTATACTAATATATAAAATCCTTAAGTAACTCACTGATTAATCACGATCCTGCTCAAACCACTCAACGTAAGAAGCTCAATTCTGGCATACAGGTTGATTCTAGGGTGTAGAGGTTCGATAAGAAGGGATTTTTCGAAATTCCACTTCCAAGGGGGTGAAACCACCCCTCAATATTACAATATTTTTATTTAAAAAACGGTCAAGTTTCCGAAAAAACGCTTAAACACGTATATTTTATTTTGGTTTTTACATATTTTAAGATTTTTTTAAAATGTATACAGGGTGTTTCGAAAAATCTGATCCTGGAAGGGATTTTTCGAAACTCGAATTCTAAGGGGGATTTCCCCTCAAATATAGAATATTTTTTATTTAAAAACCGGTGAGTTTTTCGGAAAAACTCTTAAACACGTATATTTTATTTTGTTGTTTTACATATTTTAAGATTTTTAAACATTTATACAGGGTGTTTCATAAAATATGACCATTGAGTAATCACGATTCTGCTTAAACTGCTTGACGTTTAAAGCTGATTTTTGGCAAACGGATTGACTGTGGGGTGTAGAGGTTCGATAAGGCTGGGTTTCTCAAATCTCAAATTCCAAGAGGGTGAAAACGCCCTTCAAATATTACAATATTTGTTATTTAAAAAACGGTTAGTCTTTCGGGAAAACGCTTGGACACGCATAGTTTATTTTGTTTTTTATATATTTTGAAATTTTTAAAAAAATCATACAGGGTGTTGCAAAAAGTGGGGTAATTGATTAACCACGATTCTGCTTAAACTGCTTAATGTAAAAAGCTTATTTTTGGCAAACGGATTTTTCGAAAGTCAAATTCCAACGAGATGAAACTACCTCTCAAATATTACCAAGTTATACAGAGTGAGTCTTAAATAAGTGCAAATATTTTCAGGGGTTGTATATTTCGACCCCAGGAACACGTCTATGAGTTTTTTTTTCGCAAAAAAAAGATGTTGAAAATCGTGCATTTTCTTTTAAATTTCTCTGTATATTTTTCGAAAACTGTTTAGAACTGCCTGTTCACCGCAAATTTTCCCATGGTATAAATTCTTAATCTCTGATATTACCATAGTTACACCTTTACTCTATGGTTACGGCACTAAAATGGATGCAAATACAGAAAAAATCCGAAAAAATTTTCAAAAAAAAATCAATTTTTTAAATTTTCAAACTTACTTATTTAAAAAATGGTAAAGAAAAAATATGTTTCTTTTGTCGAGATCTACCAGCCCTAAAAATATTTGCACTTATTTAAGACTCACCCTGTATAATAATATCGCCATATCATTTTTTCTCATGATGACATAAATGTAAGAAAATTTTATCCAGTTTGTATGTTAATTGAAATTCTTGCTTTGCTTTATCATCACCATTACAATGATTAATTCGACGCGAACGAAGTCGCGGGTACACCCTAGTTTTCTTATATATCTGATAAAAAAAACACGAAAGATTTTGGCACTCGGTACTACACTTATCACCAGTTCTAAATGATTTTCATAAATTCGCAGAAATATAATAGGGTGTTTCTTAAATAAGTACAAGTATTTGTAAGGGATGATAGATGTAGACAAATAGGTACAACCTATTTTCTATTTAACATTTTTAAAATAATTAAAAATGACCGAGTTATTTCACTTCGAAAATTAAAATAAAATTAGTTAAATTATGAAAATCGACAGAAAATACCTACATATAGTACATATACAGGGTAGGAGATTTATCACGTAGAAATAAGATTTATCTTTCATATCAACATAGGTCCGATTCTGCTTTGTTTCTTAGCTACAGAGTGTTAGAGTCTAATATATTTTTTCGATTTATTCTAATTTTCTTCCAAGAACTTTTAGCGTATCGAATGAAATTTTGACGATAAATATTACTATAAATGAGACATATTTTATAGCTAAAAAAGTGTCGACGCCTACACCATATACGTGCAAATGGGTTATCAATGGAATATTTTTCTAAAAAAAGCATGTACGCCAGTGACTGTTTTTTCTCTTGTTAGCGAAATAGTGCAAGCAGTTTAATGCCGATTAAAAGTTGTCTCTTGATATTTTGTGTATTTCGACCTCCTTGACGAGATAAACGCGATAATTTTTTTAATTTGCCTTGATCCAAGTCCAATAGCAACCTTTAAAAAAATAATATCATTAACTTGCGAAAGTTTTAAACAACTACTCATTGAATCCTCATCAATAAATATGAAAAAAGTTCCTATAAACACGGGTATGGAAATGCATAGTTTTATAGATACAGGATATTAAAACTTTTTAAAATTAGGTTTTTTGTAATTATCTTAAATACCATTATTTTTTTTTTGAAATTGCTGTATGTGGAACTAATAGTCGTAATGTTTAATAATAAATTATGTAAAATATATAATTTATTAATTTTATTTTAATTTTATTTTTATTAATTATGATTAACAAAACTGCGTTTATCTCATCAAGAAAGCCGAATTCGACAAAATATCAAAAGATAACTTTTAATTGGCATTAAACGGCCTACACAATTTTGATATCAAAAGAAAAAAGTCAGTAGCACACATGTTTTTTTTTTGAAAAATTTTCCAGTGATAACCCATATGCACGTCAATGATCAATTTAACGACAGTTTTTTAGCATTAGAATATGTAGCACTTATCGTACCTTTTACTTTCAAAATTTCATTCGAATCATTAAAAGTAATTGGAAGAAAATTATAATAAATCGAAAAATTATTAAGACTTTAACACGATGTAACTACGAAAAAAGCAGAATCCGACCTATGTTGATATAAAAAAATAAAACTTATTTTTATGTGAGGAATCTCCCCACGAGAGATGGTACATGTTTTTTGAAACACCCTGTAGAATTAACTTAACTAAAAATACTTTGTAATATGGCGACAATAGAATCTCGAATAATTGTTAAATGACAGAAGTAATTGCCATGTATCCGCTGGTTGGAGAGACTATACTAATAACTTACCAGAAACATGTAATAACTTTAAATCTGACAATACTCTTTGATTGTTGTACTCTTTAGTGCCTTGTTCTAGAACTTCTTTGATGTATTTTCCTTTGATTTGACCAAAATCAACTGTGTTGCCGAAAGGTTGGGCTAGCAGTAAGTCGTTATAGGTGACATCTAAAATAAGAAATTTATATTTAAAGAAACAAACAGAAATTTTAATTGCTAAGGGTTTTCTTTTAACGAAAATACCCATATAAAATTTTAGTGATCAAGCCAGTGTGCCAAATATACCTCCAATGCCTATAGTGTCTCTTAAACCGCCTGCGTTTGTTATACCAATGGCAGCACCAGTCCATGCTTCATTTTGAACAGTATCCACATACTAAAAAGCAAATAAAATAATACATAACCAAATTCAATAATTAATTATATCATTCTTATTTTTGTTCCGATTATTTTTTTTGGAGTTAAACAAACATTACTGTAGCAATATTTTTTGCATACATATTTATAGAAAACAATGGCATCACATTATTAGCTTGGAAATGCTTGGAAATTGATAATATTTGTTATGCAAAAGCACACTTAGATGCAAAAAAAACGCAACGGATACATTTTTGGTAAAATTTGTTATTGGTAAAAGTGTTATATTTTTCTTAATTTTAGCCCCATTTTCATGAATTTTTTAGCAAGCTGTATATAATATACAGGGTGGCGCACCTCATTCGCCTCGGTTGATTATACGAAAACGGAAAGATGTAGAAACAACACATTTTATGGGTATATGTGACGAGACAATGTGCACAATTTAACATTATTTTGAAATATACAGGGTGTTTCAGAACTAAGATCCATACCAAAGTTATATTTTTTCTTATGGAACA
The DNA here is from genome assembly GCF_002938485.1 of Sitophilus oryzae. Lineage (NCBI taxonomy): Eukaryota > Metazoa > Arthropoda > Insecta > Coleoptera > Curculionidae > Sitophilus > Sitophilus oryzae. Next base: position 6,047,584 of record NW_022146732.1, on the reverse strand, counting down.
CCCGGTATTTTATTTCATTTTTGGATTCTTGGGCTCAAAAAAGGCATTTATTATAAGGGTTAAATACGTTTAAAATCTTTAGTTTTTGAGATATTTAAAGATATTTCAATTTGCATGCTACAATAGAATAGACTATTAACACCCTGTACATTACTTTTCAGAATTAATTCTTATGCTAAGTTTAAAGGTAGAGAAACTTTACTGAAAAATGGTATTGGTTCCTTAAATCTATACAGGGCTCAAAAGTTGCTGATTTATTTTAAGGATATATTTTATATATAAAACTTCGTTATTTCAAATGCAACACCCTGTATTTTTTTTTAAATAAATCGAAGCAAATTCAAATGCTCTTTCAAACTATATTAGGGTTTCCTATACCTATCTACAGTACGTCTGTCCGTTCTGTAGCTACGGGGCGCGGGGTATCCATGAGGGGGGAAACGATATTCTCTCGATGTTTTTCGTAAAAAAATAGACGACGCGTCCCATCAATAAAAATTAGACAAATTTGCAAGTAGCCAATAAAATGAGTGGGCGTAGCGATTTGCAATGACGTACTCGTCAAGTCGACATATAAAATACAGGGTTGTTCACCACATACGACACGGAGTATTGTAGCTAAACGATTATAGTTTTACAAATTTCAAGTTTTGGGTTCGATGTAGGAGTATTAGAGGTACAATTTAAAAATAATTTTACAAGATACAGAGTATCCCAAATACGTAAAAAATATCAAAGTTGTATTTTTTTAAATGAAACACCCTGTATATTATTACATTTTAGTTTCTACGATTAAAATAAAGGTAAATTTGATTAAGGTTTATTATACTTAAACCTTACCGTTTTTGAAATATTTTCAATTTTGTGAAATTGCAGTAAAAATTTTAAGGCTTCATTTCTCAAAGGGTATCAAAGTTTTTAATACTAAATATTTACTGAAGTTTATTTATTGATCAGTTATTGTGTTGCAATAATAAAAATAATACTACCTTATACAAAGTGTCTAAAAAATTATTTTAAATAATTTCTAGCTTTAAACGCCAATAACTTCTTTAATTTAAATGGAATGCCCTGTATATTTTAGGAGAATCATGCACAATTTAATTGTCTATCAAATTGTATTATACCATTTTTTACCTATCCCTACAAGTTTTCGTAGAAAATGCATTTTCTTATAATTTAGACTTCATTTATCGATATACCCATGGAATATTGACATTTGAGATTATTTTTAAAGCAACAAATGTACAAAATGTACAGGCTAGTAATATTATCGTTTTTAGCAAAACGATAATATTGTTACGGATTCCGTGGGTCCACTATTTAAACTCACGATAAAATACTTAACGAATTTATTTTCTCACTTTATACACAATTACTAACTTATAACACACAACAAACTAACTATTCCTTCACCAAATTGTCCGATTTTCAATTTCCACGCGGTATATTCAAATTTCAACAACTGTCTCAGTTGTCGATGGCTCCGGCTTATATACTCTATTGACTGCTTCTCGAAATTTCCCCAATTCTCGGAAAGCGTACTTCTTCATACCAGACAATTCTATTGTCTGATTCCCTTACTTCTCGACTTGACTAAAAGATGGCGCCTGAAAAAGTCTTTTAATTTCAGGCGGATACGTTGCGGTTGTGCAGGCAACCAGTAATACATTTTTAATTTCTGGCGGATAGGCCATTTTTCTTGACATCGCCCCCTTCTCAAATTTGATCGTCCCGATCAAGGTTTCCTGTCTGATATCTCTTCAATCGATCCAGATGAACTACTTTCATCTTACTTCTAGGGCTGCGTTGAATCCGGTACACAACATCATTTATCCTCTTGATGACTGTATAAGGACCTTCCCATGCTGGAGTTAACTTTGGGGACCTCCCTTTCTTGCGCTGTGGGTTATATAACCATACCATATCGTCCTGTTGAAATCCCGTAGAATTGGCTCTGAGGTCGTAACGAGCTTTCATCCGGTCACTGGCTAGCGTAATCTTACTTCTTACGGCCTTATGAATTTCCATTAACCTTTCCTTCAGTTCATCCGCGTAGTCCTCTACATTTGTGGTGCCGTCGTCTGGTGATCCGAACACCAAGTCACAAGGCAACCGTAATTCTCGACCAAATAAAATCTTCGATGGTGAAAGTCCGGTGGTGTTGTGAACTGCACTTCTATACGCCATTAGGAACAGCGGTATGTGTTGATCCCAATCTCTTTGATGTTCGGCCACCATTTTCGAGAGGTGTTCTTCAATGGTCTTATTGAATCTTTCGACCATCCCATCAGACTGCGGATGTAAAGCTGTTGTCCTAGTCTTGTGAATACCAAGCAGATCACACATCTTCTGGAACAGTCTTGACTCGAAGTTCCTTCCTTGGTCAGTGTGAAGCTCTAAGGGAATTCCAAATCTACTGAAGACATTATTGACCAATACTTCAGCTACAGTCGATGCTTCTTGGTTTGGAATGGCAAAAACTTCTGGCCATTTACTGAAATAATCCATCGCCACTAAAACGTACTTGTTGCCCTTGTGCGTTTCAGGGAATGGGCCTGCAATGTCAACAGCGATTCTTTCGAATGGCAGTCCAACGTTATATTGTTTCATTTTTCCCCTAGATCGAGTGCTTGGTCCTTGGCTGGCTGCACAAATTTTACATTGTCGACACCATTTCTTGACATCTTGGCAATAATCCACCCAGTAAAATCGATCTCTCAGCTTGCTCAAGATCTTGTTTACTCCAAGATGGGATCCAGTTTTACCACCATGAATTTCTTTCAATACCTGGGTGACTTTCTCCCTTGGTACTAGTAACTGAGTTGTTAGTCCTGCCATTCGCACTTTCTCATGTGCGCTTTAACAATCCATTCTCAATAACCAGTGAATTCCACTGAGCTCAGAGAGCTTTGAAAGCGAGCCCTCTGTCCGCAATATCCTGCCACGGTGGTCTCTCGCCGTTACCTTCCTTGAGCCGTAGTATTGCTCCGATGTCTGGATCTTCCATTTGATCTTTCCTCAATTGTGTCGTCGTCCTATGTTCATCAGCTCTAAGCTTAAAACTCCTTATCATGACAGTGCCTTCACGTTGTTCCGTTTTACAGCAGTGCTTACAAACGGTTTGACAGGGTCTTCTGGATAAACCGTCTGCGTTACCATGCATTTTTCCAGCACGATGTTGGTTGGTAAAGTGATACTGCTGGAGCTTCTCGAGCCATCGTGCTATTTGGCCTTCAGGTTGTTTCATCTCCATAAGCCACTTGAGAGCCGCATGATCTGTCCTAATTAAAAATTCTTGGCCGTACAGATATTTATGAAAATGATCAACTGCCTTCACAATTGCTAGCAGCTCCTTCCGGGTAACGCAGTAATTCCTTTCTGGTTTGGATAGAACTCGACTGTAATATTCTATCACTCGTTCTTCGCCATCTTGCACTTGTGATAGCACTGCACCTATGCCGATATTGCTGGCGTCGGTATCCAGGATATACCTCCCTTGTTGTTGCGGGTAGGCTAGAATAGGACTTGAACATAAAGCCGCCTTAAGTCTTCCAAAGGCTACATCACAATCGGTGTTCCATTCGTAGCCGACTTCATCACCTGTAAGTCTATGTAAGGGTGCAGCTATATTGGCAAATCCCTTGACAAATCTTCTGTAATAGGTGCATAAACCCAGAAAACTTCTAAGTTCATGTTTGTCGCGAGGTTTAGGCCAATCCTTGATTGCAGCGATTTTCTTCTGGTCAGTGTAAATTCCGTCTGCTGAGACTACATGGCCCAAAAATTCCACTTGTCGCTGGAATAAGCTACACTTCTTCGGGTTCAAGTACAGGTGAGCATTCCGTATGCGGCCGAAGACTTCTTCTAGATTTCGCAAATGCTCCTCAAAAGTTCTTCCCATAACCAATACATCGTCGAGGTAAACCAAGCACGTTTTCCAAGTTAATCCTCTTAACACCACCTCCATGAGACGTTCGAAAGTGGCTGGAGCATTGCATAATCCAAACGGCATGACCTTGAATTGGTATAGTCCGTTTCCTGTAGAAAAAGCCTCTTTTCTTTGTCTTCCTCGTCCAGACCAACTTGCCAGTATCCACTCTTTAAGTCGAGAGTGGAGAACCAGCACGAACCTGCCAGTGTGGTTAACGTGTCGTCTATACGTGGCAGTGGGTAGCTGTCCTTCTTAGTGACGTCATTGAGCTTCCGATAGTCCACGCAGAATCGTGTACTACCATCTTTCTTCGTCACCAAAACAACAGGAGATGACCATGGACTCGATGATTCTTCGATAACTCCATCTTCTAGCATCTTATCTACCATTGTCTCCATTTCTTGTTGTTTGGAAAGGGGCACCCTTCTAGGACGTTGTCGAATCGGCTGAGCATGACCAGTATTAATCCGGTGCTTCACAAAATCCGTTCTTCCACTGTTATTTTTCTCAAAAATACCGCCATGCTTTCGCAGGAACTGCTTAGCCTTCTGTTTCTCCTCATATGTTAGGTGATCCCATGGCTGTTCTAGATGTTTTAGTGTTTCTTTGGATGCCATTTGTGTAACAGCTGACGACACTTCATCACATCGGGTGACACTTCTTACAGGTTCGCAGATGGCTATCTTGTCACCTTTTTGAATCTTGACACAATTCGGGAAAACATTCGCAATTCTGATCGGTATATTCTTGTCGGTGTTCACCAATGACTTTCCTACTAAGTACCTATCTTGTTTCTTGTCGCCACTTTTTACCAGTCCAACACAGCACCCAGCGATTTTCTCCACTTTACCGAATACGATCTTCTCGGTATTACCAGGTATCACCACAGTTTCCGCTGATCTTACATCCATTCTGCCTGGTCCCTCGTCTGGAGATAACATGAACTCTTCATATCCAATATTTAAGATATTTCTCTGGTGATCGAACGAAAATCCATGTTGACGAATCATATCCATGCCCAAGATGAAGTCATCTTCAATATCTGCCACTAAGACGCTATGCTGAAACTTCAAATTTCCTAACTTCAGTTCGACGATAGCCTTTCCCCGTGCAACGGCCATTTCCCCCGTAACTGTACGTAAACACACTCTTCTTCCCAGAGACATCAGCTTCAATCCTTGCACTGAGTTAGCCCGCACCAACGATACCATAGCGCCAGTATCCACAGTCATTCGAATTCCCTTTCCATTGACTTTCCCGTCGATCACCAAGCTGTCAGCGGTTGTTCCTAGACTCCTAATGGAAAAAATCCTGGGGGCTCTGTTCTCCCCAGTCAATACTCGCCCCTTAGTATTGACTGATTTTAGTTTTCCTGGTGCCTACGTTCTCTGGATGCTGAACGGGATCGCATGAACGCGGCAATCCCGTTTAATGTGGCCATTCCTGCCACCTCTAAAGCACCTTATGTCCTGGAATCTTCTCTGGTTTTCTGTCTGGGTGTTGCTGACTCCCTTGTTTATTAGTAGCTCACATAGTTTGTCGACTTTCTTACACATCTCCTCCAAACCTCTGTGAGTGTTTTCGGGCTGTTCCTCGACCGCTACCGATCTTATCTTCGGTCTAGGGATGGCGCTAAAAGCAGCTTCGATTTCCAGCGCCCTGACCAGTGCTTCGCTGCTGGTAGAAAATCGGGATATTTGCAGCGCCCTCTCTAATTCGTTGTCCCTCAGTCCGCTGATAAAGCACTGAGCAGCGAGTTCCTCCCTAAATCCTTCCGGTGCTTCTGGATATGCCAGGTGTACCAGCCGACGTAAGTCTGCTTCAATTCCTGCAGACTCTCTCCGGACCTCTGCAGGCGTGTCTTGATCTGTGCCTGGTAAAGTTGGCGTCGATGTTGGTCGCCATATCTTCTGTCCAGTGCAGCGACCAAAGTTTGGTATTCCTGCTGTTGGGCTGCAGGAATAGTTTGCAACAGTTCCAGGGCAGGGCCACGCAGCGCGATGACAAGTGCCGCTGCTTTCTCCTGGTCAGTCCATCCGTTGGCAGCGGCGGCTGCTTCAAACTGGCGGTGGTACATCGTCCAGGTGGTTTGTCCATCGTAGGTCGGGGCCTTGAGGTTCGCAGTTCCATGAACGCCAGGTGTCTTTACTTGTACCTTGGTCTTCTGTAGGTCCATCTCTAATTTTTCCATTTTCTGCTGAAGGCGTTCCTCAAGATCTTCTACGGCTTCTTGAAGGTGGATGTCTTGCCTTTTTTTCAGTTCTTCAAAGTTCTTCTTAAATCGGTTTTGATCTTCTAATTTTTCTTTCTGGCGACGCACTTCTAAATCTTCAACAATTTTCTCCAACCGTTCTTGTCTAATTTCTTGATTTTCAAGAATTTTCTGAAGCCGGTCCTGTTCTTCTTGTTTGTCGTGCTCTCGTTGAACTTTGAAATCTTCCAGAATTTTCTCAAGCCGGTCCTGTTCTTCTTGTTTGTCTTGTTGTCGTTGAATTTTCAAATCTTCGAAAATTTTGCTTGCCGGTCCTGTTCTTCTTGTTTGTCTTGTTGTCGTTGAACTTTCAAATCTTCGAAAATGTTCTCAAGCCGGTCTTGTTCTTGTTGACGTCGTAGTTTTTCCTCTTCCTTTTCTGTTTCTAATCGGGCTCGCTCTTCTTCTCGTTCTTTACGGAGTCTTTCTTGTTCTTCTGCTTTCTCCCTTCTCATATTCTCCATAAAATCGCCTAATAGTTTGCTTACTTCCTCCATTTTCTTCGCTTGTTCCCTTGTACCAACCATAAAAATACTCTAATCCGGTCTAAAATCTTCCAATCCACTTAATTTCTTCTTAAAATCCTCTTGAATCCCACTTCTGACACCAATTGTTACGGATTCCGTGGGTCCACTAATTTAAACTCACGATAAAATACTTAACGAATTTATTTTTCTTACTTTATACACAATTACTAACTTATAACACACAACAACTAACTATTTATAAGATTCCTTCACCAAATTGTCCGATTTTCAATTTCCACGCGGTATATTCAAATTTCAAAAAACTGTCTCAGTGGTCGATGGCTCCGGCTTATATACTCTATTGACTGCTTCTCGAAATTTCCCCAATTCTCGGAAAGCGTACTTCTTCATACCAGACAATTCTATTGTCTGATTCCCTTACTTCTCGACTTGACTAAAAGATGGCGCCTGAAAAAGTCTTTTAATTTCTGGCGGATACGTTGCGGTTGTGCAGGCAACCAGTAATACATTTTTAATTTCTGGCGGATAGGCCATTTTTCTTGACAATATTACTAGCCCATTTGTATGCAAAAAGAAAACTGTTTAAATCTTTATAAAAGAGTATACCATTAATTAAATATAACACCATTATTTCCGCTCATATACTGATTAATTACATACTTAATTGTGTTCGTTAATAAATTATTCTAAATAAATGTGGATTTGAGTCAGAAATCAATATAATAATAAGTTATCACAATTAAAGTCTCTGTTGCTATAAATAAGCATTTATTAAAAAATGAAATATCATTTTTAAGGTGTTACTTTTTATCGCACTGTCTAATACCCATACAAAATTCAGTTTTTTAGTATTTGGAGCAATTATTATTAATCAACGCAAACAGTCAGTTCATGTAGTTTGAATACTGGAATCATATTAATTGGTCCTCTTTAACAAATATTTAAACAGTTTTTTTTATTTTTTTAATGAAATAAACGAATTATATCGACAATATTAGTATCTGTACTCTTTAAAAATTTGGTACATATTTAAAAACAATCTCAAATGTCAATATTCCATGGGTATATTGATAAATGAGGTCTAAATTATAAGAAAATGCATTTTCTACGAAAACTTGAAGGGATAGGTAAAAAATGGTATAACACAATTTGATAGACAATTAAATTGTGCATCTGATTCTCGTAAAATATACAGGGTGTTCCATTTAAATTAAACAAGTTATTGCCGTTTGAAGCTAATAATTATTTAAAATAAATTTTTAGACACTCTGTATAAGGTAGTATTATTTTTATTATTGCAACACAATAACTGATCAATAAATAAATTTCAGTAAATATTTAGTATTAAAAACTTTGATACCCTTGGAGAAATGAAGCCTTAAAATTTTTACTGCAATTTCACAAAATTGAAAATATTTCAAAAACGGTAAGGTTTAAGTATCATAAACCTTAATCAAATTTACCTTTATTTTAATCGTAGAAACTAAAAATGTAATAATATACAGGGTGTTCCATTTAAAAAAATACAACTTTATAGATATTTTTTACACATTATAGATATTTTTTACTTATTTTGGACACTCTGTATCATGTAAAATTATTTTTAAATTGTACCTCTAATAGTCCTTCATCGAACCTAAAACTTACAATTTGTAAAGATCTCATCGTTTAGCTACAATACTCCGTGTCGTATGTGGTAAACAACCCTGTATATTGCTGTTTATTTAAATGTTTTTTGTCCGCATTCCTTTCATAGACACAGATCCAGCAGACGTACAGTACATCTGCTCTCACGGATACCCCGTAGCTACAGAACGGACAGACGTACTGTACTGTAGCTCAGATTTTGAATAAAAAGCGATTTTTAAATAAAATTGCAATCAAGATGGCTGGTGCCATGGCAATTTTCTAGGGACAGTTAGTAACTATTTTCAAAGTCGACATTAGTTTATGGACATTATTATTTATAATTTATAACAGTTTACCTAAATTTACCTACAATAGTTTAATAAGTACCTAAGTATTCATTATTTTATCAAGAAAAATAAAGCAGTATCTGCTGGCGGAACGAACGGATATGTTACTAGTGATATTATTTTGTGAGGAAAATTGCTTCTAGGCCTCAAGGGCTTATGCTCAAAGATATCCAAATAGGAATCTTCCTGATAAGCGTTTTTTTGAAAAACTACTTGGTCCTATTTCTCAGAGCCGGTAGTGTGGTTTATAAAAAACCTATTAGGCAGAAACCTTTCGTTGGAAGTGAATAAAATGAATTTGCCGTAATTGGCTATTTTATAGAAAATCCATATATCTACAAGTCATCGTAAAATAATTCAAAGAACTACTTCTTCATTTTTCTTGATAGAATAATATACACATATTTAATAAATATTATTTATTAAACTATTGTAGGTAAATTAAATAAAAGTAAACTGGTATAAATTTAAATAAGTCCATAATCTAATTTCGATTTTGAAAATAGCTACTAACTATCACTAGAGACTTGCTATGACAACACTAGCCATCTTGATTACAATTTTATTGAAAAATCGCTTTTTATTCAAAATTTGAGCCAGATAGATATAGGACACCCTAATATAGTTTGAAAGAGCATTTAAATCTGCTTCGACTTATTTAAAAAAATACATAGTGTTGCATTTGAAATAACGAAGTTTTTATGTAAAATAAATATTTAAAATAGACCAGCAATTTTTGATACCCCTGTATACATCTAAGGAAGGAATAACAATTTTCTGTAAATTTTCTTTCTCTACCTTCAAACTCAGCACAAGAACTAATTCTGAAAAGTAATGTACAGGGTGTTAATAATCTATTCTATTGTAGCATGCAAATTTAAATATATTTAAATATCTCAAAAACCAAAGATTTTAAACATATTTAACCCTGATAATAAATACCTTTTTTGGGGCCCAAGAATCCAAAAATGAAATAAAATACCGGGTGTCCCATAAGAAAAAATATAACTTTGGTATGGATCTTAGTTCTGAAACACCCTGTACATTTCAAAATAATTTTATACCATATTATACGACATATACCCATAAAATATTTTGTTTCTACATATTTCCGTTTTCGTATAATCAGACGAGGCGAATGAGGTGCGCCACCCTGTATATAACGTTAATTCGCAAACTTAGTTTTTTATAAACTTTAGTATTTGGCATATTATACAGGGTTATTCGAGGGGTTGTTTTTCCCTTAACTTTAAAACACCCTGTGCAATAATTTCGTCTAAATTTTTCTAAAATATAATTTTACGGTCAGAACCATGAGTGCTGGGCAAAGTGGCGTATCCAAGGAGGGGCAAAGGGGGCAATTGCCCCCTCCAGACACGACGCGCGCCGGTCTTATTTATATTTTAAACAATAATTTAAATGCCAGCTTCGCAGATATTTTTACAGAAGCAAACAGAAACATGAACGAATTGTTTGGACAGGAAATAAAAAAAAACGAATAACTAGTAGACAAAAAAACAGGCCGAATTTTAAAACTGAAACTGCTCAAGATTATTACAGATTATCAATCTTTATTCCTTTTTTAGATTACGTAGTATTCCATTTGGAAGAACGATTTTTTAAATACAAAGACATACTACGGTCATTTAGCTCTCTTATATTCACTCCCTAAATAAAAAATCCGATTATGAAGTATCGCATCTAAAATATATGCTATAGATTTTTATAAAAACGACTTAGAAAACTCTTCATTTTCTGTAGTTTCGGCTGAATTTAAGCTCTAGCATAGAATATTTGAAGACTATGCACCAGAAGACTACCCAAGTTCCGCACTCGATGCCCTGTTAATATTTGACTAAGAACTACTTCCTAACATATTTATTTTATTAAAAAAAAATGCACTTTACCCGTTAGTACGGCAACACCTGAAAGGAAATTTTCAACCCTAAAATTGTTAAAGTCCTATAACACCGTAAGTAAAGACAGACTAAATGGCTTATCCCTTTTGTATATGTATCCAGAAATATCTGTTAGTACAGAGGAGGTACTTAATGAAATGCAGGCAAAAAAGCCTGGATATTGTTATTTAATTTTATTTGTATCTGTGCTTTTACTTTATTCACTTGGCCTTTTGTTTGTTTCTTCTTATTTTGTTATTTGTTTCTTTAATTTTTAGTTAATTTTTGTGTTAATGATTATTTTTTTTGTGATGTAATGTTACTTAGTAGTCTTGAGCCAGTATTACTTGATCATCAGCGAAACAAAGAGTGTAAAGTATCGAGTCGTTTAGTGGTATCCCCATCTGTTCGCACTTCCTTTTCCACGTTTTCAGAGCTTGTTCCAAATAGATTTTATACAGTGTCGGCGATAGACAGCAGCCCGTTTAAGACCTTTGTTTATGCTGAATCCCTTTGATACTGTTTGTCCTTTCTTTACTTGGCTAGTGTTGTTCTTATAAAGTTCTTGGACAGCCTTAATTAATGTTATGCTGATATTCGTTTTCTCGAGGGCTTCCCACAATTTAGACTGGGGTACATTTATGCTTTTTCTTGAGGTCTACATAGAGGAGATGTATTTCTTGATTTCTTACCATCTTTTTCTCAATTATCTGTGTCAGTGTAAATAAATGGTCGACCGTGGATCTACCAGCTCTAAACCCCGCTTGTTCTTCAGCCTCCATATCCCGGTATTCTTCCTCAATTCTCTTTTTGACCAATTTTCCATAGACCCATGAAACAGAGCTCAGCACGGAGATTCCTCGATAATTATCGCAATCGTCTTTACTTCCTTTCTTGTGTATTGTTGTTATATATGATGTCTTCCATTCGTTCGGTATATTTTCACCATTAAGGCACTTTTGGAAAAAACTAGCGAGCTGCTTATATAATTTATCCGTGCCGTACTTGAGTAATTCTGGAGGAATTTCACCTGGACTAGGCGATTTTCTATTTTTCAAGGTTTGTCAAATTTGTTTTACTTCTTCGATATTGATTTCGGTCAACAGTTTAGCAAAGTATAGAAAAATTATTAAACCATTTTCCTAAGAAAAATATTTGTTATTTATTTATACCTACTATTTATCACAGTACCTAGCTGTAATTAGGTAGGTACTTACTTGTTAATGTAAAAAAATATATATTTAGGTATAATACTGAGTTATTGACCCCCCCAAGCATGAATCCTGGATACGCCACTGGCTGGGCATTTTGTTTTTTGATTCATGTCAATACATGCTTTGGTTAATTTTTAAGAGCGAAATTAACTGATCACGATCAATTTGCAATTTTTTTAATTATCATTACTTTTTGATGTAATTTTTTAATATGACGAGATGGCGTTGGTGACTATTGTTGTATCGTCATAATACACTGCATTGGATAATCTATACCTACTAAATTAAAAAAAAAGTTAAAGACTAACGATACAACCCGGGTTTTAATAAACATTAATAACGATAACAGAACTAACGATATTAAAGAAAACATCGGTAATACTCAAGTGTAAAACTTGGAAAATAAGTTCATCATAATAATGCTTTTATTTATTCACTATTCTAATAAACAATATGCATTCCTTCGAAAACTCTCTATTTAATTATTTGGTAATGCTAAAACACTCTATTTGAAAGTCGATTAGAGAATACAGTATGATTCATTGGCAAGCGATGTAAATATTTGTGATCAGGTAAAATTGTGATGTAAGAGGAGGCTTAGCTCAGAGGCGGCAGGTCAGTCAGTTGTTTATAGGCCGGCCGGCTGTGTAGTGTTGTGTTTTGTCAGAGCTGACAAATGGAGGTTGCGAGTCTTTTGACTAATATAGTTGCAAGTCGTTTGACTGTAAGCCAACGGGGTCGTTTGACCACGGTAAGAAAACCTCTGTTACGTCTTGCCTTCGAGCTGGTCTTGAGAGTTTGAGGTTTCCATAATGTCTTCTCGATTGACGATGCGGCGTTGGGATGGTGAGCCACCCAAATAGCTTATTCGATTGGGATGCGAATCTGTTTAGCGGCAGAATTGCGTCCGGGGGAAGCCCCTATACTATTTCAGGTGGCACTAGCTAGTTGTTGAAGATTATTAACCAATAGATCCGAATAATATTTGAATTAGATGGAAGATATGGAATGGGATATATTGAATAGAATGTCAGTGATGTCAGTGGCTAGGGGGCGGAGTACCCCCGGGTGAGTCTTACTATTTAACTATCAATTTTATCCAGATCAGTAAATGTTTGTTTTGTTATTTTCATGTACAATGAGAGAGTGCTTGCCAATGACCAACTAAATGGATATTTGAGGTGAATTTGCATTGTGAGACCCAGTTGAGTAAGCCTCAAAAATACCGATTTTACACAAGTATACAAACAGAAAAAAAAATACCCTAATACTTTGTATTGCCTCCCTTGGCTGCTATAACTGCCTGTATTATGTCTGTCATACTGTCATACTAAGGACCAAGGAAGGTACCTTTTCGTGACCTCTAACCCTCTTGCCGCATTTTCCAAACGTCGAACATGATGGGCTTCATAGTAATAATATAACTTCATAGTAATATATAGTTCACAATAATCACCAAAGCCGCCTTGTCATATTGAAAAATAACTTCAAAAATAAACGATAATTGAAAAAATTGCAAATTGTTGGTGGCACGTTCATTTCGCTCTTAAAAATTAACCAAGGCATGTATTGACATGATCCAAAAAATAAAATGCTCAGGAGACATGGTTCTGACCATAAAATAATATTTTAGGAAAATTTACAAAGATTACAGAAACATATTTTTGTAATCTAAGAAACATATATTTTTTTAGAGTAGCCTCACCTCTGAGAAAGAGATTTAATCCAAATTTAGTTTGTAGAAACCAGTAGAGGAGATGTTGTTTTTCTCTACCAAAATATTTAAAAATATAATGTTTTTTAAAAGCGGCTAAAATCCTGTTATAAAAAGTAAAAAACTCTGTATATTTACTTACAGCAAATATGTATGCGTCTGTAACAAAATTCCCTAAGCTGCATTCGCTAAAATAACAACCAGTTTTAGACAGAGTCACGTGAGTTGAGCCCAGTACTACAGATCCTTGACTGTCAACTAGTTCTTTCCATGGTGCTAGTTCTTTGGTTATATTCTCATCTACAATACAAAAAAATCCTAGAAAAGGACACCAATGAATTTCTGGACAAGAAACTTGCGGCGATATTTTTTTTTAATTTAATTTCTCTCGCAAAATACTTCTCATATAGTTTGCTTGCTATTATTTTCCGTCAATATCTTTATACCTTGTGGAATATCGTTGCTTAGGTAGATTGGAGACCCTTCATAGTTCACTACTTCACCATTATCGTCGTAAAACACTGTTATATTTCCAAGGTATTTCGTGTAAGCAAATGCCTGCACTATAAGAACGTCCTTGTTATTTTTACTCTTGATTATAGTAGGGTATGGTCCTTCGGGAGCGTCAGGACCTTGAGGATCATCTAAAATAATAATGAGTCTATTTTAGATTTTAGGTGTTTTCAGATTAATTTCAAAAATTGTTTTATTCCTGGTAGATCTAGCCAAAAGAAACAACTTTAAAAAACCTTTTTAAAGTTGTTCTTAACTTTTAAAATATTAAAAAATAATGTCTTTTCCATAGCAACTGTTAAAATTGCCTTATATCTATCAAAAATCTATACTAATATATAAAATCCTTAAGTGACTGACATACTGATTAATCACGATCCTGTCCAAACCACTCAACGTCAGAAGCTCAATTTTGGCATACAGGTTGATTCTAGGGTGTAGAGGTTCGATAAGAAGGGATTTTTCGAAATTCCAGTTCCAAGAGGGTGAAACCACCCCTCAAATATTACAATATTTTTTTATTTAAATAACGGTCAAGTTTCCGAAAAAACGCTTAAAATGCATATTTTATTTTGTTTTTTTACATATTTTAAGATTTTTTAAAAATGTATACAGGGTGCTTCGAAAAATCTGGTCATTGATTAACCACGATCCTGCTTAAAGCGCTTGACGTAAAAAGCTGATTTTTGGAAAACAGATTGACTTTAGGGTGTAGAGGTTCGATAAGAAGGGATTTTTCGAAACTCGAATTCTAAGGGGGTGAAACTATCCCTCAAATATTAAAATATTCTTTATTTAAAAACCGGTGAGTTTTTCGGAAAAACTCTTAAACACTTATATTTTATTTTGTTGTTTTACATATTTTAAGATTTTTTATAAATTTATACAGGGTGTTTTATAAAATATGACCATTGAGTAATCACGATTCTGCTTAAACTGCTTGACGTTTAAAGCTGATTTTTGGCAAACGGATTGACTGTGGGGTGTAGAGGTTCGATAAGGAGGGTTTTCTCGAATCTTAAATTCCAAGAGGGTGAAAACGCCCCTCAAATATTACAATATTTGTTATTTAAAAAACGGTTAGTCTTTCGGGAAAACGCTTGGACAAGCATAATTTATTTGTTTTTTTACATATTTTGAATTTTTTTAGAAAATCATATAGGGTGTTCCAAAAAGTTGGGTAATTTCTTAATTTCTAAACTGCTTGACGTAAAAAGCTTATTTTTGGCAAACAGATTTTTCGAAAGTCAAATTCCAACGAGATGAAACTACCCCCCAAATATTGCCAAGTTATATAATAATATCGCCATATTGCTTTTTTTCATGCTAACATAAATGTGAGAAAATTTTGTACTAATCTCTTCGGTCGACGATAAAATACCATTTTATCGTCTTGTATAAAAAATAACTATTACATCACTGTGTTATTTTTAGCCGACCATACCAATAGGTATGGTCGGCTATTAAGATCGGAAAAAAAAGTTTTTTTAATTTCACTCAAAATGAGTTATTTGGGTCATAAATGACCTAAATACAAAATATTTTCATGGTGTCCGTCTGTCCGTCTGTCCGTCTGTCCGTCTGTCCGTCTGTCCGTCTGTCCGTCTGTCCGTCTGTCCGTCTGTCCGTCTGTCCGTCTGTCCGTCTGTCCGTCTGTCCGTCTGTCCGTCTGTCCGTCTGTCTGTCTGTCTATCTGTCTGTAACACGACAACTCAAAAACCGCTGAACCGATTTTAACCAAATTTGGCACAAAAATACTGTGGCACCCGAGAATCTGGCCATTAGTTTTTGGTGGGGTAAGGGGTTTGTAAGGGGTATGGGAGGGGGTTAAAAATTTAAAAAAACCGTAACTCCAAAATTACAGTAGCTAGCAAAACGCGGTTTTCAATTTAAGATTAAGAATAATATTTGCAACAAAATTTGTAATAACATCAAAATCACTCAAAGTCGCAGTTTTTGAGATAAAGAAAATTTGGAAAAATTCCTTTACTTTGAAACTAAAAGAACTGCCTACCAACTTTTTATTAACATATTTTAGTAGGGGCGCCTATACGTGCCTTCCGGCGCCAATTTTTTTTTTCATGAATTTCCCATACACTCTATATTCTACTCTTAATAAAGCAATACACCATTTTTACCTCCAGAATATAGAAAAGTGTGAGAATGTCCTCCTACAATGAGTCCAATTTTTTCACTGGCATTTGCTGCTATCTCCTTGTCAATATCGTACCCCACGTGTGATAGAACGATATTTGTGAACACCCCTTCTTCTCTAACTAGTCTTTCTGCTTCTTCATTAACAGTAGAAGATTCAGGAAGAAACTTCAATTTCCCAGTCGTAGATATTTCCTAAAATATAAAGAAAAGACGTTTTTGGATCGTTGGTTTTTTTTTGAAAATTGTTTCTTTTTCTGACTGTACAGAGTGTCCCATTGTTATGTGTTTTGTGGGGTTCCTCGTTTATGAGTAGAGATACAAAATTACAGTTTTCATATCACTGTGCTACTATATTTTATGAAATAAATGCCATACTTTCACAGATTTTTCCCAGTTTTCTAAAAAAGCTCATAACAAAGCAAATGAAATAAAAACATAATATACAGGGTATCTCGTTTAAAAAACATTACTTTGGGTCATATTTCAAAACTGACAGCTTATAGCAAAAATGTAGTTGCGCCACTGAATTCCTCATGAAAAACGCTATGGGACATAGATAAATTCACCTATTCGATAAGTTATATTTACATAACATAATTGAGATACGAAGGGGGTCGAAAAATACAACATTTTAAATTTTACCCTCTATTTCAGGAACTAAGAGGGCTAAGACAAATCTGAGTGTAGCAACTTTAGTTTTATAAAATAGTAGCTCATCTTTTTACCTCTACTCATAAAAGAGAAACCCTGCAAAACGCACGAAAATGGGACACCCTGTACAGTCTCAGTACATACATTCGTTTTAGAGTATATCACACCGATGATTCCTATCTTTTTTCCATTCCTTTCAACGACGGTACTCTTGGTGTAAGTACCCTGTATGCTCGGTTCCAGGCTGTCATCTATATTAGTACATACCACAGGGGCTTTCGAGTGTGTAATAAACGGTACAACTCCATCTAGACCATTATCAAACTCATGATTGCCTAAAACCTAAGATATTTTTGATTATACAGGGTGTTCCTTAATGACATGCTAATTTTTAAGGAGGTGATTCTTGGACCTATTCTAAGAAAAAAACTTCATGTGAATATACCGGGTGTTGCATCGTCGGACGGGACATAGGGTATCCCCTGTAAATTTTAATGGGGTCAATTATTGGCTTCCCTAATTATTTTAGAGAATAATTATATTTATTGAAGAGCACTAAAGCTCACATTCAAAAGAATAACTTTAGATATTTTTGATTGTACAGTTTACGAGTTAATGACGATTTCTTTTAAATATTTCTCCTTTCTTGGCCCCTATTTTACTTATGAGCACCAGTCAAGGTAAAAGATAACTGTCAAATGAAGTTGTCATTTCAGAAATTTACCTATTTAGTGCTTTATTATTATTGAAAACTCATTACTACATCGGAAATCTTAAAGATGTATTTATAAATTCTATTTATTGAAGAGCACTAAAGCTCACATTCAAAAGAATAACTTTAGATATTTTTGATTAGCTCGTTTACGAGTTATCGCCGATTTCTTTTTAAATATTTCTCCTTTCTTATGGCCCTGCATTTACTTATGAGCACCAGTCAAGGTAAAGGATAACTGTCAAATGAAGATGTCATTTCAGAAATTTACCTATTTAGTGCTTTATTATTATTGAAAACTCATTCCTACATCGGAAATCTTAAAGATGTATTTATAAATACAAATTAATATGAATTAAAGTAAAATAAAGTAATCAATTACAAGGTTAATTATAGTATTACTACAATATTCAATAACATATTAATTTAGGTACAATTAAATTGTTAGAACTTTAGGATTTAAGAAGATGTTCAAATATTCCTCCATAAACTGCTAGGCAATAACCCAGGCGATCATAAAATTCTCTTCTTACATTCGCTAGTTGGTAAACTGAAATTCTATTGCATTCGGCAGAAATAGCATTTTTTAACTCGTCTAGATTTGGGTATTTTTTATCCTTGTATTTCCTGTTTTTTAAATGGCCCCAGAGAAAGAAATCATTTGGCGAAATATCAGGAGCTGGCCAATTTACTGTATGATTTAGGCCAATAACATTTCCGTTAAAACAGCCAGGGTACTATGTGCCGGGCAGCCATCCATTTGGTACCAAACGTCCTGATTTTCCCTAGCGGCATCATGTAAAGCAGGTAAAATATGATTTTCGAGTAAGTTCCAAATAATATTTTGCATTTAAATTTCGCGTAAGAAATAATGGCCCGATAATATTGTGTCCGAATATTCCTGCCCAAAAATTTACTTTCTGTGGATATTGCGTCCTTGTTTCGACAAACCTGTGTTGGTTTTCTTTGTTCCAATATCGATAATTTTGAACATTGGGTTCGTTATTTAAAGTAAACTTGCATTCGACAGTGAAACATATGTTTTTTAAAAATTCCCTATCCGTGTTTGCTCTTTCCATCATATCAAAACAAAACGCCTGCCGCTGTATTTCGTCTCCATCTCGTAGCTCTTGGTGCTTTTCATATTTGAAGGAATAGTATTTATGTCGTTTAAAAATTCGAAACGCTGTAGTGTGGTCTATTCCTATTTCACCCTCAAGTTTCCTTGTGCTGATCTTTCCATCGTTCTCTTCCACGCACAATAAAACTTCCAAGTCGGCATCATTTCTTACATCTTCTCTTTGTTCCTGCCTTGCTTCACATCTGCAGTTATTTATTAGGGTACATTTGGTCTCAAATCTCTGGATATTCCTTGCGATTGTAGATTTTCCAGGTATCGGTCTATTCGGATACAGAGCAGCAAACATGTCTGACACCTTTTGATAACTATTTCCTAAACATAGTAAAATTTTCTAATTTTTTTTTTCAAAATATCTCTGATGGTATATTTGACCATCTCTGATGGTATATTTGACCGTCTTCCATGTATCAAAATGTTTATTTTGATATACAAAAAAAATTGTTTTGTTTCCTAATTTCCTTCTGGCCGATGCAGAAATGATTTCCACAAAACAGCCACCGCATCATAATACATATCTTTAGCGATTTGACCCTAAAGTAAACTGACTTTAATTTTTTTAAGCAATAACTATACGTCGGGCGAAAAAAATCAAGAGATAAAAAATGTTTCGAAATGAATGGAGATTTTGAAAATAATTTTTATTTTAAGAGAAGTCAGTGGACGGCACTGGTTAAAATAAACAAAATTCTTTGAACACCAAAAAATATATTTTGATGCATAGAATACGTGTATCAAGATTCATAAAGATATATACAGGGTAATTCAGATTTTACTAGAATAACTTTAGGGCCCGAATTCTGTAACTTTGACATAAAAACGTTACGCGTTCAAAGCGGTGAGCGCAAGTATTCGATCAGCGAAACGCAAAGCAGTCGATTTTGGTATTCTCGTTGCCATGCGTATGGTGTTCTGGATACGCGTTGAGCACATATTGGCAACATCACCATTTCTAATGTAGGTAATAGTCAAAAATTGATAACTGACGGATGTAACAATGAAAAATGTCAATGTTACGTGAATTTCATAACCTATTGTTGAGTTATGTGAAGCTATTTTTCTATGGATATGTCATTATTCTTATTATATGAGGGAAGTGTTGAAGACGCTTCTCAGCATTTTCGATGTTTTGAACAATATTTATAGCTGCCAAGTCGTAAATTATTATCAATTACTTATTGAGGAATTTATAGAAGAAGTAGTCATTTTCACTAAAGAGCAAGATAACGCACAAAATCACAATTTTTTCGATTTTCACTCACAGTTCGACAAGCAAAACGATCCTTTAAGGCAACCGTTTTCAAAGCGCTCAGCGCAATCAGTAAAGACGCTAAGCGCGTCAGACGAGAATACGGAAATCGTTAAGACCGTGCGCGCTCAACATGCGCTCAACGAAAATTAACGTCATATACGCTGAGCGTCTAAAAGCGCTTACCGTTTTCAAAGTTACAGAATACGGGCCCAGGGTATCGATAGAACTACGCTTCCGCTTGGAGTAAAATGGCGCTAAAATTTGAATTACTTTTCATATGGCATACTGCTAATTAAGTAACATTTTTCGAACGCAGCTGAGCTATGTCCGGAATTTTTTGGAATATCTCGAAAACTAAGCGACATATCAAAAAAATTTAAGAACGAGAAAAGTTAGTAAAAGGACGGAAGGTATCAGAAAAAATACAAATTTATCCAGTGGCGTGCGACAAAAAAGTTCGACAAAGTTCCGTGCAGTTGACACTCACAAAAACAACACCCTGTATAGCAATTAATCCAATTTTTTTCACACGTATCAGCCACGTTGTCCTTAGTATTTAACCAAACACTTGCGTATTTAGATCTTCTGGCTTACAAGTAATAAAATAAAACCTGAAAAATAATTCAAATTTTAGGGTCATTTTACTCCAAGCGGAAGCGTTTTTGGAGTATGGTTTATAATACAAACTATCATTATTTCGGTTAGTTCTATCGAGAGAGATACCTGCAGTTATTCTAGTAAAATCTGAATCACCCTGTATAATAAAATTAGCGTTATTATGAACAGAGGTTTTTTGTTAGAAAATAATAATAATTGATCACACTGTATATTAGTAATACGTACGATGGCATCAAAAGGTAACTTATTGAGAAACTGCTGCGTTATGTTCCATTTTCCTAGACTGTAGTACAGGGTACCTTGAAAATTGTCACCTCCATTTAGAAGGATACTATCTGGTTTGGCAGCTAAGATTTCTTGGATTTGTGTTGTCAATCGAGCAAACCCTCCAACACATGTTGGAGTGTCATAGCATACACCGGACACACTACCAATTTGTTCGTATCTAGAACAATATATCCATACAAGTAATAAAAAAATTAAATTCAAAAATACGCAATGGAAAATTAAACGTCAACATTCATAAAAAATATAGTCCAGAATTTATTTTAATACATAAAATTATAGGGTACTTCACATTTACGCTGATTGGATAAAAAGAATTTTTCCAATATTATTAATAGTCTAAGAAAATAGGCCTTCAAATACGAAGTTTTGATATAAGTTACTTTGAAAGACCAGAAAACGAATAGTGAAAGATTTTTTTAACCTAACCCCCGAGAAGGAGTGAAATAAATAGAAAGGACCAGGGGAAAAAAATTGGCGCCGGGAGGCACGTATAGCCGCCCATACTAAAATAATATATTAATATCTCAAAAACTGCGACTTTGACTGATTTTGATGTTATTACAAATTTTGTTGCAAATATTATTCCTAATCTTAATTTGAAAACCGCGTTTCGCTAGCTACTGTAATTTTGGAGTTACGATTTTTTAAATTTTTAACCCCCGCCCATACCCCCTTACCAACTCCCCACCCCCACCAAAAACTAATGGCGAGATTCTCGGGTGCCACAGTATTTTTGTGCCAAATTTGGTTAAAATCGGTTAGCGGTTTTTGAGTTATCGTGTTACAGACGGCAGACAGACAGACAGACAGACAGACAGACAGACAGACAGACAGACAGACAGACAGACAGACAGACAGACAGACAGACGGACGGACGACGGACAGACAGACAGACAGACGGACACAGACAGACGGACGGACGGACAGACAGACACGGACGGACAGACAGACAGACGGACAGACAGACAGACAGACAGACAGACAGACAGACAGACAGACAGACAGACGGAGACAGACAGACAGACAGACAGACAGACAGACAGACAGACAGACAGACAGACAGACAGACGGACAGACAGACAGACAGACAGACAGACAGACAGACAGACAGACAGACAGACAGACAGACAGACAGACAGACAGACAGACAGACAGACAGACAGACAGACAGACAGACAGACACAGACAGACAGAACAGACAGACAGACACGACAGACAGACAGACAGACAGACAGACAGACAGACAGACAGACAGACAGACAGACAGACAGACAGACAGACAGACAGACAGACGAACAGACAGACAGACAGACGAACAGACAGACAGACAGACAGACAGACAGACAGACAGACAGACGACAGACAGACAGACAGACAGACAGACAGACAGACAGACAGACAGACAGACAGAACAGACAGACAGACAGACAGACAGACAGACAGACAGACAGACAGACAGACAGACAGACAGACAGACAGACAGACAGACAGACGAACAGACAGACAGACAGACAGACAGACAGACAGACAGACAGACAGACAGACAGACAGACAGACAGACACGAACAGACAGACAGACAGACAGACAGACAGACAGACAGACAGACAGAACAGACAGAACAGACAGACAGACAGACAGACAGACAGACACAGACAGACAGACAGACAGACAGACAGACAGACAGACAGACAGACAGACAGACAGACAGACAGACAGAACAGACAGACAGACAGACAGACAGACAGACAGACAGACAGACAGACAGACAGACAGACAGACAGACAGACAGACAGACAGACAGACAGACAGACAGACAGACAGACAGACAGACAGACAGACAGACAGACAGACAGACAGACAGACAGACAGACAGACAGACAGACAGACAGACAGACAGACAGACAGACAGACAGACAGACAGACAGACAGACAGACAGACAGACAGACAGACAGACAGACAGACAGACAGACAGACAGACAGACAAGACAGACAGACAGACAGACAGACAGACAGACAGACAGACAGACAGACAGACACCATGAAAATATTTTGTATTTAGGTCATTTATGACCCAAATAACTCATTTTGAGTGAAATTAAAAAAACCTTTTTTTGCCGATCTTAATAGCCTACCATACCTATTGGTATGGTCAGGGCCGGCGGAAGGGCCGGGCGCCCCGAGCAGCCGCCCGGCTCGCCGTATACGACGGGCGCCACGATGGCAACTAAAATATTTAAAAACGGTAATCTAATCAAAGAGTAACGAATGACCAGATCAATAATTAATCGGTACTATCAGTTTCCACATTAAAATATTACCAATTACCATACCACATAGGAAAGAATATCTGACTAAACATTATAAACATTACTAGACGTATCCTATTATAGTTTACTGAAATTATGCTCAAAAAATTCGCACGAAAGCTTTGGGATAGTTTTAATTTCTTCCATTCTATATGTTTTTGGGTGCTCTATTCGAAACTGGGATTTGCGAATTCATTTTCGTCGAAAAATCTTAAACAAAATAAAATAAAAAAAATATAAATCTGATTTGTTCGCGGTATTTTACTTATAATTCAAAAGCTATCAAGTTTTTGTAAATTACCTTTCTTTCTATAATTCTTGTTTTTATAAATTTTCTCTAAACAAACTGTTTTGAGTCAAGAGCTAGCAAAATTGACAGTTTTAGACTGACAGCTCAAAATCGCACTTTTTCTACTACCCTTTTATTTGTTATTAATGGCTGATTTACACTAAAATTATATATCGATATCCTTATTATCCAAAAAAAAAGCTTATAAGTTTGTCTCATTAGTTAAATTAATTTATTAACAGTAGTGGGAAAATATATCAATCTTTTGGTGATTTTCATTTTCCCAATTGAAAGTGTATAATAATACACGAAAAATGGTAGCAGAATCGTAGAATTTTCTCATTAGAGCAAGACAAAGGAATGCATCTCAATCACTGGCTGAACCTCATTTTAAAGCCCACAAAACTGTATTTGATCATAAACTGATTGTGCACGAAATAATTGATGAAATAGAAAAGAAAGTTTTCTTAAATTCTTATAGAAAAATAATGCAACTGCTTGAAACTAAATACTAATATTTTCAAAGATTACTTATACCAGAACGATACTTCCGAAGTTGGAATTATATTTCTCATTACTCTATATACCGGGTGCGTCTCAAAAGTGGCTCACCCCTATAACTTGTTTATTTTTCAGAAAAAAAAACAAATTTGGTATGTTAATATACATAAATTAGGATTAATTGACGTATTCAATTGTTTTTGGTCACTTCCTGTTTCACCGGAAATTACTACAACTTTTGATTTTTAAATGGCACCCTCGGTATATTTCTACTTTATGACATATGTTATCTTTTGATATTTTCGATTAAAAATACGATTTTGGCATCTTTTGGACCGGCCAGGACAAGACACGAAAAACATTAGTCGATCAAATCTATTTTCCAAGGCTCCTTGTTTAAAAATTAGTGTTTTTAACAGAACCAAGTGTTTTTAACAGAACCTCTAGATTGAAATTTAAAATATAATGTTTTTTGGACGAAAATGTCAAAATTTGACATATGATATGTCATTCTACTCAGAGTGTCATTTTCTATCAAATAAAGTAGAAATATACCGAGGTGCCATTTAAAAATCAAAAGTTTAAGTCATTTCCGGTGAAACAGGAAGTGGCTAAAAAGAACTGAATAGTCAATCAATCCTAATTTATGTCATATACTAACATACCAAATCTCGTTTTTTATGTAAAAAATTTAAAAAACAACAACCGCAGACTAAGATTGAAAGAAAAGAAGAATTTTGAAGTATCTTTAAGTGAAAATTAATTGTTACAGTAGCATAAAATATGCTTAGTTGTTGTTAAAGGATAGTATTGAAAGAAGAGAAAAAGAGAATTATAATAATATTGGGGGGGGGGGCACCAGATAGGGTACTCGCTCGGTCTCAATATTTGCCTTCCGCCGCCCCTGGGTATGGTCGGCTAATAATGGTTCGCTCGGAAATGGTACCTAAGTAGCTAAACGACCAGTCAGGACTCTAATACGGATAGAGCTAATGGAGCTCTATATTCCCCCATTTAAACTGTGTTTCGAAAATGCATAGTTTCCGAGTACATAAAAAGTACATACAGGATAAGAAAAAAAATATAAAAACGTATTTTTTAATTTCTGACATTTTTTTTTTATAATACAACATAACCTAAAAAGGGGCTCAAATCGCATTTAGAATTCTTACATTACCGTATTCTAACCATACCAGGCGAGAAAAATGGAACAAGTTAATAAATAAAAAATTAGATTTTTTTCAAAGAAAAAATATATAAAAAAATTTAATGCCTTAGCCGGATTAGGATATTATTTCTGTCAAAGAATTCATAAAGATAAGTTAAGATGGATATTTTGGTAAAATGAGATTCTTAATAACCTGTTCTATCCAAAACCTCTTCAACAAGACAGTACATGATAGTGACAGTTCTATCTATCATTTTAATTCATAGTCATTTTTTGAATTTTTGCTGTCAAAATCTTCCCCTACTCATTGGACAGACTATACATCTGGAAATATATATGACACCCATAATATTTTAGTCTTAGTTAGATTTACAAATTTCATCGAAATTAATAATATGATAATATAAACTTACCTTGCATGAAAATCGTTGAAATGAACAACAGATAATTCAAATAAATTTTGACTAGCTGAAATATTTATAAAAAAATACAGAATAATGAAAATTAATTTAAAATGTACCTTGCGCAACATTTTAATATGAAATAATCTATTTATGTTAAATTATAAAACAAAATTATTTGCATATAGACATGGTCTGGTTTTAAACAGGAGAACTTTTATTATAGACATTGTTAAATCATTTAGATAAAATGGTGTGATAAGCTCAATGAATAATTGTTCTTAAGTCTAACAGGTAATAAAAAGAAATTACAGATTATAATTAATTAGGATAATGTGAATTTTAATACCGTATGATCGAAAAAAAATGGCGTCCAGTTGGTTTGGAAATGACGATCGATGACATTCCCCATATAATTTTACATATAAAATGACAGCGATCTTCATTTCATAGCCATAGCTGACGCCGTTTTTTTTTCGATTATATTGTAGTACAATGTATATATGCGATTTAATAAATATTTTGACCAAATGAAACTAACATTGGAATTCATTTAAGATTGATTTATTTAACAATGCTTATATTAAACTTATACAGGGTGGTCCATCGAAAACGGCCAGGGTAATTTTTTTTCAGAAAATTCAAAAACACGTCAATTTTGTTTGTGAGGGGGACAACTTTTGCCCCAAAAATGATTGCAAAATCGTCAACCCTCTAAGCGGGGGTGTCATCCCCAATTTTTTTTCAAATGGGAAGGGGGGTCAAGTGGTACCGCAATGGAAAGGGCTTTCTATTCTTTATACTTTCCGGCTTCGTTTTGAAA
Organism: Sitophilus oryzae; assembly: GCF_002938485.1. Taxonomy (NCBI): domain Eukaryota; kingdom Metazoa; phylum Arthropoda; class Insecta; order Coleoptera; family Curculionidae; genus Sitophilus; species Sitophilus oryzae. The sequence goes on along the minus strand of NW_022146732.1, from coordinate 6,021,290 downwards.
ATCGGTCGAGTCATTGAGAAAATATGAAGGATTGAAATTTGAAAAGTTTATTTAAACATTTATCAGAGTAAATGATAAGGATAAATTCCTTCGACCAATTTGCTGTTTTTTCTTATTATTTCTAGATGTTTACGCATTTTTTCACTTGCCACAAGGTTGAACGATCAGGTGCGGTAGTTGCTAGATAGCTGTTCTGTGACTTATGCGTTGAAGTTCTTCTCAATATCGTTAAAATTTTTAACAATTATGGTGTACTCACTTGCAGAAAAAGTGGAAATAATCGAACTTTATTTTAAAAATATTGAATGTGGCAATCGGGTTGCGGAGATATTCAATGAACTCCATCCTGACAAACACCATTATGGCAAAATTGTTCGCGAGTTAGTTGCAAAATTTCGCGTATAATATAACTGGTTCCGTTATGAATAAAAAGAGGCAGAGGGAAGATCTTGTAGTAAATGAAGCTATGGAGGTATTCGTATTGGGCCAAGTTGCCATGGATAATACGCTGAGTACAAGAAACTTAGCCAATGAGACCGGCGTGAATCGTACAAGTGTCCAAAGGATATTAAAAAAATACAAGTTCCACCCGTATAAAATTCAGTAGGTACAAGAACTCAACGAAGACGATTTTGATAGAAGCCTGCAATTTTGTAAAACTATGAGTGAACAAGTGGCGAATGATAATAATTTCCTATTTAATGTGTGTTTTTCGGATGAGTCTACTTTCTTTTTGAACGGTGTAGTTAATCGGCACAACTCTCGGTACTGGGCTGAGGACAACCACAGAGTTTTTTACGAGGTGCACACACAAGACGCTCAGAAATTGGACATCTTCAAAAACGAGGCGGGGAAATATAGAGAATAGAAAGCTCTTTTCATTGCGGTGCCACTTGACTCCCCTTCCCATTTGAAAAAAGTTGGGGGATGACACCCCCGCTTAGAGGGTTGAAGATTTCGCAATCATTTTTGGAGCAAAAGTTGTCCCCCTCACAAACAAAATTGACGTGTGTTTGGATTTTTTGAAAAAAAGAATACCTTGGCCGTTATGCCTGTATAACGGTATATCTAATTTTTTGTGGCCACCCTGTATAACGGTATATCTAATTTTTTGTGGAAAATGCAACAGTGACTAGTTGCTAGCTCGTGTGTCAAGGCCGTGTCGTGTCACGGCCTTGAATGTTTACTCCCATTGCGCTTGAAGAAGTTTCACTTCAATAACCTGCAATAACCTGCACTGAAGACCTGAGTATATGGTTTTAAGAGTCTATTACGCTGTACTTTCGGGTCACTCTCAGGGGTCGGGTAAAGCGGGTGTGTGGCCGAAGGAAATATATATTATATTCCAGAAATCTGCCTAACACGACAGGATCGGGCTAAGCCACATCCAGAATTCCAAACACACCTGCTTTAAGGATTGATTAAAGTTTGCAGAGCTTCAGCATTTGCCATAAAATAACGAGCAATTTGTTACAAAACCATATAAATTATATATCACTGTAATCACAAAACTTCAATCTATTCCCGTATCTTAACGTAATTTTAAATTATGTCTTTATTTTCGAGAAAATTTAGTCCAAACATAAGGAATGTTTTGTTGATGTTTGACGATCAAAATCATAAAAATAAAGAAGTTGTCTAAAAATGTGCTACAATACGGATATAGTATAATCCTTTATCTTTAATTTCTTTCTTCATTTGTGTAAAAATACCTAGCCAGTTTTACATAAAACGTTAAATACCGAACGCTTATTTTGCTACTTAATGGACCCTTAATATCAACTCGAACCGCGAACCCTAAAGGCGGCCATTACCAAAAGACAAAAAAAAAATTCTGATAAATTTGATCATTTATTGGCTCAAAAAACACTACAAAATACACTTTATTTAGTCATTGGCCTTAAATAGAATTTCTCCTTCGCTATGGACTGTGATTCTTCCTTCCTCTTCTTGAAACACCGGTGATCTGTGTTCGATGAATTTGACATATATGTCAATGTCCACTTGCCCGATCGCCAAATTCTCGATATTGTCACTCAAGGCAGTGAAACCATCTCCACCTATAATTTATATTTTGTTATTTTTATTTTTATTTTAATATCTTGTCTCTTTAATAATACCGTATGATCGAATAAAAACGGCGTCAGCGATGGCTATGAAATGAAAATCGCTGTCATTTTATATGTAAAATTATATGGGAAATGTCATCGATGTTCATTTGTAGAGTTAAGTTTAAGAAAATCAAGCTTTATACAGGGTGGTCCGAACTGTATTCCGGAAACTTCGGCAGCATATTCTGCAGATAAAAATAAGTAAAAAAGTTCGTATAAATGCATGTCCTAAAATGCTTAGCTTCGGAGATACAGGGTGTAGAAATTTAATTTTTGTTTCGATTTTTTTCAAATAATTTCTGAAGTAACGTCAATATTTGGATGAAAATTTGTGTCTGGGAGTTTATTGACAAGAGAAATTTGGATTTAGATTTCAATATGACTTCTATTTGTAGAGGGCGCCACCTACGTGTGTTTTAATTGTTTTGAAGAGTAATAACTTTTCGACGGTATCTGTATAAAACTACCGAGTGAAAAAATATACTTTTCCATGATTTTTTACGTAAAAAAATGTCGCTTGGTAAAACTCGCTACCAGCAACCGTTCTCAAGATATTTAGAATGGAAATAGTCAATACATGTTATTATTGACAAAAAATAAACACGTTGAGTAGATAGTTATTTGACTGATATAAATTATTTTTACAGTTCGGACCATAATGTACCAAAAATATTTTTCTGTATGTTTTTTTACCTCCAGATATAAATGAATTTACTGCAACGTTGTAAGATTTATCCACGTCCAAGTCTTCATAAATGGGGATTTCACATTGTTGACAGCGAACCTTTACACTTTGTACTCTGTCTCCTAATGGTCTGGAGAGGTTATAAACCACATGCAATCCTAGTAAAATAATGTAGTAATATTAATCAAATATTCTTCTTCTATTATTACAGTTGGAGGTTGAAATCTCTGATATTATAACAGCAAAATAAAACGCTAATTCACCACAATTCACCAAAACATTATCTATTCTTTAAAAAATTGGACTCGCGTTTCGCTAATCATCTTCAGAAATTGATGAACACGCTTCCAGTGTTTAAAAGTAAAGTGTTTTTGGTGTATTGTGGTGAATTAGTGTTTTATTTTGTTTTTTTTGTTCTTCCTATAAATAAAAAATATACAAAATAAAGAAAGATCTACCTGATACTTGTAGGAGTTTTAGATCAGACAAAACCCTTTGAGAGTTATAACCTTGAGTGGTTTGTTCTAGTAACTCTTTAATGTATTTTCCTTTGAGCTGTCCAAAATCTACTGTGTTTCCAAACGGTTGAGCCACTAATACGTCACTATAGGTCATATCTGAAAAAAAATTTGATGTTTATATCAACCAATGTTTATAACTTTGTACCTCTGTTAGAAGTAAATCATTGAAAACAGGGTAGTTTAGATAATTTATTGTGAAAAATTAAATTTTAAATGGAACCGCTAAAGATTCTAAAACCTACCTAAATTTTAACCTAATAAAAATGCTTTAAATAGAAAAAATGTACAATGTTTTTAATTCTCCGTCTAATAAAGAAATGGTAACAAGGTGTTCCATTAAAAAAAAAACAAATTAAAAAAAAATTTTATATTTTAGAAAGTTTGGCATAGAATTTTTAACACCCTGTATGGTTTAAAATTACGGTATTTATAGTAAAGTAAGTTCAAACCAACTATAGTAAATATCTAGTATAGTATTGATTTGAGGACAGGATTTCTTGCATTATTAATATTTTTTTAAAAACAAACTGAGAAAAAAACTTAAAAATGACGCCCTGAGAAGCGCATTCTTCATTACTTTTTATTTGGGTGCCCCCTAAAATAAATTGTTGTATCCGCCCCTGCTAGATTGTTTCATTAAGACTTTTTATTTAATGTGTAAACGGGCATTTTAATAAAGTGGAAGGGTTCTTAGAAATAAAATAGGTACTCACCTCCAATAGCTATATTATCTCGTAGTCCTCCAGCATTTGTCAAACCTATGGCAGCACTAGTCCATGATCCGTTTGGTGTATTGGTTTCGGTGTACTACAACAAAATGGGTTATAAATATGTTGTATCTGCCTCAGCTATTTAATAATAACAGCGTAAACCACTGTAGAAACATTTAGGACAAGAAGAAGACTTTTAGATTACTTACAGCAAAAACATAGGCGTCAGTAACAAAGTTTCCCAAGGTACATTCACTGTAATAGCATCCAGCTTTGGACAAAATGACACTTGTTGAACCCAGAACTACTGTTCCTTGAGCATCAACTAGTTCTTTCCAAGGTGCCAGATCCTCAACGATAGTTTCATCTAAATTGAGGAAGTTATTTTTAGGTTAACATTTTGTTAAAACTGCCGTTTTCAGGAATTTAGTGGGCATATTTTGAAAAAAAAATCATAAACCTCCATAAAGATTGCCTTATGGAGGTACTACAGCGTTGACTGTTTTGGCTTGGTTTGGTTAGCCTTTTATTTGCTATTTGCCAAAAATAATTAAGATACGTCAATTTGACATACGTGCTTCAGTAACGTATCTGATGATAACTACCAACAATTATTGATAACGTAAAATAAAATAACAAATTATTGGGTCTACCCTACATCATATTTTTACACGTTTTGAATAAAATTAGAACGGCACTGATAAACCGGAATTTAAGTCGGCCATCTTTGGTCCCCATCGCTCTCGGGGGTCGGGTAAAGCGGGTGTGTGGCCGAAGAAAATATATATTATTTCAGAAATATGCCTTAGAAAATATGGCTTAGCCCGGTCCTGTCATGTTAAGCCACACCCAAAATTCCAAACACACGTGCTTTGATTAAGGTTTGCAGAGTTTCAGCATTTGCCATAAAATAGCGAGCAATTTGTTACAAAACCATATAACATCATAGCCGACGATATATTTAGAGAACATATTTTAGGCAAGCTAGAATAACTAAAAATGTATAGTTTATTAACTGGTGCACCCAGAATCCTAAGTCTGGTTGGGGGGTTGGGTAAAAATTCTGTTTTACGTTTTTTTGCATGAGTGTATTATTTTCACCCCCAATTATGACTTTTATTATGTTTTTAAATAGATGCTTCAAGTTTTTAACTAAATTAAGTGAATATTTATGTTTTAGGTACTTGAAAGTACTAGACATGTCTAATTTTATCCAAGTGAATTTGAGGAGGCAATACATAATTCCGCTTTTAAGATATTTCCATTAATTTTAATCAAACATCTTCAAGATGAATTTAATTAATATTTTAAGTACCATAATAGATTTTAAACTTTTTCAAAATTATACTCCATGATAAAAAACGGCGTCTAGTTGGCTTGAATGTAACGATCGATAACAATTTCTGTATAATTGTACAGATAAAATGACAGGTTGTCTACTAACTGTCTACCGCAAGGTGTTTTAGGTATTCTATCCATTTTAATTGTATTTTTTAAACATTGTGTTGAGAAATTCCTTATAAACACTATTTTTTTAATAATAAATGTAGGCATATATTTTTTTTATAATTTTTACCTCCAGTGAATAAAAATGTATGAGAATGTCCTCCAACAATAAGACCAATCTTTTCACTGGCATTTGCTGCGATTGCCTGATCAATGTCATATCCTACATGGGACAGAACAATGTTTGTAAACACTCCTTCTTCTTTAACTAGCCTTTCAGCTTCCTCGTTTACACTTGCGGATTCTGGATAAAATTGTAAATTTCCCGTACTAGAAATTTCCTAAAACAATATTTATAATAAATAAATAAAATAGAGTATGTCCAACAAAATTGATCTAATATTGAAAAAAGTTTATCATAACTAAGTAAGTTTATCATAAGTAGTAAAGTTTATCATAAAAATAAAAAAGTTATAGGGGTGAGATACTTTCGAGAAACACCCGGTATAGGGATGTTTCGAAAACATGACATTTTAACATTTATAAAACATAATATTTAATAATTCCAGATTATCTTACGGTAGTTTTTGCATAGAGAACACCAATTATTCCTATCTTCTTTCCGTCTCTTTCTACAATAGTACTTTTTGTGTAAGTACCTTGAATAGTAGGTTCCTTACTGTCGTCAATGTTGGAGCACACCACGGGTGCTTTTAAACTTGTAATGAAAGGTACCACACCAGAGATACCATCATCAAATTCGTGATTACCTAGAACCTTAAAAAATAGGGATAAACTTTTTACCTTTACTAAAAGAATATATATTTTTTAAAAAAAAAATCTTCTGGGTGTTTCGCTACTTATAGAAGAAAATCTACAAAATAAAATAGTTATCTATATACAAGAAGATCGACATGTCACATACAGGGTGAGCCACTGAAAACTTACAATGGCTATAATTTTTAAACCAAAAAAGATAACAAAAAAATAAAAAATACCGTTTCTATAATATCGAGGGGGAATACATATGACATAATTTTTGAACCACCCCGACCTACCCCTAAGGCGGCACCACTACTCACTTGAAAATCTTAAATGGCAACACCCCACTTGTGGCGCTTTTTTGAAAGCCCATGAAAAATGCTAAACGATGATCATAAAGTTTTTAGGGTGAAATTGAAAAACTACCCCTTACACGAAAAATTAGTTGGACATTAATGAGAAAAGTGATTGTTTCAACATAAGTTACAAATTGGGACCCACCTAAATGAGGTTTTTTTCAAACTACCCCGACCCACCCCTAGGTGCCATCCCTTGACTTCTAACCTCAAGATAGCGATACCCCACTTGTGACACCTCTTTGGAAAGCGTATAAAAAATGCTGAACGACTGTCATAAAAAAGAACGAAAAAAGTAGAGCCTAAAAATAAAAAAAATGTCAAAACGTGTCAAAATCAATAGAATGAATTGCCAGAAAAAAAGAAAAAAAAGCTCGTACAAAGAGAAATTTATTATAACTCTTAATGAAGACCTCATACACTTTCAGCAAGATGGAGCCCTTTCGCATTATTCTATTGTCACAAGGCGGTGGTTGGATAAATATTATCCAAGGCAATGGATTGGCAAAAGGGGTCTAATCGAGTGGCCGCCAAGGTCACCTGATTTCACTCCTTTAGACTTTTTCTTATGGGGTTACACTAAATCCATAGTCTACAAGACAAAACCAGGTTCGTTGCAAGAAATGCGGCAGAGGAGAACTGAAGCATGTCGAAATATTCCGAGAGAGACTTTGAGAGGAATTTGAAAATCGTTTGTATTTTTGTATGGAACAAAACGGCTGTTATTTTGAGCAATTCTTAAAATAAATTATCATTTTAAATTTCTTTCAAATTGTCACACCTACATTTCTTGTCACTAACCAGTAATTAAGTTGAAGTCTGTATGACCATCGTTTAGCAATTTCAATTAGCTTTCCAAAGAAGTGTCACAAGTGGGGTATCGCTATTTTGAGATTAGAAGTGAGGGGGTGCCACCTAGGGGTGGGTTGGGGTGGTTTGAAAAGTACTTCATTTGCGTCATTTAGCTGGGTCCCAAGTTGTAACTTATGCTGAAAAAATCACCTTTTTCATTAATATCCACCTAATTGTTCGTATAAGGGTAGTTTTTCCCTAAAAACTTTATGATCATCATTTAGCATTTTTCATGAGCTTTCCAAAAAGACGCCACAAGTGGGATATTGCCATTTAAGATTTTCAAATGAGTAAGGGTGCCTCCTAAGGGGTAGGTCGGGGTGGTTCAAAAAATACGTCATATGTATTCCCCCTCGATATTATAGAAACGGTATTTTTTATTTTTTTGATATCTTTTTTGGTTTAAAAATTATAGCCATTGTAAGTTTTCAGTGGCCCACCCTGTATATCGTAAAATTGAAGCATCATTGGACATTTCAAAGACCGCAATTCAAAAACTTTTACCTACATAAAGAATGATCTGTCAAAAAATTAGATTTCTTGTTGGATAATTACAGTCAAATGGTGTCAAAAACTCATTTAAAGCAGGAAACTCCAGTACAATACGCAGTCTTTTCAGTGGTGATAAATTCTGGATTTACTCTTATGAACCCTTATGACTCCGAGATGAACCAAAACCAACGAAAGTTATCCCTTCTCGAAGTGTTTCCAAAAAAATGGTGGCGATATTTGTCTCAAAAGCGGACCATACACTACAATCTCTCAGCAAGATCATAGGACTGTTACTGCTGATTGGCGCATATTTATTTGTTTGCCGGAAGTAATTGCTGAGTTTCGATAAAAAACAATTCTCAACACCGAATGATCCTCCATAAAGGCAATGCAAGTTCCTACACAGCTCGAAAAACAATTGAGTTTTTAAAACAAGGAAACATCAAATTGTTGGACCATCCTCCACACAGTCCCGACCTAAATCCTAACGACTTTTTTACTATTCCAAAAATTAAAGACGAAAGACTGAGTGGTCAAAGGTTCCAGTCCCTATAGAAGATGCAGTCAAGCGAGTGGAATAACTGCTTTCAGAATTGGTCCCAACGGATGCAAAAATTCATTTCTCTTCTTGGAGAATACTTCGAAGAATAGTTATTTAAGAATTATCTAAAAAAATACCCCAAAGGCGAAATATCCAGAAGACTTTTTTAAAGAAATGAGTCCCCACCACAAAGTAATAGATATTATGTAAATGTTTCTTACGATAGCATCAAACGGTAATTTGTTCAGAAACTCTTGAGTTATGTTCCATTTGCCCAAGGTGTAATACAGGGTGCCTTGAAAGTTATCGCCGCCATTCAGTAAGAGGGACTTGGGTTGCGTATCTAATAGTTCCTGGATTTGAGTGACCAGTCTTGGAAATCCACCGATGCAAGATGTGTCTTTGCACGTTCCAGATGCACTACTTATCTCTTCAAATCTATAAGAATTTTTTTTTACATTTTTTGAAAGCTGATTTAAGACTTAAAATTTAATGTTTTCAAATTTTAACTTTCAAAATAATTTGTGTTTTAAATATCGATAAAAGATTTAAGTCTTTTCGAAAAATGCCCGGTATAGTTGTAAAACCTGACAAAGAAATATTAAAAATATAATTTTTTCCATAGCAACTGTTAAAATTGCCTTATATCTATCAAAAATAGTAGATAAAATAGTACTTTAACCGCAAGAGTAGATTAAATGATTATTTCTTCTCGCACGTTTTTTAATTGCTTCCATTTTGAAAATTTTTGTATTTTTTCATAAGTTATTCGGGATTTAAATGGAAGTAGTTTGGATATGGCGTTTGTCGCCTCAGCCTAAATATCTGTTGGTAATTTACTTATTTCGTTTTGAGCCATTTCTGGCTCCAATTCAATCAGCAATCGACACGAAAGAGAACTAAAAAAAAATTGACTCAAAACTGACAACTAAAAAGACAACTTTATTTATTTGTCAAATCACATAGAAACCAACGAAAAACCAGTACAATATTTTTTCAACTCGTAATAAATTCCTTGAAATAATAATTTCTGAATATTTTTTAAAACGTAATTCTCTATGGAAAAAAGAAATATTGTTTATCCACGACGATAAAATTGCATTATCGTCTCCCGAAATTAATTACCATTTTATCGTCTTGTATAAAAAATAACTATTCCTTAACCTTACCTCGCATGGAAATCATTAAGGTGCACTACAGAAAGTTCAAATAAATCTGCTTTTAAAGTATTACCAAGACAACCCAAACTCAGCAAAAATAACGTTGTTACTTTGAGGAACCACATCTTTTCCAAAGTAACGTTTGACACCTTCAGACAAGTGAAATAAACTGATTTTTAGCATTTTAATATCTATTTAAATAATCTACTTATCAATGAATTAACAGGTCTTTATTTTTATATCGGATCGAACGATTTGATATAAAATTAAAATTTTATTATCGCTAAATTTTTATTGCTAGAAGTGGGTTTGTTATCGGCGATTATTGTGCTTAGAAGACGGTGATTAGAGATAAGTTGAATAACATGTTTCATTCACCGAATTTGCTGTAATATTTATTATACGTCTAGTTGTAAGTGTTCCAAAGTAACAATAGGAAAAAATATATCTAAAGGTCACCACAGACGTACTTTATTGTCGCTCAGATAAACAGTAAAGTCCAAAGTATTTCATGTTCTTGAGTTCCACTTTAAGTTGGTTTCTACTTGGGAAGCAGAACGGTTCTGGTTCAGTTACTGGAGTGTTCGCTCCTTTTCTAGCTAGATTGTTTGTTTTTTCATTGTTTGTATCCCTTTGTGGGCTAAATTTTGTTACATAAAAATCTAGAATGTCAATATTCCATAGGTATATTAATAAATGAGGTCTAAATTATAAGGAAATTCATTTTCTACGAAAACTTGAAGACATAGGTAACAAATAGTATAATACAATTTGATAGACAATTAAATTGTGCCTCTGATTCACGTAAAATATACAAGGTATTCCATTTAAATTAAACAAGTTATTGTCGGTTAAAGCTAGTAATTATTTAATATAAATTTTAAGACACTCTGTATAAGGTAGTATAATTTTTATTATTGCAACACCAAATTTAGTAAATTGAAAAACTTCAATAAAATATTTGGTTTTAAAAACTTTAATACGCCTAGAGAAATGAAGCCTTAAAATTGTCAGTGCATTTTCATCAAATCGTTAATATTTCAAAAAACCTTAAGATTAAAGTGCGGTAAACCTTTACATTAATCGTAGAAACTAAAATGTAATAATATACAGGGCGTTCCACTTAATAAAATACAACCATGATATTTTTTATTTATTTGGGACACTCTGTACCTTTTGAAAATAACTTAAACTAGTGGTTTCAGTAGTCCTTCAACGATCCCATCAACTAAAAATTTAATCATTTGGGTACGGTACGATGAGATGAATAACCCTGTATTTTTAAGTGCTTAAATGCACCCAATTAAAAAAATAATTAGCAATCGCCTTGGTATTGAGGTCCTGGCAATATTTTTGTTATCTGAGGTGACTTTTACACGTGTCTGCTATAGCTCGTGTTCTTGTTTACAACGCAAATAAGTACGTAAAATAGGTATCAAACGGATACGTTCAATTGAGAGAGCAAATATTATTTAAACTCAATGTTACTAAGCGTTTTTAAAAATTATATATTACAACAACTGGATTTAAAAAAAAACAGTATAGTTTAGTCTTCCCAATTAAAATGTTGGTGTACTTAATATTGGCTATTTTACTTTTCGTTTTTTACTTAAAATGGCGTCATACTTACTGGAAAAGACTTGGAGTGTATCAGTTTGATACCGAGTTCTTATTTGGCGATACCAAAAACGAGGTGTTGGGTAAAGCAAGCATTTTCCAAGCCTTTAAAGATAAATACAAACAACTGAGAGCCCTAAACCAGAAACACGGAGGTGTCTACATGCTGCTGAAACCAGTTTACGTGCCTGTGGACCTGGACTTAATAAAAAGAATCGTCGTTAAAGACTTTCAATACTTCCAGGGACACATGGACAACACTCATCCTAAAGACAACCTTAGTAAGAACCTTTTTGGTCTGTACGGTGATCCCTGGAGGAAGCTAAGAATCAAGCTGACCCCAACGTTTACTTCTGGTAAGATGAAGTTGATGTTTGAGACCTTAGTAGAGAAAACGAAGGGTTTGGAGGAGTTAGTGAGGAGTCACGTTAAAAATAATCAACCTCTTGACATAAAAGAAGTGATAGCTAGGTTCACTACTGATATAATTGTCAGCTGTGCATTTGGGCTCGAAAGTAACTGTTTGGGTGAAGCTGAAAGCGAGTTTCGTAGGTACGGAAGAAAAGTATTTGATTTAAAGACTTGGAGGATGGTTATTCGTAATATTCTTCCACGTGTGTTGGTGACTTTATGTTATCGTTTAGGATTTACCTTATTTCCTAGAGACGTAACCCAATTTTTCAACAAAACGGTTCAAGATACCATTTGCTACAGGGAGCAAACGAAATTCTACAGAAAGGATTTCATGCAGTTGCTGTTGGAGATAAAGAACAAAGAAAACAGGGCGGATTCAATTACAGATGAAGAGATCATTGCGCAATGTTTTGTTTTCTTTATGGCAGGCTACGAGACATCGTCAACTACCACAACTTTTGTTTTACTCGAACTGTCACAGAATCAACACATCCAAGAGAAACTAAGAGCGGAAATTAGGGATGTCTTGGAAAAACACGAAGGAGCGATTACTTACGATGCAATCATGGAAATGACGTATCTTGAAATGGTTATTAACGAAACCCTAAGAAAGTACCCTCCAGTTCCAAATATTCCCCGATTCTGCACGAAGGATTATCACGTTCCTGGCACAGACGTAACTATTCAAAAAGGAACCCAGGTTCAAATTCCAGTGTGGGGCCTTCAAACCGATCCGGAATATTTTCCAAACCCGAAAAAATTCAACCCAGAAAATTTCAGTGCGGAAAATAAGTCCAAAATTCCGGAAATGGCTTTTATACCTTTCGGAGAGGGACCTAGGATGTGCAACGGGTTGCGTTTTGGAAAGTTACAGAGCAAAGTTGCTCTGGTCAGTTTATTGAGAAACTTTAATTTTACTCTGAGTGAAAAAACTCGTATTCCTATTGAGTTTGAGAAAGTGAGTTTAATTTTAACTGTTGAAGGGGATGTATGGTTGAATGCAACTGAAATTTAAGAGAAAAATGTGTGATAATATTATAATAAATAATATACTTCTCTGTACTGTTTATCATAATAAATTTAATAAAGATGCCCGAACAGAAGCATTAAATTATTTAATATTTAATGTATACCGGGTGCGTCTCAAAAGTGGCTCACCCCTATAACTTTTTTTATTTTTTCAGATAAAAAAACGAGATTTGGTATGTCAGTATCTACATATATAAAACGCTAATGTTTATCTGTGTCGTCTCTACTGAAGTAACGACTTGCTCTAGAAAGTTGCTTTTTTTACTAAAAGATAGCTAATTGGCTCTTCTAAAAAGCGTCGTCGCCAGATTTTTTGTTTTTCATTTAATTTAAAAAAAAATATATTTTTTTCTTGATGTCGCGTCATGGCGGATGCGCCAGGCTTCAACTACTATGATATAAATTAGGATTAATAATTGACGTATTCAATTGTTTTTGGTCATTTCGCCGGAAATTACTTCAACTTTGATTTTTAAATGGCATCCTCATTATATTTTCACTTTATTCGATTGAAAATGACACTGATTACAGTTGAGGGTTGGAACCTTTGGTGTTACACAGCAAAATAAAACACTAAATCACCACAATACACCAAAACACTTTTACTTTTACACTGGACGCGCGTTTCGCTAACCATGTTAGCATCATCAGCAGATGATTGTAAACTAAAATACAATCTACAATTGGAGCGTTTATATTCTCGCTCAGTGGGCACAGAGTGGGCGTGGCAAGATCTAGCCAACCGAGTCAGAACCCAACCGAACGTAACAGTTAGATTTCCGCCACTAGAGTAGTAGGAATAAAGAACTTTAAGGAATTGGACCGTTGTCTCTCATACCATCTTTACATTTATTAATTCTGATGCTTTCATATGCATCGAATTGCCTGTAATTTGAGACTTGTTTAATTATTTCAAGTTATTAAGATCTATATAATGTTCTTTATCAACAATATGTTCGGCAACGCAAGATTTATCCGGTCTACCATATCTTATCTGAGCTAAATGTTCTTTAAATCTAGTTAATATTGATCTTCTAGTTTGCCCAACATTTTTCTGATTACAATCTTTACAAGAAATTTCATAAATACCCGACCTTTCCAGTAGAGGTTAGGTTAGTTCTTAAAAATTCCTTTTAGACCACGGGTTATAAAAGACCCGTAGTCTAAAAGGAATTTTTAAGAATGTCAATTATAAACTTGTGTATAGTGCTAATAATAAATTATAACAATTATTAGGTAATCCAAAGGATAAAACACCTCTACTGGAAAGGTCGGGTATTTATGAAATTTCTTGTAAAGATTGTAATCAGAACTATGTTGGGCAAACTAGAAGATCAATATTAACCAAATTTTAACATTTGGCTCAGATAAGATATGGTAGACCGGATAAATCTTGCGTTGCCGAACATATTGTTGATAAAGAACATTGTATAGATCTTAATAACTTGAAATTAATTAAACAAGTCTCAAATTGCAGGCAATTAGATGCATATGAAAGCATCAGAATTAATAAATCTAAAGATGGTATGAACAGAGACAACGGTCCAATTCCTTCAAGTTCTTTGTTACTACTACTCTAGTGGCGGAAATCTAACTGTTACGCTTGGTGGGTTCTGACTCGGTTGGCTAGATCTTTCCACGCCCACTCTGTGCCCACTGAGCGAGTATATAAACGCTCCAATTGTAGATTGTATTTTAGTTTATAATGATCTGCTGATGATGCTAACATGGTTAGCGAAACGCGCGTCCACTGTAAAAGTAAAAGTGTTTTAGTGTATTGTGGTGATTTAGTGTTTTTAATTTTGCTGAAAATGACACTCTGAATAGAATGGCATATCATATGTCAACTTTTGACATTTTTGCTTAAAAAAAATCGTATTTAAAATTTAATTTTAGAGTGCCATATCTGTATTAAAAACACAAATTTTTAATCAAGGAGCCTTGGAAAAATAGATTTGATCGTCAAATATTTTTCGTGTCTTATCTTGGCGGGTTAAAAGATGTCCATATCTATTTTTTTTGAAATGTAGCAAGCATTTTTGGAAAAAATAGGGATAATTTGATACCACACACTTGGTATTTCGAGTCAAATTATTTTTGTTATGAACCGCGTGTTATATACTTTCAAATAAATCATATGCGAAAATGTCAAAAGTTGACATATGATATGTCATTCTATTCAGAGTGTCTTTTTTTATCGAATAAATATACCGAGTGTGCTATGTAAAAATCAAAAGTTGTAGTTATTTCCAGTGAAACAGGAAGTGACCAAAATCAAGTGAATACGTCAATCAATCCTAATTTATGTCATATACTAACATACCAAATCTCATTTTTTTATCTGAAAAAATAAAAAAAGTTATAGGGGTGAGCTACTTTTGACACGCACCCAGTATAAATAATGTAGTTTTTAGATTAATTTTTATGATATATTTTTAAATGATAAGGATATGTCCTTAAGTGCAGTTTCGTGTTCGGAATTAAAATGTTGGTGTACGTAATATTAGCCATTCTACTTTTTGTTTTTTACGTAAAATGGCAGCATACATATTGGAAGAGACACGGAGTGTATCAGTTAGATACCGAGTTTCTATTTGGTAACTTTAAAAACGAGTTGTTGGGCAAAGCAAGCCTTTTCCAGGCCTTTAAAAATAAATACAAACAACTAAAAGCCTTAAACCTGAAACATGGAGGTGTATACGTTTTGCTGAAACCAGTTTATGTGCCAGTTGACCTAGACATAATAAAACGAATCCTTATCAAGGATTTTTCCTACTTCCAGGGTCACGCGAACGATTTTCATCCAAAAGACAACCTTAGCATGAACCTTTTCTTTATTCACGGTGATATATGGAGGAAGCTAAGAACCAAGCTTACCCCAACCTTTACTTCCGGTAAGATGAAGTTGATGTTTGATACTTTAGTAGAAAAAACAAAAGGTTTGGAGGAATTGGTTCGGAGTCACGTCAAGCATAGCCAACCTCTTGACGTAAAAGAAGTGGCAGCTAGGTTCACGACCGATATAATTGTCAGCTGTGGGTTTGGGCTTGAAAGTAATAGTTTGGGTGAAGCTGAAACCGAGTTCCGGATGTACGTCGCAGAATCAAGATATCCAGGAGAAACTAAGAGCGGAAATCAAGGATGTCCTGGAAAAACACGAAGGAGCGATTACTTACGAGGCCATCATGGAAATGACGTATCTTGAAATGGTTGTTAACGAAACCCTAAGAAAATACCCTCCAGTTCCATTTATACCCCGATACTGCACGAAGGATTATCATGTTCCAGGTACAGATGTAATTATTAAAGAAGGAACCCAGGTTCAAATTCCAGCTTGGGGCATTCAAACCGATCCGGAATATTTTCCAAATCCGGAAAAATTCAACCCGGAAAACTTTAGTGCGGAAAATAAGTCCAAAATCCCGGAAATGGCTTTCATACCTTTCGGAGAAGGACCAAGGATGTGTATAGGGTTACGGTTTGGGAAGATACAAAGCAAACTTGCTCTGGTCAGTTTATTGAAAAACTTTAGATTTACTCTGAACGAAAAAACTCATACTCCCATCGAGTTTACGAAAGTGAGTTTCGTTTTATCCGTTGAAGGGGACGTATGGTTGAATGTAACTGAAATTTAAGAAAGAAATGTGTGATAACAAAATAATATATATTTTTGAACTGTTTATTATAATATATCTAATAAAAAAAGCCTGAAAAATTAAGTATTATATTACTTAATATTTAATTTATATAAATAATTTAGATATTTTGCAGACCAACTTTTAGATGATATTAATATTATTTTTTTATGATATTAAAAAATGTACAAAATGTTCTAAATTGGAAGGTAACCATTGTGATCTCAGAAACTATAAAATATACAAGGGAGGTCAAATTAATGGCAAAAATTTGCAAACAAAACAAAATATGAAATAGTTATTATTTTTGCCTGCCTTTATTTGAAAAGGTATTGTAAAATCAACCTTCATTATAGCCACTTTTTTCTCCGAGGTACCAACATTTACTTTATTTTTAGGGTTTTGTACCTCAAAACCAAAAAACGGAACCCTTATAGGATCACTTTGTTTGTCTGTCTGTCAAGAACCTTTATCTCGGGAACGCGTGGAGGTATCGAGTTGAAATTAAAACCATTTTCTCATGTCTACAAGTCTACAGTCCCTTGAGGCTGTGAAAAAATTAAACTTCTAAGTTAACGTAAAAAAAAGATACATATATTTCAACATTCTCAAGAGAATCAAAATGTATATGTTATTTTCCGTTGACCTATGTATGTAAGAAATATGGAAAATAATATCGTCTTATCAGTCAAGCAAGTTAAGAATAAAACTTGAATCTTGTTTAATTTGTTCCAGTAAGTATAAGTGGTAAATTTAGATTGAATTTTGCCACAAAAAGTGTCATTTTTGCTCCTAATAAAACAATATACTATTTTTTTCAAACGTTAAAAAAACATTAATTTCTGCGACGTGATTGGCAGTATAAAAAAATAATTTAACTGACAAAGTGTCAAATTCAACGAGCGCAACCATAGTTTCTCGATATATAATTATTTACAACGTATTCCTTTTAAATCTTTTTACATTATTTGGAACGTTTGAAATTGTTTAAAAATCATTTGTGACATTTGAAAAAAATAGCATGTTCTATTTGGAATAAAAATGATTTTTTGTGGCTCGCCTGTATGTGAAACGTACAGCCTCGCCACGAAAATTACCATTTTTACTCCTAATAAAACAATATACTATTATTACATTTTTATATAGAAATATACAGGGTGTCTCAGATTTTAATCGGGAAAATTTAATAGACGATAGAACTTGCAAAAATAAAACAAAAAGTTCATATCAACTTGTAAGATTTAAAGCTTCCTTTTCGAGATACAGGGTGTTAAAGTAACTTAAAAAAGAAAAAAATATTAAGATACTATTTGAAAAACTATTTTATCGATTTTGATATAACTTGACCCGTTTATAATACTTACTAAGGGACTTAATTTGATGTAATTAGATTTAAGTTTAATGGCCAGGGGCGGCAGTGGGGCATCACTGTTAAATTATTTTACAGGAAAAAAAAGGCACGCCACTGCTTTTTTAGAAGTTTAATATTATTTTTGGATTTAGTAATTAAAAATATTATTTTTTTGTCTCCCGACTTTTTTGTCTATCTTGCTTACTTCTTGCGTAAAAAAATAAATTCTAATTGGTAATTAATATTATAATTGGTATTCTAATGGTACCCTGTATCTCGAAAAGGAAGCTTTAAATTTTACAGGTTGATATGAACTTTTTGTTTTATTTTTGCAAGTTCTATCGTCTATTAAATTTTCCCGATTGAGAGAGACACCCTGTATATTCGAAACAATCTCAAATAGAAAACCGGTGTAAAAACATAAAATTTTATATACAGAAAAAATTGTATTTTCGAAACTATATTAATAAGTCTAGTTTAAAAAATTATATACAGGGTGAGTCTTAAATAAGTGCAAATATTTTCACGGGTGGTATATTTCGACCCCAGAAAGACGTCTATGAGGTTTTTTTCGCAAAAAAAAGATGTTGAAAATCGTGCATTTTCTTTTCAAGTTCCCTGTATATTTTTCGAAAACTTTTTAGAACTGCCTGTTCACCGCAAATTTTCCCACGGTATAATTTATTAATCTCTGATAGTCACAGCTTTACTCTATGGTCACGGCACTAAAAGGGATGCAAATACAGAAAAAAGCCGGTGGCTCTCAAAATTTTTCCAAGAAAAATCAATTTTTTTTAAAATTTTCTTAAAAACTTAAATAACTCAGTTATTTTGAACTTATTTGAAAAATGGTAAAGAGAAAATATGTTTCTTTTATCGAGATATACCAGTCCGGAAAATATTTGCACTTATTTAAGACTCACCCTGTATAAACAAACTAATTAACGAATTGCAAATATTGTTATGCAGCAGTTCCTAACAATGTAATTAGGATACTATGGTCTTATCAGGGTATTCTCATTATTTCTATTTTTCATATTGTAATATAGTGATACGAATCTTGTTTTTGCAACTGTTATAAGTTATTATAAATTTATTGTGCTTCTAAATAACTCGAAATCGTCTGGCAATGAACGGAATTTTATTTGTTTATTTATTAAAAAGTCGCGAGTTTACCTACATATCATTACTGTAGAAATTAGACAAATAACAATTTTTGCTAATAGCATCGTGAGTAATCAAAACCTACTTGTCAATTAAAATTAAAAAAGTGGTTATCAGGATGATGTGTACGTATTGTGAGAACGGGATGTTATTACGACTTAATAACAACTTAATAATATTACTTAGCGTTTTTTAAAATTATAAATAACTTGATGGCAGCGTTTAAATAAACAGTATAATTTCGACTTCCTAGTTAAAATGTTGTTGTTTTTAATATCGGCCATTTTACTGTTGGTTCTCTACGTAAAATGGCAGCATACTTACTGAAAAAGGCTCGGAGTGTATCAGTTTGATACCGAGTTCCTATTTGGCGATACCAAAAACGAGGTGTTGGGTAAAGCAAGCATCTTCGAAGCCATCAAAGAAAAATACAAACAACTAAAAGCTCTAAACCTGAAACATGGAGGTATCTACATGCTGCTCAAACCAGTTTATGTGCCAGTCGACTTGGACTTAATAAAAAGAATCGTCGTCAAGGACTTTTCCTACTTCCAAGGTCACATTGACAACATCCATCCTAAAGACAACCTCAGCATGAACCTTTTTGGTCTATACGGTGATCCATGGAAGAAGCTAAGAAGCAAGCTGACCCCAACGTTTACTTCTGGTAAAATGAAGTTGATGTTTGATACCTTAGTAGAGAAAACAAAAGGTTTGGAGGAATTAGTGAGGAGTCACATTAAAAATAATCAACCTCTCGACATCAAAGAAGTGGTAGCTAGGTTCACTACGGATATAATTGTCAGCTGTGCTTTTGGGCTTGAAAGTAACTGTTTGGGTGAAGCTGAGACCGAGTTCCGTACATACGGGAGGAAAGTATTCGAATTGAAGGCTTGGAGGATGCTTATTCTTAACGGCATTCCGCGTAAATTGCTGACTTTATGCTACCATCTAGGTTTCAGTGCAGTTCCTAGGGACGTTGGTCAGTTTTTCAACAAGACAGTTCAAGATACCATTCGGTACAGGGAGCAAACAAAATTGTACAGAAAGGATTTCATGCAGTTGCTGTTAGAGTTGAAGAACAAAGAAAAGGGAGCTGCCAATTCAATTACAGACCAAGAGATCATTGCGCAATGTTTTGTTTTCTTTATCGCAGGCTATGAAACATCGTCCACCACCACAACTTTTGTTTTACTCGAATTGTCACAGAATCAAGATATCCAGGAGAAACTAAGAGTCGAAATCAGGGATGTCTTGGAAAAATACGACGGAGCGATTACTTACGATGCAATTATGGAAATGACGTATCTTGAAATGGTTATTAACGAAACCCTAAGAAAATACCCTCCAGTACCCATTATTCCCCGATTCTGCACGAAAGATTATCACGTTCCAGACACAGACGTAATTATTAAAAAAGGAACCCAGGTTCAAATTCCAGTTTGGGGCCTTCAAACCGATCCGGAATATTTTCCGAACCCGGAAAAATTCAACCCGGAAAATTTCAGTGCGAAAAATAAGTCCAAAATCCCGGAAATGGCTTTTATACCTTTCGGAGAGGGACCCAGGATGTGCATCGGGTTGCGTTTTGGCATGTTACAGAGCAAAGTTGCTCTGGTCAGTTTACTGAGAAACTTTAATTTTACTCTGAGTGAAAAAACTCATACTCCTATCGAGTTTGAGAAAGTGAGTTTTATTTTATCCGTTGAAGGGGATGTATGGCTGAATGCAACTCAAATTTAACAAGGAAATGTGTGATAATATAATAAATTATTTCTGGACTGTTTATTTATTATACAGGGTGAGTCTTAAATAAGTGCAAATAATTTCATTGCTGGGTGCTTCGATAAAAGAAACATATTTTATCATTATCTTTTTTCGAATAAAGCATACGTTCAAAATAACGAAGTTATTTTTCTTTGAAAATTAGGAAAGAAATGATTTTTTACTCATATTTTGAGAACCACTGGATTTTTTCTGGGGTTTCTTTTTTGTAAAACTAATATACTACCTATTATATCACGATTATATCAAGATATTATGTTTTTTCACTAAAAATAAAAAAAAATACAACCATTTTTTCGAAAAATACAAAATTTTCCAAAAAAAATTCGCGAAAACAGCCTCATAGACGTGGCTCTGGAATCGAAATATATCGCCTTTAAAAACATTTGCACTTATTTAAGACTCACCCTGTATATGTAATTAAAAGCCTGAAAATAATCATTAAATCAATTAATATTTAATTGGTATAAATAATGTAGATATTTTTGAGACTAAATTTTATAACGTATCTTTAAATTATATTAGTGTTTATTATTAATAATGATGTGTATGTTATTAAAATAGTACAGGGTTTCCGAAACAGGAAAGTGTCCGAAATTGGAACCTCGGAAACTTTCACTCCTAAAAGTGATACATTATTTTATTTAGGAGGTCGAATGCTTAAAAAAAATAAAAAGAATGATCTTATCTATTGTGGTTTCCGAGATTCCAATTGTCACCCTCAAATTTGGGACAGTCTGTACATTACGACAGATTTGAAGTGTGAGATTTATTTTGAATAAAGATTTTTTTAAAATATTTATAGTTTTGTGTACAGGATATTTATAAAAATTAAAATTGATTATTATTGACCAACTGATTATTACAAACTTTCAGTGTTGGGATTAATCAAGAAATAATAGTGGAGCTACATTTTAAAATGATTTTAAAAGGTACAAGGTGTCATAAAATATATTATTTTTTTTTAATGAAACACTCTAAATATTATTAGATTATTTTTAGTCTGCATAACCGAAATAAAAATATATTTGACTAGCGTGTACCAGCGACTTCGTTCGCGTCAAATTAATATAATTATACGGGCTGCAGCAGAATTTGTGATCTTTTTTTTTGTTTTGGTGGCAAACAATGAGTCATCATTTGGTCACCAGCGACAATTTTAGCGATTTTTAATAGTTTGTGTGTAGTAACCTTTGTATAAACTTTATTATAATGGTGATTAGTTGTTCAGCTTTCAAGTGTAAAAGCAGCAGCGATAAGAAAGAGCCAGGAGTTACGTTTCATAGGTAAATAAACAGTCCACTCCAACTTTTTAGCGTTTTCTTATTGAATTCGATAATTATTCTTCAATTTCAATTAATATCTATATGTACTTGATATGTGCTATACGTCGATACTAGTTTTGTACCTTTTGTTAACATTTTAATACGTTTTTTTCGTAATTAATTAGGATGATACACCATAGGCGTAGTCAAAACAATTATCAAAAAATATAAATATTGCTTCAAACAGCTAGGTTAAGAAAAATATGTGCCACGGCACTGTTTGATGGCATCGTCACAATTTGCTCTCGGGTGTTATTTGTCCTTGGAGTCTTTAGTCATTGGTAATATTTGAGATGTAGTTTCATCTCGTTGGAATTTGACTTTCTAAAAATCCGTTTGTCAAAAATAAGCTTTTTGCGTCAAGCAGTTTAAGCAGAATCATGGTTAAGAAATTACCCAACTTTTTGGAACACCCTGTATGATTTTTTAAAAAATTTCAAAATATATAAAAAAACCAAATAAATTATGCTGGTTCAAGCGTTTTCCCGAAAAACTAACCGTTTTTTATATAACAAATATTGTAATATTTGAGGGGCGTTTTCACCCTCTTGGAATTTGAGATTCGAGAAACCCCTCCTTGTCGAACCTCTACACCCCACAGTCAATCCGTTTGCCAAAAATCAGCTTTAAACGTCAAGCAGTTAAAGCAGAATCGTGATTACTCAATGGTCATATTTTATAAAACACCCTATATAAATTTATAAAAAAATCTTAAAATATGTGTTGAAGAGTTTTTCCGAAAAACTCACCGGTTTTTAAATACAAAATATTTTAATATTTGAGGGATAGTTTCACCCCCTTAGAAATTCAAGTTTCGAAAAATCCCTTCTTATCGAACCTCTACACCCTAAAGCGCTTTAAGCAGGATCGTGATTAATCAATGACCAGATTTTTCGAAACACCCTGTATACATTTTTTAAAAAATCTTAAAATATGTGAAAAAACAAAATAAAATATACGTGTTTAAGCGTTTTTTTCGGAAACTTGACCGTTTTTTAAATAAAAAATATTGTAATACTTGAGGGGTATTTTCACCCTCTTGGAACTGGAATTTCGAAAAATCCCTTCTTATCGAACCTCTACACCCTAGAATCAGCCTGTATGCCAAAATTGAGCTTCTTACGTTGAGTGGTTTGAGCAGGATCGTGATTAATCAGTATGTCAGTCACTTAAGAATTTTATATATTAGTACCTATAGATTAAGGTTTACCTCATTTAAACCTTACAATTTTACTGGATCATGATATTCTCATTATTTTAATTTTTTCTTCTTGATATAATATACTGATATAATTTTTGTTTTTGCTTATTGTTATTAATTTACTGTGTAATTAATTCGAAAATATTTGGTAATTAATTAAATTCTATTTATTTATTGAATAAAAAATCGACATTACATATCATATACAGGGTGACTCTTAAATCAGTGCAAATATTTTTAGGGGTAGTATATTTCAGCCCCAGAAACATGTCTATGAGGTTCTTTTCGCAAAAAAAATTAGAAAATTTAGAATTTTTTTGAAAAAATCTTTTTTTGAAAAAAATTTTTAGTTAAAAAACATAATTTCCTGATATGATGGCAATATAGGTAGTATATTAAATTAACAAGAAAGAAAACTCGGTAAAGATCCAGTGGTTCTCAAAATTTAAGCAAAAAATATATTTTTTTAAAATTTTCAAACTAAAATAATTCGGTTATTTTGGAGTTATTCGAAAAACGGTAAAGAAAAAATATGCTTCTTTTATTGAGATCTACCAGCCCTGAAAATATTTGCATTTATTTAAGGCTCACCCTATAAAGCGATAATCGATAATTACTGTAGTACATTAGACGCATAACAATTTTTGCTAATAACAACATGGCTAATCAGATTCCACTTCTCAATGAAAAAATGTGCTTAATAGTAATCAGGATGATATGCAGAATTGAACAAGTAAATATTATTGTAACTAAATGTTACTTAGCGTTTCTTTAAAAACTATAAATAATCTAGCAGCGGCGTTTAAATAAATAGTATAGTTTTGTCTTCCCAATTAAAATGTTGGTGTACTTAATATTGGCTATTTTACTTTTCGTTTTCTACGTGAAATGGCAGCATACTTATTGGAAGAGGCACGGAGTGTATCAGTTTGATACTGACTTCTTATTTGGTGATACCAAAAATGAGATGTTGGGTAAATCAAGCATTTTCCAAGCGGTCAGAGATAAATACAATCAACTGAAAGCCCAAAACCTGAAATATGGAGGTGTCTACATGCTGCTCAAGCCAGTTTTTGTGCCAGTAGACTTGGACTTAATAAAAAGAATCGTCGTCAAGGACTTTTCCTACTTTCAGGGTCACATTGACAACGTTCATCCTAAGGACAACCTTAGCATGAACCTTTTTGGTCTATACGGCGATCCATGGAAGAAGCTAAGAATCAAGCTCACTCCAGCGTTTACTTCTGGTAAAATGAAGTTGATGTTTGATACTTTAGTGGAAAAAACGAAAGGCTTGGAGGAATTAGTGAGGAGTCACATTAAAAATAATCAACCTCTTGACATCAAAGAAGTGATAGCTAGGTTCACTACGGATATAATTGTCAGCTGTGCATTTGGGCTCGAAAGTAACAGTTTGGAGGTAGCTGAAACCGAGTTCCGTAAATATGGAAGAAAAGTGTTCGATTTGAAGGCTTGGAGGATGGTTCTTCTTAATAGTGTTCCGCGTTCACTGCTAACATTATGCTATCATTTAGGATTTACCGCGTTTCCTAGAGACGTAAGCCAATTTTTCAATAAAACAGTTCAAGATACCATTCGCTACAGGGAGGACACAAAATTGTACAGAAAGGATTTCATGCAATTGCTGTTAGAAATGAAGAACAAGGAAAACGGAGCAATAAATAAAATTACAGACGAAGAGATAATTTCACAATGTTTTGTATTCTTTATCGCAGGCTACGAGACATCGGCAACCACCACAACTTTTGTTTTACTTGAATTGTCTCAGAATCAAGATATCCAGGAGAAACTAAGAGCGGAAATCAGGGAAGTCTTGGAAAAACACGAAGGAGCGATTACTTACGATGCCATCATGGAAATGACGTATCTGGAAATGGTTATTAACGAAACTCTAAGAAAGTACCCTCCAGTACCAATGATCCCCAGATTCTGCACGAAGGATTATCACGTTCCAGGCACAGACGTAACTATTAAAAAAGGAACTCAGGTTCATATTCCAGTTTGGGGCCTTCAAACCGATCCGGAATATTTTCCAAACCCGGAAAAATTTAATCCAGAGAATTTCAGTGCGGAAAATAAATCCAAAATTCCGGAAATGGTCTTTATACCTTTCGGAGAGGGACCCAGGATGTGCATCGGGTTGCGTTTTGGAAAGTTACAGAGCAAAGTTGCTCTGGTCAGTTTATTGAGAAACTTTAATTTTACTCTCAGTGAAAAAACTCATACTCCTATCGAGTTTGAGAAAGTGAGTTTTATTTTATCCGTTGAAGGGGATGTATGGTTGAATGCAACGGAAATTTAGGAGGAAAATGTGTGATAATATTATAATAAATTTATTTCTGGATTGTATATTATTATACAGGGTGAGTCTTAAATAAGTGCAAATATTTTCAGGGCTGGGTAGATCTCGATAAAAGAAACATATTTTTTCTTTGCCGTTTTTCAAATAGGTCTAAAATAACCCGGATATTTTACTTTAAAAATAAAAAAAAATGATTTACTTTTTAAAAATTTTGGGAGCCACCGAACTTTTTCTGCGTTTGCATCTCTTTTAGTGTTTTCAATTTTTTTTTTGCGAAAAAATATTTGCAGTTATTTAAGACTCACCCGGTATATCTAATGAAAAGCCTGAAAATGTCCATTTTAGTAATTAATATTTAATTGGTTAAAATAGTGTGTAGTTATTTTTAAGTAAATTTTATAATGTACCTTTAAATGATAAGAAATTGAGGTTATTATTAATTATTAATATTAATATTGATGTGTATGTTATTAAAAAAATACAAGGTGTCCAAAACGTGTGAGGTCGTGTGTTTTAAAAAAAGATTAAAAAATACAGGTTCGTATTTGTAAAAAAATGATCTTTTTCGTACCTATTGTGGTTTCCGAGTTTCCAATTGTCACCCTCATTTTTCGGACAGTCTGTACATTAAGACAGACTTTATGTGTGAGATTTATTTTGAATAAAGAATTAAAAAAAACAGTATAGTTTATGTACAATATGTTGATAAAAATTAATTTTTTTATTACTTTTAATTGATTTTTACAAACTTTGAGTGTTGAGATCATTGAAAATATACTATAGCTACAATTTAAAATTATTTTATAAGGTATAAACAGAGTGTCATAAAATATATTAAGGAAGTTTTTTTTTTAAATGAAACACCCTATACGTTATTACATTTTTAGACTGTAAGATCGAAATAAAGCTAACTTTGATGGTTTACCATTAAGTTTTATTTTTGTTTACCATTTTAATTGATAAGACTTACCTCATTTATGTCTTACTATTTTTTGAAACATTTTAATATGTCATTTATCTAGGCGTGTTTAAGTTTTTAAAACGAAATATGCACTGAAGGTTTTTTATTTAGTAAATATTGTGCTGCAGTAATAAAAATAAGACTAGTTTATACAGGGTGTCTAAAAATTTCTAGGTTGATTGAACTTTATGACTCTTATGACCTTACTTTATCCTTAAATCGCCAGATTATTTAAAAACATTAAAATGTTTGTGAAAGAGTAAGAATTCATTATGCTTTAATTATTTCCATTCGACCATTAACTGATTATTTGGCTTAATTTATAAACAAAAAACGAGTAATTTGAGAACTAACACAGTTGCAAAACAGATTTCTTTTGTACATTTTTAAATTGTTTTTAATGCCGTTTTTTTGATTCCAACTAGCAAAAATAAACATTGAGCAAAAATATTGAACCGTGATTATACCGAATATACAGGGTGGTCCGAATTGTATTCGGACAACTTCGGCAGCATATTCTGCAGAAAAAAAATGAGTAAAAAAAATTGGTATAAATTTATGTCTTAAAATGCTTAGTTTCGGAGATACATGTGTAGAAATTTCATTTTTATTTCGATTATTTTCAAGTAATTTATGAACAGAGGTCGATATTTGTATGAAAATTGGTGAAATCACTTCTGTATTTATTTTTATCTGCAGAATTTGGCGGGAGCGTTCAGAAGTCGCTTTAGTAGAGTAATTAAAATACTTTGTGCTTATCAGTGTATTGTTATTACTTTAATATTTTACATTGTACTGATATGTAGGATTTATATAAACGTATTATGTTTGTAAATACATAATTAGAATGGCCTTTATCCTGGCATAAATAAAGATTTATTTATTTAATAAAAGAAATTTAGATTTTAAATCATTTAATATCAATAACTGATTATTATTACTTATAACTACTACAATAGAGACAGAACAATATTTCATAACTTTTGCTAATGCCATGATCACTTCTCAAAACGTACTTGACAGTGAAAAATATATAAACTACTTAGTTATCAGTATGATTACATCGGGTTTTCAAAAATTATAAATAACCAAACAAGCCTATCTAAACTTGCACAGTATAGTTTAGCGTTCCTAAATAAAATGTTGATTTACTTAGTACCAGTCATTTTACTTTTTGTTTTTTACGGAAAATTAAAGCACTCTTACTGAAAAAGACTCGGAGCGTATCAATTTGACACCGAATTCCTTTTTGGTAACTTTAAAAACGAGTTGTTGGGCAAAACAAGCCTTTTCCTTGCTTTCAAAGATAAATACAAACAGCTGAAAGCCCTAAACCTGAAACATGGAGGTGTGTACATGTTGCTCAAACCAATATATGTACCAGTTGACTTGGATATAATAAAAAGAATCTTCGTCAAGGACTTTCCATACTTCCAGGGTCACATGGACAATGCACACCCGAAAGATAACCTTGGCATGAACATTTTTGGTCTGTATGGTGATCCATGGAAGAAGCTGAGAGTCAAGCTGACTCCAATGTTTACTTCTGGTAAAATGAAGTTGATGTTTGAGACCTTAGTAGAAAAAACAAAGAGTTTGGAGGAATTAGCGAGGAGTCACGTAAAAAATAACGAATCTCTAGCCATAAAAGAAGTTGTAACTAGGTTCGCTATGGATATATTTGCTAGCTGTGGGTTTGGGATTGAGTCTAACTGTTTGACTGAAGCTGAAAACGAGTTCCGTAAGTACGGAGAGAAAGTTTTTGACTTGAAAACTTGGAGGATGTTTATTCTTAATAGTGTTCCACGGTCTTTGCTAACTTTATGTTATCATCTAGGATTTAAAGCGTTTCCTAGAGACGTAAACCGATTTTTCACCAAAACAGTTCAAGACACTATTCGCTACCGGGAACAAATGAAACTGTACAGAAACGACATCATGCAGCTGCTGCTAGAAACGAAGAAAAAGAAAACTCAATCACCAAAGAAGAGATTGTTCATCACCTGACATCATTAACCACCACGACTTTTGTTTTGTTTGAATTGTCCCAAAACCAAGATATCCAGGAAAAACTAAGAACGGAAATCAAGGATATCCTGGAGAGACACGAAGGAGCGATGACGTACGATGCCATAATGGAGATGACGTATCTTGAAATGGTTATTAACGAGAC
Source organism: Sitophilus oryzae (assembly GCF_002938485.1). Taxonomy (NCBI): domain Eukaryota; kingdom Metazoa; phylum Arthropoda; class Insecta; order Coleoptera; family Curculionidae; genus Sitophilus; species Sitophilus oryzae. Next base: position 5,992,676 of record NW_022146732.1, on the reverse strand, counting down.
CCTAAGAAAGTACCCTCCAGTACCAATGATTCCCCGATTCTGCACGAATGATTATCAAGTTCCTGGTACAGATGTATTATTTAAAAAAGGAACCCAGGTTCAAATTCCAGTTTGGGGCCTTTAAACCAATCCGGAATATTTTCCAAACCCGGAAAATTTCGACCCGCAAAATTTCAGTGCGGAAAATAAGTCCAGAATCCCGGAAATGGCTTTTATACCTTTCGGAGAAGGTCCCACGATGTGTCTCGGTTTGAGATTTGGAAAGTTACAGAGCAAAGTTGCTCTGGTGAGTTTGTTGAGGAACTTTAAGTTTACTCTGAGTGAAGAAACTCAAATTCCTGTTGAGTTTGAGAAAGTGGGTACAATTTTTACCGTTTAAGGGGATGATTGGTTGAATGCTACTGAAATTTAAAGAGAAAATGTTTGTATATTATTATTTTTTTTTATTTGATACGATTATATTGCTACTTTGTATATACAAAATTTGAAAATTAAAATGTACTTATATGTATTATCTTTATGGCAGTATATCTAGACAAAAAATATTATAAATCTGAAAGAATAATATAGTATTTTATAGCAGCTATAAAAATTAAGCAGATAATTTTGTTACAAACTTTCCAATGTATTTTCAATTAGTTATTATTTTTTATCCAAGCTAGGAAAATATATATTTTGCTGTTTAATATTTATTAACCCACCTAACCAAATAAAGACAAGAGAATACACAATGCACATGCGCGCGTGCACAGAAAACGAAAGTATTGGCTGTTGGCCTTAAGAAGGTTCTAATTCCTTAATAAAGATAAGGATAGCTTGACTTCGCTAAAATTTTCATTGTTTTACATTCCCCAGCCGTCTTTGACGCCGTTTTTTTTTTTCATCCTATGGTATTTAACAATGTTAAAAGCATCTTAAAAACCTCCGTGAGTATGGAAGCCCTAGGTATATTGTACGAATTTTTATTCAAACCGATTTAATGCTCATGTAATGCGTTCGTTGTTCGTGAAAATTTTAACAGAAACGACCTTCACGCTAAAACTAATGCAAATTCGTACAGACTTACATTATAAAAATTACTATTTGATTGAGATGTAGGTCGTATGAGATCACTTACATCTTTTCGCGCAATAGAATGTAAACGTCAATGATTTTTCTCTCGTATTTTACCGCTGAAAAATTTGAAATTGGTACTCCAAATAAAAAAAAACATTTTTTAATTCTCAATCTAATAGAAAAATAATGTAGAGGGTGTTAAAAGAAGAAAAATTATTTTATATTTTAGAAAGTTTGGCGTAGAATTTTGAACATCCTGTATGATTTAAGATTACGATATTTAAAGTAACTACAGACCATCTAAAGTAAGTATCTAATATAGTTTTGATTTTTTGATTTCAGGACAATTCTTGTATTTTTAATATTTTTTTTATTTATTAATATCTCTGAAACTATTGAAATATATTTACTCATATCTTAGGTTTACGTAAAGTAATCTGAAAGGAAGCCAAAAATGCAATAATATATAGGGTGATTTAAAAAAATCACCCCGCTCCACTCACACTTTTTTGAATCACTGTAGAAGTTTTTTATTCTAGGATCTACAGATGCCCGACGCATTATTACCATGTATGTATACGTAAACGGAAACACAGCTGATTTTGTATGTAAGAGATCCTCAATAATTACCTATCTCGGTGCTGTTTATATTTACCTTTATTTACCATTGTATGTAATTATATAGCAGAACAAGGACATTTGACTCGGTGCGACGGGAGATCGTACCAAAGATCGTACTAACTAGCCTAGATGTGAAAAAAAATCAGTATTTGTTGTGTTAGATTCGCGAAATTATTGCACGGTGATATAAATAAAAAACAACTGTTTTTAAAACTCTGCTATTGTGTAAGATTGTGCTAAAAGTCAGTGCTAAAAAGATTTAATTGAATAGAAATAGGTGAAAATGAGGTTTTTCTGTTGTTATAGGATTTATAGGTAAGTTTCGTATGTAAATATATGATAAATCTATTTTTAAAACGACCCATTTATTAGCACCAAGTAATAATAATGTAAGTAATAAAAATAAACTTGTATAAGCATACGGCGGAGTACCGAGTCTGTGGTTGGTTCCTTGTGAAACATCGGCATCGTTGAGATAAAGTATTACTCTCATTAAATTTGATAGATATCTTAAAATAATATTATAAAAGAATTATAAGCTGCATTAATAAAAAAACTATTGAAAAATTTAAACTAATTGTTAATGACTGTGTGTCTCATTTTCGTGTATTTTATGTAGAGGGTTCTCATTTATGAGTATAGATACAAAAATGCAGTTTTCACATCACTATGCTACTTTCTTATGAAACTAAATATACTACACATATATTTGGACCTAGCCTTAGAAAACGTACAAAAGAAATATTTTTTTTTTGTTTTCCGAAATATCTAACAACGAATATCTTTGGAGCAAAAAGTGCCAGTCTCGAAAACGAAACGGTTCTGTAAAGTACACCTTTAGGAGTACAACATAATTACCAAATGAGCAAAATCAATTTTCCAAAATTTTTCGAAAAAATACCTCGGCACTCCCCTGTCGATTTTCTCAAAAACCAAAATGTCTCAGATTGCAACTAAAATATTCTTAATAGTAGTTAATTTTACGTTGAATTGACTACCGCACACCGTTTTCCGATATCTCCAAGAGATCTTGAGTTTTTTGAGAAAATCTACAAAACAAATAGTTTTTTCTGTTTTCCGAAATATTTAACAAGGAATTTTGGAACAAAAAGTGCCAGTCTCAAAAACGAAACGGTTCTGTAAAGTACACCTTTAGGAGTACAACATAATTACCAAATAAGCAAAATCAATTTTCCAAAATTTTTCGAAAAAATACCTCGGCACCCCCTGTCGATTTTCTCAAAAACCAAAATGTCTCAGATCGCAAGTAAAATATTCTTAATAGTAGTTAATTTTACGTTGAATTGACTACCGCACACCGTTTTCCGATATCTCCAAGAGATCTTGAGTTTTTTAGAAAATCTACAAAACAAATATTTTTTTCTGTTTTCTGGAACAAGGAATTTTGGAACAAAAAGTGCCAGTCTCAAAAACGAAACGGTTCTGTAAAGTACACCTTTAGGACTACAACATCTTACCAAATAAGCAAAATCAATTTTCTTAAATACAGGGCGAATTTTAAAATGCTACATTTTTTGACTTTGTATCTTAGTTATCTTATAACTTTTCGAAAATATGAAAACTGTGTCCCGTAGAGTTTCTCACGTAGAATCCATTGGCGTAACTAGTTTTTCTCCGAGAGCTGTCGTTTTCTAAGTATGACTCAAATTTATGTTTTTAAAAGGGACACTGTATATTATTTTTCTCTACACTGTAATATCTATTTGCCTTCTTATGCATTTGCTAATAAAATTACATACCCTATATTTATTTTTGTAAAGAACGTAAAATGCATTAAATAAAATGAAAATACCCTTCTTATAAACTAGGTTTCAAATTATAAACGATTAACTTACTAAGTTAAGAAATGCATTTTCACCGTATTTATGAAAATAAGTATAGAATACATATATTATTATTTTTTGAAAGCTTATGACAAGGCAAGTAATAGAAAAAATATATATACAGGATGTTCCATTTAAAAAAAACATGAATTTGAGTCATATTTCGGAAATAACAGCTCTCGACAAACAACTAGTTACGCCACTGGTTTCTACGTAAAATACTCTACGGGACTCAGTTTTCACTTTTTGAAAAATGCAACATTTTCAAACTGGCCCTGTATTTCAGAAACCAAAGGGGCTAGGACAAATCTGTGTGTAGCATCTTTAGTTTCATAAGAAAGTAACATAGTAATGTGAAAACTGCATCTTTGTATTTTGTATCTCTACTCATAAACGAGACTCATAACTCATAAAACACATAACCCCATAAACTCATAATCCCATAAAACACACGAAAATGGTATACCCTGTATAATTGCTGTACATTACGTAAGCTATTTCACTAATAAGATCATTTATTATTAAGTAAAATCAATGACTTTTTCTCATATTATCATTCTTTTAGAATATATATATATATATATATAATGTTTGATAATTTAGTAGTAATTAAAATATAAGAAAAAATCATCTCAGTTAAATTTGATAAAATATAATAATGCATTAAAAAAATAATTCTATTTAGAGTCATTATAAATTGGGTGTGTAATATTGTTAATATTAGAATTACACCTACATATAATTTTTTATTCAGCAGGATTTCATCATATGCAGTCAAAATTACTTCATACGTTTTACTCATATTTATACGTGAGGTTTTTCGTTTGAAAACAATCATACTTCTCGTTTAATTTAACAATAATGAATGCAATAAATAAAAATTCTCAGTATGGTTGAAATTTTTCAAAGTTCCTAAAATCAAAAGGCGTTTCTGTGGTAATATTTCGATTTCATTCTTTGATAGACGGTTCTAATTAATTTTAATTAACTGCATATTTTTTGCTATGGTTATCACATTTTCCGATAACTATTATAACTCTTGCCTTAGCATTGAACTAAATAAATTTTGTGCATCTTTAACATTTCAAAACGGCAAAAAATATGACGTTTTTTCCATAGCAACTGTTAAAATTGCCTTATATCTATCAAAAATAGTAGATAATATAGTACTTTAACCGCAAGAGTAGATTAAATGATAGCGAAGATAGGTTAAAAACTTTATTTCTTCTCGCACGTTTTTTAATTGCTTCCATTTTTGAATTTTTTTTTATTCCTTTTCATAAGTTATTCGGGATTCAAATGGAAGTAGTTTTGATATGGCGTTTGTCGCCTCAGCCTGAATATCTGTTGGTAATTTACTTATTTCGTTTTGAGGCTTTTCTGGCTCCAATTCAATCAGCAATCGACACGAAAGAGAATTAAACAATATTGACTCAAAACTGACAACTAAAGAGACTAAGCTTTATTTATTTGTCAAATTACATGAAACCAACGCCAACCCAGCACAATATTTTTTCTACTCGTAATAAATTCCTTGAAATAATAATTTCTGGATATTTTTTAAAACGTAACTGGCTATGGAAAAAAATATTGTTTTATACACGACGATAAAATTGCATTGTCGTCTCCCGAAATTAATCTTTTCCCGGTCGACGATAAAATACCATTTTATCGTCTTGTATATAAAGTAACTATAGGTAATTAAACTTTAGTCAATAACAATCTATGAAAGAATGATATCGTAATGATATTACTTAGACACGCCTTTTGATTTTTCGAACTTCTAAAACGGTATGAAAATTTGGAAAAGTATAAACGAGATTAACCATTTTAGAAGAAGCAAATGTTTTCATTAAGAATGCGTTTTTTTCGAAATGTCAATAATAAAAAAGTGTTTCCTCTCGTAAAGGAAATTCGGGGACATACTGTATAGTATATCCTCTTGATTAATAGAAATTAGTATTATTGCTTCATCTAGAACAAAGTTACAGAATGTTCAAAAGTGCCGATAGTTGAATGGCTAGCGGAATAATATGAAAACATAAAAACAGTATAAGTTTAAGTCCAAAATTATTATTTTTTAAAGCGCCTTTCTTGCTGAATTTTAGTTCTTTCGAATGCATTCTTTTGGAAAAAATATTATAATGGAGTTGAGAACAATGGTAATGCAAATTGGGAATATTAAAGCATTTCATTAGGAATATATGCGTGGCATTATTGCATATACCTACATTGAATAATAGAAATTATTTTACTAACGACTAACCACGCCAAACGTTTGTTATATTTTAGGTGCGGTTTCTATCAGATTTAGCGAATTTATTTACGTTAATTGGTTTTTAACAATCGATTAAAGCAGTGGCGTGAATGAAATTAATAGATTTAATTAACAAATAGTTTTTGATTAATGAATTTGTGATGAATTGTTTCAAGTGTGGTTTGTTTTGCAAACAGAAGAGGGGGACTTATAAGTAAGTACCTACTATGAATTTAGCGTTTTAGGATTTTATCGTTAAAATAAAAAAAAATGGCGCCGGGAGACACGTATAGCCGCCCATACTAAAATATGTTAATAAAAAGTTGGTAGGCAGTTCTTTTAGTTTCAAAGTAAAGGAATTTTTCCAATTTTTTTTATCTCAAAAACTGCGACTTTTTTGATGTTATTACAAATTTTGTTGCAAATATTATTCCTAATCTTGTATTGAAAACCGCGTTTTGCTAGCTACTTTAATTTTGGAGTTACGATTTTTTTAAATTTTTACCCCCTCCCATACCCCATTACCAATCCCCACCCCCACCAAAAACTGATGGCCAGATTCTCGGGTGCCACAGTATTTTTGTGCCAAATTTGGTTAAAATCGGTTTAGCGGATAGACAGACAGACAGAAGGGTTTAATATGTTTACAACCTTTGATTTTTGAGATATTTGAAGATATTTAAATATGCATGCTATAATATAACTCGCATTGAAAAAAAATCAGCAACAGAGTTTCTGTAGTTTCCCTATTTTCGTTATTGGTAAGATTGTGTAAATAACAATATTTTAATCTATGATAAGAAATATTTGAAATTCTATTTAATAATTCCTTTAGTCTTAAGTGTTTTATTATTTAGTTTATTGTGCTATACAGTGTCCCACATAAAGTTGTTCTCGGGTATTTCTCAAACTTAATATCTCAAGTAATAAATTCCTAAAAAATTGGATTTACTGATCGAATTCTGCAAAACTTTATTTGAAAAAGTTGACTACTTTTAATTTTTCGTCGTCTCAATTCTTCGAAATTGCCGTCATTTTAAACCAATAGCGAACGCTCTCGAGGTAGAGGCAAAAATAACTGATGATAGTTCGTTTTCAAGTCAATTATATAGATGTTTAGTGCTCATTAGGTTGGAGGCCATCTTCAAATAAGAATCCAATATGTACAATTGTCAATTTCATTATATGTATTTATTTTTTTATTATTTACCAGCCCTAACAACTATATGTTGGGACATTGTCTATTTTTGCAATAAAAATAGTAATTTGTTAAAACGACTAAATTTATTTTGTTTATTATTCTAAATTTAAACATTACAATATGATCTAGACAATTTTACTATATTTTTATAACATTGCAAACAAATCACTTTTGATAATAGCTTATTTTGACAAAATCAAGCCAAATTTGCTGACAACTATATATTGGGACAGCACAACAAGAAATTTGTTTAATACGGAGTTACATCACTTCTCGCCTTAACAACTGCCTGAACTCTTAATGGCATTGTATTTACCAAAGATTGGCACATTTGAGGAGAAAAATTATCCCAAATTTCCTGCAGTTCTGTCCGCAAATCAAAAATTGTTCGTTGAGGGTGGTTTCTTAAATATTGCTTCATTTTGTGCCACACAGTTTCTATAACAATGAGGTCTGGACTACTTGAAGGAATAAATAAATAAATAAATAAATGCCTTTATTGTCAAAAAAATTTTCAATTTGTAGACAAAGGTAAACTAACAAACAAAGTAAAAAAACAAGGTACACAAACAAACAAACAAAAGATAATACGAAACATTATACAAATAATATTGTCAGTCTTATTGTTAAAATGAACATTTATAAATATTTATAATGTCAAAGAGGGATAGAGGGGATAGAACTTTTATATTATTATTACCGAACCAATTTTAGTTGATCTTGCTGAATGGCACGATGCTCCATCTTGTTGGAAAATATAGTCTTCGTTTGGAAACAATTCTTGAGCACTAGGCAAAAGTGAGGTCTCAAGAATATGTTGATATTTTTGGGCGTTAACAGTGCTATCTATAAAATTTAATTTGCCCAAACCTCTTGCTGACATGCAACCCCAAACCATAATCCCCTTAGGAAATTTTACAACCCTCTTTAAGCAATTTTTATGAAAGGCTTCTGCTTTATTTCTTATTATTCGTTTTCGATGATCTCCCACGCAAACATCAAATTTGGACTCATCGCTAAATATGACCTTATTCCTATCATTTTGTGTCCACGATAATTTAGATTTTGCCCAATTGTGGCGATTTTTTATTTGAATCTCTATCAGTAGCGGTTTTTCTTTGCCCTAAATAAGGATTTGTATTAATAATCTTCAGGTAAATGATTATCCACACAAAATAAAGTTTGCCTTGTAAAACCCCAGACCGCATTTGTGGATATATTTTCGGCAACATTCTCTTGATATATTTAAACCAGTTACAGTATTCCATTTAACTGTTACTTCGCGGGTAGAGTACTTGCAAATTTTTACTAAATTTCGTAAATCTCTCTGAGATACAACTTTTGGCCTTCCCGAACTTTTACCTCTAACGTCTACGTTGGCAGATTCGCCGTATTTTTTTATTATATTAAAGACCGTGGTTTTTGGAATACTTAAATCATCAGAAATTTTTCGAATTGTTTTTCCTATACTGTATTGACGATTGATAATTTCGCGTAGTTTTTGATTTGTAGCTTTTCCACGGACCATTACTTTGGATTAAATTAACAAAATTGAAAACTAAAAAAAATTAAATTTCTTACAGTAAATCTCACTACTCAAAGTATCGAGTCACTTACAAGCTGTCAATGCTGAAGTAAACAGTTTGCGACATTTGTGACGTTTATAGAAAAGCCGCCTATGATGATATTAATTATTTAAAAATACTTGTCCCAACATTTAGTTGTCAGCAAATTTGTCCTTTTATGAACAAAATCCGCTACTGTAAATATGGATTGATTTACAAATTCATAAAAATATTGTCAAGTTGTTTAGGATATATGGCTATCTTTATATTTAAAAAATTAAACATATATTTTTCAGTCATTTTGATAAACCAGGGCAATAATTCCATAATATGACCTTGTCCCAACATATAGTGTTGTTAGGGCTCGTAGATACTCTCTTAGCAGTTGGGCCCATTGTTGTTGACCAACTCTGCTAATTTCCTAATATCATGGTTCCGTCTCAGGGTTGGTCTTCTTCTAGGTCTATTAATTCCTCGTGGGTACCATGCTGTAGTTTTTGTGATCCATCTGTTGTGCGTCTTTCTTGCCAGATGTCCTGCCCATTGGCACTTGAGGGATTTGATTCTGTGGATGACTGGATGATTTACCTGGGTCTTTTGTCATATTCACTCTATTTTTTACGGTATTTCCTGGTTATAAAAGCTAATCTTTTAAAAAATAATTTTCTCGCGTCCCTGTATTTTAGATATTGTTAGTTAACTTTAACCAAGTATTCCACAGACAACGTTTTAGTGCAAATATTCTTACGAGAAACCTTCATTTTAGAAAAAAAATGCGAGTTTACAGACACTATAATACAAGATAAAACGATTTATGGGCTTATATTTTTATTTATTTAGATTAAACAATAACTAAGCACATCAGTGTATATATAAAGAAATCTTAAATCCATTTAGTTTCTTTCGATTTTCAAATTGACAGTATTATAAAGGTTTTGTTGAGATATTTGATATATTTATTTAAAAATGTTTATTAGATTTGGGTAAGTAAGCTCGTATTTCTTTATCAGAGTACGTGACTTTTTTTATTAGTGATAGTGATAGTTCTGAATAAAAAATAAAAAAAAAATGTTTTAGTTCGAAAGATGATCCATCGAATTTTAGAAGATACCTTCCTCAACTTCTGGCAGTGCTTATTAAAAACTTTAACTTATTTATTTTTGGTCTGGCGATGGCAATGCCCACAATTTTAATACCAATGTTAGGTGGAAACGATGAGGATGGTGATGAGGTCATTCTTTTAGGCGAAGAAGCGATTTCTTGGATTGGTAAAGATTATATCGAGGGGTGTTTCACTGTTGGAATTACATGTACTTTTTATTGGCAGACGCTGGCAGTCATTGGCATCAGTCGACTATCATTATATGACAGACATAGGCAGTCTTCTTCGCAGTCATTGGCAGTAAAATGATATTTTGGCAGTACATGTGCATTTTTTACTCATTGAGATACCCCTCGGTTTATACAGGGTGTTTCAAAAAACATGTGCCATCTCTTGTGCGTAGATTCCTCACGTAAAAATAATATTTATTTTTCATATCAACATAGATTTTTCATATCAACATAGATTCTTCTTTGTTTCATAGCTACAGGGGGTTAAAATCTTTTTTTTTTCGATCTATTATAAGTTTCATCCAAGTTCTTTTAGAGATTCGAATGAAATTTTGATGGTAAAAGTTATGTTAATTAATAGTGTTATCTTGATATTTTGTGTCAATTTTACTAATCAGAATTAATAAAAATAAAAAGGTGCCCGGTGGCGTAGAGGTACAGGCTCTCGTCTACCAATCTCAAGGTAGTAGGTTCGAATCCTACACCCGGCATTTCATCAGCCGTCTATTTTTATTAAAATAAAAATAGTTTGGGTACCTAGGTCGATTCAGCCTTAAATGAATACTTGGGATTCACAATCCTGAGGTAATAATAGGCGGTTGAAGCGTAGTGCTAGCCACATTACCTTCCTTGTATACCGAACGGCTCTAGCATGGCAAGCTCTACCTTGCTACTCCCAAGACGTTAAACGCTATATACGGGAGCTATTATTATTATAAAATAAAAATACATAAACATATGTTTTTTTTAGAAAAATATTCTAGTGATAACGCATATGCACGTCCCTGGTAAACATGTTGACATTTTTTTATCATTAAAATATGTAGCACTTATAGTAACTTTTACTCACAAAATTTTATTTGAATTGCTAAAAGCACTTGAAAAAAAATTATAATAAATCGAAAAAAAACTGAAGATTTTCACCCCCTGCAGCTTCGAAACAAAGCAGAATGGGATACCTATGTTGAAATGAAAAATAAATCTTATTTTTATGAGGGGATATCTCCCCACGAGAGATGGCACATGTTTTTTGGAACACGCTGTATCACAAAAACTAATTTAATCCTCAACTGGCGATGGCGTGGTGAATTTTTGTACTGCTTATGGCGTTCTGGGTTTTTTTACCCCAATTTTTGTTTTCCAATTAAAAATAAATTATGAAGAGATTTTATAAAAAGTTTGTTATTTTTACACTGCTTACAATATATTCAAACTTGTAAACAAAGAATTTCATCAATTTTCAATAAATTAATAAGAACGGACACAAAAATAAAGTAAAACGCATTTTTTAGTAATTTTTGACGACAGAAATATAACTTGGATAAGAAACTCATAGAAATTAAAAACATATAATATAGTTTATGATTTTCCCGTACTATTGAAAGTACAAACAACTGAAAAGTGAAGCTAAAGTAATAAACATAAATTATTTTCAACAAAACTGCAAACCATGAATGTAAATAACTTTTTTAAATAGACTTTACAGTTGCCGCACATGTGGATCGTGGATCGTGAACATTTGATTCATGAGATTTTTGTTTTTTGTCATTTCTCCGTTGACATATACCACATCTCATTCGTTTCTGGTAATGATTACTCAATTTTCTCTCTTCTATAAGAAAGAGATTCAGAATCGGAGTTATGGTTACTCTTCGGAGAAAAATCAATGTCTCTGATGATCTTCAAAATCCTTAAGTCTCTTTAAGTTCATCAAACCGCTCAATTAATGCTTCCTCAAAATTAGCGTCCCCGTGATGCACACTTTTTGGACTACCCACCACCCTAATCATGAAACATTCTTGGCGTGCTGGTGCCACACAGACCCCAATGAAACTTTATCCCTCGCTGCTGGTAGGAACCAATAATTGATAAAAACAAGTGTACCTTTAACAGTTGCATATGGGTACCCTAACTTAAAGGTAAATGGCGCGGCGAGGCCTAAATATTAAACGTAAACATTTTACAGAAGTTTAAATAGTGCTCACCACGCCAATTGAGGGTTAAACCATAAAAATATATGTTTTGTTTAAAAATAAAAAGGTCACTCTCATTCTTTTTCAATGCTAGTTTTTCTCTAACTATAACTATAGCTTCCGTCAACCATTTGTGCGTTCCTATCGGTTGCCTATTATCGGGCTTCGTTAGCTCCCCCATGGGAAGGAAACGGTTCTTGCAAATCAACAGTTTACCGTTTTTTGGCGCCTTCATCCTTCTCTATTTTGCGACACAGCCCTGGCAAGTATTCCTCGCTTTGAGCGTCACGGGAATATCGGGAGGACTGAGTGAGTCTCCGGTAAGTGAGCTTTATTTAGGCTAAAGTCCTTGGTGATGTTTTTGTTTCGTTCTTTTATGCAAAATATAGCTCTGAGGCAGTGGCGGTGATGCTTCAATAGTTTGGGGACAAGTAAGTCGCATCTGTTATAGGTAATTTGTGGTATTACTTTAAATATTTTTATATTATTTGCAACCTTTGCAATAATCTAAAAAAGTATTTGTGATGTTTGAAAAAAATAGCCTATTAGTTCATATCTTCAAAAATATTCTTTTCCTAGAATAACAGACTATGTACGCCATTGTATTCTACGTAAAAAGATCGACAATAAACAGGTTTCACCTTCTCGATACTTTTCACAATAATGTCAATAATTACAGAGATACGGGGGTGTCCCAAATTGCAATCTCAGCATCTACATGGTCAAAAGAGGTTTATAACAATTTTTCGTTTGACAAAAAAGTGGGGCAGGTTTCACTAATAACGGAGAAGCCGTATGTCAACTAAAATGGGACATCCTGTAAATGTGCACTTGTTGGGTTGCCGCCATTGCTTCGAGGGTAAAATTGTTAAGTGTGGTCAATGTAGCTTTGTTTGTTTCGATATTGTAAACTTATTTTAACAAACCATGAAATGTTTTGGTATTTTTGTTACTTATTAGGCACTAAGCTACACAACAGAAATCACAGAACCTACTCTAAGAGGAGCTTTGAACTCAACCTCCACTCTCTTCATCTCTTTAGGAATACTCTTTACGTTTATTTTGGCCGCTTTTAATAGCTGGAGAACTGTAGCATTAGTTAATGCTATTATACCGTTAGTGGGAGTTGTATTCTTGGCTTTACTGCCAGAATCACCTTATTGGTTGCTGGACAAAAATCGCGTTGATGATGCTAAAAGGAGTTTGGCTTGGCTGAGAGGTAAATGTTAAATGTACATGTCTTTTTTTTTCGATTTATTATAATTTTCTTCGAAGCGCTTTTAGTGATTCGAATGAATTTTTGAGGGTAATAGTTACTATAAGTGCTACATATTTTATTGAGAAAATGGTGTCTGCAAATTCTTCAGGAACCTGCATATGGGTTATAACTAAAATATTTTTATAAAAAAAGACTTGTGCGCCATTGACGTTTTTCTCTTGTGTAAGCCGTTTAATGCCGATTAAAAATTTTCTCTTGACATTATGTCGATTTCGATCTTCTTGTTGAGATATACCCAATTTTATTAACAACAATTAATAAAATAAAAATAAAATATAATTAATAAATTATTTATTTAATCTAATTTATTATTAAATTAAAAAAAAATATAACACTGTTTTTCAGTGCTACCTACAGCAAATTGAAACAAATGGTATTGAAATAATCACAGAAGACTTATTTTTAAAGCCCTAACATTCTGGTACCTACTTTAAAACTATGCATTTCAGGTCCTATGTTTATAGGAACTTTTTTTCATATTTTTTGATGAGGAATCAAAGAGTACTTATTTAAAAGTTTGCCCAGTTAATGGCACTGACATTTTTTAAAGGTTGCTATTGGGCTTGGATTAAGGTAAATTAATAAAATTGCGTTTGTCTCATCAAGGAGACCGAAATACACAAAAGCGGGACTTCAAACGGACTACACAACTTTTCTAATCAAAGAAAAAAAAGTCAGTGGCGCACATGTTTTTTTTTAATTATTTCAGTGATAACCCATATTTATGATTCTCTTGTAAATCTGTCGACACTTTTTAGCATTAAAATGTGTCGCTCTTTTAGTAACTTTTACCTTCAAAATTTCATTCGAATCACTAAAAGAACTTCGAAGAAAATTGTAATAACCCGAAAAAAAATAAAGAGGTTAACACAGGAGGTTAGCTACAAAACAAACAACAATCTCTACATGAGAACACTCTGTGTTGATCCAATAATGTATTTTTAGGGTGGACAACAGTACACAACATAGAAAAAGAATTCGGCGAGATACAACACAATGTCGAAGAAAACCGCACAACCAAGAAGAGAAAATCACTTTTTAACAAAGCGACCGCAAAGTTGTACTTCAAATCAAATTTTATCAAGCCCTTTTTGCTGGTAATACTCACTTTTATACTCAGTCACTTTAACGTGACTCCTTATACAACTTACGCAATTAAAATATTCAGTTTGCTGAGAGTACCGATCAACTCCTACTATGCTACTATCATCACCGGAACCTGTAACATGTCTGGATCGTTACTATGTTTAATGATATTATCAATCACTGGAAAAAGACTGCTTTCTTTTATTTCTTTGTTAGGCATCTCTATTTGTTTCTTGATAGTGGGTATATATACTTGGAGCGTTGGAGTACAATACTTCACTGATGACACATCATTACTAGATGAAACGACAACGTGGATACCCTTAGTTTTCCTTGTCCTAATGGGCTTCTTCAGTTACCTATTAAGTTTTGCCCTGCCGTGGGTTATTATGGGTGAAATATACTACCACGAAGTCAGGGATGTGGCTACTGGGGTTTCTGCAGCTGTAGGGTATCTGATAGGGTTTCTAGCGAACAAAACCTTCTTGAATATGGTGTCGTGGATAACACTGGGTGGTGTATTTTGGTTTTATTCTGCTGTGGCAGCCGTGGGAATTATTCTGTTGTATTTCTTTCTTCCGGAAACTGAAGGAAAGAGTTTTGGAGAGATATACGATCATTATAGTGGTGGGAAAAAGTTGGATAACAAGGTTAGAAGGGATAGGAATCATTAAGAGTGGCCATATATCAGTAATATTTTTACAAGGCTAGTAAAGAGTTTAAGCATCTGCCAAGAGAATGAGACTAAGGCATTTTATTAAACGTCGGCGTTTTAAACAATAGAAGGATATTTCGCAAATAGCCTATCTGTTTTCAGTCGCTGTGCAAAACGCGTAATGAAGTCTAGTCAGATTGCACAAAAAAATTTGCGCGGGATTAGTAAAACTAACCTAAATTTATCCAACGACATTTCTTGAACTTCTGTTTCAAGATTAGAAAGTAATGGCACAAAAAGTGAAAATTCTGTTAAATGGGGTATGGTTAAGGACGATTATGATAAAGATCTAAATTCATTCAGAGCATAAAAGTTACAAAAAAAAGAAAGCAAAGTTCTACAAAGAGGGCTGCCTCTTTACACAAAATTAAATTACAGAGTATAACAATTAAACGAGATATTAATATTAAGTTTTTAATATATTTTGTATTTAAAATTATCTTACTTATAATTAATGAAATAGGGTTCAAGTTGTTATCTTCTAAACAATATAAAATATTGACATAAATTATTTTTTTGTATAGCAAAATATGGGGTATTTTTATTAAAGCGTAAATTATTCAATGTGCTGATGCTCATAGCTGAGTAAATTTTGATCATGTTTTATTCTGCCTGGCCTCGATTTGGCATTTTGTAAAACGACTGTAGATTTTGCAGAAATGTACAGAAAATATCGTAATTGTTTAATATATGCCTAATTCTGCTTAGGCTTTTTGGAAAGTGACTGAAAATATGTAGATAGGCTTTTTGTAAAAATTCCTTCTTTTGTTTAAAAAGCCGGCGTTATACATTAGCCTAACTAGCAATTTATCCTGGGGTGGGCCTGGAGGGGGGGGGCAGGGGTTGACCCTAGTGGGGCCTAGGGCTTGTGTTTTTTTAAAAATGAAAAATAATTTAAAAAAACACTTTTTTTGAATAAAACGTTTACATGAATTTCCCTATCAATAAATTTCATAGACTTGGTTATCAAACCGTGTTCCCGTAGATTGCTTAAATACCTACAAGTTTTCAAAAAAATTAAAAGTAACACATTTTTTGAACACAACAAAATAATATTAACGAAACAAAACTAAAAAACGTCATTTTACTGCATCACAAGCAAATAAAAATTAATAAGTACGTACCCAAGAGTCATAATTCAGGATTTCTCTGGGGGTGCCCAGCAGTACCTGGGGGGGGGAGCCCGGCACCCCCGGGCTCCAATTTTTTACTCCAATAACAATCAATTTTTAACTCCTAACTTACTATTAGTGATTATTTCACGGATTATGTGTATTTATTTATTTTTATAATGTAATTATTGTAAGTATTGTATTAACTAAAAATATATTTGTTTACATAATTCTGTGTTTTAATATTGACAGCTTCAGGAATGGGCTCAGTGGCGCCGTGGCTTAGTTGGTTAAAGCGCCTGTCTAGTAAACAGGAGATCGTGAGTTCGAATCTCGCCGGGGCCTAACATAATTTTTTTCTCTTTTTCTCATTTTTTCATTCCGGTTAATCAAATTTTAAAAGACTGCGCCATCTATTAAATTAATTAAGAATTAATTGGCCCAAAATTAATAATTAATTGTGCCAAAATTAATTAGTTATTTATCTATCAAGGGAATTATAAAGGCGTTAGTCACCGAGGGCAAAGTTTTTGACAATAGCTGTCGAGGTTGTTAACACTTTATAATTCCCGTGGTACCTGGTATATAGATAATTTTATTTCTTACTGAGTTTAATATGTTTTGTCCCATTTTAAAACGACACAAATGATGATTTATTAATCTTCTGGTATATTCGTATTAGCGCTGCTAGTAGGAACTTTGTTTGTTGCCAGGTTACTATTGTATTCAATGACCTATTTATAAATTGACAGTTGCTGTCAATCGAGTGCTGTTTTCTGTCAAAAAAAAACTAAAATAAAAAATATCTTTATTTTGGTAAAAACAAAAATCAAACTTCAAACAAAAGTTTCAAATCACAGAAAACGAGACAAAAAATAACATTTTTCCTAAAATATATAATAAAAAAATAATAGCTTGATAAATTTTTAAGTAACTAAAAATCGGAATATCATCTCGTCACTATTATCTTCACTTAAGGCAACTAGTTCATATACGACCAGGTCCCGTCCAAGCTTTTGGCTTTTTTATCGGTATTTTGATTTAAACATTTAAAAATAAATACCATTGTACTAGCTTTTTCGTTGCCTAGACGATTTGTTAATTTGAATTGAATTATTCCAAAGCTCGTTTTTTTCTAAATCAGCTGTTGCCGCTACTGCACTGAATAACTGCTCATATAGCTGTAAGAATAACTCTTTTTTTGGCCACTCTGAGTCATGAATTAGAGAAAATTTAGACCAAACATAAGGAATATTTTGTTGGTGTTTCACCATCAAAATCTTAAAAATAAAGAAGTTGTCTAAAAACGTTCTACAATACGGATATAGTATAATTCTTTATCTTTAATTTCCTTCTTCATTTGTATAAAAATACCTAGCCAGTTTTACCTAAAACGTTAAATGCCGAACGCTTATTTTGCTACTTTTTCGGACTAATAAAATGGACTCATAAGGGTTCGGCTTTTTCCTTTCGTGGTACGGAACACTAAAAAATACGTTGCGCTGAGATGTTTACATTTAATTTAGCTACTTTCGTTCGAAAATAGGAGAAAATCCAAATTACACTCTCGAGTACATCAGATCCCCGCTTTTTGTTTATTTTTAGACGGTCGGTAGACAAACTCATCCAGCCAGAATCTAAATATACCGGGTCTCGTACGACGGAATGTCATAAAAGATACGCGGAAAATAATAAACGTGAATAAACCGATAACTCGAATCGATACTTGTCGATGTATCTCGATGTCGGTAGTATTCGGATGAATAGAAACAAATTTCTGTTGTTGCTGACAAAAAATTCCGGTAAAAAGATCATTTGGTGCGTGTTCTCAGTGATGGTGATGAAAACATTCATTCATTCATTGGAAAAACTGTCGAACTTTAGTGAAAACTTACAACCAAAAATTCCAAAATAATTTTTTGGTGGTATATTGTAATTTTAGTGTGTTACGCATTACGAAATGTAATTATTTTGAAAAGAAATGAGGTTAGGAACCGTCATATATGTTATGTCCTGGACCGTGAATCGTAACGTGCTTGCCAAAAATCCACTGCATATTTTTTTGATAATAAATTTCGGGTATATAGCGTAAATAAACATATTAATATTTCTTTTGAATAATAATCTTATATTTTCATTAGAACAGGTTTTCCATAATTATGTTAATTTTTGCGACATGATTGACAAAATAAAAAAGTAATTTAAACGCTTAGGCATAAAAGTAAAGCACTTATACGCCAGAGCACAAAAGTGCGAAAATATATTATTAAACTGACATGAAGTGTCAAATTCAACGAGCGTAACCATAGTTTCCCGATATATAATTACATACAAAATATTACTTTTAAATATTTTTATATTATTTGGAAGGTTTGAAATGTTTAAAAAATTATTTGTGGCGTTTGAAAAAAAATTGCATGTAATGTCAAACGTACAGCCTCGCCGTACGTGTGTACAGCTTCGCCGCCCGCAAGATGTGTCATTTTTACTCCTAATAAAATAATATACTATTTTCTTTTCAATTTACACATTAAGTTATTTTTACTCCCAATAGAACATGCCATTTTTTTTCAAATGCCACAAATAATTTTTTAAATAATTTCAAACTTATCAAATAATATAAAAATATTTAAAAATAATACCTTGTAAATTGGTTACGCTTCTTGAATTTGACACTTTATTTCAGTTTAATAATATATTTTCGTACTTTTATGCCTAGGCGTTAAAATTACTTTTCTATATTGTCAATCACGTCGTAGAAATTGACAGAAAAAAAAAACAATGGTTCTCTCAAAATCTAAGACTTTTTTTTAAGTTTCAAAGCAAAATAACTCGGCTGTTTTAAAATCGGCACCTAAGGCCAGAAATGCCAACCCGGTGTAGGTATCTTACATATGTTTCAAACTTAGAAATAAATAAATAATAATAAATGGTTCTGTATACAATGAATAAAAATAAAATATTTTAGTGATTATTTAATGTTGTCAGCATAATTTGGTTTAAAATGTGACTTTAAAAGGAGGACAACTAAAAAGTGACCATAAAATGAACGCTGCAAGTGAATAAATAGGATCTCTTTTCCATGAACGGATTTTACATGTTTTTTACAAAAAAATGTGGCAATTATGGGTGAGTTTGAAATACAAATATTTGACTGTTTATTTATTTGTAATATGTAATTATAACTTAGTTTTAAAAAATGATGTTTGATTTTTCACTTGAATTGGGCTGTCGTTGATATTTGATACTTAAATACCAGAATAATAAACAATCAATTTTAAAATTAAAATATTCAAAGTACTCAGACGCCCAATAATCAAACAGACAAAAGAACGAAACCAAAGCAATCAAAACAAATTATAAGCGTGTTTTGATTGCACATTCTTTCATCATTCAGCCTGTTTCTTGATTTAAAGAGAAGCTTTGGGTATTTTGGTAGATTATTATATGGAGGGCAGAGGTGAGGAGAAACATCTCTTATGGGACTTTATTTGAAGAACTGGTCACTAAAATGTGACATGACCCGCCTACGGGGCCGTTCCTGGCGAGCGTGCAGTGCGTGCACGCACGTAGGCGCAACATTTTGGGGGTGCAAAATCGAAGGGTCAATCAGTATTTTCTAACAAAAAACCAATATGCTTTCTTGCCAACAAATACTTAAACATAGGATAAAGTTTGCTTAGCGTCTTTTTGGCGTTGGCCGCACCGAATAAACCAGTCTAGGGCAATCTGTCGGCAACATATTGATCTCATTTATTTATTTTTCATTTTATTGATTATATGGAAAGCACTGTTCATTAAAATGTTGTATCCTATGTTACAGGGCTTGTTTCTCTCTACCATTTCCTGTCTCACAATGTATCGTTTGTGTCGGGGAAGGGATCATAGTTTCATAGTTGTCGATTTTCGAAAGAAATCAGTACATGTATAACATTTCGTATATTTTTCATTTTATTGATTATATGGAAAGCACTGTTCATTAAAATGTTGTATCCTATGTTACAGGGCTTGTTTCTCTCTACAATTTTCTGTCACACAATGTACCGTTTGTGTCGGGGAAGGGATCATAGTTTCATAGTTGTCGATTTTCGAAAGAAATCAGTACATGTATCGTATTTCGTATATTTTTCATTTTATTCATTTTATTCATTTTATGGAAAGCACTGTTCATTAAAATGTTGTATCCTATGTCATAGGGCTTGTTTCTCTCTACAATTTCCTGTCTTACAATGTACCGTTTGTGTCGGGGAAGGGATCATAGTTTCATAGTTGTCTATTTTCGAAAGAAATCAGTACATGTATATTATTTCCGATTTTTAGTTCATTGTTTTTATGTATTTTATTTAAAATGGGTCAGTTTTTTTCTTTAGGGTACTATTTTTGTTACTAAATATTTTTGTGTATTTGTTTGTTTTATTTATTTAATAAATATTTTTATACTTTAATTAGAATTTTTTTTACATTTCCAATTACATATTGCCCGTTTGTCGCAGAATATAAATTCTTTAAATTTTGGAGATTAAGATTAAAATATATAATTGATTTAAATACAAAAAGGACGCACCAAAGAATGCTGCACGTAAGCGCCAGATACCCCAAGAACGAGCCTGCCCGCCTATATAAAAATAAACATTAATGAACTGAAACTGATAAACAGCATGACAATAACCGAATCAACATAACAGTGTAAGAATCTATAAGTGTATTAAATGATTTTTTCTTTATTTTTTGCAGAATGAACGATGAGAAATCAGATGGAAGACCGAGGATATATCCTGTACAAGATCAGCAGACGCCAGTGAAACTAATCGGCCATAGATGGCGTGATTCTAGAAGGTATGTGCATATTTATAATAATATAAACAATGGTGTACATTTTTATCAAATTTTGGTAAAACTAATGGAAAGAAAGGGCATGTGTAATATATTTTTGAAAGCAGAAAAAATGCTTTCTTTTAATATTCCTGTTAAGTACATGTATGTCATTATATACAGAGTGTCATTTTCTATCGAATAGAGTAAAAAAAAATCGAGGATGCCATTTAAAACTATATTACAACCTTCTTAAGACCAACTGGTAGTAAACGCGATTAAAAATAAAGAAGCTTACGGGCTAAGTAAATAACGTCTAGAGGTTGACCTCGCCAAAATTATCATCGATTGTCATTCCCGAGCCGTCTTTGACGCCGTTTTTTTTTCGATCGTATGGTAGAATTTACATGTAAAAAACTAAAATGTCTCAATTACGGTACAAGGTATAAACTAACAATTATATTTCACTGTTGCTTTTCGGGAAGCCCTGGAAACTAGGAAGAAAATTTGTCTCTCCCCTTAACAAGATTTAGCTCGAATTAAAACGTTGTAATCTTATTTGGTGTAATCCAAGGGAAGGTCGTGGATAACGCGAGCCATTTTATACAGGACAGTTTTTTTTTCAGTTGACTACGAACAGTTTTTTCTATCGTGTCGGTCATATTCCTTCTATTTTTCGTATCTTTTTATTTTTCGGAAAAATTTGATTAAAATAATAGAAAAAGATGGCTAGCAGGAGTGCGTTGAAATTGAAAAACAGCGGTTCTAAAGAAAATAAAGAAGAAGGAGATGATATAGAAGAGGTGGATGCAGATGATGATAAAGGGTTAGTAAATCGAATAAATAGTTTGTCCTAACACTTAACTGCGTCTAGTGTTTTGTATTGTCAATTAAATCCGTGACATTTTTGTTTGGTTGCGTAGATTACTAAAATTGTCAAAAATTGGTCGCAGAGTACAGTTCGATGCCTCAACTATGATAGAAAAACCTAGGCCACTGCCTCAAATTAAAAAGTGAGTTTTATTCACCCTATTTATTAATCATCTTCTATCCGCAGGACCTTATTTATTAAACACAATCTAATTATTTAAAGTTTGGAAGTAGAGCATCCCATCTTTTTAAGGTACTAAACTTACGTGTATAGAAATCGGCCCACTGTGAACTTTTGGTTTTAACTCTGTCTTTTAGAATCTATTTATCAGAGCAAGTAAAAAATATGAGCTGTTTCAAAGACAATTTAACATGCTTTAATATGAGCATAAATTTATCCAGGGTTTATATGCGTACCAACGCGTAAACAAATAAAAGGTATTTGTGTTGTGGTGACAATAAGAATAACAAACTTGTCAAATATTGCAATTACTACCTTTGTAATCGAAATTTTCACATTGTTCTTTTATTTTTGATTAGTTGTATTTCATTGTTTGATTAGTGTTTCAATTTAATGCATACAACACCGGAAAAAGCCGTCCAAGTAATCGCTTTAATCGAAAATTGACTTAAACAGAGAACTGTAGCTCGGCAACTACATATGACACGCGGAGCGGTTCGAAGAGTGTGTGAACGATATGAGGAGACTCGATCCTTTCGTAGTCGACTTGGAACTGGTAGAAAGAGATATACCACGGATCATGATGACCGCTTTATTGTGTCAACAATGTTAAGAAATCGGCGTCTTAATGCTATTCAGGTCCAACAACAGCTCCGTGAAACACGAGGAGTGACTATTAGTCAGTGGACAGTAAGACGAAGATTGAAGGAAAGTAACATGACCCCCAAAACACCCGCAATTGGTCCAAAACTTTCCCCAGCTCATCGTCAAACTAATAAACGGCCACTAGAACAATAGAAAATTTATTGTCAGATGAGACCAGGATAAGCCTCTATGGTAGCGACCGAAGAAGAAATGTGTTCCAGAGGCCAGATTAGCGATTCGCAGAATGCTGCATTGAGGAGCGGATTGCTTATGGAGGTGGTTTCTGCATGATCTGGGGTACAATTGCTATGACTGCGCGAACCGACCCAGTTTTTATCCGTTGGGACGACCGTCGGCACGGGAGAGGAGGTTTAAGTGATGCTAAGTATATTGAGGTGATTTTAGCAGTTCATGTGGTACCTTACGTCGACTACATTGGAAGCGAATTCACTTTTATGCATGACAATGCGAGGGTACACACATCAAGAATCGTACACGATTACATTTCAGAAGTCGGAATTTGGGTAATGGAATGGCCAGCATGCAGTCCAGACTTAAACCCGATAGAACATTTATGGGATGAGCTAAAACGAAGAATTCGTACTAGACGAAGAGCTCCAACTTCTATCCCAGAGCTCATTGTTGCAGTAGAGGAAGAGTGACTTAACATCCCGCAAAAACAATATCCAATTTGATCGAATCTATGCCAAATCGTATGAGAGATATTGTTAGAGCAAGAGGGGGTCATACCCATTATTGAAAATTTAGTTTAGTTAATTGATCGTAAATAAATAAATAAATAATAACATGCCTCTTAGTAATAAAAAACGATAATTTGTTTCATGCATTAATTTAATAATTTTAATCCAAAGAAACTAAAATACAAATTAATATCTCTAAACTTTTCAAAGAATATGATATTGTCTTTCAAACAGCATGTATTTTTTCTTAATCTAACAAATAGATTCTAAGAAAATATATAGTTAACTTCAAAAGTTTGCCTTGGGCCGATTTCTATGCACGCAAGTGTATAACGTAGTATTGTAGCACAACAAATTATATTTTGCAATGATAAAATTAAAAGAAATTTCGTTTTATTTGAACTAGGCATCTAAAAGTTATTTGCAAAAATCTACCTTGAAATTACTAAAAACAATTATAATACGAAAGCTACAATTAAAATACCAGCAAAAATATAATTTTTTCATTGTCAAATCCGATGTCACATTTTTGTGTTTACAAGAATTTATGTGGTTTCAAAAAGGTGTTTATTTTTTCTGAACTGGAATGATCATCTACAAAAGAATTAGTAGAACTGAGAATAGTATTCGCGGTGTATGATTTGTTTGCTGTTCATTACCCGATCACTCGCAGGACTCGTTCATACCACATATATCCACAATAATTTAACAAATAAAAGAAATATTTGTATCTATATAAAACTTTACTAAACTGTGCTAACCACACGGGATAATCGAAATATTTGTAATACAAGAAACTTTATTAAACTCTACTAATTAATAAAATGGTTCATATCCCCCATTTACAGCCAAACAATACCCCAAATGATTGTGAAATTCACGCCTCCCAATACTAAGCTGTTAAGGAGAGAATCTTTAGCATTCCACAAAGATGTCGTTTTCAGTCCATCTAAATTTCTGCTATTTAATATGCCCATAGAGACGGTTTTTGAGTGTGCTCCACAGGAAGAAATCGTTGGGCGAAAAATCCTGTGGTATTTTCCTACTGTATCCCTAATAAACGGGAGTCAATGTTTTTCTTTTCTGCAACATGAAGACTATTCCAAGATTGTTCCAATCATTTTTATCTTCACACTTCCATGTGCTTAATACCTGAGTGCCTTTAGTTTCAAACCTTAGGTTTGTAGCGTTTTTTATAAACATTACCACTGCGAACGGCAGATTTTCGTTGGTAGAGCAGTCGTGGATAAGGTATTTCACTGGAAAGAACTAATTAACAATAATAACTCGAAATTATAAATATTGGGCGCCAGGCATGAACAGAGAAAGAAAACACAGTTGTTTATCACTTAGAACTAGTGACTATATTCATTCATGATGTTCTTTGCTGGTACATGACATTGTAAAGTTCTAGTAAATATATAGTGGTTATATGTCAAAGAAAGTAGTGTTAAGAGTTGTACTAAATATCTATGAAAACAACTATGATAAAATACAAGACATGTAAAGTTTAAGAGAATATATGAAATGTAGCATTACTTTAATTAATTTGATGTATTTTATATGATGTTAGTGTAATAATAATATCTATAAAAAAGTAATACTATTACAAGGCATAATGTAATAAAACCTAAAATCTAAATCATATTGTAACTACTAAATCGAGATAAATGTTCTTAATAATCTAACCACATAGTCTGTACGATATTATTTAAAATGTACGTTATTTAGTTAATACTGAAAATCGACTGAAAACCAAAACCTAAATCTACACTTAGCTGTTCTTGAGGCAATCCTGTTTCGAAGAGTAGCAGCGTGAGGTAGGCTCATATCTCTGTACTGTCTGTCGGCGATCCTGTTGGCCAAAACAACAAAAGGGGCCAGAATGAGGACACCATGAATCAATACAGCTGTAGCTACTGACTAGGCTTAGATATGGGAGACTGAAAATCGACTGAAAACCAAAACCTAAATCTACACTTAGCTGTTCTTGAGGCAATCCTGTTTCGAAGAGTAGCAGCGTGAGGTAGGCTCATATCTCTGTACTGTCTGTCGGCGATCCTGTTGGCCAAAACAACAAAAGGGGCCAGAATGAGGACACCATGAATCAATACAGCTGTAGCTACTGACTAGGCTTAGATATGGGAGACTGAAAATCGACTGAAAACCAAAACCTAAATCTACACTTAGCTGTTCTTGAGGCAATCCTGTTTCAGAGTAGCAGCGTGAGGTAGGAAAACTCATATCTCTCTGTACTGTCTGTCGAAGCGATCCTGTTGGCCAAAACAACAAAAGGGGCCAGAATAGGGACACCATGAATCCAATACAGCTGTAGCTACTGACTAGGCTTAGATATGGGAGACTGAAAATCGACTGAAACCAAAACCTAAATCTACACTTAGCTGTTCTTGAGGCAATCCTGTTTCGAAGTAGTAGCAGCGTGAGGTAAGGCTCATATCTCTGTACTGTCTGTCGGCGATCCTGTTGGCCAAAACAACAAAGGGGCCAGAATAAGAGAACACCATGAATCAATACAGCCATAGCTGACTGGCTAAGAGCTTAGATATGGGAGCGAGAAGCAGCATGGGGCTCAAGCTACATCCACGCTGGGACACTTTATATGCAAGAAAAATCATTCCTACTGGGGACACTCGTCCACAGGACATCCGTACATAGGATAATGGTACAAGGGAACACTACCCGTACCTTGGAAACAGTCCGTCCACAGAGAATAGGAACATTAAAGAAATGCTAACTTCATGTTAAAAAATGGAAACAGACGCCACCTGGTATAGCCTGGCAGTACTAGCTAAATTGAGGGGAATTGGAGGGGCGGGGCTTAAAAGAGGGGAAATTTAAAAAAAAATATTTTTTATAAAAGTATCACTGATTTACTGTTTAAAAAGTTAATAAATATATTTTTTATTAGTTTAATATAATTTAAAGTATTAAAATATGTCTATTAACTTTATACAGCATAAATCAATAATATTAAAGACTTATTATTTTCAGAGAGAAAATTCATAGTAAATAAATTACACATTCAGTAAACAATATCATTTATTTTTTTAGAGCTGCAATAATAATAATATTTATATTACAATAATATTGAAATATATATATTTTTTTAACAATGAAAAAGAATATCCGGGAACCTGAAAAAGAAAGATGATCAATTAATGACTTAAATTAGTTCAAAATACATTTTGCAAATAACTAGTGAATTGGAAAGATAAACATACTATTAAAAATTATACGATCAAACGAACTTACCTGAAGTGAAGTTCAATCGTAATTATATGAGGCGTCCAGTCCGAATGTATTATCTTCATTTTTCTATACGTAGTACCGTCCCTGCGTGCACAATTTTAAAGCTATAAGCTAAATTCCCTTCCGTTGCTAGTCTAGGTGGCGGCGCCGCCGCCGGCCCTGGAGCGGCGGTATTCATTTTTCAAAGATTTATTCATTAATTCAAGCGACCATGGGGCAAAACGGGAAGGGTGGGAAGATAGTACATTCGGACTGGACGCCTCATATAATTACGATCGAACTTCACTTCAGGTAAGTTCGTTTGATCGTATAATTATATTCGCGTCCAGTCCGAATGTATTATCTTGATTTTTCTATACGTAGATGTTTAAAGAACTGATGGTTGCAAATTAATGAATGCCGTGCAGAAAGCATTTTTTTGAGACAAAATAGCTGAAATTATAAATATGTTTATTGAATGCAACCAAAGATGAAACCAATTTAACTGGCCATCAATACATGGATTTATTAAATTGTGACAATTTAACCTATACATATATGCATACTAAGCAGAGACAGAAACCCATAAGATGGCACTTCCATAAAGGATTCTGCCAAAATTGTTCAATTATACTTTATAAACCAGTTAACTCATCGTGTCGATAGAAATCCCTGTCTCAATGTAGAACTGCGTGGATAACTCGACTATAGTGAGGTTTAACCGATATATATATTTTTTAAGGTGTTTATAACCCATTGCTTAATATTTAAAAGGCCTTACTTTTTAAGCCTTTAGTAAGAAATTAAGATTCTCAATAATTTATTTTCCAAAATGCTTTAATTACGTCGATGAATTAAACCAGAGTCATCATATATATTAGGTTTCGATCCATACATTGGTATGGATATTGTGGACATTGATATAAAGTAGACACAGATATTGATCTGTGTCAATTTTATACCAGAAGTTTTATTATTATTTGTATTATTTTTTTTTTTTTGATAATTTTCAGTAACTATGTATGCATAGATCTCAGATATAAAAGTTGGACCTTGTTCTGTGCTGAAGCCAGATCATTGGCTACAAGATTAATTCGTCTCCCGAAGAAGAATGTATCATCATCGAAGAGTCGAATGTTCTGTAGTCTCTTTGGATTGCCCTTCCCCCAACAAACTGCACAAATCGCTAGATTTGGTTATTTTCCTCTTCCTAGTTGCTGACCTTGTGTTCGATCTGTTATGAGATAGTGACACTTAAATAACGACTGTCCTGCTTTTTGAACGTACAGCCTTATAAATATAATGTGTGGGGGAGTTTTCCTGTTGAAATATATCGTTTTTTTTTTGAGGGTCTAAAATTTTTAGATTTATCACTTGAAATTCTTTTGTGAAATCTACTTCTACGATAACGAGACCGAGAACGTCATTTATAAAGGAATCCCTTTCACACGGAGAAGGGCATTCACTAAAATTAAAAAATTTTGTATCATTGAGACAACAACACTTCGGTTATTATAATATTATCTCGATAGCGAGCTCTGGAATATCTTAAAAAAGGAATCCCTCTCACACGGAGTAGAGGATTATCTAAAAGTACTAACCTTTGTCTCGCTATGAAAAGAACACTGGGAGAAGAACAGTCCGTGTTTATACAATATTCCTCATCCCTTTGTTTTCTCCTTTCCTCTAATCCCCACATTTCGGGATGTACTTCTATTTATTTCCATCCAATATTCGTCTAAAAATAAATATTCTAAAAGACTTACATGTAATACGTGTAATTAATTTTTCGATAAGGCTATCGATAACGTATAAAAGAAATCCCTCCCACACGGAGATGGGCATTCTCTAAAAGTACGAAATTTTGTCTCACTGGGAGATACAAATATTTGGCACCTAAATATATAAATAATATTCCCTTGAGAGTGAGATCTAAAATCTCATAAAAAAAGAAATCCATTCCAGAGATAGGCATTTTCTAAAAGTACAAAATTTTGTTTCATACCTTATTTCATTGCTGGGAGATAAAACACTTCGGCATTTATAGTACTCTGTTGATTGCGAGATCTAGAATCTCATATAATAGGAATCCCTCTCACGAAGAGAAGGGCATTCTCTGTAAGTACGAAACTTTGTCTCACGGAGAGGACAACAGTTCGATATATATATGTTATTCTCATTTTTTCTTTTTGTCTAATTCCATTGTTTCCTCCTTGCCTCTAATTTCCATATTTCGAAATTTGCTTTTACTTTAATTATTTCCATTCATTATTTAATTTCCTAAAAATAAGTATTATAAGATACTCACCGGTAATACGTGTAATTAATATCTCGATAGGGGATATCAACAATGACTTATAAAAGGAATCCCTCACACGGAGACGGCCATTCTCGAAAAATGAGAAATTTGACTCCCTGGGTGATACAACACTTCGGCACAACTTCGGTATTTATAATATTCTCTTGATAGAGAGATTTAGAACCTCATACAATAGGAATCCCCCTCACGAGGAGAAGGGCATTCTCTATAAATAGGAAACTTTGCGTCACTGGGAAAACAACAGTTCGATATTTATAATATTATTTGATAGCCAGATTTCTAACCTCATATAATAGGAATCCCTTTCACGAGGAGAAGGGCATTCTCTAAATAGGAAACTTTGTCTCACTGGGAGCACAACAGTTCGATATATACGATATTCTTATTGCTTTCTCCATTTGTCTACTTCCATTGTCTCCTCCTTGCCTCTAATTTCTACATTTAGAGATTTGCTTCCACTTCAATTATTTCCCTCCATTATTTAATTACCTGAAAATAAATATTATAAGATACTTACCTGTGATACCTGTAATTTATCTCTCGATAGTGGGATATCAATATTGACTTATAAAAGGAATCTCTCTCATATGGCCATCCTCTAAAAGTACGAAATTTGACTCACTCGGAGATGCAACACTTTGGCATTTATAATATTCTCTTGACTGCGAGATATAGAACCTTATATAAATGAGAATTCCTCTTACAAGGAGAAGGACATTCTTTACACGTACGAACTTTGTCTCACTGAGAGTACAACAGTCCGATATATATAATATTCTTATTGTTTTCTTCTTTTATCTAATTCTAATATTCCGTTATTTACGTCCACTTCGTTTTTCTCTAAAAATAAATATTATACAATACTTACATATTGTTCCTTGTGTTCTACCTAGCTGTAGAACACCGTATATTACATAGTAATATCCAAAATGAGTAGAGAATAAACAAAATGGCTTCATCGATCTACGACGAAGAAATCGGAGAGCTACGATCCGCACTGCACCGTGCACGAAAGACGAATGAATACCGACCGCCGCGCCAGGGCCGGCGCGGCCACCTAGACTGGTAGCGGGAGGGAATTTAGCTTATAGCTTTAAAATTGTGCACGCAGGGACGGTACTACGTATAGAAAAATCAAGATAATACATTCGGACTGGACGCGAATATAATACATTTTAATAGTATGTTATCATCTATTTACTGATAATACATAAGTATATAATAGGTAAATAAGATGCATAAGGCACTATGATACAACTACCTAGTAGTTGTATCATAATAACACACTAATATCACAAAAAATATGTGCTAATTTAAATTCCTTTAATGATCTAATAAAACACTATCTAGCCTCAATGCATGCCATTCCAAAGGTAAAAAAAACTGTTATACCAAATAAATATAAGCTGAATAAAACATAAACCAAGCCAACGTGCATAAACAATCAAAAAATGCATCAAAAAATACTTTTATCAGATCATACCCTTGGATATATTATGTATTTTATATATCGCACATCCTGTTCAAAAGTTTACTAACTAAAATAGAGAATATAGAGAACATTGTCAACAGAAGTAAAAGAAAATTTAAGTTAAGGCAATATGCTCCTTTTTGCATATTAATAGCCAAATAATATAATGTTGATTTAATAAAATTTTACTGGCATCCTTCTGAGGTATAAATCAGATTAAAAGGATATTGTTTTTGTAATAATTGTTTCTTTTTGTTAACATTTTTTGAAGACAATACAGTTTTGAACGGGCTGTGCGATATAAACAAGGATCTTACTATTATTTGAGGTTAGAAAGTATTTAAATAACATAAAACATAATCAAAATCATTTTTCATCATAAATTATAGAGGTACTTACGTGTTTTGATATTATTTTCAGGAAATAATACGTTTAGTTAAACAGGTACGCTGCCAGGCAAGTTCTATCGGCGGGTCTTTGCAAAAGTTGAAATCTAAAAATACAAACTACGTTTACATCTTAGTTGTATTTACGAATAAAGTATTTGTGTGTAATTTCTGACTTACCAGTTAATTGAATAATCGCATTAAATACATCCAAATGGTAATTTAATATTGTAAAAAGCAAAATTGTTTTAAATCACTTGCCAGGACAGCCGGCCAGCTTCTTTGTTGGCAAAATGGCCGCGGTATCATGATTTAAGCAATGTGAGTGACAAAGAAAGCCAATGCCTGGCAGATGTTGTTTTCTTTGTCGTTTATCCTGGCACGTTTAAATTTGACTGTTGCCTGTTTTCCCATACAAGTGACACCCCCGTGGTCCGTCCATAAGATAACGATACAGGGGAACACTACCCGTACCTTGGATACTACTAGGACCTTGGATAATGCCCGTACCTTGTAAATAGTCCGTACCTTGGACCCAAGGATATATAGAATAAGGATATTCGACTGGCCCAAAAAAAACGTGCCGTATTTTGTCGAGGAAGACGATTTCGTCACGACCAATGGGCGTCGAGTATTTGAAATTGAAAACATATAAATTGACGGTAACCTATGTTTTTTTGACTCATTTCACTGACAAATGTGATGAGATTGTTATTGTAATTTATAGATCCAAAATCCAAACGTTTTTTGAATAAATAATTTATTTTAAAGTTATTTCCTAGAGGTTTGGTTTGGCCTTCTATATTCTGGTATTTGTCTACTAATAAATAATATCTTATTTTGTATTTCGATGTATGGAAATCCGCAAGTTTTGTATCTGAAGCCGCAAAGAAATTTCGCTCTGTAGTGAGAAAAATGTTATTATATCTTTTTAGACGTGTAGAATTACAAAATTTCTTATTTCAGATGTTCTAAATGTGAGTGCTTAATGTCAAAAATTAAAATATATACTTGAAATATTATTTCAAGTTACATGCTTTGACATTGTTTGGAAGTAAACAAATATTGAAGAAAGTGTTGTGCCTTCACAGAATTTAAATTGGCATTAGGAATAGATTTCCTTGATTTAGTAATGATATTGCTCATAGAAATTGATGATATACTATTTTATATTCACTCGTTCAAGTGCTGATCTATTTTTAAATTGAATATTTATGTAAATATTATGTATAACACGATATAAATAATTTAAGGACATAAGAAATTAATATTTCAAGTGTCAATATTGATTATTTTTCCAGTTTTATTCAAATATATTGAAATTAATATGGAAACAAAAGTTCATAAATATTATTCTTAATAACAAGAATTGAGATTTGGGGATAAGTTTGAAAAGCCATGTCAGAAGAGTAGGATTAAAGACAAGTATTAAGGTACATATATTTACATAAAGTTTTAATAACACTGACAATTTTATTTGTTTATGTTTATTAATTAAAATTTAGTTGCAATTTATTTCATATTCTAATATTTTTGAGAAAATTTTACTTTTATACATACCTGAATATTATGCTGCTTTTTTATTTTAAAGTGTGCCGACTGTGCTGTTATTTTTATACTAATAATATTGTATACTGTAGGTATCGTATTCATATATAGTATATATATATATATATATATATATATATATATATATATATATATATATATATATATATATATATATATATATATATATATATATATATATATATATATATATATATATGCCATATATATATATATATCTTTCTATGTGTACTTATATCCTTTATAGTCTTTCTAAGTGCATATAATACTACTTTTTTAAGAGAAGGCAGTTTTTAATAATCTATATTGTTAATTCCCCTAATTCTGTGTCCCCTGGTTCTGCTATACAACAATTATATATTTTCTTATCATTACTGATTTTAAAAATTTCTTTTCAAAGAATTTGACCATATATTTTTTTTTCAGAGTAATTGGGCTGTTCCTGAACAATATTGAATATAAATATTCAAAAATATGATAAACTGCATATCCTACTAAGTAGATCAATACCAAAATTCCATTAGAGAAATAAGTTAAAATTATGTTTTACTTGTATAATTTTCTTGCTATTTGTCCACCATTATTTGTGACTTAGAAATTAAATAGTCAAAAAGAATTTAGTACCAGTTTTTATTTCCCAAAAAAAATAATTGTTAAATAATTACATATTGCTTAAGATACAGTATATTATATTGTGTTTATAGTTGATAATTCTAGTTCTTAGTTGTTTATAGTTGATAATTAACAATATTTCTGATGTTAGATATTATATTAGATAAAAAATTTAATTACCAACAGCTACCTACCTATGTAGCTGCAGATTATTATATTGTGTAGTAGGTACTGTATAATTCTTTAGTTCAAGAAACAAATATCAGTACAAGTATATAACCAAAAAAATGTTGATGCAAATTCTTTGTATAACATACGTACCCCTATGGTATTCAACTTTTCATTGTTCTTTTATAATTAGATACACAATAAACACATTAATTCGTTTATTAAACAACCAAAACTCTAACTACTTAAATTCACAATATAAATATCACAATAAATGTATAAGCTTTGATCAATTCCTATTATTAATACCCGACGACTTCATGCTATAACTACCAGTGGCAATCCTACTAACACACTAGCCAACTAATAATAAATCTGTTCTAAAAAAATACAACATAAAGACATCGTTATTGCAATAATATAGAAATATATTCCATGTATCATTAACTACTACTAGGTATAAATACAATGCACCCACATCTTCTTTTAAGCGAATAGTGCGTTAGGAGGCAGAAATATTGCCTGCATTGTACATCAGTACAAATTGGCTAGAATTTATTAATATCCATTACCAAACGTTTCTCTTTCAAAGGTCTAAATGTTTTTGTCTTTTTACTGTGTCCCCTGTAATATGTTATCAATTAACAACAGTTATCAAATATGACCTGGACAATAATAATTGTTTTAACTTTTTTTTCAAACTAAACTCTTTAAACAAACTATATAAATAAAATTTATCTCATCACTTAACCTTGCTGCTAGAATTTCTTTCTTGTTATTCTATGTTCCTGTATTGTTATTCTTCACATTATCAATTTCTATGAGGCAAATATCATTACTAAATCAAGGAAATCTATTCCTAATGCCAATTTAAATTCTGTGAAGGCACAACACTTTCTTCAATATTTGTTGTTTACTTCAAGAAAAATGTCAAAGCATATAGCTTGAAATAATATATCAAATTATATATTTAAATTTTTGACTGTCTGCACTCACATTTGAACATCTGAAATAAAATTTTTGTAATTCACACGTCTAAAAAAGATATAATAACATTTTTTCTCACTATAGAGGCAGAATTTCTTTTGCGGCTTCAGATACAAAACTTGCGGATTTCCATACATCGAAATACAAAATAAGATATTATTTATTAGTAGACAAATACCAAAATATAGAGAGGCCAAACCAAACTCTAGGAAACTCTTTTAAAATACATTATTTTTTCAAAAACGTTTGGATCTATAAATTACAATAATAATCTCATCACGTCTGTCAGTGAAATGAGTCAAAAACATAGGTTACCAAATCAATTTATATGTTTTCAATTTCAAATACTCGACGCTCATTGGTCGTGACGTAATCGTCTTCCTCGACAAAATACGGCATATTTTCCTACATAGCCCGCTATAGGGAGTTGAATATCCTTCTTCTATATATCCTTGCTTGGACCCTAAAAATATGAAACTCTTGTTTAAAATCAAACAAGGTCTAATAAACAAAATAAACCTACCTCGAATTACTTCCGAGGGCTCAATAATAAACAAGGAAACTGTCCTCTCTTCCATGTAACATTCTGGAGGACAAAAAAAAGGGACGCCAACGTGCCAGCAAAATACAAATACAAGTTAAGTTGGGACATCCAAAACTCTACCCTAAAAATATGCAGTAATAATATCGAATCTAAAAGGATAATATCTCATCTTTGTTGGTTTGAAATAGCAGCTGATTCAAATTATACAGCAAGATTTAAATAATCACCATTTCTAAAAGCCGGGATACAACAGAGCGGCAAAACAAAGTGAGGTTAAGCACGGAGAGAGTTGACAGAAGCGATGTTGACAGCGCCTCCTCAGAGCGATAACAGGGTTGTGTTAAACGATAACAGGGTTGGCGACTAGGGAACGTAAAAATTATGCCAAGTGTGACAAATAAATTATCAGGCCTGAACGATACGGAATTCGATGATGATATGCCTGATATCATATACAGACATGTAACGAACTAAAAACGTTACAGGTTTATTCTTTAAACTGTTGACTTATTCGGTATATGTTTTCCGAAGACTGAGCTGAGAACATAGGTATTATCCATATTATCTAACACAGCGAGAATACTATTTCCTGCAAAATGCCGTTTAACTATCGCAACTTTTTCAGAAGTTGAGAAATTCATAATTATTTTATAAATTTATATACAAAATTACTCTATTTGGTACCTTCAATTTTTGTAAACAAAATGTGACATCGAAATTGACAATGACACAATCACATTTTTGCTGGTATTTTAATTGTAGCTTCTCTGGGTCGTATTATAAATTTTACTAATTTGAAGGCAGATTTTTGCAAACAACTTTTAAACGACTATTCCAAATGAAACGAAATTCTAGACAAAAATACAACTTTAACGCCTCTTCAAAAATGTCTAATACAGCTTTTGCATAAAATTATCTGGGGAGATAATGCCGTTTTCCGATGCACCACACGGTATAAAAATTTAAAAAAAAGAAAATATAAAATTCCACGATACCTAATAATATAATAATGAGAAAAGCTTTCGTATAATATAAACTCACTTTAGGGTAAATTAAGTTAATATTTTTAACTTTAATACCCATTAGCTTGTTTTTAAACAGGCTCGTTTCGGCGTAAATACGACAGAGAAAAGTTAATCCAAATCTCATATATGAAAAAGGGGAAAACGAATGAAAAAGGGGAATAAACGTTTTCCCTTTTCGGAAAATCTGCTTAAAGTATTTTGTTTTCGTTTTGTGTTTACTTTGGCTATTTACATTTATGCTTGATACCGTCTGGATGAAGAAAAGTTTGTTTCACTTTGTTACAACGTAATTAGGTGTGAGTGTTTTTTTTGTGAATATATGTTTAAAAAATTATTTGTTACTTCATTTTTTTGTTTTTTGTTTTCATTAGGAAAGTTATAATTGGCTTAGTTTTTTATATTTTTTTAGTGTTTCTCTTTTATTAAAGCTCAGAATAGCATAGTTGGATTTTTTGGAATTATGATCAAGGTTTTCTCTGCCCTGCTCTCTTATTTACTTCCAGGCAGAGTACGGCACTCTTTTCATTTCAATAAATAAAATAAGCAGTGGCGGCCCGTGGCTATTATTGTAGGGAGGTCAATATCTAAAAATATTGCGTTAATTTTTTTTAAGACGCGACCAAATTTAATTGGTTTCTTACAAGGTACTTGTACGTTTAGTTAAAGGAAAATAAATCTAAAAAGAGATACAAATTATGTTAAAATGAAACCTACCCTTACATTTTAAACAGGTGGTCTAGTACCATTTCACTAAAAATCCAGTCCATGTTCTTTAAACAAATTTTCCACGGTAGGAATTAAAAGACACTTAAATAATAATGTCACAAAAATATAAATACATATACAGGGTCCGGCAATAGTGCGTCGGGCATCTGTAGCTCCTAGAATAAAAAACTTGAGAATTTTGTTTAAGTGCAAACCTAAAGTATGCATCAGGATGTATTTCAGGAAAATATTTTAACTTCTATAGGGTGGCTCAAAAAAGTGTGAGTGGGCCTGGATGATTTTTTTAAATGGAATACCCTGTATATTATTGCATTTTTGGCTTCCTTTCAGATCACTTTACATAACCCTAAGATATGAATAAATATATTTCGATAGTTTCAGAGATATTAATAAATAAAAAAAATATATATATTTTTCAGTCCTTTTTAAAAAAATTATTAAAAATACAAGAACTGTTCTGAAATCAAAACTATGTTAGGTATTTACTTTAGATGGTCTATTCTTACTTTGCTATAAATATGGTAATCGTAAATCATACAGGATGTTCAATATTCTACGCCAAACTTTATAAAATATAAAATAATTTTTCTTTGTTTTTTTAAATGGAACACCCTCTATATTATTTTTTTATTAGATGGAGAATTAAAAAATGAACACTTTTTGTATTTAAAGTATTTCAAAATTTTTAATAGTTTTCCGGATACGCGCAGTATTATTTCATATGGCGCTTTCAATGGTAAAATACGAGAGAAAAATCATTGGGTGGCTTTGATAAAAATTTACTGTGGAAAATGCCATATGAAATTAAAACCACAAATATCTGCAGAAACCGTTAAAATACTCTAAATAAAAATGTTCATTTTAATCTCATCTATTGAAAAATAATATACAGGAGTGTTCCATTAAAAACAAAGAAAATTATTACCTCATTTTACTAGAAAGTTTATTTAGAAAATCCTAATATATTACGATTTTTCATATTATAGCAAAGAATGGCTATACAAACCATCTAAAATGAGAGTATAATATATAGTTTTGAGATTCAAGAATGCTCTATTTTAATAATACAAAAATGAGGCTGAAAAAATATATTTTGTTATTATTTAATATCTTTGAAACTATCGAATGCTATTTATTCATATCTTAGGGTTATGTAAAGTGATCTGAAACAAACTGAAAATAATGATAAGAATTCTATTAAAAAATCATCCTCACTGCCTGAAACTCCACTGAAGGATAAAATATTTCCTAAAAACTATCCTGGTACCTACACAGGTTTCACTATAAACAAAAAATGCTCTAATTCTAAGATAGATACCCGACGCACTATTACCTCAACTCTATTACATTTCTAAAAGTTTTATTTCACTTTTTTTATTTTAAGTTAATTCTTTCTTCCTAGGTTGTTTTATAATTTGAGTTTTTATAGAGACCCAAACTGCCCAAACGGCGAAATTTTTCCAGCGATATGACTGAAATCCTGTGATATATTTATATAGAAATAATGCACTCGATATTTCATCAACTATATTGATTCTCAACTAATAAACATTATTACAAATTACAATAATAATACGCTGGTTTCTAGACAAAGACAAAAACCGCCACTTTTTATAACGTCTGTCAGTAAACTGCCAAATACAAGTGTATATAAAGTTGACTACCTTAGAAATCCTTTTATGCATGACGCGGTCAATGGCCAATATAAACTATATCTATTGCACCTTAACCCATTATATTTTCTATACGTAGTATACCTTACCTTATTGGCGTCACGAGCCGCGACACTTGGAGTTTGGTTTGGTTTGGTGGTATGGACAAAATGAAATTTTGACCGGCAGTAGAGAAAATGGGTAAAATAAGCGAAAATTGCACAAATTGGGAATAGTTTTGAATATTTTAGGACGGAGGGAAAAAGTGATTTACAAAAAGTATAATTTAAATAAGTTTTTCTAATTTTCTCCTGATTTTTTTTGGGGGCATTGACCATTTCATGGTTAAGCCGCCACTGAAAATAAGTAGGGCTGGTTACAAATTTAGCACTTGATTTACATAACCTATTCTCCTCAAATTTTCCTATTAGTGCTTCTATAGGGCGCATCCGAGGTAAATCACAATAAAAAATCTTTTTAACCCAACGTTACATACGTTCCTTTATTTCATTTAAATTGTTAGTTATACAGTTTGCCAAAATATTACATTATATTACCTCTTCAACTTGGTTGAACAACCCTGAGTTGTTAGGTGTTACATAATATGATTTACGATAAATCAAATAATTTCAATAATGAAAAAAATATTAATATATTTTTTAAAACGCTTAGCAATTACTCACAGTTTAAAGAGAAAGCTCTGGCAATATTCTATTAAAAATTTATGAACGTTTTATGCGCGGGCAATAAAAATCCTGAATGCATCAAATAAGTATGAAAGGGAAAATGGCACGTTGTATAGAGGGTTATAGGGCTTTATTGCTCACTCGAATAATTGAATATAAGTGGATTTTGCCGATTCCATTTGAAATTCGCGTTTTTTTCTTTGCCCCTCGCGTTTAAGCAGGCTTCAGAACGGTTTTAATGGAAATCAGATCAAACTCACCATTTTTTTTCTATTTTTTCCTTTCTTTCTAGTTTCGAATAAAATGTTTTGACGGGAATTACCAAAATACAGTAAGTGATGTTCTGTATAATTATTGGTATTGAAGCTTTTACAGGATTATTTAGGTGTATTAGCATCAAATTTTGGTATTAATAGTCCGGTCGGGATATTAAATCCAGTGAGTTTTTTAGGGGATTTGGTCGCTACATTAAATTATATCAGTAGAAAAAAAAATAAAGGTGTAAAAAAATAAGATGTTTCCCCTCGGAAACGGTAGGTAGCTAAACGATCAGTAGGGGTTTTAGGAATAGAGCTAGTGGAGCTCTATATTCGCCCCATTTAAACTGTGTTTCGAAAACGCATAGTTTCCGAGATATTTAGTTTGAACGATTTGCTGTCGATTTTCTGGATATATCCCTTTGAAAAAAAAAATGAATTTAATTATTTATCAAATTGTGTTATACCATTTTTTACCTATATCTTCAAGTTTTGGTAGTAATTTTCTTATAATTTAGACCTCATTTATAAATATACCCATGGAATATTGACATTTTAGATTATTTTTAAAGATGTAACAAATTTTTAAAGAGTACAGATATTAATATTGTCGATAAAGTTGGTTTATTTCATTATAAAATAAAAAAAAAACTGTTTAAATATTTGTTAAAGGGGACCAATTAATATGATTCCAGTATTCAAACTACATTAATTGACTGTTTGCTTTGACTAATAATAATTGCGCCAAATACTAAAAAAAAATAATTTTTTATTTGTATTAGACAGTGTGGTAAAAAGTAACACATTAAAAATATTATTTCATTTTTTGACGATTGCTTATTTATAACAACAGGTACGCTCTGTATCATGTAAAAATAGTTTTAAATTGTAGCTCTAATAGTCCTTCAACGAACCCAAAACTTACAATTTGTAAAAATCTAATCGTTTAGCTACAATACTCCGTGTCGTATGTGGTGAACAACTCTGTATCACTAATTTCGTAAAATTTGTGTTTCCTAAAATTTACTTTTAATTGCATATTAAATGTTTACTTATATTAAACTTATTTTCTTTGTTGCAGGTAGGTGAAACCATTACCAAACACAGTGTTTAGATTCCATTTAGATCAATAAATTGTAAGTAAACGTTTATTAATTTCTTTTTCAGTATTTTTCAATTTTACATTTCTATTTTTTTACTAAAAAAATTTAGAACAAAAAGAAATAATTATCTTTTTTGCTTTAAATAATAGTAATTAAAGATAACATTTTCTGTGATAGAAGAACTCAACAGAGTAAGGTGCGAACCAATATAAGATTGTCTAAACTTCAGTTTCAATCGATTTACTTTTAGGTGAATGTCTCTGGAAATAGCTAAAGCAATTTGATTATTGTAGTCTATTAGTTTCTATTGATTGTATTTGGGAGTGAAAAAACAAGTTAAACAAATAAATGGCGGTAAGTGTATCAAAATTTTAGTTTATCATAAATTTAGGAAATGGTAAAAGTGGCTTAGAAGATTTTAAAATTTTATAAAATGCGCAAACATTTTTTCTACAATTTTTTTTTGAGGAATCTGGTATACTCGTAATAGGGGTAAAAGTTACAGTAAAAATCAGAAATCCAGTAAATATTAACAATAACTAAAAAAAAGGAAATGCTAAAAATTAGGCATTTCCTATTATACTCCTTGCTTAATCTTTTTATTCAAATTATGTCCACGGAAGATTGGGATACCCTTATTTCGGATATGAGATTAGTCAAAATAATCCCTACTACTAAAATTTTTAACAATCTTAATTTAATCCGTAGGTAATCCGAATAAAACCTGCTCCAACTTCTTTATTTAATTAAGGTTGTTGCAATGAAATTGTTAGGAAGGCCAGAAAAAAACGACCGTATTTTATTAAGTAATGACGCAGTAGCAATTAAGAAAACTTTTTATCGCGCCGGAAGTTTTAACTATTAAGATTTCCGACCACGGGCTGCGTAGTCGTATTTTTTCGTTCTTAGGCAACCCCCTGCACGGCCACTTCTGGGTCCAATTAAAACTTTTATAGAGCGCTTTATGTCCAGAAAAAAAACGAGTTTATATACTTTAACTGAAGTAGTTTATTAAATATTTTGAAAAGGTAATACGTACGCGAAACGCTTTTCTCTAATGATGCCGCTCAGTATTTTTATGGCTTTAAATCAGTATTCTCTGGAATCGTTGCAGAGAAATCGATATTTTTTTTATTTGGACTAATGATTTGGAATGACTGAGACTAATCCATTTGAAAGTTTTCGACATATTCATGTCATTTTGTACTTTACTCCTACGTGGACCATAGGTCTTCCATAAACGCTCTCCAGCGCCGGGTTATCGGTTTACTGTTTCGATCTCCTTTTTAATTGTCCTTTGTCATGTATGTCTTGGACGATCAGTTCCTCTACTGCCTTTGGATTCCACTCAATAGCTCTGCTAGCGATGTTGTTGCCACTTTGCCTTAAAGTGTAACCAATCCACCTCCATTTTCTCAGTTTGATCTCGTTATACACCTGCCTCTGGTTGGTTAAGCTCCGTCAATTCTGATTTCTGATGATATTTGGCTAGAATATTCTTGCAATTTTCCGCAGACAGCGGTTTAGTTCAGTCATCGGGGATCAAAGAAGGGCTCTGCTTGGAAAAAAGTCCGGAAGTTTTGAAACTTTGCAGGTTTTGGGGTCCTTAACTAAAATCCATAAAATGCACATTTCCAGACTTGCCGCCGCGCCGGCGGCGGCGCCACCATCTTGCCAAGATGACGCCCGAAATCGGTATTTTGTAAATATCTCGAAAACTATGCGTTTTTCGCAAAAATTTGAAGAGAGCAAAATTAAAGAGAATAAAAAAAATCTTCTCTCTACATGTATATTATTTCGTATATTTTTCATTTTATTGATTTTATGGAAAGTACTGTTCATTAAAATGTTGTATCCTATGTTATAGGGCTAGTTTCTCTCTACAATTTCCTGTCTCACAATGTACCTTTTGCGTCCGGGAAGGGTTTATAGTTTCAGAGTTGTCGATTTTCGAAAGAAATCAATACATGTAAGTAGAGGGAGATGGCCGATTCTGCGCCAGGCGGCGGCGGAGGAGGAGGCGTCATGTTACATCATCAGCTAGTTACATGTAAAATACGCTAATAAACGAGAATAAACGGGTTTAAACAGAAAACAACAGCTTTAAAACAGAAATAAACGGGTTTGAACAAAAAATGAACAGGTCTGTTGTAATAAGCTAAAAAGCAGTTCAAAGTAGTTTAAAAGCGGTTCAAAGCGGTTCAAACCAGTTTATTCTTGTTTATTAGCGTATTTTAACTGTTCTTACCTGATGACGTCACATGACGCCTCCTCCGCCGCCGCCGCCTGGCGCAGAATCGGCCATCTCCCTCTACTCAAGTATATTATTTCGTATATTATTAGTTATAAACCCTGTAAATCATACGAAATTGAGCTAAACCATGTGCACTAGTGCGGGGATTGTACTCATTACTTTCAAATATAATAAGTAACATTTCCTAATTCCATTTTTATAATTTTCTTGTCTACCATTCTATTGGAAAGATCGATGGAGAGCATTACTTGCCCCAGAGACGGTACAGTATCCATTAGCTAAACTAGAAAGGGAATGTGGGATATAAAGGGCACTTTGCCAAGGCGAAAAATAAGAGCAAGGTAATATCAGAGATAATGTAAGTTCTCCCGTCCATCGACTCTTTATATTTCTATTGTTAGTTGGTTGATGCGGAGGCGATATTCTCAAAATTATAATTGGAAAAAAGATAGGTATCCAGTTCAAAAGTAATTTTTAAAAGTTTTATTTCAGTTGTTAAAATTGTATGCAGCGTGTTACAAAAAAGCGTTGGGGAGATTCCCTCTTCCACAGATGCGAAAGAAAGCGACTGCATCGGAAACCGTTCGGCAAACTCGGCACGTCTATTGAGTGGTGTAAATACACCAGTCGTTTAGTCCGGAAACCCATGCTGTGTCGTATTCGCTTGCTGGAGTGACATAGTGCGTGGTTATATGTTTCTTTTTAAAAACGCGTGTAGGATTTTTGTTGAACTTTTGAACTGTTATTTCTAAGTTTTGGTAATTTGTATATCTTATTTAAAATGGGATACAAATGTGTTTATTTATAAGGAAAAAAAAGATATTTATAGTATAAAAAATTAATTTATTTAACAAAATTTAATAAAAATGTGACAAAATAGTTACCTTTCTATTGGTACTATCGGACTTTTTTCGACTATATAAATCTTTATTTGTAAACTTTAATACATAAAGTATTTTCAATCTAATAAATCATTTAATGATGTAAATAAGAGGAAATTTCTCACATGGGTGGTCAAATTTTATAGTTTTCATTATATCAAACAGCCTCTGAGAAATCTTTTCAACTCAAAATGCCTTTAATTATGTTTGACTGCATCATTAAAAAGGGTCTTCAAATACATCAATGTGATATTTGTCTAAAATTTGCAAAAGAATCCGAATCTCTGGATAACTCGAATTTTTTTACCCATTTAAAACCCTTTGATCATGAAAGTGGAAAAATTTGTTCATTTTATTTACAGGCTGGAAAAATTATTTATATTAAATTTTGATGAGTTTTGCACTGAAGAAAACATTCAGAGGCTGTTTGATATAATGAAAACTATAGAATTTGACCACCCATGTGAGAAATTTCCTCTTATTTACATC
Organism: Sitophilus oryzae; assembly: GCF_002938485.1. Lineage (NCBI taxonomy): Eukaryota > Metazoa > Arthropoda > Insecta > Coleoptera > Curculionidae > Sitophilus > Sitophilus oryzae. The sequence goes on along the minus strand of NW_022146732.1, from coordinate 5,949,047 downwards.
ATTAAATTATTTATTAGATTGAAAATATTTTATGCATTAAAGTTTACAAATAAAGATTTATATAGTCGAAAAAAGTCCGATAGAACCAATAGAAAAGTAACTATTTTGTCACATCTTTAATTAAATTTTGTTAAATAAATTAATTTTTTATACTATAAATATCTTTTTTTTTCCTAATCTCCTACGAACTGATATAATATGACGAGTAAACTATTAAATTACCGTGAGATTATATGCCTCGAATACATATTGGTGCAGATTATTTTCACCCAAACAAATAATAACCCAAACTATACATTGATGCGTATTGTCTATGAACTCTTTCTAAAGGTCACAGAAACCTGAACGCGGAATTCGGTGTTCTTTCGCATCTGTTACAGTTGATTTGTGCCTCTTCTTTTAATATTATAAAAAAGAGGTTTTAGTTGAAGTATAAAAAACCAAACATTCTTTTTTGTTGTATATTCTTCAATTCAATTTATATAAAATCTTATATCTCTATTTTCTTTATGTTTTTTTTTATATTTTGTTGTCTGCAGTATCTATATAAATTTGATTACTTAAGTAAATTACTTGGGTTTAATATCTTTAATGTTCCATTAAATATATTAGAAATCTTATACTCTTAAATAAAAGCAAAAAAAGAAGTTTTTGAATCAAAAATTACATTCATAGATACCTATGTATGTATAAATGATAGATTAACAAATATTTAGTTCATTAGTACACTCAGTGAAACCATTGTTAATACTATTGTCTTTAAATAAATATGTTAAAAATAAAGGTTCTAAACCCTCAAACTATATATTTTTGGAATTCAACTATACAGGGTGAGCTTTAAATAAGTGCGGATATTATATTTCGGTAGTACAGGGGTAGTATATATTTCGACCCCCGAAACACGATTATGTTTTTTTTGCGAAAATTTTTTTTGAAAATTTGGAATTTTTTGAAAAGTTTTTTGAAAATGTTTTTAATTTTTAATATTTAAAAAAAACATAATTTCTTAATAATATGGCAACTTGGATGGTAGATTAAATTTACAAGAAAGAAAATCCAGAAAAGATCCAGTGGTTATTAAAATTTAACCAAAAAAAAATTGTTGCAAATTTTCAAATAAAATAACTCCGTTATTTTGGACTTATTTGAAAGACGGTAAAGAGAAAATATGTTTCTTTTATCGAGATCTATCGGCCCCGAAAATATTTTCACTTATTTATGACTCACCCTGTATAAACAGAATTTTCCTGCAAAACTATATATCAGTTGAGTTATTGGTTTACCTATTTTAACCTCAATTCTAATATTTTCCTGCAACATCATGATAATGATCTAGTAAACGAGATATCGATATTCCTGTCTAAGCATCTTTATTTAAATTGGATTCAATCTAAGGATGTGTCGAATGTATCGATATATCAAAATATCGATGGTTTTCCTAAGTCGGTAATAAAAACCCTAACAAAATAATGAATAGACATACTTTATATTGAAACTATTGTCAATATATAGAAAGAAGCGAAAACAAGACTAACAATATAAAGGGTGAGCCTTATAAGGGCAAATATTTTTAGGGGTAGTATATTTCTCCCCCAGAAACACGATTATGAGTTTTTTTTCGCGATTTTTTTTTAAATCTGGAATCTGTCAGAGATAATGTAAAATCTTTTGAAAACATTTTTGGATTTTATTTAGTTTTTAGTTAAAAAACATAATTTCTTGATAATATGGCAACATAGGTAGTAGATTAAATTGACAAAAAAGAAAACCCAGAAGAGATCCAGCAGTTCTCAAAATCTAAGCAAAAAAATATTTTTTTTGGAAATTTTCAAAGTAAAATAACTTGGTTATTTTGGACTGTTTTATATGAAAAACGGTAAAGAGAAAATATGTTTCTTTTATCGAGATCTACCAGCCCTGAAAATGTTTGCACTTATTTAAGACTCACCCTGTATAAAACAACCCCTGAGTTCCCAACTAGCAAAGGAATATGATAGGGAGATGCGATATCCACAAAACTGTTTACAGTAGCACTAAAAAGACCACAAAACTGTTTACAGTAGCACAAAAGATTGAAAATAGATGGAGAATATCTTAACCATCTGAGATTCGCTGATGAATATTATAGCAAAATAAAATACTAAATCACCACAATACACCAAAATACTTTTACTTTTACACTGGACGCGCGTTTCGCTAACCATGTTAGCATCATCAGCAGATGATTATAAAGTAAAGTACAATCTACAAGTTGAGCATTTATATACTCGCTCAGTGGGCACCGAGTGGGCGTGGCAAAATCTAGCTAACCGAGTCAAAGCCCACTGAGCGTAACAGTTAGATTTCCGCCACTAGAGTAGTAGGAACAAAGGACTTGAAGGAATCGGACCGTTGTCTCTGTTCATACTATCTTTACATTTATTAATTCTGATGCTTTCATATTGCCTATAATTTGAGACTTGTTTAATTAATTTTAAATTATTAAGATCTATACAATGTTCTTTATCAACAATATGTTCGGCAACGCAAGATTTATCCGGTCTACCATATCTTATCTGAGCTAAATGTTCTTTAAATCTAGTTAATATTGATCTTCTAGTTTGCCCAACATATTTCTGATTACAATCTTTACAAGATATTTATACAAATACCCGAACTTTCCAGTGGAGGTGTTTTATCCTTTGGATTACCTAATAATTGTTGTAATTTATTATTAGCACTATACACAAGTTTATAATTAACATTCTTAAAAATTCCTTTTAGACCACGGGATAACTCTCTATCAAACGGTATTGAAAAATATTTAGACGTATCTTTCTCCACATGAAAAGTGGAATTTTTAGTCATTTAATCAATGCGTATTTATGGCGAGCCAAAAAAAAACTAACATATAGAATTTTTTGGTTAAAATGAACTAATAACCGAGAAAAATATATCCCCGGAAGGTAGGATTTTTAGCTCAATTTTAAAAGGTGTCAGTGAGCATTCAAAGTTTTCCATAAAGAACACGTAAAAAATCTTTTCCAATTAAAAGTACCATAAATTTGAAACGGTTTACGATAAAAAAATACGTCGCGGATTCTTGTAGAGCATAAAATTTCCTGAAAAATCTATCTTAAAGTTAACTACTATAGTTAATGTAGTTTACATTACTATAGTTAATGTAGTTTACATATGGTACTTTTAATGAAAGAAAAACTTTGAATGTTCACCGACACCTTTTAAAATTGAGCTAAAAATCCTGCCTTCCGGGAATATTTTCTTTTCGGTTATTAGGTTCACTTTAACCCATAAATTCCATAGGTTAAATTTTTTTGGTTCACCCTAATGTATCTATACTATCTATACATGCAAGACTTGGACCGACAAAAAGAAAGACCGTCAAAAGATCCAGGTAACAGATGTCATTCACAGAATCAGATCTCCCAAGTGACAATGGATAGGACACCTGGCAAGAAGAACTGACAACAGATGGACATGCAAAATAAGTTCATTATAACAAAACATTTGGGCATTTTTTGTAAATATCTGAAAAGCTTTGTTTTTGAAGCAATTTTTGAATTTCTAAAGGAGGAGAGCTTCAAAATATCGATATTCATTGACATTCCTAAATCAAACAATCCCTTGTAACTCGTATCTATTAGCGAAAACATTTTGATAGGTAGTTTACGTTCGTTTTCTTGTTTTCTTTTCTTAATTGGAAAGCGTTTAGAAATAACGAAAGGAGTTTTAGTCTTACCCTTGATTATGTATAAATAGATATACAATGAGGGCTTAGTAAAATCCTGTCTTATAGATGGCGCCTTGCCCGTTTTGCATTTTTGTATTCCCCTACGATTTTCTTTGAGGGGAATCCGTTAAACCCGCCCATCGTTCAAAAATGGAAGGGCGCGAGGTCACATCTATTGGGCTACTTATTAGCACGTTTTACGCATGTTTTACGAAAATAGCTTTATCCTTGTTTGTTTCAACTGTGACAAGAAAAAAGGAAAAAAAGTCATATTCGTTTCTAAATTCCGCAGTTTTGTTTATCTTTCTCGACTTCTGATTTCGTTTCGTTTAGGTTATGTCTTAAAAAATAATTATTTATAAGCTTTTGATTTGAAATATACCTTAATGCATATCTAAATAATTAAAAAAATCAATTTTTTGTCCCTCACGAAGACACGAAACAGTATTTTTGAATATTTGGATTACAAACTATTATTTTATGAGTTTTATGTGTTGTGTTTACGTGATGTGTAATGTGTATTTTGTACCTGCTGGATAATATTTTGAAACATATTTAATTAAACAAAAAGCATCTGTATTACAGGTGAGTAAATACTGTTCATATTTATTTCTAAATTCATATAAATTTGTTTGAAATCACTTGGTTTTTAGAGTTTTTATCTTAGAGTTTTACCTCATAGAGAGTCTGAGATAAGTTTAATAATAAACATTAAATTTTATAGATGGATAGATAGATTAAACGATAATGGTCAGTTGACTTAAAAAATTTAAAAAATACTGATTTTATGCTATAAATTATGTTTCATTTCTTACTTTTGCTTTTTTGGAACTGTCAGATATATTGTGCATTTTATAATTTTCTTAATTAATAACGTAAAAATATTGTTTATCTACAGTCGACCCTGTGTTTAGATAAAGCTTCATATCAGATTTCCTATTTTATATTTTCACTCAAATCATATTTTTGTAAAATAGGTATACTTGCATGCAAAAGTAGCGTAAATTTGACAGGGAGGTATTTTTATAGATATACAGGATGAGTCATAAATTTAAATACATACTAACTTTAGAGTTGTATACTTTGTCAAAAGAAAGGCTATATTTTTTATTTTTTCTTGGTGAATTTGTCAAAAAATTGTCATTCCAGAAAATACTATAATGTCGTAATCATATAGAGTTCATTTTGACCATTTTTGGATTAAATTTTTTTTGTTTATATAATAAAATATATATTTAAAGCCCTTTCTAAGTTAAAAATAAGTAATATGGAAGTTTTTTACTGGAACTAATTTAAGGTAATGTTCTCTTCATATAATTATATAAAAATATGTTAAATTCCTAAATTATTTATATGATTAAATTTTTCATTTTATATTATTTTTTTTGTATTATATACAGGATGAGTCAATTGAAACTAGATATTATATTTTTCTTTGCTATTTCAAATGGAACACTTTATTTTATATCATAAATCAACAAATCTTTTTATCCAACTTTTGTTTTGTTAAGATCTATATCCCAAATTAATAGTTATTGAATTGTTCTCAATAATTGTCTCTCTTTGAGAATAAACATGATTTGTTTTTTGCAATTTTTATTAGTAGGTTTGTCGTTAAAAGTGATGTATCTACATATTTATCAGCGACAAAAATTAAGAATTAGATGCCTAAAATAATTTCCTAATTATTTTTTACTTGGCGTATCAGTAAACATTATTTATTTTATCGCTGCAGGCTGAAAATAATTATGTATTCCAAAAAGGACATTACTGTATAAATATCGATTATTTGGATTTAAAATTATTATTTTCAAAATAAAGTTGGAAAAACTACGTTTATGTCATAAAATGTGGAGTTCTCTTTGAAATAATCGAGAAAACCCAACATCTGGTTTTGACGCCACCAAGTATATATCATGCATTATAGTTGATTGATACTGCAATTTATTATACATACGTAGTTTTGTTTGTTGAAAATGAAACTTTCTAAAAAGTATTCCTGAATTAAAACATATTAAGAATTTCCTACATTATAATTTTGAAAGACGTTTGAGTGGGCAGACAATTTGGTCTAAAATAATCATATGTCTAAAAAAATTAGTCTAAAATAATCAAAAACCACTTAACACATATAACTCGCTTTTAAAAAATCTAAAAGAAATAAGTTTGTTTATTAATAATTCATATAATAAAATATGAATATATATTTTATTAAATTATTATAGGTGTGACTGCTAAGTGGTCGTACTCGCCACTTTAACCAACCATTGGTGGGACCATGGTAGGACCTTTAGAGATTATAATGCGAATTTTTCATACCATGTAAATCTATATACATATATTAATAAATGCGTTTGTTTTATTAAATTTGTTTTCTTATACGGTGAGCGAAAAAAAAACGGCGTCTATTTGTTTACATTACAAATATATGACATCGATATTCATTTCTAAGCCACCTCTGACGCCGTGTTTTTTTTATCGTATGGTATACACAATTACACATATCCCTTATCCTTTAAATCCGATTTATTTCTAATCTAATAATTATAAAAATAAGATACCTGATTGATTCTTCCGAAATATTATAAAATGAGATATCAGGGAAATAAATAAAAGTTAATTATCTCGTTTGTTTTGGGAATTCAAAAAGAGAATCTTTGATAGACACAGTTCAAATATTATTTTTGAGTATAATGGGTGCTTCAAAAAATGTGGCGGATATAATGTAACATGTTTTTAATGCAAACTCTTATTTATAACTTTTATTTTATTTTCGATTCTGCCTACAATTTTGTAACTTTTTTTATAAATAACGTTAGTATTTGCAAAAAAAATTATTCTATGTTACGCATAAGTGTCAGTTGTTTCCGAAGTTGGGCTACACAAATTTGGTAGGAGTGTTTTTACAGAGGTGAAGAAAAAGATATATGTAAAAATACTTGGAGTTAGATGCTACACTTTGTTCAAACAGTTTTTTGGCTGATCCTATATTTTATTATTTTTTTCTAGTGAATTTACAAAACCTTTCAACATTTGTTAAGAAAGTATATTAAGTACATCTATACTCTATACAGCTTGCAATCTGTTCTGAATTTTTCAATTTTTATCCTTCTTTTACTTCATTTACACTATAACAAGTTTTGCCATGACAAAACAAAAATTATTTATTATTAAGCATTAAAGTAATTTATATAGTTATATGACATTGTCGTGATCCTGGATTGGACCACCGTCGTCACCAATCTTGTAGTCGCTGCCACCAAATGTTGTAGTTCTCTATTTGACTCGTATCACCACTTGTTGGGAATGTTATTCTTTATTTTTTTTATAATTAAATTCTTACTAAGTTGTTATTACTTTTTTATTTTTAAACTTTTAATACAAAATATAAATTTAGCAGTATTACGTCTATGAAAATTTTTTATGAATGTCCCCGGTCCTTCTGTGACTGTAAAGCTTTTATGAGAATGCCCTCTCCGAAAATCCACGGAGGCGTACCTACTATTTCTTAATAATATTTTTCTAGGTAGGTTTGCAAAGGGACAAACATGACCATTTCTTAAGTAAATAGAAACCAGACATCGCGTCTGAAAGTAAACGAATTACAAAAGGAAAACTAAAATGATGCAACTATTTATGACTATTTCTTCCAAATTTCATCTTAAGGTAATGGTTCTGTTTATTTGCATCACCCATCTTTCTGAGAAGAATAATAATGTTGATGGTATTTTTCGTACCTTAAATTCTTTAGGCATAGCCGTAGAATAAGGGTAAAAATAATATTTTATACAATTTGTCGAATATACATATACATATAACCATATTAAATGTATGTTCACAACACCTCCCCCCTTAATGAGAGATTTCATGAGGTGAAAGTGATATGAAATCTCAAAACAAATGTTTATATAATTAATTAGTATAACTCAGATGGAAATGAATAAAAGTACATATATAAAAGTATTATACAAGTCTTAACTACTAATTATAACTAACTTACATTCTAACTTAACTAACATTTTTTTTTATAACTATTGCAGATTTAAAAATGTATCAAATGCGGAAATTATTTTTCTTTTAATGGTCGCCTTGATGGTACATACCCAATGGGTCTGCGCGAGGGCGCCTGTAAATTAACATTCTCTTCTTCGGAGTTTTCATAGTTACCTACATTTTCAGAGTTTTGGCTAATATTACGATTATAATGAGCAACATATCTATCACTATTTCTAGAAGATGGTTCCACAGACTGATTAACTCTAATGCATAAGTTTGGAATAATTCCGCAACAGGCTGTCTTGTTAGTACATTTTGTATACAATTTATAAATAATAAAAATAATAGCAAGAAGAGCTAAGATATAGGCAATTACAGATGCTGGAAATGTATAATTGTTTACAAGTTTCCTTTTTAGAATTTCATCACCTAACTTTTCAATATCTTCTAGCTTATGGCTCGCTACATTAAGTTCGGGGATGTGCTTTGTTAATTTCCTATAATGTTCGTTGAGAAATATTTCACTAATGTTTATTTTTTCTTCCTTTATCCTTTCGCAACAATTATCACTAATGTCGAATGGTGGAATAAAATCACTTGAAATATTGGACTGGACTGTATTTCCATGAGGGATTAGCATTGATGATGCGCTATAAGCTTTACATTGTTTACCTATAGTGACACTACCGCAATTTTTTAGTATTACATCTACGTGATTTTTTTTATTATTACATGATATCGTAAGAGTTTCTGGATGAGGAACTGCAAATAACCAAGTGTTACTGGTTTGTAGTTGAATAAAAATTGCTCTATCTGACTGAATTATACGTTTGTCACAGATATCAGGTATGATATTTGTGAATTGCAATAATTTAACTTCGCAATTATCTGCCAAATGAGCAAGAGAAACTGGTTTTTGTTGCTTGCAAATAAATTTATTTTCTATAATTTTTAAACAAGTATTAAATTCTATTTCCGACAGTGTAATAAACTGCTGTTTGCTTTCGTCAATTGCTATATATTTAGATGAGGGTTGAATTAATATAAACTGGTTATTTGACATTAATTTTGGAAAGGGTGATATTTTATAAATATAGAATAAATTTGTTTCAATTAAAGGGATGTTTATAATATATATTAATCGTTTGTTTTCGAAATAAACTTGCAACTCGATAACATTTAGAATGAGATTTGCATTGAGCGGATCTAATGGTACAGGAAATTCTAATCCATGAGGTAGAGATTCGGACACATCTTTTAATTCGTTAATTAACCTTAATGGCGTTAATATTGAGGGGTGTAAAACTCCCTTTCTTGCTACTAAAATAGCATTCGTAATCGTCATGATTTCTAATTGTAATTGATTTAGCATCATATTTAAAATAGTGACGTGTTCTTCTATGCCGGTTTTTATATATAGAAAATGAAAATTTTCTTTGACTTTGCTTAATTCATCGCTAATCTTTTTTATATTATTTTTTAATAAATTTTCGTTAAAATCTAAAGTTCCAATAGTATTATTGAAATTAATTATTGTTGATTGAACAATTTTTGTTTGTTCTTTTAAAAGTTGAAGGACTGAAGTTTCGTCTTTATTCATTTGTGAAATTTTATCATTATAGTATTTAGCATCTTCTTCATCTAAAACGCCGAATAAAACTTTAGTTGCTTTTCCTACAATATTGAACCAACCTCGTTTTTGTCTACTTTCTGATAAATGACTATGACCGATCAATTCGTGTAAGACTTCTAGTTCTTTTTCAATTTTTTCGAAAGTGTATTTAGAACTTTTCAAAAATAACTGACAAATATAATAGTGATATTGAGCATTCTCATTATTGCATAAATCTGTAGTATACTTACGGTAATTCTTTAATGATAATAACTTATTACTAATATTTTCTAATTCTACAAAAGTTACTAGTTTCCATTTGTTATTAAAAAACCTTAGTTCGCCCAGGTGCTCAAAGTGTATTCCAGGGTTCAAGTCATAAGTGGTTATATTGTATTCTGAGTGGACTACTGCTAGGATACTGGTAATTATTATAAATAAATTAACCCTAAAACAAAATATATATACTAATAATAAGCTAATTAAAATTTATTAATTCTAGTTTTTATAATCTATATATACTGATTATGTTTAGTTTTAATAATAAAAATATTTTAATCTATTTGCATGAATAGTTTGTTTATTTTTTCCTTTTTGAATTGTATAATTTACATCTGATTTTTTTTATAATGGTATATGGACCAATCCATAAGGCGGAAAGTTTTTTACTTCTGCCACGTCGAACTGATTCGTCGTAAAGTAACACTTTGTCACCAATTTCGAATATTCTGGTATAACTGTTTTTATCGTAATTATTTTTTGATATGTTTTTACATTTTAATAAGTTTTCTTTAGCTAATTGATTAGAATGTTGCATTTTTTGTTTAAGATTGTTTATGAAATCATCATAAGTATAATTGACTTTAGGTGGTTGTTTAACTGATGTTGGTAATGTAGGAATATGTCCGAATAAAAGTTCAAATGGAGAAAATTGTGTAGCAGTGTGAGGTGTAGTATTATATGTAAATGTTGCATAGGGAATCCAATTATCCCAGTCTGTTTGAGATGTCTTAATGAAGTGTCTTAAATATTCTTCTAGAACTTTATGAGAGCGTTCTAGTGCTCCGTTTGACTCTGGGTGATAACTTGTTGTTTGGATCTTTTTTATCTTTAAAAACTTGCAAGTACTTTTAAAAATATCACTTAAAAAATTTGACCCCTGATCTGTGACTAGCATGTCAGGTATTCCGTAAATGCATATAATATTCGTTACAAAATGATGCGCTACAGTTACAGCTTCTTGATTTCTCATAGGTATATTAATTATATATTTTGTTAAATCATCCTGAAAGGTTAATATGTATTTGTGACCATTTTCGGTTTCTGGTAGTGGTCCAACTATATCTAAAAAACATTTTTCGAACGGTTTTGATGCCGTGGTCGTAATTACCATAGGCATTTTTGTTTTTCGAGACTGTTTATTTTTTTGACAAAGTTCACATTTTTTTATAAACTCTTTTATGTCTTTTTTCATACCTTTCCATGTATATAATTGAGATAATTTTTTATATGTGCGGGATGACCCTTGATGACCTCCTAATGGACAATTGTGATTTTCATTTAATAATACAACTTTTTCAGCATCTGAGGGGTTGATAAGACTGTTGTTAAATATTGTAATTTCTGAATAGAGGTCTTTAAAAATATATCTTATCATAGGAAGAACGATTTCCCATTTGACTAATGAGTTGTAATGATATTTTATAAATGATAGTTCGGTTTTTTCGTTGGATATAATATTTCGTAAAGTTAGTAAGCAAGACCAAATATTTTCATAATTAATATCACTGAATGTATTTTCGTTGTCTGTTAATAGAAATATATTACAATTATTTTGTTGATACTGAAAAACTGACGGCATGTCTAAAGGATTTGTGTTATCGTAATGTTCTAAAAATGTATTAATTTGTTTATTTTTTTCTAGAATTTTAAAGTCGTTTTTGTTGAATAATTTTGGCAAAAATAAAACTATAGGTATAAGTTGTGGTGTTTCAAACAGATTTGTGTTTTTTTCTTTGACTTTGGAATTAATAATTATATGGCTTTCGAGATGTGTTTTAAAATTATCATAATTGGTAATAATAGAATTGACATTTGTTGTGCTAACTATTCTACTCAATGCATCAGCATTTGTATTAATCTTTCCAGCTTTATAAATTATTTCATAGTCATATTCTTCAAGTTTTATTCTAAAACGCGTCAAACGAGAACCAGGGTCTTTGATATTAAATATATAGAGTAGGGGTTTGTGATCTGTAACAATTTTAAATCTTGTGCCAAAAATATATGGACGGAAATGTTTTACTGCCCAGACGATTGCAGTTAGCTCTTTTTCTGAAGTTGAATAATTTTGTTCTGCTTTATTTAGAGTTCTACTAGCAAACGCTATTGGACGATCATGATTAACCTTACCCTGCGATAAAATTGCTCCTACTGCGAAATTACTCGCATCTGTTGTTATAATAAATTCTTTGGTAAAATCTGGGTATTGGAGAACAGGTGGAAAAGTTATACTATCTTTAAGAATTTGGAAAGAATTTTCGCATTTTATACCCCAATTAAAAACAGAATCTTTTTTTAATAATTCGGTTAAAGGTTTAGCAATTTTAGCGAAATTTTTGATAAATTTCCTATAATATCCTACAAGCCCTAAAAAAGATTTTATATCTTTAGGATTTTTAGGTTGCGGAAAGTTTGTTACACATTGAATTTTTGATGGATCTGGTTTAATGCCGTTTTCTGTAATAATGTGACCTAAGTATAAACATTCTTTTCGTAAAAACTGACACTTCGAAGGTTGAAGTTTTAAATTATGTTGTCTAAATCTTTGAAAAACTTCAATTAATCTATCGTTATGTTCATTTAAGTTGTTTGCATAAATTACTATATCATCTAAATAAATAAAGCATTTCATACCATTAAGACCGCTTAAAACTGTGTTCATGAGTCTTTGAAATGTGGCGGGAGCTCCTTTTAAACCGAAAGGCATTCTGTTATAAACGTAATGTCCTGTATTAGTGCTAAAAGCGGTTTTATTTTTATCTTTTTCGTCCATTTCTACCTGATGAAATCCACTAGTAAGATCTAAGGTAGTAAAATAATGAGATTTTCCTAACTGGTCTAAAATTTCTGCTATATTAGGTAGAGGATATGCGTTTCCAATGGTAATTTCATTTAACTTTCGAAAATCAACGCATACTCTAAATTTAGGTGATAATGGGTCGCTTTTCTTAGGAACAACTAGTAAAGGACTATTCCAAGGACTGTCCGAAGCGGAAATTACCCCGTCTTTTAACATTTGCTCAGTTTGTTCATTAATTATTTCTTTATGTTTGAAAGGCAATCTATAAGGTTTTACGTTAATAGGACCTTTATTACTTTCTGTCGGTATAGTGTGTTTTATTGTGTTGGTGCTTGTTAGTTTATCGCCTTCTAAGTAAAAAATATCGTTAAAATCTCTACAAATATCTAATACTGAATTAGTTTCTTCTTCATTTAATTGGTCTAGATTAATTTCTTTTCTTATTTTAGCAAAACGATCGATAATGTCATAATTATATGTTTCTATAAATTCGTACTCATTAAAAGAAATAGGTTCGACATTCACTCTAGGTGTATGGATAGTTTGAGCTTCATTAGAAATATTTAATATGCTAACTAAACATTTATAGTTCTGGACTTTTGTTAGGCTTGACCCTAGATATAAATGTTCGGATAATTGTTTTGAAACTACTATGCCTTCGGACGAAGATAAATTAGCTAGAGCAGGTACAATAATTTGACATCTCGCGGGAATTATTGTAGTTGCTTCTGACGGCAAAATTTTAAAAAAATTGTCTTCAAAATTAATGACTCCGTCTTCGTAATTTATTTTGGCTTTATACTTTTGCAAAAAATCGCGTCCTAATAGTCCATCACTTTTAATCGGTATACTATCTGGCACAATGTGAAAAGGATGAGTTATTGCTTTGTTATTGTTTAATTTAATTGGGATGTTACAAACACCTTTAGTAAATACAGGTTCTTTACTTATACCTTTTAATTCTATAATGCAAGTTTTATTTAATTTTAGATTATTTTGTAATAAGATACATTCTTTCAATAAAGATATATCTGCCCCTGTATCTAATAAAAGATGTAATTCTTTATCTTTTATATCTAAAGAAGGGATTTTAATTATCTCTAATTGTTGGTAACTATCGGAAAATAATACTGATTTATGCGGTATGTCAATTAAGTTTTGCTCAATTTTAATTTTATTTTTATGCTCAGGTAGTGTGTAATTCATAGAACAGCTATTATCTAATTTTAAGAAGCGCTTAATCGGCTGCTCGCGACCAAGGCTTCGCTCTCGTTTCCCGAAAAATTTTGAGATGTGCTCGGTTCTGAAAAATAATTATCTGCTGAATTGATTAACGACTGAGAATTTATAGTTTGAATTTGTTGTGGTGATCTATTATTTGAACTATTAAAATTGGTAGTACTGGATTCATTATTGTAATTAGAAAAATTTTGAGATTGTTGAGGTATCGAAACATTTTGCTGCCGTTGAGGAACTTGTGAGTTATTAAAATTTCTTGGATTCTGAGAATATCTATTATTGTAATTTGAACGAGGATTATTACTGTTATAATTGTTACCATAATTACGATTATAATTACGCACGTCGTTGTTCTGATTAAAATTTTGATTGTTGTAGTTTCGATTAGTGAAACGTCCTTGATTATATTGTACTGTATTTACGTCTTGTCTATTTGAAAAATTATTATTGCTATTAAAATTTTGCGGTGGGCGTGTCTGATTATTGCTAGGTACATTTCTATTATATGAGTTACTATTTTGTTCGTATTGCCTAAGCTGTCTACACTGTGATGTTAAATGATTATTTTTAAAACAAAATAAACAGGAATTATTAGAAGAATGATTATTTAATTGTCTATTTCCACGCTCTACAAAACCTATATTTTTAAAATGCGAGTTTTTAAACCTGTCATTATTCTCAAGTTCCATTTCAATTGCTAATGATAAAGCTTTATCTAAATATGTAGTATTTTCGGCAATAATACGCATTTGAATTTTTTCATCGTTGAGTCCTTTTCTAAAAGTATTGACTAAAATGGAGTTTAAATTTTCTATTAAAACAGTAGCTTCGTTATTTGCATAATTTAAGTGACACGTTTCTTTATATTTATTAAAGAGAATTTGTAATCTATCGCCATATTCTTTTACAGTTTCCAAAAAATGTTGCTTTATATTCATTATTTGTGTTAGAAAAATGCGATGGTGGTGTTTTATCAGTAAGTGCTCTAATAAGAAATCTTTTAGTTCTTCCCAATTTTGAAACTGTTTATATTGTGTTACCTCTTGTGCCTTCCTTTTAATTTAGTACCAAAAATTAAATCTACTAGTAATTCTTTTTTGATCCACTTTGACAATTTTTAATATTGAATCACAATTTTTAAGAAAAAATTGGAGTGAATTTGCGTCACCCTGACCATCAAATGAATTTATTAAATCTCAGAACATCAGTTGCGTCTTTACCTCCTGCCATTATTATATTTTATTAATGATTTATTACTTTAGTTTAAGAATTATTATTTATTTTAGATAGATGTATTTTAGTTTGAAGAGAGAAAAAAAATATTTACGAATATTTAGCGATATTTTTTTTTTTTTTTTTTTGTTATTTGCAGCCCAGAATTATTATTGTCTTAACTTAAATCTAACTAACTAAAATCAGAAGAAAAACAGTAGCGTCACAATACAGTAAACAAATGAAAGACTTACCCCGTCATCATCTGGTGAAAACAAAAGCTTCCCTGGAGACTTGCTGCTGCGTCTGGCGCTCCTTCAGTGTCCCCAATGTCTACGTCTCGTGTCGGGCTTTGCTGCTTCTTGGTGCACCTTCAAGAACTGCCCGTTGCCTCTATCTTCTTCAAAAACTGGTAGGTTTTCTGCTGCGTCTGGCGCACCTTCAGGAAACCTTGGTAGTTTTTACCGCTGCCACCAATGTCGTGATCCTGGATTGGACCACCGTCGTCACCAATCTTGTAGTCGCTGCCACCAAATGTTGTAGTTCTCTATTTGACTCGTATCACCACTTGTTGGGAATGTTATTCTTTATTTTTTTATAATTAAATTCTTACTAAGTTGTTATTACTTTTTTATTTTTAAACTTTTAATACAAAATATAAATTTAGCAGTATTACGTCTTATGAAAAATTTTTTATGAATGTCCCCTGGTCCCTTCTGTGACCGTGCTTTTATGAGAATGCCCTCTCCGAAAATCCACGGGCGTACCTACTATTTCTTAATAATATTTTCAGGTAGGTTTGCAAGGGACAAACATGACCATTTCTTAAGTAAATAGAAACCAGACATCGCGTCTGAAAGTAAACAGAATTACAAAGGAAAACTAAAAATGATGCAACTATTTATGACTATTTCTTCCAAATTTCATCTTTAAGGTAATGGTTCTGTTTATTTGCATCACCCATCTTTCTGAGAAGAATAATAATGTTGATGGTATTTTTCGTACCTTAAATTCTTTAGGCATAGCCGTAGAATAAGGGTAAAAATAATATTTTATACAATTTGTCGAATATACATATACATATAACCATATTAAATGTATGTTCACAACAACATTATTAATAGAAATTGAAGAATTTTGTAAAATCTATCAGAAAGAAATATAATATACCGGGTGTTTTTCAAAAGTGGCTTGATTGACGTATTCAATTAGTTTCGGTTATTTCTTGTTTCACCGGAAATGACTACAACTTGGTTTTTAAATGGCACCGTCCTTAGGCACCGTCGGTATTTTTTTACTTTATTTGACAGAATATGGCACTGTGAATAGAATAATTTAATGTCAACTTTTGACATATTTACTTAAAAAATTGTATTTTAAATTACAATCTAGAGTGCCATGATAAAAAACAACATGTAACCGGTCGTAAAGGTAACGACAGTTTGACTCGATATACGAAGTGTGTGGTACCAAATTACCTATTTACCAGGTACCAAAAAAGGAAAAGACACAAAAAAATATTAGACGATCAAATAAATTTTTCCGAAGCTCCTTGATTAAAATTAATGGTTTTAACACAGCCATGACACTAGATTGAATTTTAAAATGCTATTTTTTTTAATTGAAAATGTCAAAAAGTTGACATATGATATATGTCATTCTATTCAGAATGTCATTTTCTATCAAATAAAGTATAAAAATACCGAGGGTACCCATTTAAAAATCAAATGTACTCGTGCATATACATTTCATTTGGTGAAACAGGAAGTAACCGAAACTAACGGAATACGAATCAATCTCGATTTATGTTATATACCTACTAACATTCCGAATTTGATAAACCCCGAATTTAATTTTTTTATCTGAAAAAATAACAAAAGTTATAGAGGTGAACCGCTTTTGAAAAAACACTCAGTATAGGCTGCGTCATTGAAAGAATCTGCAGATATTTTTCTATTTTAAATACGTAGTCGAATTTCAAAAATATATATTGAACACCCTGTAGCATCTACCTTAAATATCTACATATAAATATCTAATATTTATATCAACAACAACCAATAATTCGACAAAAAACTTTTTGTTGAATTATTTAGTTGTTGTTTTTTTTTTTTTTTTTTATTCTTTTTTTTTTTCTTCAATAAAGACGATTATTATTATTATTATTATTATTTTTTTTTCTTCATCAACAAATTGAAATATTATAAAACTAGTTTTAGCTTACACCATTATACAAGAAATATACGTAAAAAAAGTAATAGAATTTTACGCAGAATCTAAAATAAAATAGGATGTTACATTTAAAAAAAAACATTATGTTAAATCCGCCACACTTTTTACAAAGTTACAGACGTAGGTAGGTATAGTTTCATATTATATTCTTTAATTATCCATCTAAAAATAAAATATTTATATACCTAATATCATACTTTAGTATCCAACAAGTGGCCATGAAAATCAAAATAAATATAAATCCATGTCCAAAAATATAAAATGTAAATAACGCTTTGAGGTATAAATTCGGTTCGAATCAGATAAGATATTTTATTCTTTACCGAGAATTAAATTCGAAGAGTTCCTAGTCCCTACTTCTTTGCCAAATTCAATAGTCTCCGCCCCTTTTTACGTTTTAATTTCTGCCACCAGTTGGCAGCATCGACTTATACAGGCACATTGACTAACTATTAATATATAAACAAGGGTCTTACTAAGCGCTAAATTCGCGTTTCGAGCGGCCGTTCTTCAAATTAAATCTTCTTTTGGTGAATAGAGATTTAAGTGAGTAAAGTTGGTCTTGATTTGCACAAATAAATTAGAATGCGACTGTTGTAGTAAATGAATAAGCGACGTTGAGAGACTAAAAAGTGTGAGTACTAAAAAAGTGTTATTTTTCAAAAATACTGAGTTAGTTTTAAAATATTACAAAAATTTGAATTTTTTGAAACATTTTTTGGAACTTTTTTTAATTCTTAGTTAAAAACATGATTTCTTGATAATATGGCAACATAGGTAGTAGATTAAATTTACAAGAAATTAAACCCAGAAAAGATCGGTTTTCAAAATTTAAGAAAAATAAAGCCGTTAAAGTAGTACTTTCGTCTAGAATTTTGTTTTATTTCCAATCGGCATTTAAACATTATTTGCAAAAATCTACTGTCAAATTACTAAAATTTTATATTACGATCCAGAGAAAGCTACAATTACAATACCTGCAAAAATATGATTTTGTCATTGTCAAATTCGATGTCATTTTTTGTGTTTACAAGAATTTATGTGATTTGGAAAGGATGATTATTTTTTCTGAATTGGAATGATCATCTACAAAAGAATTAGTTGAACTCAGTTTATATAGTTTTCACGGAATATGACTTGATTGCAGTTCATTACTCGATCACTTGCAGGCCTCGCTCATACCACGCACGTCCACAATTATTTAATTTACGGCAGGCAAAACAATTTCCTTTTTACTTTTGTTTTTCTCTACTTTCGATATTTCGAAATTAGAAAAAATACACAGCTAAAGGCCAGAAAATATTATTTATTAATATTTTTTATTGTCATAAATGCAAATATAAGTATAAATTTTCACACAAGATATCACAATGTCTCTCTGTCATAATATAGCCGTTCCACTGTACGGCGCACAGTGGTGTGAAACTGATAATATAACGAAAAAACCCTATATTTCCTAAACCGTTAATCCAATTGAAAGTTGAACTTCTTGTATCAAAGTTGAACTTCTTGTATTTTCTGAACTATTGAAGGCGTTTTGAATTGCTAGCCAGATTCTAAAACGCCTTTTTGTCGAATTATTGGCCAATGCCCATAATACAGGGTATAACAAAAATGCGTGCATTTTTTACAAAATTTTAAGTGACCTCCATTTTGTGGGGTATGGAGGATTTCCATTATTTGTGGGTATTTTAAAAGAGCTGTTAAAACTTCGAGACATTTTTGAGTTTTTTTGGGGTATCGCTCTCCATTGCGATGTTTTCCTTTTTTTATAATTTTCGGTAAGGTTTTAATTCTAATAAATTTATCTCATTATGAAATTAATATATTGTATTTTTGAGTATTATGCGTATTAACTAATGATTATACTAAAAAGTGTTAAATGCTTCTTTTGTTATGCCAAGATACATAATAAAACCTGTTCATATAATTTAAATATACCAGCTATATAAATTTTTAACGCCCTGTATAACTGTAACACTTTTTAGTTTTATAAAATTATTTGTTTGCTTTATTTAATTATACATTAAAATGCATAATGCTTAAAAATACGATATCTTCATTTCACAATGAGATAAAATTATTAGTATTAAAACTCTACCGACAATCATAAGAATATCGAAAACATCGCAATGGAGAGCGATAGCCAAAAAAACTCAAACGTCCCGAGGTATAAAACACCTCCTTCAAACTACACACAAAAAATGGATCTCCTCCATCCCTCCACAAAATGAGGCTTAATTAAAATTTTGTTAAAAATGCGCGCATTTTTGTTTTACCCTGTGTTATGAGTCCTGACCAATAATTGAAAGAAACTGCAAAAAACGGTTCGATAGTCGATAAAACAATGTTTTAGAATCTGGCTGGCAAATTCAAAATTCCTTCAAAAGTTTAAAAAATACAAGAAGTTAAACTTAATGCAAAAATTTGCACTTTACGCTTCAATTGATGCTCAGTTTAGTTACACTGTGGTTCAAGTTATTATAATTTATAACATTTAAATCTTATACAATATAATGATATTTATATAATTTTAAGTGGCAAAAAAAGTAAATTATATTAAATGAATTCATCGGCATCCGCAAAAATGAAGAATGTAGTTTTCATTTTTTTGACACTGTTTATCTTTTATTTTAAAATTTTAACAAACGTGGCCGAATGTGGCGATAAAATCTATAGAATCACTACTTTAACAGTTGCTCTTTTTAGTCAAATTAATCCGAGACCAAAGCTCGGTAAAAGCTTTTGTTCTAGTCTGATTAAAGTAAGAAGTAAAGTAATTTTATTAGAAATAGATTCAAACTAAACTGCATCAAAGGCACGGTATATTTTGGCAAAATGCTTTTTACTTTTAATGCCCATGGATATACGAAACAGTTCCTGGGTAATACCGATTTTTAGAAATTAAAAGAAGGGCTGTAAAATATTACTTGTTTTTCGCTTTTATTTTTGCGCGTTTCGTATATTAAGAAAATTGTCAAAAACGAGGTGTTGTAAATTCAAAACTAGTAATTAAATTAAAAAGTAATATTATTATATTGTCTTTGAACTAACTCGATGTAAGATAGGATAATTTAAACCCGATTTAACAACTTTTTGTTTTTTTCCATTGCCGAAACCACTGTGCGGCGGTCTGTTCATCATAAGAAAACTCGGGTAAAAACAGGTATAAAATTCATCACAGAGTTCTCTCAATACGCTGATGACTGCGCTCTAGTTGCAAACACGTTACAGCAATTAATAATACGTGGTAATGCTGTGTCTACGGAATATTGCAACACCCTGTATATTAACAAAAACTCTTTGACTCCGACTGGAACCTAACTACTTCCGATCTTTTTTGTCACAGCCATGTTCTCTCCAATACCCAAAAGGTCATAATTAAACTCGAACCTTTCAAAACTGTAACAAATTACAGTAGGAAACAGCTGCAGGATGGCAAGGTGATCGTGACTGCCGGTTTCGGATTCATTAGTATCCAGGAATATCCCAACAGATAATTGATAATGGATAATCGATCCGGATCGGGCGCTAAGATAAATGACGATCTCTTCGAAGGCGCCCTAATAAACCTAGATATTATTTGGGTCGGTTTGCATTTCAATGCATCAAATAACACAAAAACGTTAAGATAGATATCTCAATTTACGAAATGACTCTCTCAACATATTATATTGTAAAACCGACAGTTAATTTTACGTTGAGAAGATTAAACACAAACCGTTGTGAAAAATATCTCTATCAGATATTCAGTAATTGTTTTTAAAAAATAGCAAAAAGGTGTATATATGTGTGTGTGAATCACTTATTCGAGAAACCCCCTAATATAATATACCGTGTGGTGCATCGGAACACGGGACATAGGAAATCCCATGTAATTTTTTTAAAAAGATCAAACATTATCTCCCCAGATAATATGCAAAAGTTGTATTAGACTTCTTTGAAAAGGCGTTAAAGTTGTACTTATGACTAGAATTTCGTTTCATTTGGAACAGTCATTTAAAAGTTATTTGCAAAAATCTACCTTCAAATTAGTGAAATTTATAATACGGTCCAGAGAAAGCTACAATTAAAATACCAGCAGAAATGTGATTGGGTCATTGTCAAATTCGATGTCATATTTTGTTTACAAATATTTGAAGGTACCAAATTGAGTAATTTTATATAAAATAATTAAGATTTTTGCAACTTTTGAAAGTTACGATGGTTAAACGGCATTTTGCTTGAAATAGGGTTTCCGCTGTGTTGTAGCATTGTCCGCAGCTCAGTCTCCCAGTTTAAAGAATAAACCGGAGCACAGTGTAACGAAAACTAAAATAGTGGAACATTGGCATTTTTCTTCAGTTATCACTATTCTTGCTGAAATTTTTTGACAAAAAGACTAGGAATTTTTGCTACAGGATGAAAAAAGTAAAAAAAGGCGTAATGGAAGGTCAAAAAATTACGAAGGTTTATAAAAGGACTTTACAGGTATATTTTTTTATTTACGAAGAGTTTATAGCTCTTATGGACCACAAACGTTAGCAAATTACTGTTGAACAATCATTTATCTCCCGCTAATATGTCAAAACTCAATCAACATTCCTAAATATTCAAATAATCAGGGATAAATTAGATAAGACTGCAAAACTCAAAGAGAACGACACAAGTGGCAAATGTCTTTTAACAGTATTAAATAAAATGATAATATGCGAAAAAAACGTATTCAACTTCAACAAAAGAAACCATAATACACATCTCACAAAAAATTTCGCAACACTTATATTTTTCGTAGTATTTATTCTTGAAACGCTTCAAACATTTTTATGTGAAAAACTTAAATCTAAGGTCTGCCTGAGTTATGATATACTTTCCATTCCTTAACAAGTTGCTATTAAGCAAATAACTTTTGAGATTATTGTTAACCAAGAGAATTTAAAAATACTTTGCAGTTTTCCAAATTAATAAGTGATGCGATAATTTATGTGGGGTGTATGTTATTCCAAAATAACATAATATGTAAGGCACTTACATAAAACATGTTTAAAAATCATTCTCAATTTCTTCTCCATTCATATACAAGAGCTCTTTTGCTTCCGGAAACAAGTCTACTTTTTTATTTTTAGAGTGCTTTGGTCGCAGATGTGAAAGTAGAGGATCTGAATATATCAATAAGTTGTGCAATATATCTTCAATAGTTTCCTTACGACCACTCTTCCTGGAAAATTTTTGGCGGAACGATCGAAATTCTTTGTTTCTTGATTCAGATGCTTCTTCGGACATTTTGCCGATGGGTATAAATTGACAACGTTCACAGATATTTGCACCATGAATTAAAAGCATATGAATGCTTGAAGGGATATAATACCAACCGTAAAGGGAAACAAATAGTTCTGCTGTCTCTTTCATGTCAACAAACTACGGTCGAATCAATGGAAAACGTAATTTTTGCCGAAAAAATTTATTTTTTTCTTCCAGGTTCGGATCTAGGTGGATGAAATTTATATGTAACAGTATACTAGAAGGTTCACTCTATGATATTTTGTATATATAACCTTGCGCGAATGTAAGCGTTTTTTTGGAAGTCATAATAAACATGTAGAAACTAAACTTGAAAAAAATTGGGACATTTTTTTCAGGTTTGTTGTTGGTAAAAGACCTCTTTTTAAGGAAAAAATTGTTAGAATTGAACAACACAAGGAAACTTCTGAAAATAATAAATTTCATTGTATGAAATTTTTTGTACAAATTTGGTAAATTAAGGAAACCATAACTTTAACCCGCCATAACTCCCCAACTAAGAGGACAACTCAAGAAATATCTTACATGGTGGAGCTCTGGGATGTCCTTTATCCATCTATATAGAAAACTTGATGAATTATTTGTTTTGTTTTTTGGGCTAATGTCCCGCATTTCCCGATTTCGTCACACTGTGCGGAGGTTTGAAACTAAAGGCACTAAGGTTTAAGCACATGGAAGTGTGAAAAAAAATAATTGAACAGGAAGAAAAAAACAACGACTTGAATATTCTTCCTGTTGAAGAAAAGAAAAACATTGGTTCCCGTTTATTGGGGATACAGTAGGAAAAGACCACAGGATCTTTCTGTTCTCTTCCATTCTTTGTACGTGCCACCGAAGAAACCGAAGAAAGTGCCGAAGAAAGTGCCGAAGAAAGTGCCGAAGAAAGTGCCGAATATCAACAAACATTTCAGCCACAATCCGACATTCAAATAAGAACCGCAGCTTCTCCACTGAGGATCAATACCAAAGAAGTAAAACAAATTTGCCAAACCCTGAAAAATAGAAAATCGCCTGGTCCAGGTGAAATTCCTCCAGAATTACTCAAGTACGGCACGGATAAATTATATAAGCAGTTCGCTAGTCTTTTCCAAAAGTGCCTTAATGGTGAAAATATACCGAAAGAATGGAAGACATCATATATAACAACAATACACAAGAAAGGAAGTAAAGACGATTGCGATAACTATCGAGGAATCTCCGTGTTGAGCTCTGTTTCAAGGGTCTATGGAAAATTGGTCAAAAAGAGAATTGAGGAAGAATACCGGGATATGGAGGCTGAAGAACAAGCGGGGTTTAGAGCTGGTAGATCCACGGTCGACCATTTATTTACACTGACACAGATAATTGAGAAAAAGATGGCAAGAAATCAAGAAATACATCTCCTCTACGTAGACCTCAAGAAAGCATATGATAGTGTACCCCAGTCTAAATTGTGGGAAGCCCTCGAGAAAACGAATATCAGCATAACATTAATTAAGGCTGTCCAAGAACTTTATAAGAACAACACTAGCCAAGTAAAGAAAGGACAAACAGTATCAAAGGGATTCAGCATAAACAAAGGTGTTAAATAGGGCTGTCTATCGCCCACACTGTTTAAAATCTATTTGGAACAAGCTCTGAAAACGTGGAAAAGGAAGTGTGAACAGATGGGGATACCATTAAACGACTCGATACTTTACACTCTTTGTTTCGCTGATGATCAAATAATACTAGCTCAAGACTACGAGGACCTGGAATATATGACCCGCAAACTAATTGAAGAGTATAACAAGTGGGGGCTGGAGGTAAACCTTAAGAAGACGGAATAACTTTTAGATACCTATTTCAAATAAAACAAAATTTTAGACAACAGTACAATTATAACGCCTCTTCAAAAAAGTCTAATACAATTTTTGCATAAAATCACCTGGGGAGATAATTTTTGACATTTCCTATGTCCCGCGTTCCAATGCACCACACGGTATAACGAGTTGCTGATGCTTTAGAAAAATAGGAATTTCAACAGTTCAAAAGACTGGAATTAAAGAGATCGTAACTGATGAAGTGTTCAAGAAAAAATTAATAAATGCTGAAAAAAAAATGTCAAAATGTCCAACCATTTGCTTCTATCTATCGAGTTTAACTGCTGGTACTCGCCAAATTACTCGACCTTGCCAGCTTCTCGCGTTCCTCCCAGCCTCATCCAGAACCATCTCACCTGTTCCGCGAAAAGCGTGGCCGCTTCCCGTGAGCGCTCTCCCGGAACGGCGCATGTTCCCGAAGCCACGAGAGCGGCCGGCGTCGGGACGCTCGAAAGAACGCGGCACCGCGACGGCAGTGTTGTCGAAACGTCGGAATCGCGTCGACACATCCAGTGTTACCGTGGCAGAGATCGTTTTTCCTTCGGGAAGACCAAGTTCCGATAGAGATAGAGAAACTCGAGAGGTAGAGTTTCTGGAGGACTGTTGTTGAGACAGAGAGCAGCTTGCGTCCAGTTGTGTGTTTTTTATTTTGGGTAAATATATTGGAAAATTTAAATTATGTTTTATTGTCCATCTGGAAATACTTTACCAAGTTATGAGTATTATAATTTTTATTTAGTTGGCTGAATTATGAATAATTAATTAATTTTTTGTGTAAACTTGAATGTATAGTATGTCCCTGGATAGTCTTTACAAGATGAAAATATTTTTTAATTAATGTGTGAAAAATAAAGCTTTATTCAGAACCTCCCAATTAGTGGAATAAATTAGTAGTTTCAATTACACTTTATACTTTTTAGTTTACGATCATTCACAATATTTTTTATATTAGTCAGTTGTATCCAAAGATATTTAAACTCTGTGAATTTAAATATCTTTGGTTGTATCCACAGAGAAAGCCTAATATTTGGCTTATAAACAATCAACTTTTGATTTTTAACCACAATTTCTGTTGAAGGAAGATAATCAAAGGCCAAACTGACATTTTCCGCAAATTTTGAAGTAAAATTAGTTGAAAAGTTAAAAGTTTGATAACTTTTTCTACTAATTGAAAATGTCTACCACTAATTTTGACGTTCTGAATGCTTACATTGAAATTAAAGGAACAAACTTCTACGCTAATTGAAACCATTAATTTATTCCACTAACTGCGAGGTTCTGAATGAAGCTTACATCCTTTTAATTATTAAGTAAAATCAAAATTAATTATTAATTTTTTAATCGATACAAATCATTAAATAATTTTTTTCCTCATTTTGAATTTATTTATATATATTTTTTAACTCTGCAAAATGTATGTATAATAGACACTTCCTACAATTTGTCCCCTGATTGTCTTTAAAATAGAAACATTTTTTTCTTGTCTATGACAAATTAGATCTGAGCTCTAGATCTATAATAAATTGATAGCAAAATGCTAAGTAAAATGTAGACTCTCCGGCAAACAAGGAAAGTGTAGAAATGAAAATTGAATCTATAAGGAGATGATTAAAAAAAAATAAGAAACGGTATATCAGAGATAGTTTTTCCTTCAGGAAAAGTAAGTTCCGATAAAGATCATACCATAAAAAATGATAAACATACAGGGTGGCCCATCGAAAAATTTTGTTTGTGAGGGGGACAACTTTTGCCCTAAAAGTGATTGCAAAATATTCAACCCTCTAAGCGGGGGTGTCATCCCCCAACTTTTTTCAAATAGAAAGGGGGTCAAGTGGCGCCGCAATGAAAAGAGCTTTCTATTCTCTATATTTCCCCGCTTCGTTTTTGAAAATCGGTCGAGGCATTGAGAAAATATGAAGGATTGAAATTTGAAAAGTTTATTTAAGCATTTATCAGTGTAAATGATAATTAAGGATAAATTCGACCAAGTTGCTGTTTTTTCTTATTATTTCTAGATGTTTACGCATTTTTTCACTTGCCACAACGTTGAACGATCAGGTGCGGTAGTTGCTAGATAGCTGTTCTGTGACTTGTACGTTGAAGTTCTTCTCAATATCGTTAAACTGACCTACAATAGAATTTCCAAAAATACCAGCCCACACGTTCAATTTCTGAGGGTTTTGTGTGTGCACCTCGTGAAAAACCCTGGGGTTGTTCTCAGCCCAGTACCGACAGTTGTGCCGATTAACTACACCGTTCAAAAAGAAAGTACACTCATCCGAAAAACACACATTAAATAGGAAATTATTATCATTCGCCACTTGTTCACTCATAGCTTCACAAAATTACAAGCAAGGATCAAAATCGTCTTCGTTGAGGTCTTGCACCAATTGAATTTTGTACGGGTGGAACTTGTGTTTTTTTAATATCCTTTGGAAACTTGTACGATTCCCGCCGGTCTCATTGGCTAATTTTCTTGTACTCAGAATACTGTCCATGGCAACTTGGCCCAATACGAATACCTCCATAGCTTCATTTACTACAGGATTTTCCCTCTGCCTCTTTTTATTCAATTTTGCCATAAAGGTGTTTGTCAGGATAGCGTTCATTGAATATCTGCGCAATCCGATTGCAAACATCTAGAGATAATAAGAAAAAACAGCAAATTGGTCGAAGGAATTTATCCTTATCATTTACTCTGATAAATGTTTAAATAAACTTTTCAAATTTCAATCCTTCATATTTTCCCAACGACTCGACCGATCTTCAAAAACGAAGCAGAAAAGTATAGAGAATAGAAAGCCCTTTTCATTGCGGTACCACTTGACTCCCCTTCCCATTTGAAAAAAATCGGGGGATGACACCCCCGCTTAGAGGGTTGAAGATTTTGCAATCATTTTTGGGGCAAAAGTTGTCCCCCTCACAAACAGAATTGACGTGTTTTTGAATTTTCTGAAAAAAAAATTATCCTGGCCGTTATGCCTTGCGGAACGTTTTCGATGGGCCACCCTGTATATGTCCAATTTAGTATTCTTTATATACCGTATGATCGAAAAAAACGGCGTCCAGTTGGCTGGGAAATGAACATCGATTACATTTCTCATATAAATTTACATATAAAATGACAGCGATCTTCATTCCATAGCCATCGCTGACGCCGTTTTTTCTCGATCATACGTTATTTTTGTGTATAAAACGTATGGAAATAAATATTATATTTTACGTGTAAATAATCTGTCAAAATTTTTCTTTCTATCTGGAAATATGATGCTAGTGTTAGTAAGTATTTATACATATATATACAGGGTGGTCCGAACTGTATTCCGGAAACTTCGGCAGCGTATTCTGTGGATGAAAATAAGTAAAAAAGTTCGTATAAATGCATGCCTTAAAATGTCGATTTTCGGCGATACAGGGTGTAGAAGTTTCATTTTTAATTCGATTTTTTCCAAATAATTTATTAAGTAACGTCAATATTTGGATGAAAATTGGTGTCTGGGAGTTTTTTGACGTCAGAAATTTGATTTTGATGTCAATATGACTCCTATTTGTAGGGGGCGCCACCTACATGTGTTTTAACTGTTTTGAAGAGTAATAACTTTTTGTTAGTACTTGTATAAAACTACTACATATCTATAACAGAACATCTCATCACTGAGTGCGCCAAGATCGACAACCATTCGAGCCGTAAACTTTGGTACGACTGATATCGGAGATGGAAAACTAACCTCTGTAAAACCGTCTCAGATACTGGCTTTTGTCAAAGCCTTGAGACCGTATAATGTGTTATAACTTCCCCCCTCCTATACAATCTACATCTACATTCTATATCTAACATAAAACATAACAAACAGTAAATCAAATATTTTTTTTAATCACTGATTGTTTATCTGTAGATTATCAATTCAAAGAAAATGCAAAAAAGTCGATTGTGTCGTATTACTTTTCAAATGCTATTCCTTTTTATATCTATTGATTAGATTTCCTCGATGCATGAGAAATAAAATTTATGAACCAGAATTTCTGAAGTGATGTAAATATGTTTGATTCATGTGTATTGATAAATTACCTATAATTTTGTAGTACGTAGATACGAATATATATGCAGTTTTATGTGTAAATAGCTGTCAAAATATTTTTCCTTCAATTCAGAGTTATGATTTCACGTCATAAAGCAACAAAACAAATATTTTAAAAATGTATGAGAGTATTTCTCATCATTAACATAGTATCCATCATCATATTTAGTTTTATTATAGTAAATTAAGTTTATTTGGACGTCAAAGATTGTAATAGAGGTGTCTATGTTAAAATGAAATCGGAAATATACATTTACACTTGCTCAGCGCTCTGAAGTATGATAAAAATTGACTTTAAAGCTTGATTCAGATTCTAGAAATTAGTGGTTTCTCAGTTAGCGTAAAAGTTTATTCATTTAATTTCAACGTCAGCATTCAAAACTTCAAAATTAGTGGTAGTAATTTTCAATTAGTAGAAAAAATTATCAAACTTTTAACTTTTTCCACTAATGATACTTCAAAAGTTTGAAGTAATGCCATTTTGGCCATTCATTATCATGCGTTAAGAGAATTTGTGGTTAGAATTAAAATGTTTATTGTTTTATAAGCTAATTTTAGGCTTTCTCTATGGACACAACTGCCTACCGCAAGCTATTGCTAGGACATTCTATTAATTTTAATTGTATGTTTTAGGCATTGCGAATGATCGTATATTTTTAAGTACAGGGTTTAATTTAAACCACTTATTATTCCACTAATTTCGAGGTTATGAATTAAGTTTAATGATTGTTTATAGTAATTTTACTATTTAATAGTATTTTCTGATTTTTCGGGTCTTGATAAAAACATCATTGATCATTTGTAATGATTATGCTATATTTTTAAGATTAAAAAAACATGTAATCACTATTACTTCCTGACCTCCCCCTATATACTTAGGCGCTGATATAGGCGCTGAAAATATTGTGCTGGGTTGGCGTTGGTTACTATGTAATTTGACAAATAAATAAAGCTGTCTCTTTAGTTGTCAGTTTTGAGTCAATATTTTTTAATTTTCTTTCATGTCGATTGCTGATTGACTTGGAGTCAGAAATGGCTCAAAACGAAATAAGTAAATTACCTACAGATATTCAGGCTGAGGCGACAAACGCCATATCCAAACTACTTCCATTTAAATCCTGAAAAACTTATGAAAAGGAATACAAACATTTTCAAAAATGGAAGCAATTAAAAAACGTGCGAGAAGAAATTAAGTTTTTAACCTATCCTCGCTCTTAGTGATGACGCTTTGGAACAGGATCTGTTATTTTCGAAACAGGTCTGTTTTGGAACTGGCTTGGAACAGGTTTATGTGCTATCCTATACCAGTTCCAGTTCCAACTGTTCCAGCTGTTTCAAAACACTGCAACTTAAATTAAATACTTAAAGAAATAAATTCTTGGAATTGTTTAAATTATGTTATCTACTATATTTGTGATACTAGATTCTTAATAGTGTATTTTTCAAAATTAGATAATTATATATTATATTGCATTTGGCAACATCGCCAGTACGTTTTTTTGATGGCAAGAAATTCTCTTCGCCTATTCTGTTTACATTAAAAAAAACTCTGCGCAAAAAATGTATACATACCGACAAAGGAACCGCTTGTTTTTATTATCTAGGAATGTAAATTGTTTTTATTTTATATATGTATTTTACTATTTTACATATATAAAATAGTAAATATTAGATATTCTTTTCTTTCTGTATTTTTAAATATTGATTTTCTATTTAAAAATCATAATAAAAATTTAGTTGAATTTTAATTAGATATATCAAATATCGGCAACGCTGCGAAAACCGCCACCCTTTTTTTTACGTCTATGCACTATATTAGTGCACTCGCACTCAATCTCGATAATATAAAGCTGCGTATAAATATGTCGAGACGAGTGCGAGAGACACCCGAGACGAGTCAACCTCAAGCGGATTTGAGTTGACTCGTCATATTGGGACGGGGTCTGAGCTTCGAGCCGAGCCTATGCCCAGCCGAACGGCGTTGTCTCCGTTTTTTCCGGAGCCTTTGGCGAACCATCAAAAGGATTGGGGCGTCTATTTAACCAGTGGCGTATACACCGCGGCTCCGCGGAACAATTGCTTCGAGTCTCAAGGGGCACGGATTCCACTTTCCACATCCCATTTTTATATAAAAATAAATATTCTTTCCTTTATTTGTAATAATGTTAATAATGCATCCTAGCTAGAAAGATGCAATTTTGTCTTCTCTAAAATAGTATAGGTAAGTTCGCCAAAGTAGGTAAATCTCATATACAAAGATTTATTAGTGATTTCCTTTATAAAAACATGAAAATTTTATGAAAAATGAATAAACGTAATGAACTTTTCGTCGAGTTATTAACGGCTCAAACGTAAATTATGCGCTATTTCTGCTGAACGGAATTAAAGATGTAAAACAAGCTTCTTTACATATAGGATACATCGAAGATAAGAGAGGCAAATCGAGTCTGTTGAAAAAGGTGGCCATGCTCTCAGAAGTTTCTTACGGTACTCTCATAAATAAAGGGAATCGACAAAGAAAGGAACGATTCGATATAGAAAAATCCAGAAATTTGAACTATCCAGACTACTAAGAAACTTAATTTATGGCAAATATGAAAATAATAAAGTTCCCGCCATAGAAATAATTAAAAAAAACTCTCAGAGCTTTAAAAAAACCCTGTTCAGAAAGCACAGTAATGAGCTACAAAACTATATACAAAATATATTATATATTATATATATATATATATATATATATATATATATATATATATATATATATATATATATATATATATATATATATATATATATATATATATATATATATATATATATATATATATATTATATAAACCACATACAAAATATATTATTGAATAAAATAATTAAAGACTCAAAAAACGGCACTAGCAGAAGGCTCCGCCGCCGCCGCTGCCGTGCCGTTATCTCCAGGTATCTCAGTCGGCGTTCTCCAGTTTTTTTTAATGTAAACAGTTCGAATATAATTTAAATTTATCATGAATTCCTTTAATTTATCTAGCTTGTTTTTTTACCTATTTTGAAATTAAACAAACATATACAGGGTGTTTCAAAAAACATGTTCCATCTCTCGTGGGGAAGTTCCTCACGTAAAAATAAGATTTATTTTTTATATCAACCAATCCAATTCTGCTTTGATTCGTAGCTACAGGGGGTTAAAATAGGGTTCCCAACCGTCCTCTATTCCAGAAACAGTCCTCTTTTTGATCTGATTGTCCTCTTTTCTCTCACGTATTGAAAACTTTGTTACATACTAACTTCAAAATCTAAAAAATATTCGTTTATCGCCACAATGCTTTAAAGAATTGTTAATCTGTGTCTTTTATGTAATTTTATGTTTACTTACTGTTAGTTTATGTCTTGAAAAAAAGTTTGTTGACAATGGTTTGCTTTATTTTAATAAGTTTTGAGTATAAATATTTTTGTGTATTTTAAATATTTATCGCATACCGTTTATATAACTTTTTGGTAAATTCTCGACATTTGAGCGACGTTTCAAAAATGTTTCGCCTGTGCCTTTTTTTATCCTCTCGCCCCTATTTTTTATTTTCAAAGTTGCCAACCCTAGGTTAAGTGTTTTATCATTTTCTTCCAAGTGCTTTTAGTAATTTGAGATCGTTTGATGACTGATTTAGTTCTGATCCGGGTAGTTTTTTGTATAAAACAGTGCCACCATCGTCGATTTTTTTCGTTAAATGCGAATAAGAAAATATCCTGATTATATTCTGGCCCTATCCCTTATTATTTTTATTTACAAGCGATCTTAAGTTTATAACATATACATATATTTTATTTAATTGTTAACATTAGGGTAGTTTTACCAATTGTGTATGTGTGGAATTCCACTGATATGTGTTTTAAGTTGTTTGTTAAATTTTTAAAATTTTTTGATTGTATTTTGCTCTCTTAACTTTGTAGTGTCCTGAAGATGCAAATAAATTTTGCGAAACGTCGACAAATTTAAAACAAAGGACTTCTGTTGATTTTTTTCGATCCTAATCCAATTAAAAAACACAGTATACTTAAATTTATTAATTAATTTTTTAAAATATTGAATGGTATCGAATAATACTTTAATATATTTATCAATATTTTAAAGTATCGATACTTTATATTCAATACAACCGATACCAAAATATAGATACTGCCTTAGTATCGCATAGCCCTATGAAGAATTTTGTGGGTTCGCCAAAGGCTCCACTGAAAATGGATAGCCGCGAGACAACGCCGTTCGACTGGGCAGGGACTCTGGTCGAGGCTAAATCGCTCGGCTCGAGGCTATAATATGACGAATTCCGCTTGAGGTTGACTCGTCTCGTCCTCGTCTCGGCATATTAGTACGCCTTTTGGAAAGAATTTGCTATAGCCTCGTTTCATACTCGTTTCGGGTTTGTCTCGTACTTGCCTCGGCATATTTATACGCGGCTTAACGCCAAACGACCGCGTCGCTGAAGCGATATACTACCTCGTTTCTCAACTGAAACTAGTTCTTTTTACTTAACTGTTCCAAGTCCCAAACAGTTCCAAGTCCCTAACTGTTTCAAGCGCTAAACTGTTCCAAGCCGTAAACTGTTTCAAGTCCCAACCTGAACAGTGGGACTTGGAACAGTTTGAGACTTGGAACAGTTTAAGAGTTTGCGATCTGGAACAATTTGGGGCTTGGAACAGTTTAGCGCTTGGAACAGTTAGGGACTTGGAACTGTTTGAGACTTGGAACAGTTTGCGACCTGGAACAGTTTAGGGCTTGGAACAGTTAGGAACTTGGAACTGTTTGAAACAGTTAAGTAAAAAGAACTCGTTTAAGTTGATAATCGAGGTCGTATATCGGTTTCGCTCAATGTTTTGCTAGTCTACAGCGGTTATTGTTTTGTATTATAAATATAGTAGATATTAAAAAAAATACTCTTCCAAGAATTTACTCTTTAAGTATATAACAAAATTATAAATCTATATTTATTCATTAGTGCTTATACAGGGTGGGTCTTAATTAAGTGCACATATTTTTAGGGGTTGTATATTTCAATTCTCATGAGTTTTTTTCGAGAAAACATGTTTTTGAAAAGTTTATATTTTTCGAAAATTTGATAGTTTTTTTTTAATTTTTAGTTAAAAAAACATTATATCTTGGTAATATAGCAACATAGATAGTAGATTAAATTTAGAGAAAACAGAAAAATCCCCAGTAGTTCTCATTATTTAAGCAAAAAATATTCTTTTATATAAATTTAAAAAAAGAAATAGCAACCGAATCAGAATGACGCAAGTACGGTATTAATTTTCGTTTTGGAACAGTTTGGAACTGGAACAGGTTTCTTGGAACAGGTATCTTTTGCAACTGGAACAGCTTGTACCTGTTATTAAAAAATCGCTGTTTCTCCCATGACTACTCGCTGTTAAAGTATCATTTAATCTACCCTTGCGATTAAAATACTATTTTATCTACTATTTTCGATAGATATAAGGCAATTTTAACAGTTGCTATGGAAAAAAATATTTATTATTTTTTAATTTATAATTTTTTCAGACATATCCTTCAATTTAATAGCTTTTAGTTAGTAAGAAGTTTCATTTCAAATATGCGCACATAGTGCATACACCATTTTTTTTATAATTGCATGGATACTATTTCTTTCCATTTTTTTAATAAAACCAGTACAAAATAAATTGGAGACGCTGTCCTGCAGTGACACAATTTCGATACGGGTCTTAAAATTAAAACTGAATTATTCATAACCTAGCAGCGCATTACACGGGATTTGTAATGATTTAATGCGGGCGTAGTGTCAGCCGCGCATAATTTATCGAGATTTTTGCGTTCCCAAAAGTTAAAGGCAAATGGGACAACAGGACGGTGACACAGGCATTGAAGGGACGGTGGAAACAAGCATTATAAGGGTTAAGGCTAAAATATAGGGAATTATACTAATATTTCCCTGTATATCAGATTTAATTAAATTTGACAGTATTGCTGATATGGGGAGTATTTTCGAAAATTAATATATAGTATATAATAGTTAATATTCTCGATAGAAGAGTTATTTCTCGATAAAAGAAACATATTTTCTCTTTACCGTTTCTCAAAGCTCATAATCCAAAATAACCGAGATTCACTTTAAGAATTTCCAAAAAATTATCTTGGTTTTCTTTCTTGTAAATTTAATCTACTACCTATATGCCATATCATCAAGATATGGCTTTTAACTAAAACCTAAAAAAACTACAATTTTTTTTTTTCAAAAATTCAAATTTTCAAAAAGAAAATTCGGGAAAAAACCTCATAACCGTGTTTCTGGACTCAAAATATATTACCCCTAAAAATATTTGCAATTAATTAAGGCTCACCCTGTTTAATAATAATATACTGCTTCAGCTGACGTTGACACAACTTTGGTAGACTGATATCGGAGCTGGAGAACTAGCCTCTGTGAAGCCGTCTCAGATACTGGTTTTTGTCAAAGTCCGTGTGAGACTTATGAGATTTGATGATGAGTTATACAGGGTATCTCTAAGTGCAAGTGTTTTTTGGGGTAGGATAATATTTTGACACTAAAAACACGTCTTTGAGTTTTTTTCTCATTTTTAGACAGAATTTAAACGATTTACAGCTTTTTTAGCACTGATTTTGGATCCTCATCAACCCATTTATAAAATAGTGTTTATTGTTTTTGTAATGTCACTGTCATTGAAATGTCATATTATTGTTTATTAACGTTTACTCTAGTAAAGTTTAAGTTCTGAAGTATCGGCTATTTCTGCTTGAATTGATCATGGGAGAGATCAACTTTTTTGGACTTGTACCATATCTGCTAGAGTAATTGCCCGGCAGACAATAATAATACGTTTTTTTCAAAGACAGTGACTTACATAAACCATAAATACTATTTTGTAAGTCTGTTGACAAGCACCAAAAGCAAAGGCATGGCTTTTATGTAAAAATTACGAAAAAATGTTAGTGTTTTTTTCAAAAGAGAATATCTCCAAAAAAAAATAAAGCTATTGAGATGAACCAAAAAACAACAATCGACTAAAGATGAACCTAGATGATAAAGTTATTTTTAAATTCCTTTCTTTGTTAACGGTACTCCACGGGGTGTTTCAAACTTTCACCAAAATTTCAACATTTTGATTTCTCTCGTATAATTGACAGATAGCAAGTTTCATTTTTAATTTAGAAGGAGACACTAAAAATTCAAATAATTTAGCTACAAATTGCTTAAAAAATCATCAAAATCGGTCCATTAGAACAGAATATATAAAACTTTAAAAATACATCAAAATTTTAAGGTGCCCGTTTTTCGTTCTGGTGACTGAATTTTTATAACTAAACGATACATGTGGAATCAGCATCCTTCGTCAAATCTTCTTCACTTCAATCACGAATCCACTTCAAATAATAAAATTATAATCGGATAGACTTTATAGCCGAATATATTTTCCGAATTTAAATTTAAACTCGTTCAGATTTTATGTGTGGTATTAAACGTCCATAAATCTAAGGACTAATAGTTTATGATTACGTTAATAGTATATTTTTCTCGGGCGTTCTAACGGAAATTTTAAGAAATTGCCGGATTTAAGCGTTTTCAAAACAGCTTCGGTTGAGTAAGTGCTGTACTAAACGCGTAAATATAGTTTTTTTCTGCTATAAATATTCGCAAAATAAAATTACCATTAATAATTTAAATATTATTGGATGTAAGTAAACAGGTCCATATAACGTTTAGACGAATATAAGTATTTTGAAGACCTATTGTGTGCATTGTATGTGTGCTTTCTCACTATGCTTTTCCAAATGATTGCATTGTTTTAGAGAAATATAGAAAAAATATTCGTTTTCATTTAATTTTTTGATGGATGATTGTTATAAATTTTGAATAACGTCATCTTTTTGCTGTTTTAAAATGTTATTAAACATAATTTAAGTTGTTCAATGCTACAACAGCAGAAAATATGAATTTAATCAAAATTAACAATACAAGTTATCAAAGAATGAAAACGAAAGTATATTAACATAAAAAATTTCTATATCTATGTGGCGGATTCATCTCTCCAAAAAATCCTAACTTATATGGGTATTTCGTCACTGCAAGAAAATCTACAAAATAAAATAGTTATTTTTTGTAAAACTTCTGCGTTAATCCAAACGGAAACTACTTGTCAGAAATTAGGTTTACAGATATACAAATTTGCATAACGAACAAAAAAATGCTTAACGTTTCGGAAAGTTTATCTCTTTCCGTCGTCGGAAGCAAAAAAAATACAAAGAATAAAGAAAAAAACTATTTAAAATATTTAAATTCAACTATTTGAGAACACTTTAGTTTTTTAATACAGATACGTCTACAAAAACCGTTGACGTTCTGTTAAAATGACATTATATCCAGTTAAACTTCTCTCTTACAATGCTCAGCCTCAGCAAGGTGCAAAGACTTGCTTGTCCGAGCATAACAGGGGCGATGAAATCAACGCCCACTGCACCAATGGAGGTGCTTCTGGACCTTCCGTCTCTTCACATAGCGATCCAGATGGAGGCAGGAATCGGCAACCAGGTGGAGGACTCTATCGACAACAAAGTGTCTTGTCTCTGGGACATAGGATAGAAACAGGACACTCAGAGATGGGGAATTCTATCGGGGGACCTCTATTCCAAATGAAATCGGACCAAATGACCCCTCTTTATCACTACTACAAACCATTCGAGGTGAACAAAATGGATCGAGGAATGTGGACATATATAACATTCCTTCAGGATGGACTAACCTGCTATACAGACGGATCAAAGACCGCTGAAGGAACAGGAGCTGGCTATTATTTGGAGAAAAGCTGGAGTATTTGGGGAAAGACCAAGGGTAAGTTTATCCTTCTCCTTAGATAAACACTCAACCGTATTCCAGACAGAAATCTTCGCCATTCTGCAATGTGCGAGGGAAAACAATAGAAGAGCTTATTCAGATAAGCTCATCAATATATGCTCAGACAGTTAGGCGGCACTTGGGGCGCTTATGAGCCCAAAGGTATCGTCGAGACTCGTTTGGGAATGCCTAGGTGAACTGGGAGCTCTGGCTCGAAGGAACAGAATTAAATTATTCTGGGTGTCGGGCCACAGCGGCATCCAAGGCAACGAAAAAGCCGATGAGCTAGCTAGGCAAGGATCATCGGCATCCTATCTTGGTCCAGAGCCAGTACTGGGAATACCCAAATGTATCGCCCGTAGTGCACTAAAACCCTGGATCAGGGAAAAGCAGAATGTCCACTGGAGAAACAGACAGGGGCACAGGCACAGCAAGGCTTTAATCCAAGGACCTAGCTCTAAAACCGCAAAAGAACTGCTAATGCTTAGCAGGAATAAATTGCGGATTACAAAGGCCTCTTGACAGGGCACACACATGGCTGTCAAGTGTTACCTGAACAAGCTCAACCTGTATCAAGGAAGTCTTTGCTGCAGACTCTGCAACAAAGATCCTGAAACAGCGGAGCACATAATATGTCACTGCGAGGCTCTGGATCGCAAGCGACACTTTTTATTTGGGAAAGCTAGGCTAGAACCGGAGGAACTATGTTCCCATCCTATCAAGGACTGCATAAGTTAGTGTAGGGCACAGAGATAGGAGAATGGGTGCAGATATAGAAAGGAGACAAACACAATAGGCCTCACAGGTCGCAGTGTTTCCGGCAGAGGACGGCCCCTTATTTTGAAAAAAAAGTTAAACTTCAAAATTAACAATTACTATCTGATAACAATTACTTAATAAGGTAAAACCAAACAGCCCCAAACTTTATTACTTATGATAAAAAAAAACTTTATTACTGTATGATTATTTTTAATTTTTTACGTATATATATATATATATATATATATATATATATATATATATATATATATATATATATATATATATATATATATATATATATATATATATATATATATATATATATATATATATATATATATATATATATATATATATATGCATTTTGTTGTCCTAAAGTAAATTTATAGTATCTCAACTTTTTTTTAATTAAATATAACATTAATGTTTCTTTTTCATTTTTCATTAAAGAAAAACATTTTTATCTTATATTAGGCTTATATTGTAGGAATCATGTTCTAATGTAATTTCAATTCTTTTTTATCACAGGGATTGATTTAATACTTACACCGTTTTCATACTATAAATTATTATTTCCTTAGATGGAACACAGCTCCAACATTTTTATTATTTATAAGATTTTTTTTCATAAACGTGGGACTAAGAACATCATCATTTAGTACAATGAGAGTACTCATCATTTGTGTCAAATAAACCTAGTTTGAATAAATTACCTACAATAAAAGATAATTTATGTTCATGTTTTTTAAAATCAAAGAAGTGGATGCCATACAATACCAACATCTACAGATACATGAGCAATACATTTATTTTTATTAGATTGTATTAAAAAAGCCTCTTTTATTTTTCTTTAGAGGCTAATATCACTTCTTTCATTTTAATTTTTAATATATTAACATAGAAACACGTTCTGATTTAATCAGTCGTAAAAATAATAATTTTTGTACGTTTTTTTTATACAAAAATTTCCGAGGTAGTAAAAAATTTGCATATCGTGACATGTCAGTAATATTTCCGCGTCGTATAGGGATGGATACATTTACATACTCCAGAAATATAAATCGAAAATCGCTTGTTTTATTATTTGCGAAACTATATCGAACAAAAAGGGCTTGACTGCTTCCCTTTAAAGTGCAGCCCTTTGCATTATGCAATACTTC
The DNA here is from genome assembly GCF_002938485.1 of Sitophilus oryzae. Classification (NCBI taxonomy): domain Eukaryota; kingdom Metazoa; phylum Arthropoda; class Insecta; order Coleoptera; family Curculionidae; genus Sitophilus; species Sitophilus oryzae. The sequence goes on along the minus strand of NW_022146732.1, from coordinate 5,909,946 downwards.
CCCTTTAAAATGCATATTTATGCCATCTATTCTCAGTCGGAATTACTGATTCAAAAAACGACATTAAAATTAAACAGCTTAGGAAGTAGATTAAACTTTGTTGATTGTTTTATTAAAAGAAAAACTCACTGTAAAGAGAATCTGAAATAAGCGCAAAGAAATAAACAGAAGTAAAAATTATGAAAACAAATATTCTGAAATTTGTCGAAAACAACTTTCTTTTTTTAAAATTGCTTTTGATTAGCGTTTGGTTAAGTAAAATCAACAAAATAAACAATATTGTTGGGGTTCCGTAATTTTTATTAATTTCAATAGATTTTTTTCATAAACTGATTTGAAGAATGACCCCTTGAAATGTTTCCTTCTCTTAATGAACAAAAACTATGTAAATAAGGATATTTTGGATTTATAGAGAAATAATATGATTTGTTTTGGATCTATCTAAGTAATCAATTTGTTATTTCGGTATATGATAATGATAGCGTATAATGTTTGATTATTTTTAGATATTATTGTGCGTGTAACGCTGAACTAGAGTGGCGATTATATATAATAAATAAAACTATTTATATGCAAAGTGCATGTACGTAGAAGTGCAATTATACAGATATTTATAGAAAATTTTGTTACAAATATAAACGAAAAAAAAATTAGTCCAGAATTTTAAAAGTTATATATTTTTAGAAATTTCTTTCGACACTACTTTCAGCAACAGCATGAAAATATTTATTTTTATGTAAATAAACACTAGCTTACATACTTACAGAAACATTTTTTCAGCAGCTTTTAATTATTCATAAAGTTGCACAATGAATAGAAAAAAACATTCGAATTTTAGTTTAAATTTGTGTCAGTATTTATAGGTTTTCTGTAAATATTAACACCAAAATAACAGTGAATATAAACTGACAATTTTTCTTTATTTTCTACTCTTATTTTTACTTAAGTATACTAATAGTTTGTTTATAAATATAAGCATACGATGAAAATATAGTTCACAATACAGGTATATGTCAATAGATCTTACACTCTTGCTATAAAATAACAGAATGAAAGAGATTCCAGATAGTGATGGGCAAAACTGTTATTTTTAGATATTTTTATTTTTTTTAAATATCTGAAAGAGTATGAGACGGTCACCGCCAGGCGTATTAATGCAGTTGCAAGTTGCAACAATGACGTGCTCGGTGGTAGTATTTCCAGGGTGTCAAAACATTTCTAAATATCGATTGTTATCTAAAATACCTCTCTAAAAACGGTCGTTGTTTACTAACTTAAATAAGCGCTGTTTACAAATTGCGATATAAAAAAAAGCCAAAATTCCGCCACTCGTCTATACCTACACATTGCGATCTACCTACGCCCTGCCCCTCGATCCGCGTAGATCCTGAATTGCGTAGCAGTGTACAGGGTGCATCTCACTCGAAGGGCGAGAAGCTCTTAGTTATGATTTTACCATTTGCGGTCAAAAAATAGCAATATATGAAAATGTGTAGTATATTCTTTATAAGTAAACCAACTACACACTAGAGTTCGAATTAATTTTACACTTAAACTAGCGTGTATCCGCGACTTCGTGCGCGTCGAATTAATAATTTCTAATGGTGATGGTAAAGCAAAACAAGAATTTCCATTAACATACAAACTGGATAAAATTTTCTCACATTTGCCAAAAATAAGCTTTCTAACGTCGAGCAGTTTAAGCAGAATCGTGGTTAATCAATTACTCAACTTTTTGGAACACCCTGTAAGATTTTTTAAAAAATTTCAAAATATGTAAAAACAAAATAAATTATGCGTGTCCAGGCGTTTTCCCGAAAGACTAACCGTTTTTTAAATAACAAATATTGTAATATTTGAGGGGCGTTTTCACCCTGTTGGAATTTGAGATTCGAGAAACCCCTCCTTATCGAACCTCAACCCCACAGTCAATCCGTTTGCAAAAAAATCAGCTTTAAACGTCCAGCAGTTTAAGCAGAATAGTGATTACTCAATGGTCATATTTTATGAAACACTCTGTATATATTTTTAAAAAATCTTAAAATATGTAAAACAACATAATAAAATATACGTGTTTTAAGAGTTTTCCGAAAAACTCACCGGTTTTTAAATAAAAAATATTCTAATATTTCAGAGTAGTTTCACCCCCTTAGAATTCGAGTTTCGAAAAATCCCTTCTTATTGAACCTCTACACACTAAAGTCAATCCGTTTTCCAAAAATCAGCTTTTTACGTCAAGGGCTTTAAGCAGGATCGTGATTAATCAATGACCAGATTTTTCAAAACACCCTGTATACATTTTTAAAAAATCTTAAAGTATTATTTTGAAAATTTTTCAGAATAAATAAATACCTAAATATTGAAACGTAATAAGTAAGTACTGAAACATACAGCGCCATAATATCTCGACCTCCGTCCGTTATGCTCGTAACAGGTTGAAACGGAATGTATCTAAAACAACTGATGCGTTATTCCCCAACCTGTTTCGAACCTCCATCGACAATCGACCGATGCAGCAGCGTTCTTTTCCCACACCGATTATCTCGACCGCCGCCATGTTATGCTCGTAACAGGTTGAAAAACAACATATCTGAAATGACTGCTTCTCCAACCCGTTGCGAGCCTCCATCGACAATCGACCGATGCAGCAGCGTTCCTTTCCCACTCCTGTTATCTCCACCGCCAGGCGTTATGCCCGCAACTGTTTCAAAAAACCTGCTTCTTTTATATCCTATTATTTTTAAGCTGTTGTAAATACGACCATCGACGGTATCGACCGAAGCAGCTACGTTCGCCGTAGTGCTTTCCCCACTCCGTTGTCCGTTGTCTCGCCGCCTGTATCGATGGTTGACGAAATAACATGTTTTCCATCCATACTAGTTGTTTTTTGGAATTGCTTCGAGCAGCATAGAATTTCGTGGTGATGCAGAGCGCCGACTTCGTTTTTCGTTTCACGAGCGGCCGATCTCTACGTGTCGTTATTTTATATCTGTTATTTTTTGGAAGTAGTAACGGTTGCGTTATGTTATTTATAAATAATTGTTATAAAATAACAGATAGTTAAATAACAACCCATCACTAATTCCAGATGTACTTTATTTTTATGTTGAGTCAAAATGATTTATAAATGATGTAGTTTAAAATTCAAGAAAAATAATTTTTTTAAAAATCATTTTTATATTGAGTCATTTTTTGCAATTTTGAGTCAAAATAATTTTTAAAAGGTGTAGTAATTCAAGAAAAAAATTTTTTTTTGGAAATACATTTGTGTCTGGATACATTTTATTCTTTTTTAGTCTTTCTATAATTAGTGTTTTCTATAATCAGTCCTCTATAATTGTTGACAAGTTTATAGTTATTTTTTATACAAGACGAAAAAATGGTATATTTTCTTCTCGACCGAAAAGATTAATGAGCGATGAAATCGCGAGTGAATTAATTTCGGGAGACGATAATGCAATTTTATCGTCGAGAATAAAACAATATTTTTTTTTCATAGCGAGTTACCTACGTTTTAAAAAATATTCAGAAATAATTATTTCAAGGAATTTATTACGAGTAGAAAAAATATTGTGCTGGGTTGGCGTTGGTTTCTATGTAATTTGACAAATAAATAAAGCTGTCTCTTTAGTTGTCAGTTTTGAGCCAATATTTTTTAATTCTCTTTCGTGTTGATTGCTGATTGAATTAGAGCCAGAAACGAAATAAATAAATTACCAACAGATATTCAGGCTGAGGCGACAAACGCCATATCCAAACTACTTCCATTTAAATTCCGAATAACTTATGAAAAGGAATACAAAAATTTTCAAATATGGAAGCAATTAAAAAAAACGTGCGAGAAGAAATAAAGTTTTTAACCTATTCTCGCTGTTAAAGTATCATTTAATCTTCTCTTGCGGTTAAAGTACTATTTTATCTACTATTTTTGATAGGTATAAAGCAATTTTAAGAGTTGCTATGGAAAAAATAATATTAATTATATGCTAATTTTTAGTAAATAAAGTCTAGAAATTGACCTGGCCTAAATTATCGTCGATTGTTATTCCCCACAAGTCTTTCAGACCGTTTTTTCGAACCTATAGTACCGTGTGATCGAATAAAAACGGTGCCCAGTTAGCTTGGAAATGATGATCGATCACATTTCCCATATAATTTTACATTATGTAAAATGATAACGATGTTCATTTCATAGCCATCACAATTTGTAAACATATGTAAATGTAATTTTTTCGATTATACTGTATAAGAGACTCACAGTTTGTAAAACAAGAAGTGTTTTAATCTGCACCGTTTTCAAGGAACGTAACCACAGCGTAAAATGAGAGACTCCTATATTTTAATAACCCTATAAACTATAAATTACAAAAATTGTATTAAATCAGGGCTATTTCGAATCCCTGTTTCTACGTCAGATCTGTCAAACTATACATAATAAATTTCTGACGTTTCTCATCAACAATTTAATTAAACTTCTACCTCGCCTTTACCCCTTTCAGCTTCCTCCGCACCCTGTAATTAACCCTTGCTTTCTAGAAAGACCTTGGCTGCTAATTAAATCGTTCAGATTACAAAGATTATTTTTCTTTGAATTGTTCTGTTTAGTGATACATTGCATGCCAAGTATTTTGTTCGTCTTTTATTAACATTTAATGTCGGATAAAATGTCGCCATTTATCTTGTGATATCTTACAGAGAAATACCATACAATCGAAAAAAAAATGGCGTTCTGGGAATCACAATCGATGATAATTTGGGTGAGGTTAAGCTCAGGATGTCATTACTTGGTTTAAACTCTTCTTTTTTTTATTCTTAATGGCCCCTACTACCAGTTGGCCTTAAGAAGGTTTAATTAATACACTATATATACAGGGTGATCAGAACAGTATTCCGGAAATTTCGGCAGCATGTTCTGCATATAAAAATAAGTGAAAAAGTTCGTATAAGTGTATGTTCTAAAATACTTAATTTTGGAGATACAGGGCGTAGAAGTTTAATTTTTTTTTCGATTTTTTCCAAATAATTTCTGAAGTAATTTAAATATTTGGATGAAAATTGGTGTCTTGGAGTTTTTTGACATGAGAAATTTGATTTTGATATCAATATGAATGACTCCTACTTGTAGAGGGCGCCACCTACATAATTTTTAACTGGTTTGAAGAGTAATAACTTTTCGTCCGTACATGTATAAAACTACTGAGTAAAAAAAATATACATTTACGACGTTTTTTACCTAAAAAAGTTCTCTTGGTAAAAATCGCTAAGAGTAATGGTTCTCGAGATATTTGAAATGGAAATTAACAATACCTGTCATCATTGACATAAATTAAACATGTTGACTAAATAGTTATTAGACTGAAATCATAAATTTGAAATGTTTTTGTGCCAGAAGTTCAACAGAAACTGTTTTATCATCATTTTTTCGCAGTAAAATTTATGATTATTATAAAAAAAAACAATTTTCCAAATTTATTATTTCAGTCAGATAACTATCTACTCAACCTGTTTATTTTTTTGTCAATAATGACATATATTGACTATTTCCGTTCTAAATATCTTGAGAACGGTTGCTCGTAGCGATTTTTACCAAGAGACATTTTTTACGTAAAAAATCACGGAAATGTATTTTTTTTCACTCGGTAGTTTTATACAGGTACGGAGGAAAAGTTATTACTCTTTAAAACAGTTAAAACACATGTAGGTGGCGCCCCCTACCAATAGGAGTCATATTGATATCAAAATCAAATTTCACATGTCAAAAAACTTCCTGATATACCAATTTTCATCCAAATATTGACGTTACTTCAGAAATTATTTGGAATAAATCGTAATAAAAATCAAACTTTTACACCCTGTATCTCCGAAATTAAGCATTTTAGGACTTACATTTATACAAACTTTTTTACTTATTTTTATCTGCAGAATATGCTGCTGAAGTTTCCGGAATACAGTTCGGACTACCCTGAATATAATACACTTTAGGTATATTTAATATTTTATTAGTTTATTTTATTTTTATTTTATAAGTTTAAATTGTTTAATCGTCGAAGTGTTATTAGATCCACATTTTGATAGTCTCAGAAGCGTTTTTTATCACAGTTTATTTCAAAATGCTTGTTGGTTATCAACCACTTGAAGAAGTGGTTGATATCATTGAAAAATTGAGACATTCTTAGTGGGACACCTCGTATATAGGTTTTATATTTTATAATTGTGATAAAATATTCTAGGCTATATAGAATACACAAAATACCAGCTTTATACCGTATGATCGAAAAAATGGCGTCAAATACAGCTGGGGAATGACAATCGATGATAATTTTGACGAGGTCAATCTCTGTCAAAATTGACATCAAACATTTCAAAAATTAACACTAATTATAGAAAGATTAAGAAAGAATAGAGCATTTCTAGACAAACAAATCTATTTCCAAAAAAAAAATATTTTTTTACACCATATAAAAGTCACTTTTATAAAAAACTTCACAAGTATAATATGACGTCAAGGGCTTGAGCTTGCCAAAATTATCATTGATTGTCATTCCCCAGCCGACTTCGACGCAGTTTTTTTTCAATCATCTTGTACATTAAGAAAACCTTTAAAGCAAAAAATGCGAAGTATTGATAATGGAAACACAACATCTCCATAAACTTTTTGACTACTTTACATATTTTAGAATATATCTGAAACTTCATGCCTCGATTCCTCTCTCTTTAGACAATAAGAAGAAACTTTCTAGACGTCTGTATATCCATTATCCGAATGAATCGATGCATAAATATCTTCAAAGCTGGGTCTGCGCCATTTCTTAGCCTTACCAGATACACATGCGGATATCTGCGGTATATAGAATATAATATTTTATGTACATACATCTCGAATCATCCTTTTTGAGTTTGTCTAGTTTCAATAAAAGTATCAAGAAATTTTCAAGAAAAACTAGGATAAATGTTGAGGGAGATTCCTCACGTGAGGGAGATTCCTCATGTAAAACTCAATTTTTTTTCCATAGCAACTATTAAAATTGCCTTATATCTATCAAAAATAGTAGATAAAATAGTACTTTAACCGCAAGAGTAGATTAAATGATACTTTAACAGCGAGGATAGGTTAAAAACTATATATCTCCTCGGACGTTTTTTGATTATTGCTTCCATTTTTGAAAATTTTTGTACCCCTTTTCTCTCATAAGTTATTCGGGATTTAAATGGAAGTAGTTTGGATATGGCGTTTGTCGCCTCAGCCTGAATATCTGTTGGTTATTTACTTATTTCGTTTTGAGCCATTTCTGGCTCCGATTCAATCAGCAATCGACACGAAAGAGAATTAAAAAATATTGACTCAAAACTGACAACTAAAGAGACAGCTTTATTTATTTGTCAAATTACATAAAAACCAACGCCAACCCAGCACAATATTTTTTCTACTCGTAATAAATTCCTTGAAATAATAATTTCTGAATATTTTTTAAAACGTAACTCGTTATGGAAAAAAATATTGTTTTATACACGACGATAAAATTGCATTGTCGTCTCCCGAAATTAATTCATTTCGGTCGACGATAAAATACCATTTTATCGTCTTGTATAAAGAGTAACTAATACGTATCGATATAGGTTAAAAAATGTTTTCGCCACAGAATCTGCATTCACCCTTTCTTCGTTTTACCGTTTCTTAGTTTTAAGGCGGGCGGCCACTGTGAGCGTAACTAAACCAAGCTATGAATATGAAAACAAACGGTAACTAAATGAAAATAAGTTTTATCGGCCACTGGGAACGATTTTCGCTCAGTAGTCAGCTAAGTTAGCTGCGTTTTCGTATTGTATATCTGCTATCATAGAACTAATCGCTGCGAAAAATTCGCTGGAACCTGTCACGAACTAAAACGAGCGAAACTAAACTACGATTCGAATCTTCGTTCATATATTTTCGTTTAGTTTTGCTCTAGAGGCTGCTGATGCATTTAATAAAGGCGAGCGGCCACTGCGAGCGAAACTAAACTAAGCCAAGCAAAGATATTATTTGTAAAAATCAACTCTCATACTTTTAAATGCATCCGCGACCACTTGAGCGAAACTAAGCGAAAATATATGATCGAAGATTCAAATCGTAGTTTAGTTTCGCTCGTTTTAGTTTGTGACTGGTTCCAGCGAATTTTTCGCAGCGATTAATTCTATGATAGCTGAGACACAATACGAAAACGCAGCTGACTTAGCAGACTACTGAGCAAAAATCGTTCCGAATGGCAGATGAAACTTATTTTCGTTTAGTTTTTTTCGTTCGGCCGCCTGATGCCTTTATTCTAATGAGATGCTCATTGACGTGACTGTGTTCTATTAAAAAACCCGTGACAATCCGATATTTTAAAGCAAAGAATTTTTTTTCTGTTTCAGTAGAAAAATACCTAGGTTTTTTATGAAGTTTAAGATTATCGTAAATTATCAAAATACGACGACGGTTCCTGAAAATTTTAAACTTATTTAAATATTAAATTTTACTTTAAAAATTCTAAACAGAGACTCGCCGTTCGTTAAATCACTCCAAATGTTCCGCACTGTTTCTAGCAGCGATCGTTTTAGAAAATGTCAGTACTGAAAACTTTGAAACGGTGCACGAAGAGTTTAAATTTACAATTGAAATAGTTTTTATCGTCTAACGTGGGTGGTCTGCTCAAGCCTTTTTCGACATTTAAAGTTGCCAGAATGCCGAGCATATTTTTGCTTTTAGGAATTTCTCACAGTTTTACGGGAAATTGTCCTATTATCTTTTAAATGTATATATCTTTACATTTTGTTCGTGTAGCATTACTAATAAATTAGAAATTTCGGTTTCCCCAGGTTTATTAAAATAGAATATACTGCATATACCAAACAATCAGTGTTTTCCAATTTTGAGGAGATATTTATTAGTCCACGAAGAAGATTTTTATTAGTCCACGGTATATTATGGTGTACATCTATACAGGGTGTCCCAGAAATAAGTGCAAGTATTTTAAGGGGTGGTAGATCTGGTCAAAAGAAACATTTTTTCTTTTTACTGTTTTTCAAATAAGTCCAAAATAACCGAGTTATTTCATTGTGAAAATTAAAAAAAAAAGATTTTTTGCTAAAATTTTCAGAACCACTGAATCTTTCCTGGATTTTCTTTCATGTAAATTTAAGCTACTACCTACGTTGCCATATTATCAAGAGCATTGGAATTTCTTATGTTTCCAACGACGATGTACCACCCGGTATAGTTTTTAGTGTTCTCTAGTGTAAATAAACTTTGCAAAAACGTAATAATAACTTACCTAAATGAAAGTAAAACTGCAACATAACAATTTATTCAGGCTACATCAGAACGAATTTCTTCTTTCCTGCACTTTTATTTTTCTTTATGAACGCACAGAACATTAAAAACACACGCTTCAATATTTTATATTCGTCTTACGGGCTGCAATCGTAAATCTTTTCTCGAGATTATTAAATTTTTAGAAAATAGACGATAAATAAAGAATGAGGCAGTAAAAAAAATCATAGACAAGTTTGTAAACATGGAGAAAATTAGAAAATTTATTTCGAGAAGGCGTAGGAATAATACACTCACAGTCACAAAAAACGGGCACCTAGGACTTTTTATATTTTGTGTTCTAGCGGAGCTATTTTGATGATATTTTAAGTAATTTGTAGCTAAATTGTTTCATTTTTTATAAACTAAACTAAAAATGAAAGAACTTTCTTCCATCTGTCGATTATACGAGAGAACATAACATTTTGTTATTTTAGTGAAAGTTTGAAACACCCTGTGGAATATGTTAAAAAAGCTAGGAATTTGAGAAGTATTTTATCATCTAGGTGCATATTTTTTCGATAGTTTATTTTTTGGTTCATCTCAATAGCTTTTTTTGGAGATATTCGCTTTTGAACAAGACAATAACATTTTTTCGTAATTTTTATAATGTCACTGTTATTGCAAAATCATATTATTATTGTCTGTTGGCTGTTGGGCAGTTACTCTAGCAGAGATAGTTTTAAGCCTAGAACTTCAATCCGCTATAGTTGCTTTAATTGAAGATGACATGGATCAAAATTATGTCGGTAACAGATTTAGGGGTGTGCACGAAATATAGTACAGTCGCTTCCTCGAGACAAGTTCATATTATGCTAAACTTCCAAAAACCTTCGTATGAGAACTTCGAATCTAGACGATCGACCTATTGTAAGTTTATCGCCAAGAAACCGCCGCGCCGTTTGCAAGCTTTTCAAATTTATATTGAATTGTACGTAAGGATAGGGTTGCCAGCCGTCCTCTATTCCAGAGGACAGACCTCTTTTTGGTCTCTTTTACATACCAAACTCAAAATCTAAAAAATGTTCGTGTAATTTGTTAATCTGTGTCTTTCGCTACTCCCTCTCGTTTGTACAGAAGTCGAAGAAATATTTATGTAAAAGAAATATTTGTGGATGCGATAAACATGTTTCACTATTTTATGTTTACTTATTGTTGGGTCATGTTTTGAAAAAAAAGTTTTGTTGAAAATGGTTTATTTTATTTTAACAAGTTTTGAGTATGTAAGATTTTTTTTGTTTACTTTCTTTATAAAATAATAAACAATCTAAACAACTAACAAAACCATAACTCGTGACAGGATAATTAAAATGTTTCAAAGTATTATATTGTCAGGAAAACAAATAAATAATAAATCACAGACTCACCAAATAATTCCTGAAGCATTGACCCTGAGCGGAGGCGTACTTTAATACCTGTCACAATTAAAAGTAAGGATAAGTGTCCAGTTCATAATTCCGACCTACTTAACTGATATGTGCCGATATCGTTTTGCCCTAACTATCTATTATTTATTTTCCATTTATCTTACTAGATGGACTAATTTATCTCTGTCTCTCTCAATACAAGATTTACAAACATATCTATGCAAATGCACTGCTTGGCCTTCCGCCCACGCACCCCCTGATGGCGCGGACTCCAGACTAATCAGCCGCACGGGCAACAGAATAAACACAACATATCGATCCCGAGATTCGAGGACCCTGGGGGCCTGTTCCGCCGCTGAAGACCCGGAGGTACCGTCCCAGACATAATAATAATGTCCGTTGACACACGGCGTACGGAATCCCAGATCCCTGCCGTGTGCGACGTTGCGACATTACGAGGATTCGCGTCCCTGCTACTATGACATTACGAGATCCCAGATCCTGCCAAGCAACATTAACGGGCCTATCCTTGCGCTTCCTCAAGCTAAGCAGTACTAACTCTACTGAGAACAGAAATTCACTAATCCACCTAAAGCTTACGTGGCTATCATATTAACTAATTAGGTACTTTATAAAAGAACTATCCAATCTCTCTCTCTCTCTCTCTCTCTCTCTCTTGATTACAAATTTACTTATCTCATCAAATACTAACGTACTGCCTTGTCCCCGTCCACGCCCCCCCGTGGCACGGTCTAGACGAACCAGAAGACCCGGATACAGCGGCTGAATCTCTCGGGGTCCCGCTCCCGCATCTGGTTACGCCCAGAGGCACAACAAAAAACCGGTGATAACCAGGATTTTACTCCCTACACCGTTGCGACATTACGAGGAATCGCGTCCCTGCTACTATGACATTACGGGATCCCAGATCCTGCCAAGCAACATTAACGGGCCTATCCTTGCGCTCCTCCTGACTAGACAGCACCGACTCTACAGAGTAAAGAGATTCAATAGCCTATCTAAACAAAGCTCACGTAGCTGCCGCATCGGCATACCGCCGCATTACTTAATAGCTAACCCTATCTAACTTTCATGTTCTATATTTTGACCTAGCATGTATACGGCGCAGTTATTTAATGTAATATTTATTAATATGTGTACGCAAATGATATCTATCTAAAACGTATCAATATATTTATCAAAATATGCATGATCTAATTAATTAATAAACTACGACACTTAGTGAGATGTACTCACCCTGCTTTCTGCTTATATCACTGCACTAACTAACTAATTAACTTTACTTTAACTGACACACTATTCACGCCACCGCACTCAAAACTATACTGTGCGTCGGAATATGTGTATTTTTCTGCATTAGGTAATATTCTCAAACTTTCTTTTTCGAAACAGAATTGTTTCGACCAATCATCGTTCGATTTTGAACGCTTTTCTAGGAATACTTTTACCCCTAAATCGGAGCGCAGGACGCCCATAAAAATCAGATATGGCGTGACATGCTTGAGACGCAGAAATACTTAGCGGGCACAAACTCTTAATATGTGTCGTTTTAAAACCTATGTTAAAAGAAATATTATTGGGAAAATAAACTCACGTTATAAGTATAAATATTGTTAAGAAAGTAAGAAACACCATCAGTTGCATACCATTGCCATGACTTTTTGGTAAATTCTAGACATTTGGGAGAGGTTTCAAAAAATGTTTTACCTGTGCCTCTTTTTTACTTACTACTCTCGACCTTTATTTTTTATTTTGAAAGTTTGGCAACCCTACTACGAGCTAAAAAAAAGTTGGCGTACATGTAAGTGAACGGACTGTAAGAAGAAGATTAAACGAAGTAAATCTTATGTCTAGAAGGCCTGCTTTGGTGCCACAATTTACTAGGTCTGTTGACTAAGACCAAAAGCAAATACATGATTTTAATGTAAAAATTTCGAAAAATGTTAGTGTCTTCTTCAAAAACGAATATCTCCAACAAAAATACAGCTATTGAGATGAACCAAAAAATAAACTATCGCCATAGGATATACCTAGATGATAAAATAAGGTTTTTAAACCCCTTCCTGTCTTAACATATTCCACAGGGTGTTTCAAAACGTCTTTCACCAAAATATCCACATTTTGTTTTCCCTCGTATAATACATAGATGGAAACTTTCATTTTTAATTTAGAAAGAGATACTAAAAAGTCAATAATTTAGCTACATATTACTAAAAAAAACGGTCAAAATCGGTGTACTACAACAAAATATATTAGACTTTAAATTACATCAAAATTTCAAGGTGCCCGTTTTTCGTGCCGGTTAGTGTAGATTACCGTTTATTTTTGGCCGACTTTAAGGCGTAATTCGTTTCCTTTTACATTTTTTTCCGAAAAAAAAATAACGAAATAAGTACGTACGTGCTTTGCAGTGAAAATATTTCGAATAAGCATTGTTATCGTTTCCATGCTCGCTGTGCGAATATTCGAGTAAATAGCAGCGGACTCGAAATTTAATCGAAAAATATTCTACCTCCCACAGTTATTACTTTTCCTATAAATTACACAGTGCGTCGCAGAGGGGGGGGGCTTTTTTAAACTCTGCTTAAATCATTTATATTAAAATGAATTGGAATTGCAGATTCAATTTATTTTCGTCGACAATCTACAGGGTTGTTCACCACATACGACACGGAGTATTGTAGCTAAACGATGAGATTTTTACAAATTGTAAGTTTTGGGTTCGATGAAGGACTATTAGAGGTACAATTTAAAAATAATTTTACAAGATACAGAGTGTCCCAAATAAGTAAAAAATATCAAAGTTGTATTTTTTTAAATGGAACACCCTGTATATTATTACATTTTTAGTTTCTACGATTAAAATAAAGGTAAATTTGATTAAGGTTTATTATACTTAAACCTTACCGTTCTTGAAACATTTTCAATTTTGTGAAATTGCAGTAAAAATTTTAAGGCTTCATTTCTCCAAGGGTATCAAAGTTTTTAATACTAAATATTCACTGAAGTTTATTTACTGATCAGTTATTGTGTTGCAATAATAAAAATAATACTACCTTATACAGAGTGTCTAAAAATTTATTTTAAATAATTATTAGCTTCAAACGGCAATAACTTGTTTAATTTAAATGGAACACCCTGTATATTTTACGAGAATCAGATGCACAATTTAATTGTCTATCAAATTATATTATACCATTTTTTACCTATCTCTTTAAGTTTCCGTAGAAAATGAATTTTCTTGTAATTTAGAACTTATTTATCAATATACCCATGGACTATTGACATTTTAGATTATTTTTAAAGATGTACCAAATTTTTAAAGAGTACAGATACTAATATTGTCGATATAATTCGTTTATTTCATTAAAAAATAATAAAAAACTGTTTAAATATTTGTTAAAGAGGATCAATTAATATGATTCCAGTATTCAAACTACATTAACTGACTGCGTTGATTAATAATAATTGCTCCAAATACGAAAAAACTGAATTTTGTATGGGCATTAGACAGTGTGATAAAAAGTAACACCTTAAAAATGATATTTTTTAATAAATGCTTATTTATAACAACAGAGACTTTAATTTGATAACTTATTATTATATTGATTTCTGACTCAAATCCACATTTATTTATAATAATTTATTAACGAACACAATTAAGTATTGTCAAGGTGTATTACTGGTTGCATAACTGCATACTGCTAAAAAAAATCGCAATGTGCATTGAGGAACCTGGCGCATTCGCCAGAAAGTAAAGAAAATTATAGAATTCTTTAGAAAAATCTAGAAACAACCGCCAGGGGGTATATAAGGCCCGCGCTTTGACAGTTGGACAAGTTTAAAAAGGTTGAAGTTTGAAGTTTAAAGTTTGAAGTCTGAAGTTTGAAAATACCGCGAAATACCGTTAGAGTAATAGTAGTTGCATAAGTTGTGTTGTAAATAGTATAAGTTGTGTGTACAGAGTGAAACAAATAAATTCGTTAAGTATTTTATCGTGAGTTTAAATAGTGGACCCACGGAATCCGTAACAATTGGTGTCGGAAGTGCGATTCAAGAGGATTTTAAGAAGAAATTAAGTGGATTGGAAGATTTTTAGACCGAATCAGAGTATTTTTATGGTTGGTACAAGGGAGCAAGCGAAGAAAATGGAGGAAGTAAGCAAATTATTGGGCGATTTTATGGAGAATATGAGAAGAGAGAAAGAAGAGGAACAAGACCGCCTACAGAAAATACTTATGGAAAATCAAGAAAAAATGTTAGAAGGTTTAGAAGCGCGTCAAAAGAAAGAAAAACAAGAAGAACAGGACCGGCTTGAGAAAATAATAGGAAATTTGGAAATTCGTTTGGAGGAGCGACGTCATAGAGAAAGACAAGAAGAACAGGACCGTGTTCAGAAAATTCTAGAAAATCAAGAAATTAGACAAGAACGGTTGGAGAAAATTGTTGAAGATTTAGAAGTACGTCGCCAGAAGGACAAAATTGAAGATCAAGACCGCATGCAGAAAAGTCTCGAAAATTCGGAACGAAGACAAGAGGCCCACTTCCAAGAAGTCGTAGAAGATCTGGAGGAGCGCCTTCAACAGAAAATGGAAAAATTAGAGATGGACATACAGAAGACCAAGGCACATGCAAGGACACCTGGCGTTCCTGGGACTGCGAACCTCAAGGCCCCCACCTACGATGGACAAACCACCTGGACGATGTACCACCGCCAGTTTGAAGCAGCCGCCGCTGCCAACGGATGGACCGACCAGGATAAAGCAGCGGCACTTGTCATCGCGCTGCGTGGCCCTGCCCTGGAACTGCTACAAACTATTCCTGCAGCCCAACAGCAGGAGTATGAGGCTTTGGTTGCTGCATTGGACAGAAGATATGGCGACCAACATCGACGTCAACTTTACCAGGCCCAGATCAAGACGCGCCTGCAGAGGTCCGGAGAGAGTCTGCAGGAATTTGAAGCAGACTTACGTCGGCTGGTACACCTAGCATACCCAGAAGCACCGGAAGGGTTTAGGGAGGAACTCGCTGCTCAGTGCTTTATTAGCGGACTGAGGGACAACGAATTGCAGAGGGCGCTGCAAATATCCCGATTTTCCACCAGCAGCGAAGCACTGGTCAGGGCGCTGGAAATCGAAGCTGCCTTTAGCGCCATCCCTAGGCCGAAGATAAGATCGGTAACGGTCGAGGAACATCCCGAAAGCACTCACAGAGGTTTGGAGGAGATGTGTAAGAAAGTCGACAAATTATGTGAGCTACTAATAAACAAGGGAGTCAACAACACCCAGACAGAGAACCAGAGAAGATTCCAGGACATAAGGTGCTTTAGATGTGGCAGGAAGGGCCACATTAAACGGGATTGCCGCGTTCAAATGCGATCCCGTTCACCATCCAGAGAACGTAGGCACCAGGAAAACTAAAATCAGTCAATACTAAGGGGCGAGTATTGACTGGGGAGAACAGAGCCCCCCGGATTTTTTCCATTAGAAGTCTAGGAAGAACCGCTAACAGTTTGGTGATCGACGGGAAAGTCAATGGAAAGGGAATCCGAATGACAGTGGACACTGGCGCTATGGTATCGTTGGTGCGGGCTAACTCAGTGCAAGGATTGAAGCTGATGCCTCTGAGAAGAAGAGTGTGTTTACGTACAGTTACGGGGGAAATGGCCGTTGTACGGGGAGAGGCTATCGTCGAACTGAAGTTAGGAAATTTGAAGTTCCAGCATAGCGTTTTAGTGGCAGATATTGAAGATGACTTCATCTTGGGCATGGATGTGATTCGTCAACATGGATTTTCGTTCGATCACCAGAGAAATATCCTGAATATCGGAAATGAAGAGTTTATGTTATCTCCAGACGAGGGACCAGGAAGAATGGATGTAAGATCAGCGGAAACTGTGGTGATACCTGGTAATACCGAGAAGATCGTATTCGGTAAAGTGGAGAAAATCGCTGGGTGCTGTGTTGGACTGGTACAAAGTAGCGACAAGAAACAAGATAGGTACTTAGTAAGAAAATCATTGGTGAACACCGCCAAGAATATACCGATCAGAATTGCGAATGTTTTCCCGAATTGTGTCAAGATCCAAAAAGGTGACAAGATAGCCATCTGCGAACCTGTAAGAAGTGTCACCCGATGTGATGAAGTGTCGTCAGCTGTTACACAAAAGGCATCCCAAGAAACACTAAAACATCTAGAACAGCCATGGTACCACCTAACACCTGAGGAGAAACAGAAGGTCAAGCAGTTCCTGCTAAAGCATGGCAGTATTTTTGAGAAGAACAACAGTGGAAGAACGGATTTTGTGAAGCACCGGATTAATACTGGTCATGCTCAGCCGATTCGACAACGTCCTAGAAGGGTGCCCCTTTCCAAACAACAAGAAATGGAGACAATGGTAGATAAGATGTTAGAAGATGGAGTAATCGAAGAATCATCAAGTCCATGGTCATCTCCTGTTGTTTTGGTGACGAAGAAAGATGGTAGTACACGATTCTGCGTGGATTATAGGAAGCTCAATGACGTCACTAAGAAAGATAGTTACCCACTGCCACGTATAGATGACACATTAACAACTCTGGCAGGTTTGTGCTGGTTCTCCACTCTCGACTTAAAAAGTGGATACTGGCAAGTTGGTCTAGACGAGGAAGACAAAGAAAAGACGGCTTTTTCTACAGGAAACGGACTATATCAATTCAAGGTCATGCCGTTTGGATTATGCAATGCTCCAGCCACTTTCGAACGTCTCATGGAGGTGGTGTTAAGAGGATTAACTTGGAAAACGTGCTTGGTTTACCTCGACGATGTATTGGTTATGGGAAGAATTTTGTGTAAGTGTAGCTTATTCCAGCGACAAGTGGAATTCTTGGGTCATGTAGTTTCGGCAGACGGAATTTACACCGATCAGAAGAAAATCGCTGCAATTAAGGATTGGCCTAAACCTCGCGACAAACATGAACTTAGAAGTTTCCTGGGTTTATGCACTTATTACAGAAGATTTGTCAAGGGATTTGCCAATATAGCTGCACCCTTACATAGGCTTACAGGTGATGAAGTCGGCTACGAATGGAACACTGATTGTGATGTAGCCTTTGGAAGACTTAAGGCGGCTTATAGGGGGTATATAAG
The DNA here is from genome assembly GCF_002938485.1 of Sitophilus oryzae. Lineage (NCBI taxonomy): Eukaryota > Metazoa > Arthropoda > Insecta > Coleoptera > Curculionidae > Sitophilus > Sitophilus oryzae. The sequence goes on along the minus strand of NW_022146732.1, from coordinate 5,892,099 downwards.
GCCCGCGCTTTGACAGTTGGACAAGTTTAAAAAGTTTGAAGTTTGAAGTTTGAAAATACCGCGAAATACCGTTAGAGTAATAGTAGTTGCATAAGTTGTGTTGTAAATAGTATAAGTTGTGTGTACAGTGTGAAACAAATAAATTCGTTAAATATTTTATCGTGAGTTTAAATAGTGGACCCACGGAATCCGTAACAGTATGTAATTAATTAGTATATGGGCGGAAATAACGGTGTTATATTTAATTAATGGTATACTCTTTTATAAAGATTTAAATAGTTTTCTTTTTGCATACAAATGGGCTAGTAATATTATCGTTTTGCTAAAAACGATAAACTTTTTCCTCGAAATAAAACAATATACTATCAGACTATTTTTAAATTACAAGAAAATATAGAGTCGATAGTGAAAAATGCTTCGAAAATATTTTAGAATTGGAAGAAAACGTTCAAGTTGTCGGAAACAGTTTTTTGCTCCCAATTGAAACCGTCAATGAGTTAGCTATTAGGTCTTTTTTCAAATTAAAACAAGCATTCGAAATTGAATTAAATGGCGGTGAAATACCGTTAGAGGAAAATAAAGTGGAACACGAACGAACCGAATGAGGGGGAGTGCGAGGGGGAATGTCTATGGTTCTCCTTTTCTTGCATACTTTCCAGAAATTAATTGTTCTGGCTGCCACGTGTCCGACTTTTCGGTCGTTTTGTTTGAATAAATGAATGAAATTTCCGCGAGTTTTACCGCGATGATTTATGATGGTGGCCATTGTTTTTAGTTGTTTTTTTATGCGGCACGAACGGACGGTTACTTGGAACATTTTTATATGGGTCAGTTTATTTCTTTTTTAATTATTTATACATATTCGAAATGACTTTAGTAAGTTTAGGATCAGAAAATAAAAACCTTTTATTTGAAAAATTGTCGACGTTTCGATGTATATTATCATCTTGCATTCCCTTGAAGCACTCTAAACAAATTTTCGAAAACTGAACAAGCGGCACTCAAAAGTTTTTCAATATTTTTCGGAAAATGTCAAGACAATATAATAAAATTTCAATATTTTTTTTTTCGCAAAAAAAACTCACGGGCGTATTTCTGGGGTCGAACTATCCTACCAGTTAAAAAAATTGCACTTATTTCTGGTATAGATTCTGTATAGATGTTCTTTTATTCGTACAGGGTGGGTCAAATTCGACGCTTTTAATTGGAAACACCCTTTTCTATAGGAGATAGACAAAAACTAATATCGGTGTCTGGAGGTCAATTTTTGTCAAAAACATGACGGTGAAAACCGCATATCGATATCTGTTACCGTTTCGGAGTTACGGGGTGTTTCTCAAAAATGTGCATTTTTAACAAATCGCTGTAACTTCTTTGCTATGGAAAATTTTGTATTTTTATGAAAACATTTCCAAAGCATCTTTTTACGTAGAATTTAATGGTTTAAGTATAATTTTTTTAAAATTAATAAGTTAAGAATTATTAACAGAAAATTTGATTTTTTATATGGGACATCCTGTATATTTTTAATTTATTGAAAAGAATTTAAAATTACCTTTTCAAAAATATAACACACTTGATATTTTGCTCGATTCAACTCCGAGATATAGAGTATATAAAAATTCGCCCGCTTTAAATAAGTAGGCTTTGAACGCACCGGCTGTAATGCAAAAAAATTCTAGCTGTGAGAATCAATTAAAACGAAAATCATATTTGCTATGAGAGATGCAGAATTTTATAACAATTTAAAATATATTTAACCAACATCAACACATTTAAACTATATCTAATACTAATAACAATAAAAATAAATAGGAAACCAAGACATGAGATTTTGCTACAAGTGTTCGACATATCGACCGTCTTCTGTTATGGACGGGGCAGTTTTTGAACATTTCTCGCGGAATTCATTAACTCAGTGGGGGTGAAAGATACCCTCTCATAAAGTATTTCTAATTCTTGTCTAGATTATACGGAAGAATAAGGAACTTTTATTCTTCCGCAAATATCCATCCATAGGATTAGATCCATGGGCACTAAGTCAGGCGGCCTCGACGGCCAACGGCTGAGATCTTGGTTAGCTATTCAGTTATTCTTGAAATTGGCTGCAAAAATTTGCTGATAACTTCGGCGTTCTGAGGCGGTGCGTCTTGCTGGAAAAATATGTTTTCCAGTTCCATTAAGGGCATATCTTCAATAAGGGGTCCAAAGCCTACTAGTTAAAAGTGGCGAACTTTTAAAAATTCTGTATTTCGAAGAGGATTATAACAAAATATCAAGTGTGCTATATTTTTGGAAAGGTAATTTTAAATTATTTTCAGTTAATTAAAAATATAGAGGGTGTCCCAAATAAAAAATCAATTTTTCTGTTGATAACTCTTAAATTATTAATTTTAAAAAAATTATACTTAAACCATTAAATTCTACGTAAAAAGCATTCGAAATTGTAATATACATACGTAAAAAGCTTTGGAAATGTTTTCATAGAAATACAAAATTTTCCAAAGTAAAAAAGTTACAGCGATTTGTTGAAAATGCACATTTTTGAAAAACACCCCGTAACTCCGAAACGGTAACAGATATTGATGTGCGGTTTTCACCATCATATTTTTGATGAAAATTAAGCTCCAGACACCGATATTAGTTTTAGTCTATCTCCTATAGAAAAAAGTGTTTCCATTTAAAAGCGTCGAATTTGACCCACCCTGTACATAAATAAAATAGAAGGCCGAGTTTTTATAAAAAATAAAACAACATATAAAATGTATATAAAGAGGAATTTGTTAGGTAGGTTGAAAAAGTCTTATCAGTTAATGGAAAATGGAATATACAAAAAATAAATTTCCTGTGATATTTAACAAAAAGGAAAGTTTCTTAATACAAAAAAGAAATTTCAACATTATTTTCCTTTCGTCAAGAAAAAAAAATGATGAATAAAAACAGATTTTATATTAAAATATGAGCTATGATATGTTTTTAGCTAAAAGTGGAAAAATATCTGAACCAAAAAAAAATTAAATGTTTATCATCAAATATTTTTTCCTCAAAAAAATGGATTATCTAAAACTACCAACATAACAAAAATATATGTGTAATTCTGCCTCAAGACCAAATAACTGAACAGAATTGTTTGAGAAATACTCCAAGTTTTCATTCTGTCCCTTTGTGTTTTACGGTTTTTCTCATTCCTGATTACTCCGCGTTTTCTTAAGACGTTTATTGTCGTATTAAATTTTCATTTTCCACATTTTCCATCGGAAAGCTTTCTAATTTGCCCTAACTATCGTAGCAAAAAAAAACAACACGAAGAAAAAACAAAAAAATTTCCGCACAAAGATTTCCCCGAGGATTTCTCTTTGAGATTATAAAAGTGGACGGCTATTTTCATGTTCCTTTTTAATTTTTATTCTCTTTTCCCGATGTTGTACAGGGTACAGGTAGGACAAATCGTCGTAGAATAGTTTTAATCTGCATTAAAAAAGCTAAAATATATTTAATAATTTTAATTAATTAGTAATTTATTTATTAATTAATTAATGAATTATTAGATAATTAATACATTATTGATTAATTAATAAATGTTTAATTACTTAAGAATAAACTATATAATTAATAATTCATTAACCATTTAATTATTAGCCATAAATAAATTACTAATTAATTAAAATTATTAAATATCTTCGATAATTAATTATAATTTTTTAATTAACAATTTATTAATTAAAAAAGTAATTTTTTGTTTGTTTCCCGGAAGATATCAAGAAGAATGTAAAATTTTCTACAAATTTTTTTGCAAAAAAAATCTCATGGGTGTATTTTTGAGGTCGAACTATATTACCAGTCAAAATTCTTGCACTTATTTGATGAAACACACTGTCTTTTACATCGTTTCTAGGTAAATTTTCTTCTTTGGTGAACAATTTTTCAAGCTTTTCTTTGATTTGGCGGCGTCGATATCAAATGTCATCGATCACTGTCACTTGGGATCCCCATTTTTCAAAACGTCATAATGGTGGAATAATTAGCAAAAGGAACGGAACTAATAGAAGGGGAAGAAACGCTTGTCATTCTGTCAACGATAAATTAAACAGCCATCAAAATAGTGTTAGAATTAAACGTCTTAGAAGTTTTATTAACCAAATTTTTATTTCTTAGATTAACATGGTAATAGTAAAAGAAATTTATATTTACACTTTGATATCAGAACAGCAAAGTTTATAGTGTTTTTAGTTAATGTCTCCTACTTGAGTAAGTTGTACTTAAGTACTTAAGTATTTGAACTTAATTACTAGAGTCGGCAAACTAAACCAGGTACTGAGAGTATCTTCCAATATGTTTAAAAAGAAAGATTTTTAACCAGTGTGTCTTGCCTGTCCTCACGTATGGAGCTGAACACTTACTTTGACAAAAAAAGAACATACATAGAATACAGGTCATGCAACGAAAAATGGAAAGGTCCATGTTGGGAGTTACACTCAGAGATAAAATACCAAATCATACGATACGAAATCGAACAGAAGTAAGAGATGCGGTGATATCTGTCTTACATCTTAAATGGCATTGGGCAGGACATGTGGGTAGGATAACAGATGGACGGTGGGCAAAGAGACTTGTGGAATGAAGACACGAGGCCTATAGAAGCAGAGGACGACCTCCTAGTCGATGGACAGATGATATTAAGAGAGTAGCTGGAAACTGGATTCAAGTGGCACAAAATAGAAAGAAATGGCTAGAGTTGAAGGAGGCTTTTGTTCAGCAGTTGACGGAATAAGCTAAATGATGATGATGACAGTTGATATATGTTGACGATTGTTTTTATATGCAAAATATAAAACACAACCAAAATATCGCTGAATATTCTCTACTCTACTCTTTGTAGTAGTTTATTGTTTACTGGAGCGTTTCAGCGTTTAATATTTTTTTTACTAATAATCATTATTTTAGTCTTTTTTGTAATCTCAGTCCATATTTGTTACTGGCTTGTTACGTTAGCCGTTAAAGAATATTTATTTTAAGTATATTTGCTTCATATTAACTTGTTGGAACACCCTGTTATAACCAGGAAAACTTCGAAGCTAATATTTAGTATGAAATTGCTGTAAAAGCAACTTTATGTTTAAAACAATAGTACGGTCACGCCGCATACCGTTACCGACAAAATTACCAACGAAAACAATAAAATGGCCAGAAGCAGAAATAAACCACGGCAAATGGCAAACTATTAGCCGCGAGGCAAACTAAGTCTTTTGAGAATAAACCGCGTTTTCGTGCGAGAAAATTGCCACTTTTTTACGAGTTTATCGCGTTTTAAAATATAAGAATTTTAGTTTCGGAAAACAAAATGCCAGAATGCGTCGTTTTGTTGTGGAATTCACGCTATAATTCGTAATAACACGTTAAAGCGGAAATTATGTGGAATTGTTTCTTTTGTTTGTCAAAAGTTAAACTTTAGTAATAAAAATTTTAGTAAGTAGGTAATTGTTTTTTTTGCGTCTGTTGCTTTTATAGTAGAGACTTTTTAATTTGTAGTAGAGACTTTTTATTTGTGTATAAAAGTAGGCAACACTGTGTCGGTCAAGCTTAATCACGTGACTAATATTTTATTTGGTATGAACTGTAGACTTAGTTAGTCTAGATGTTTCACGAATGGAATTTGAAAAAATGCCTTTTTTATTTTGTAAATTTTCTTCCAGTGGCAAACTGAATAAGAAATATTTTTTATTTTATTCATAAATTTGTATAAACTGAACAACAAAAACCGCAGAAAAAATAAACGGCTTTACAAAACTATACCATTGTTCAATTCTGTTAACCTACTTAAAGAACAGGAAAAATGGAAAAAAGTATATAAGGGTCCCTCGTGGAAATGTATATTATGTATAAAATGAAAAAGGTATTCGAAGAACGCGAAATGCAAATCAAAGGGATTGTTATTCTCTGTATGAATCCACGATGTCCTGATTATTCCCTATCGAGGCAGGCGCAATTACCCTCGTGAATAATAAAACAGCTAGACGACTTTTATTATTTATTTATTCCTTACTATATTATACTCTTTATTATACTAATAGAATTTTATTTAGGTACAACTGCTATTTATATTATTTTTCCCTTTGTCTTTGTCTTTGTCTTTGTCTTTGCCTTTGCATTTGCCTTTGCCTTTGTCTTTGTCTTTGTCTTTGTCTTTGTCTTTGTCTTTGTCTTTGTCTTTGTCTTTGTCTTTGTCTTTGTCTTTGCCTTTGCCTTTGCATTTGCCTTTGCCTTTGCCTTTGCCTTTGCCTTTGCCTTTGCCTTTGCCTTTGCCTTTGCCTTTGCCTTTGCCTTTGCCTTTGCCTTTGCCTTTGCCTTTGCCTTTGCCTTTGCCTTTGCCTTTGCCTTTGCCTTTGCCATTGTCTTTCTCTTTCTCTTTCTCTTTCTCTTTCTCTTTCTCTTTCTCTTTCTCTTTCTCTTTCTCTTTCTCTTTCTCTTTCTCTTTCTCTTTCTCTTTCTCTTTCTCTTTCTCTTTCTCTTTCTCTTTCTCTTTCTCTTTCTCTTTCTCTTTCTCTTTCTCTTTCTCTTTCTCTTTCTCTTCCTCTTTCTCTTTCTCTTTCTCTTTCTCTTTCTCTGAGTATCAGTACTGAATCATTATCTACCACATTCCAAGTAATAATATATTAATTGAAGGGGTCATAGTACAAAATGGATTAGGAAACAAATCCTCTACTACATTTAGTTTCAAGCAAATTCCTGAAATAAACCGTACCTCTATACACTTGTCATTGGGGAGTTTGTGGCCTGTCTCTATAAAGCGATTGGCAAAATTGGAGTTTGTTTACAAAACGTGCCCTATGTTCTTTAATCTAATTACAAAATTCTGCTATACTCTGTTTTTTGCCTCAGGTAAGATTTCGATAGACGATGACAGAAGAAAAGCAGATGACGTCCCATACCAATCTATTTATTTGACTAAAAAAAAATTCTAATCATTTTTAAGTTATCTATGGATGGGTTTAAATATAAAACCGTCATGCGTCGTGTCTTGTTGTTTTTAACCAGTTTTATTGGTTTATTTAAAAAACGACAGATCGTATTTCAATTTTATTGGTTTGACGGAACGATGAACGACAAACGGACGCCGATGCGTATGAACTCGCCTTTAGATTTTTGTCATTTTTGACGCTTGTCAAAGTCTTGCCAAATTCTAGGTTATAATTTTGTGTCAACTTTTGTTAAATACCCTGCGTTTTGGAATATGATGCATTTTGATTCGTATTATTACGTGTGTTTTGTGTCTTTTGAAGTCAAGTGGAGGAAAAATCGAGTGAAAATTAACTGTAGACCCAGAGCACAGTTTATGGTTAATACTCGCTGCCAGGGCAGAAAGTCTTATACACCAATGAAGTTGCTATCGATAAAGTTTGTATACCATTTCGTCGTAGATAAGTGCATCTTGTATATGGTAGAAGGATCAAACTAAACACATACTAAAAACTGGAGTAGCTGTAAAATATCGATATCACACGATAGGTAAATAATGGATTTTAGTACTGCAGAAAAATAATGTCAAAAGGTACTGGTTTAAAAAAATTAAGATTAAAGTTAATTAATCAACCTTTAAGGTATAAAATTTGGTAGGTGTTATTATTAATAAAATAGTTTGTTTTATTTACCTATGTTGTTTTATTTATTCCTGTGGATTATTACAAATTTGTATTTGTACATAAGTTATATTGATAAATATAATCATAAATGCGGGTAGTTTCATAAAGCTTGAAAGTAAATAATAGTTCTTTTTATATTTTTTTGGTATGTAGTGTCTTGTTCTTGTTTGTTTTGTATTAACACATACCGTTTTTATTAAATAAAATAACTCGATAACATTTTTTTCAGTTTTATACAGTTTTTTCACAATATTTTGAAGTAATCACTTGTCATCTTGTCAATCAAATTTTAAATATTTCCTGCTATGCGTTCCAGTTGTACCAACTTATTTCTTTGTAAAATAAAATAAACTACTTTGAAATTAAAATGACAGACACATCTATCACTGTCAAGGATCTTTTCGTTGGACAGACTATAGTCTGGCCTACATAACGGCTAATGCTCTCTGAACGAAACAGTTTAACTGATCAATTCTTGATTGTTTTAGTTTTACAGCTTTTTCTCTAAAATTACAAATATACCGGGTGCTTTTTTAGAGATACCGGATGCGTTTTGAGAGATTTGGTATGTTAATACCATACTAACTAACTATCGAACTAATAATTACTATTAATAATAACAATATATGATAATTTTTAAATACATTTGATAGTTTAATGTTTTTCGTTCCTGGGGGGTTAAAATATGCCCCAACCGTATTTTGAAACATAACTTAATTTTTTCAACTGGAACGATACTTAGTGGTTCATTAGCATATTTGTAAAAAAATTATCGAATAACTTGGTACCACATACTTGGTATTTCGAGTCAAATTGGCGTTATGAACACATCCATTGCACTCTAGATTGAAATTTAAAATACTATTTTTAAGCAAAAATGTCAATAGTTGACATTTGATACGTCTTTCTATTCAAAATGACATTTTCTATCAAATAAAGTAGAAAAATACCGAGGGTGCGATTTAAAAATCAAAAGTTGTAGTCATTTCCGGTGAAACAGGAAGTGACCTAAAATAATTGAATACGTCAATCAATCCTATTCTGTTTATAAGTACCAAATCTCGGTTTTTTGTTTGAAAAAATAAAACACTTATAGGGGTGAGGCACTTTTGAAAAACACCCGGTATTGTTTGTATGAAGTTCTGCGTAGGTAACGCGCAATCACTGACATCCTTACCGGTTTTTATAAATATTATTTTTATCGCAACGACCAAAAGAAAAAGATACCTACAAAAAATATCATCCCGATAAGACTTTGATGGATTATCCTTAAGACAGTTTCACAAAATTCGTCCTACGCATCAAGCTTGCAGAACAGAACATGTAATAAACCCTTAGTTGGGTGTATGAAGTTACGTTTGCTTTGTTCAAGCCGTGAATACGACAGCGTTAGACACATGACAGGGTGTTTAAAGATGATTTATAGGTTATGTTTATGTTTTTCTAGTAAAAGGCGCAGCGAAGTCAACCACCGCATTTTAGCTAATTATCGTTTGCAACTAATTAAGAGTTAGTTGCGGGAAACGGAAGTTCTGATGGTTACACCATAATTAGTATTGTTTGATGTTGTACTGGGTGGCCTCTGTATTGTCCTTTTTTTGCTAATTTCTTTTTCTTTCCATTATTCTTCAGACTCTTTTTGTAATAGAATGTAATATAATACCACTATATTAAACTGAAAAATCAAAATCAGTGCATTTAGGAAACAGTTACCGATGGTAGTTTAAATTGGCTATTCCTCTAAGATTACACAAGAATATTTAGTTTTAATCATTGTCTAATATTATTATATTGTCGACCGAAAAGATTAATAGAGGAAGAAGATAATGCAATTTTATTGTCATGTATAAAACAATATTTTTTTTCCATAAAAAAATATTGTGCTGGGTTGGCGTTGGTTTCTATGTAATTTGACAAATTAATAAAGCTGTCTCTTTAGTTGTCCGTTTTGAGTCAATATTTTTTAATTCTCTGTCGTGTCGATTGCTGATTGAATTGGAGCCAGAAATGGCTCTAAACGAAATAAGTAAATTACCAACAGATATTCAGGCTGAGGCGACAAACGCCATATCCAAACTACTTCCATTTTAATCCCGAATAACTTATGAAAAGGAATACAAAAATTTTCAAAAATGGAAGCAATTAAAAAACGTGCGAGAAGAAATAAAGTTTTATACCTATCCTCACTGTTAAAGTATCATTTAATCTACCCTTGCGGTTAAAGTACTATTTTATATACTATTTTTGATAGATATAAGGCAATTTTAACAGTTCTTATGGGGAAAAAATATATTTCCAAAACTTAAAATCGCAGAACTGCAAAGCAACAGTGACAAGCTGTTCTGGCGGTCCGTCTTTTATCTGCTTAGTTCTTATTTTTGAATGGATTTATATCAAACCATACTGTCTACTAACAAAAGTATCGTTTACAGTGTTTTCTCTTAAAAATAATAAGAGAACATTGCTTTTGTCCGTAAAAAATGTCCGTAAAATTATTCCTATTTATTTGAACTATTTCCTGAAATATTAATAAACTATATATTAACATTTACTGGGTGTGTGTGTTGCAATTAATTAAATATGTACATTCACACAGTATGCTTAAAACTATGCATTTCCGGACCCTTGCAGTATGTTTTTTTGATGAGAATGGAAACATTTAATTTTTATCTAAAACCAATATTTGATCAACCTAAATAGATATTCACCAAAAAATTTTAGGACATCTAACAATATTAATTACTAACGCCAAGATAAAAGATAATTATCCAATTACCTATTATTAATTATTCCATTTATCTCCTATTCCCAGTTACTGTAACATGCTGTGCTAAAAGTTATATAGGAGAATATAGAGAGACATGGGTACTGGAAAACGATTACTTGGGAAGACAGATCTATCCATATTAGGGTAGTAATAACATTTTGTTCGTGAGCAAATTTAATAAAGGGGTTACAGAAGCAAATTAATCTAGGCCTAGAATTAGTCAAATTCGAACTAGTTTCTATACCTAATGGAAAATTAGATTGGCCGAAGTAATAGGTACAAGTTTAATTTAAAAAAAAAATCTGAAAATAAATTCATTTTTAATATATGGATTTGTATCAAACCATGTTATTATTATATACAGGGTGCTACAAATTCGAGGTACGCGCATTGGTATCTCGGTAACCGTAATAGATACGAACATTGTTAATTTGGGACAAAGTTACGTATTGAGATGTTCACAAAGATGTCATCAAAAAAGTTTTAAAAATTTCAAGAATTGCTGAGTTTTCTGGAAAAAAAGGATTTTTTTGAAAATCAATTTTATTTTTTCCTGCCTTTAGTTTTTAGAAAATCAAAAAACTAATTGTACATTCTCATAGCCACTTGATTAGGGCTATCTGATAATATTTTTAGATTTTCAAATTAACCGATAATTTGTAAGATACAGAGACCAACTTAATTGTTTTAAATTCGGACCTGCATTTTTTATTTCAGATTTTTAAAGAACTCGGTCTCCTGAGTACAATGATGTGCCACACTTTATATTTTTTTTGTTTTGGGTACCTTAACAGCAACAAAACTATTTAATTATTATTTACATAATAATTTCAAGTCCGACTCTGGTTTATTAAATTATTTAATCTGATTATATTCATGGCAACAATTTTGATCAGCGCTAATTAACATTAAATAAGGAAAATCGAGCCAATTGGAAGATTCGAATAAATAATATCCAGGTCAGAAATTTAAAGATATTATTTTTAACTTTTTTATTGTGAATTTGAAATCTCAGTGTCCTATCTAATAATATGCATAATATTAATCGTAGTTATTATAAATAAATCAACTTCTACACACTAGTTTCTAATGTTCTAGATGTTCGAAAGGGTTACCACCCTTCCTATTGCATACATTTATTTTTCGTTCAATTTTATTTATAGCTCTTTGAACTTTCTTCTTATACTTCCAAATGCATTTTGTACTCTTTATTGTAAACGTTGAGATGAATTGATTTCACTTTTACAAAGGACGTCAAGTAATGTAGCCACTTGACGATAGGCCCAGAAACCTTGCTGGACATTATACTTCTCTACCATTTCCAATCCATCTTCCGGGAAAACGATTTGATTGTTTATATTATATTATATTTATATAAATTATTTTATATTATTTTATTGCATTTGATTTTACGTATTCAATATTTAATCCACGTCATTATTAAGTTTGAATGCTAATCAAAATTGTAACGATGAATAGATTAAATATTAAAAAAACAGAGCCGGACTTGAAATTAGTTTAAATAAATTGTGTTCAAATGTCAAAAAAAATTAAGTGTGGCATATCATTGTACTCAGGAGACCGAGTTCTTTCAAAATCTGATATTACAGAATACATAATGCAGGTCCGTATTTAAAAAAATTAAGTTGGCCTCTGTATCTCACAAATTATCAGCTAATTTGAAAATCTAAAAAAATCTAAAAAGAATGTCCAATTAGTTTTTTGATTTTCTTAAAAGTAACGACAGGAAAAAATAAAATTGATTTTCAAAAATATCAGTTTTTTCCAAAAAACTCAGCAATCCTTGAAATTTTTAAAAGTTTTTTGATGGCATCTAGTTGAACATCCCAAAGCGCAACTTTGCCCCAATTTAACCATCTTCGTATCTAGTACGGTTACCGAGATACCAATGCTCGTACCTCGAATTTGTAGTACCCTGTATAAAAGTATCTTTTATTAACATCGGGTCAATCAATAATTTTTTTGTGCCAGTATTAGCTCATACTACTGTTATAACAAGCAATACTACTGTTATATTAAACAATTATGTATACTAATTCCATTATAATAAAATTAAATAATAAACGTATTGTAATTATATTCCTGCAGACTGAGTGAAAAGTTTTGTTCTTAAATCTACTCTACATAGTATAAACGCGTGTTCAAATATTAATCTTGTGCAATATATATCAACATAAAACGAGATGTAATTAACGAAATATTATCGTAACAAGAGATATTTTAGAAACGTCTAGGTTTACTTCTTTCACTGAGATTTATGAAAAAAAAGTCCTTTGCCTCGGGTACAGATACCACCATGTTTTGGAAATAGCTGAAAACGAAACAAAATTGAACGAGGCAACAGGGAACGCCAAAAAATACCCCCATGCCCTCCTCACGAGTAGTTTTCGGTGCTTTTAAGAATCAAAAGTAGGTCGAGGCTAAATGAAGTGGGCCAAGACAACTGGCAATAAATCGAAATGCGACCTTGATCTGCTTCGAAGAGTACCACATATAACAAACAAACAACAAACAACGCTTTATTGTACAAAAAGCCAAAACGGCTTCATCGACAAAGCACTCACAAAACAAACAAAAGCACAAAATAAAATACAAACAACAAAAAATACAAAATACAAATAATACAATTCAAAAAAATTTAAGTCATTAAAGTAACAAAAAGAATATACATGGACAATTGCAGAACAATACGCAGTAAATAGATATAATTTTAGAGTTATAAAATATTAAATACTTGACCTTTGACCAGTGTGTGAGATTATCAAAATTTTAAAATTCAAAATTGTTCATAATTAAACATCAACAAAAAAGTCGTTTACCGTATATAGGGCTCTCTCCAGTAAGTATAATTTTAGAGCTTTGCGAAATGCGGGAAAGAATGAAAGCGACTCGATATTCAAAGGCAAATGATTGGCAGATAAAGATCGTGCTCCGCATTCCTAAGTGGATAGTTATGAGATGGCCTTTCGGGAATAGCAGATATGTGCTTGCGGATTAAGCAAACGGATTCACAAAAATGAATAAAGAAGTCAGTATTTTGAAATTTTTAAAGAAATTCTGGCAGTGAGTTCTACTGTTCAGTCCCAATAAATATCGGACTGCTCTCTTTTGAAGTCTGAAAATACGATCAAATTTTGTTGCGCAGCAAGTAACCCAGAGCGGAAGGGCATAACGAAGATGTGACTCAAAAAGGGCATAATAGGCTATTCTAGAGGTTGAGAAGTTAAGTTCCTTAGAAACTGATCTTAGCGCAAAACAGGCAGCGCTTAGTTTCTTTGATAGAGCTTCGATGTGAAAGTCCCATTTTAACGAGTTGTCTACAACAAGTCCTAAGAATTTCACATAGTCCACGACCTCAATAGTGGTGTTATTAAGTACAAAAGGTTGTATAGCACTTTTATATGACAAAACTTTAGTTTTTGATAGGTTGAGGCATAGGAGATTAGAATCGCACCAAGATTTAATGGTGCGTAAATCACTCGATATAGTATCATATAGTGCAAATAGTGTAGAAGCTGTTTTTGATTTTTCTCGGTCGTAACACCTTGGGGCACTAGAAAATACGCTATGTAAATTTCAAGCATATCTCTATATTTTGATAATCATCTTCTTAGCTGTAAAGGAGATAACAGATAACGAGTTTAATATGCAACAGGCGCGACGTGGCGCTAAGGTATTGTTACCCTACCGACTAACTGCATTAAACCGTGCATTAAACTCTGGTTGGGCTCCGTCTCAACTCCTTAACTAAATCACCGTTTTAACGCAAATTTAAAAAGCCCAAATGCATTAACAACAAAATGGGTTTTGTTGGGGGTAAAAGTTAGCTTTTGGCTTTAAATCGTGTTTTAAACACGTCGGTTAGTCTTTTACTTTCTAACATACTTATGCACTCTGGAAAGGGCGCTTTACCTAGTTGCTTTCGTTTGCTTAACGTTTGCTTAACCTAGTGAGTAAAAAAATATAAATTTACGACGTTTTTTACGTAAAAAAGGTCACTTGGTAAAAATTGCTACGAATAATGGTTCTCGAGATATTTGGAATCGAAATTATCAATACCTGTCATCATTGACATAAATTAAATATTATGTTGACAAATAGTTATTAGACCGAAATCATAAGTTTGAAACGTTTTTGTGCCAAAAGTTCAACAGAAACTGTTTTATCATAATTTTCTCGAAGAAAAGATTATGATTAATTTACAAAAATTAAAATTCCCCAAATTTATTATTTCAGTCAAATAACTATCTACTACTCAATATGTTTATTTTTTGTCAATAATGACATGTATTGACTATTTCCATTATAAATATCTTGAGAACGGTTGCTCGTAGCGATTTTTACCAAGTGATATTTTTTACGTAAAAAGTCACGGAAATGATTTTTTTTACTCAGTAGTTTTATACAGGTAGGGATAAAAAGTATATTACTTTTCAAAACAGTTAAAACACATGTAGGTGGCGCCCACTACAAATAGGAGTTATATTGACATCAAAATCAAATTTCTCATGTCAAAAAACTCCCAGATACCAATTTTCACCCAAATATTGACGTTACTTCAGAAATTATTTGGAAAAATCGAAATAAAAATGAAACATCTACACCCTGTATCTCCGAAACTAAGCATTTCAGGACATTTGTACGAACTATTTTACTTATTTTAATCTGCTGCCGAAGTTCCGGAATACAGTTCGGACCACCCTGTATAGAACACTGTCACAATCGAACTCTAATGAATAGCGCCATGAAAAGAGAAAAATTTTAACGTATGAAGCAAATACGGGCTGATTGGCGATATATTGATTTAAAAATAAAATAAAAATTGATGCGAATTCGCTTAGATTTTATCAATTTTTATTTCTTTCGTTTTTCCTGACTCAAGTTCCTTTCAGTTTTTTAAGTTTCAAAGAAATTCAATTAGGATGTGTAATGATGTGGAAAATCAATCAGAAATTACTTTAATATATACCATATCGGCAAGATACCGTCTTGGGTCGATATTTATATGTCTAGGAGTGAATCGCTATGACAATCTAGTAAGTTGGAGTATTCAATGATAATTTTTTCGAGGTCAAGCCCTAGACGTTATTTGAAAAACTTTAAATTGATGTTTGAGACGTTAAAAAACGTTCATCAAAGATTCAGGTCATCAAGGAGTCAAAACTGAACAACAAGACCGCTTTGTGTGCCAAATTGCTAGAAGAAATCACAATGTTTCTCATCCAGAGACATCCTATAAAGACAACTTCTGGCAGCTACAGGTGTGAACGTTTCAGTTGAAACCATAGAAAAAGGTTTCGTGCTTGTGGGTTGTACAGTAGGAGAGAGTTACGGGTCCCACAATTATATCGGCCAAATAAAATTGACCAGCTAAATTGGTGCTTTCAACATCAAAACTGGACAATTGAGAATTGGCAAAATGTTCTTTATTCGGATGAGACCAGATAACCATCGAAATCGGGTTCTCAGAGCTCCAGGAAGACGAGCAAGACTCTAGACTGGTAAACCTGTACCAAGATATAAAGGAGGAACTGTAATGTTCTGGGGAAGCATTATGCTGGGAGCAAAAACTCCATTGTTAGCAATTCAAGAAACTTTAACGGGTCGGAGATATGTTGATTTAATGCTAGAACCAATCGTTAGGCTTTGGAGAGCTGCAATTGGGGATAATTTTAACTTCATGCACGATATTGCACCTCCCCATACCAGCAGAGTGGTTAGAGAATGTCTTGAAATGATAGATTTGGACTAGCCTGCATTTTCACCAGATCTAAACCCTATCGAACATTTAAAGCCCAGCTTAAAAGAAGGGTTGGAGCTCGTCGAAACAATCTAGGAAATCTCGCACAGCTTATCGATGCAGCATTAGCAGAATGGGAAAACATACCCCAAGACAACGTTGATAATTTAATAAGAAGTATGCCATCGCGAATAAAAGCCTGGATAAGGGTTATGGGAGGTTATAGGTAACACGGATTATTAAAATTATCATTTTTTTTTATTTTTGACTTTTGATCATTAAAAATTTAAATCTCATTTCGTTTCAGAAACCAAAAAAATACCATTGTGTTTATTTTGGGAATTGATTAATTAATTTTATTGGATTATTTTTCATTATATTATTTGGTAAAAGGACTTTTATTCATAAACACATACATCTTAAAAATTATGAAAAATAATAGATCATTCCATATAACTTTGGCTGTGTTTATAAAGTGAAAAAAGAAACACCTAGTTTAAATATACAAATGAAAGAATATGATGATTTTGATAATGAATTGTTTAAAAGCTTCCTAAACTTGTATTTTAAATAAATAAAACCTAATTAACTAGATAATTTTTCTACGAAACGACGAGCATATTTAATTGTTCCGAATTTAGCCGGATTTAGTACTTACGATCTCGATAAATCGCCAAGTTATCGATTTCTTCAATTAGGTCTAGAGGATTTAGACTGAATCGGATAAACTCGAGAGAATGGGACCGTAGGAAGAGACAATAAAAAACTAGACGTTTTAACGGCGTAAATGATCGATATTTCGAAGCTTTTTACAGGGAAATCTCCAGGAAAAGCTTTAAGACGTTGTCTTCACGGGATACCTCTCCACAATACCCTCGATGTTTTCAGGTTTACAAGTACTAAGTCCTTCTCCCAATCCTTCAACTCATCCTACTTTTTCTGCCGATGTGCATATCGAATTTGCCTGGCTTTTACACATGGAGTAACTCTGTTACGTCTTTATAAGACACTAGTAAAACATCAATAGAAGCTTTTAGGGGGAGATTCGATCGATTCGATATCTTGAGGACGTTGTGATATTGCGAGATTACCCCCCAACATTATTAGGATTACATATTTCAATTTGGCTCAAGTTTTGTTTACTTGAAATCAGTTTTGTAAGAAATATTTGTTTATTTAGTACTTGGAAGCCTTTCCAAATAGTAAGTCACGAAAGTTTTCCTGGGAAATGCATAATTTTCAGTTTTTTCAACTTTAGAATAGCTGAAACAAGTTACATGAAAACACGTTTCTGTTTTTTATTCTAGAAATTCTTCTAAATATAGACAGGCAAAAAAACTTCTTGCGGAAGTGTGCCATTTTTATTTGTTGATAAAATATTGTAAAATATAGCAAGATTTAAAAAGTACTCGGCAATTAGAATTCGTAAACAGATGTGTTTTAGCTTACAGCGTGTTTTGATTGCTTTGGCTAGGTTTGTTTTGGTTTTGTCTGGTTTGTTGGTTCATTTTTGTTTATTTTAGTTTTTTCTGGGTACGATATTGATGTCTAAATTACAGTATCTACTAGGTTAAGTTCATGCCTACACAAGGAAAGTGTTTAGAATGTAAAGATGGAACACGTTTTCATGTAACTGATTTCAGTTATTCTAAAGTCGGAAAAAAGAGAATGATGCATTTCCGCAGAGAAATTTTTATGATTTTGTGTTTGGGCTTCTATGTATTGAATGTTTTGTTGTTTTTTTTTATAAGTGATTTGAAGTAAAAAAAAACTTCACCCTTAAATTTAGTTATTACTTATTTGGAGTATACGGTGAAAGCTTTGAATAAAAAACGGTGAAAATATTTTAACTAATGCTAAAACTTCTAATGCACGCTCGGCCTGGAACACCCTATATAAATATGGATATTGATTCCAACATTTTTTTAGGTTCTAAAAATATTTAATAAATCTTAAATAAAAACATATTACAATCACTACTAATTGCAACTTTATGTTCTATAGTTTGTAATCTTTATTAACTCGTTTTATATTTGAAGCTTTACCATTTTTGATCATTCAAAACTCATGAGCGTTATTATTTTTTACGGAGCCTTTTAACCTAAATGTTTAATGTGATCGTAATCGGCAATAGAATGACAACAAAAGCGATATCGAGGACCATTTGACAATTAACCTGATTCGCATTTGACAGGGAGATTTCAATAATAGATTTAGTCGTATTTGTCGATAATATTACTGACAGTAAAACGTTTCATAGTTATAGGCTTTATCTTTCCATAATTCTATTTTAACGATAAAAATTAAACTCGGTCAATAAAGTGAGTAGGGACGTTTGCAGATATCAATAATCGATATAAGAATTTTAGAAATCTTGTTAAAATCCGATGTTTTTTTAGCTTTTTCCAAAAAAAATAGTATTAATTGATATGGCAAATTTCTACTCTGCCATTATCTCTTTTTTTCTCTTCAAAATGAAGTTTTTCTAATTTAAATACCAATTGTTTTTGTTTTCAATTTTTTTTATTCTCAATGCTATTCATTACAACAAACTATTAGAACAATAGTATATCATTTGATTTTTTTGAAAAAAATAGTAGTGTTTTTACTGAATCTGTGGTTGTTTCTTTGTGAAACATCGTTGCGTGAAACAATAGTATTCTCATAAAACCCGCTTTTAGATGTTTCAAATTTAACGAGAGTAATTTTATCTCTATACAGAGTGAGCCTTAAATAAGTGCAAATATTTTCGGGGCTGTTAGATCTCGATAAAAGAAACATATTTTCTCTTTACGGTTTTTCAAATAAATCTAAAATAATTGAGTTATTTTACTTTGAAAATTTCCAAAAATATGATATTTTATTAAATTTTGAGCACCACTGAATCTTTTCTGGATTTTATTTCTTGTAAATTTAATCTATTACCTATGTTGCCATATTATGAAGAAATTATGTTTTTTTTTAAACTAAAAATTTTTTCAAAAAATTCCCAATTTTCAAAAAAAATTTTCTGTTTCTGGGGTCGAAATATACTATCCCTAAAAATATTTGCACTTATTTCAGACTCACCCATTTGCATTGGGAGTGGGTTTAAAGAGTTTACAACAGGCGCAATAAAAAATCTGTTTAAAAATTCTTATTGGATGTTTACAATATTATAGTTTCGTACTGCTTGACAGAATACAGAACTGGTTACAGAAAACTTGAGCCTTTTTTAAGTTAAATCATTTTAAGCACTTAAGGCATTTGATTTAAAGTCATTTTTTGAAAGCTGATTTAAGGCTTAAAATTTAAGTAATTTTCAAAATAATTTGTGGGAAAAAGGAAATCGCCAATCGGTAATACAAGAAAATTTATATTAGCATTAGAAAATAGGTACTTAAATTGAATTTTGGTTATCTTGACTTGATGGTAATTATTTTGATTCAAGTAATTTTTCCGACTTTATTCGCAGATCAACATGATTTAAACCAAAAGTCATAAAAACGACTTAAATTACATTATATTGATTGAGTCTTTACAAAAATGACTTCATTTGAAAGAAAATGATTTAAGTCAAAGACTTAATATTTAAATAATTTAATCTTTATGTTGAAATTGACTTAAGATTTCAATCATTTTGAAACTGACTTGTTGCAGCTTTGAGGCATCTATATCGATATTTCTTTTATACCATAGACATCTCTAATTCCATTTATTGGACGAAAAACAAATACGGTCAATAAAGTTAAGTGGTTTTCTTCGAAGCTTAAAAAAGTCAAACGCGTCATTTCTCAGAGATATAAATTAATAACTAAACTTTTTTCGTGATGTCAGCCACTTATAATAGATAAAGAAAAGGAATTAGTTAGTTTTGCTACACGCAACTTTGCCATTAAAACTTTTTCTTGATACGTTTTGACTTCTTAGTAAATTTTCATGTAGATATCCTGTTTTGCAAGAAACTATGTATACCTTTATGATTTTTTTGACTGAATATTTGAGAGCAACTTTACTTATTATAGCTGCTTATTGGACTTTTATATTTTTTAATAAAATGGTTTAGTGAAAAACTCTATAAAGCAAAACGAATCTTAAATTCCATTAAACATTAAAAAGCTGCACAACATTTTTATACAAAAGCTCAGTATACAATTTCAAAGATATCAGGAATGCATAATGTGTTGCATGCGTTTAAAGCTGCAACAAAGTGAAGTGTTTTGTTACTCTGTACCATTTTTGTGCTGCAAAGTAATCTGATTATACGGGCTACTGAAAACTGAGTGTAGCTGGTTTAAATTTTCGTTTGTATTTTCACATTTAGCATTTTGTTAAAATGTATGCAGATGCAGAATTACTTCTGAAATAAATTTAACTATGCGAATTTTGTTGTGAATATGTTATTATTGTATCTGTTAATACACATAGAGATAGCCAAAAGAGCACAATGAGTATATTATTCTCTTTATTTTTGAGTTATAAATTGAATTTCGAGAAGTAATTATTACTTACTATTTATTTCAAAAAACATTCTACAACTTCTAAGCCGGCTTATACCATTTGATAAAATAATATAAATAAAAACTACGGACTTATTGCCAATATTGTTAAAATATATATTTTTTTTGTTTTAGGTGAATTTTGTTTATAGACATTTTCGTGTTCAAAAATATATAATGACGTTCTGATGTAGTACCAGAGACAAATTGATATCACCATGTGAAATATCGTGATCAAAAGCAAAATGTGAGCTGCCCAACCACGTGATTGCTGTTTCTGTCGTTCTTCAGGGATCTCGTTTTATCAGGTAAGTTTTTTGTTTATAATTTTTTAAATGACTGACAAATGAAATATTCCTTCAAAATAAAATTATGTACAGGGTGTCCCATTTTAGATGAAATCATACGGTATCTCCGTTATTAGTGAAGATAGAAGGGTGCGGTTTGCACAAACCTGTCTCACTTTTTTGTCAAACGGAAGATGCCGTAAACAAAATTTTCATAGCCCTCTTCGTTTCCGAGCTAGAGGGTCTTTTTGAAAGTTTTGCAGTTTGGGACACCCCCTGTATCTCTGTTATTGTTAAAGCTATCGAGAAGGTGAAAACTGTTTATTCTAGAACTTTTTACATAGAATACAGTGGCGTAGTCTGGTTTTCTAAAAAAAAATATTTTTGAAAATATGAACTAAAGTTATGTTTTTTTAAATGGAACACCCTGTATATTTATAAATCATATGATCTGTCTTGCCATAAGTTTCTCAAAAATATATATCACTCTATATTTATTTTCACTATTTACTGCAATATTTAAAAGTTTTTTTTAAAAGATCATATTTATTAGTAGGCCATGATTGATAATAAAAGAAACTAAAAAATTATTAAAAGTATACTGCTATCTGTCTCTTGTTTTATTTTGGGAGCCGCTAATAAATTCTTTATATATTAAGGAAACTTAACTCCCTACCGCTATTTGTAAATCTAGGAATACGTGTATACGTACGAATAATCTACCGTATCGGAAATTTTAGATACTCCTTTAGCTAATTTACGTGAAATATACTTTCAGCAAGATGGGGAACATTCCCCCTCATAACTATGAAAATAGTAGAATACTGTTAAATTATTATTTTTCAAATCAATGAATTGGAACTAATGAACACATATTGATGGCCTCTTCGATTCACGGATTTCGCCGTTCTCGATTTCTGATTTTGGGGATTTTTGAAATACGAAATATATCGTGGGCACTACAACCTACAACAATGTCGAACACCTGAAAAATGCTTTAATAATTCAAGCTTTTAGATATTTGCAAACCCATTCCGTTATAAAAAAAAGAAAAATATATTCACAGGTTCAGTGGTAACAGTTATTTCAAAAGTAAAATATATCAATCCCAAATAAATTTTAATATGTGTATGACTACTTTAGTAAATATTATTTTGATTTTTTGTTATTTATCACGGCCTACTAATAAGAAAATGATATATTTTAAATATTGCAGTAAATAGTGAAAATAAATATAGAGTGATATATATTTTTGAGAAGACAGATCATATGATTTATAAATATACAGGGTGTTCCATTTGAAAAAACATAACTTTAGTTCATATTTTCAAAAATATTTTTTTGATAGTAAAACAGACTATGCCACTGTATTCCACGTAAAAAGTTCTACAATAAGCAGTTTTCGCCTTCTCGATACCTTTAACAATAACAGAGATACAGGGGGTGTCCCAAACTACAAAATTTTCGAAATGACCCTGTAGCTTAGAAACTAAGAGGGCTATGAAAATTTTGTTTGCAGCATCTTCCGTTTGACGAAAAAGTGGGACAGGTTTGTGCAAACCGCACCCTTCTATCTTCACTAATAACGGAGATACCCTATGATTTCAACCAAAATGGGACACCCTGTACTTATCCTTAAATTTTTCACTGAGTTTGTTTATGTAAATTTTAAAAATTACAAAAAACTGTTAGTGTCTTCGTCAAAAGCGAATATCTCCAACAAAAATAAAGCTATTGAGATGAACCAAAAAGAAACTATCGTACCTGGATGATAAAATTATTTTAAAATTCCTTACTGACTTAACATATTCCACAGGGTGTTTCAAATTTTCACCAAAATATGGGGACTTTCATGTCTAATTTAGAAAGAGATACTAAAAAGTAAAAAAAATAGCTACACATTGCTTAAAAACTTATATTAATCGGCCCACTAGAACAAAATACAGGGTGGTCCGAACTGTAGGCATTCCAGAAACTTCGACAGCATATTCTGCAGATAAAAATAAGTAAAAAAGTTTGTATAAATGTATATCCTAAAATGCTTAGTTTCGGCGATACAGGGTGGAGAAGTTTCATTTTTATTGCGATTTTTTCAAATCATTTCTGAAGTAACTTCAATATTTGGATAAAGATTGGAGTTTGGGAGTTTTTTGACGTCAGAAATTTGATTTTGATGTCAATATGACTTTTATCTGTAGGGGGCGCCATCTACATGCGTTTTAACTGTTTTGAAGAGTAATAACTTTTCGTCCATACCTGTATAAAAAACTACTGAGTAAAAAATATACATTTCCGTGACTTTTTACGTAAAACATGTCTCTTGGTAAAAATTGCTACGAGCAATCATTCTCAAGATATTTATATTGGAAATAGTCAATACATGTCATTATTGACAAAAAAATAAATACTTTGAGAGTAGATAGTTATTTGCCTGAAATAAAATAAATTTGTAAAATTTTTATTTTTTCAAATTAATCATAAACTTTTCTGCCAAAAAATGACGATAAAACAGTTTTAGTTGAACTTTTGACACAAAAATATTTCAAATTTATATCAACATGTTTAATTTATGTCAATGATGACAGGGTATTGATAATTTCGAATCCAAATATCTCGAGAACTATTACTCGTAGCGATTTTTACCAAGATACCTTTTTTACGTAATAAACATCGCAAATATATATTTTTTTACTCCGTAGCTTTATACAGGTACGGACGAAAAGTTATTACTCTTCAAACCAGTTAAAAAATATGTAGGTGGCCCCTTCTAAAAATAGGAGTAATATTGGTATCAAAATCAAATTTCTCATGTCAAAAAACTCCCAGGCACCAATTTTCATCCAAATATTGACGTTACTTCGTAAATTATTTGGAAAAAATCGAAATAAAAATAAAAATTCAACACCCTGTATCTCCGAAACTAAAAATTTTAGGACATACATTTATAAGAACTTTTTTACTTATTTTTATCTGCAGAATATGCTGCTGAAGTTTCCGGAATACAGTTCGGACCACCCTGTATATTAAACTTCAAAATACATCAAAATTTTAAGGTTTCCGTTTTTCGTGCCGGTGAGTGTAGATTTATTTATTTATTTATCCCAAACACACAAATCGTGTAATTACATGAGATATACAGATAATATAACATTACAATTCAACAAAAAATATATAGAAATGACAAAAAGAAATATAAACATACCATTCAGTACCTATAACTAATATTAAAGAACAAACAATAAAAAATGTATTTTCAGATATCTAAATAATATTGCCTTTGGAGTTCAAAACTTCAGGGAGGTTTCAAAACACAATAAAAATAATGGTTTATTGTTTTGACATTGTAAATAATTAACTAATATTATATTTGTCAAAAACGAAGAAAAAATTTAAGGCGATTTGAAAATTTACAAATATTATCGGATATATCAAGATCGTATATTTAGATAGGCCCTTTGTAAAAATTTCTTCTTTTGTATAAAATGCCGGAGTTTATAAAAATTGATCTATTCTTTTTATAAAAAGCCGTATTGTTCGATACACCTGCGACATAGATATTTTGAAACTCTAGTAGTTTGTTAATGTGACGATAATTAATTCTCGAATATTGAAATTTTACTGTTAATTACGTTGAAATCATCGTTTGGCCGAGATGTCTCTCTCAAATTACAACCTTTAATTTTCGAACCCGTCCAAGCAAGAAACTTTAATCAAGATCCAAACGCTAAGTGCGACAGCGTTGCACTTTGAAATTTATATATCCCCCCGAATAGCTAAAGTGTTTGTATAGGTGACGGTTTAATTTTTAATTAAACTCGGGTTAAATTAGTTAGGAAATGAAGCGGAAGGAGCCGAGCTAATGGCGAAACAAGCCGAGGTTAGTTCTAAACTGGAAAACTTCGCCGAGAGCGTTTTCAGGAAAAACAGGACTTCGGGGTCATTAAGAATTTATTTCGAATGTTTAAGTTTTATAGGGAAACTTGGCAAATTGATTTAAAAACTATTTTAATTTAGTTTTTGTAATTTAATTATATTTTTTTATTGGAAAATGTTTGGTTTGGTGAAATGCGAAGGTGAATATATACTATGAAAATATTTTAACTTCTACAGGGTGGCTCAAAAAAGTGTGAATGGATCGGGATGATTTTTTTAAATGGAACACCCTGTGTATTACTTGTAATGTTCATTTTTTAACTCTCCATCTAATAAAAAAGTAATATACAGGGTGTTCTATTTAAAAAAAAACAAAGAAAATTTATTTTATATTTTAGAACGTTTGGCGTAGAATTTTGTATATCCTGTATGATTTACGATTACCATATTTATAACAAAGTTAAGTACATACTATCTAAATTAAATACCTAACACAGTTTTGATTTCAGGACAGTTCTTGTATTTTTAATCATTTTTTTAAGAAAGGCTCAAAAATATATTTTTTTATATATTTATTAATATCTCTGAAATTGTGGAAATATATTTACTCATATCTTAGGATTAAGTAAAGTGATCTGAAAGTAAGCCAAAAATGCAATAATATACAGGGTGTTCCATATAAAGAAATCATACCGATCTACTAAACACTTTTTTGAGCCACCCTATAGAAGTTAAAATATTTTCCTGAAATATACTACTTGTTCATACTTTAGGTTGGCACTTAAACAAAACTCTCTAGTTTTGTATTCTAGGAGCTACAGATGCCCGACACACTATTTTCGGATCCTGTAGATATAGATAAGTATCAATAGTTTTCACATATCTATATGTATCTATATATATATATAATATATATATATATATATATATATATATATATATATATATATATATATATATATATATATATATATATATATATATATATATATATATAATAGAACCAGAATTTTGAATTGGGGTAACGGCCTAGTCGTAAGGGCAAAATTTAATGAAAACTCATTTATTACTACTGCCAAGCTTTCGAAAAATCTTTATTTTCTTCTTCAAGACTACAATATGGAGATAATTATTAACTTTATATTAATTTACATATCAATAAAAAATCGTACCTTGTGTGCAATGTGAGTTTGAAAAAAGAAAAACTGTATGGCAATCCTCGCAAAACAGAAAAACCTTTAACATTCCATGCAGGTTGGATCGACACTTTTAAAATCGTATTTCAGTATTTTCATCTTATAAGAAGAATTGTAACTGTTGAACTTATTCGATTACATCTAGAAGAAATGCGGATGGCCGTACTGAACCACCATTTTGCAGTGACTGTCTTTACGTAACCACGTGAGAAACGTCAAAGCTGTCGTTAGTCAAAAAGAATTCTACTATTGTGAAGCAACATTTCAATCTCTGCCTCCTAGGTGGCGTTTTTGTTTCTGGCTCGAGAATTCAATTTTTATTTAATTTAAATTTATTTCAAATTTGTCAATCACACTAAAAACGCAAAAACGACTACAATCAGCAGATAAACAGTTTTCCATGAAAGCAACATTACTATAAAGTTAAGAATGACATTGGCAAAATGCCATCTAATTGCCACTGTCACCCTTAAGTTGTTAAATAACTTAGTTATTTTTCGTGTCCCCATCAAGCTGTCACCTTACATAGGGTCACATCCACAACCAAATCTCAATTTATGTAAACCGTAGTGAATGACACTTACGTCAACCTGCCAACGAGCATCGTCCGCATTAAGATTCAATGTAAAAGCCAAGAAAAAATTAACAAATTCCGAGAAAACATTGTTAAATTACTAAAAATGAAAAAGCAGCTATTAGACAATCCTGAAAAACCGACAACTTTTATTCTTTGAATTTCTTCCATTGTTAAGAATGACATTGACAAATTGTCACACATTTTTCACTGCCAGTCTCAAGTTGTTATGTAACTTGGTTGTATCTGCGTCCCAGTCCATAGATAAAAGAAAATAATCTTCTATTAAGATAGATATGAAACTTAATAGTAAAATTTTGGGTCAAAGCGCCCCTCCGTGTTCTTAGTAGAGACTACGTTTAACCCAGCGCCTTCGCCTTTTCTGCTGTAAATATATTTTATGTTATATTGGATTTAAAAGGATTTAGTTTTAAAGTTACACTGATATATTAGTATATCAGAATAACTTTAAAAAAACATAAGAATATATATATTTTACAGTTTATTAAATATAAATTTTGACTACAAGGTAGAAAGTAAATCACAATATTTGATAAAACTTATAAGTATACCATTTTTACAGTTAAGAAATAATAAAACTATTTCTGACTATGATATTTAAAATTTAGAAAAATAGGATATCAAAAAACATACCGGTATTTGCACACGCAGGCCCAAATTCAATAAAAACCAACATTTTTCCTGCGAAAACCGGGCTTTTTTTACAGAAAAAGGTATTTTTTGTTTTATCAACAATCATTGTCAAGTTGACAATATACAGGGTGTTGTCTAATTAGTCTAAAAAATTGTGGTGTGATTCCTCATGTGTTCTTAAAACAATTTTTATATAACCATTAGGTCTAAAGTACTTCATTTCTGATCTACAGGGTGTTAAAAATTAAAAAAAAAATCGATATTTTGCTTAATATAAATGGTACACAACTGCTTTTTTAAAGAAAATATATTTTTTTCTTAACTGGCCATCCTTTTTCAACAAAATTGATCTTTTGAGTTTTTCTTGTTCATCAAACGGTTGTCGAGAAAAAAATAAATATACTTATTAAGAGCCCGCCTTAAGCGATTTTTATTTTTTAGATTAATTAGGAAACACCCTGTATATGCATATCACAGGCAACCATATAAACTAGTAACCTCTAAAACATATTTTTCCTACCACTAGCGACATACCGTGTTTTTAGTGAGTACTAAATTATTTTATCAAAATTTCGCCATATAAGTTTCCAGGCAATGGTCCCAGTCAAGCTGTCACCTTGGAATGAGTCACTTCTACCCCAATTTTTTTTTGTTTTTTGTGTTATGAACCCGAGTTTACGTAATTCACCGCGTGCCTGCTAATCAACATAGTCTGTGTTACCATTGAAGTTTAAGAATCAGTTAAATTACAATCTGAATGAGCAAATATATAAATACCTGAAGAAAAGAGAAGATTATTTCGTGTCGATGTTTGTCACCGTGAAAAAGGTATTCAAGAGAAAGTCACCATTGCACTTTATTAAGAGGATGTAAGTATTATATAACTATCTTGAGATATTTAACTGTTTTAATCTGAATTTTCGCTATCATTAGTTTCGCTTTTGTTATCTAGCGAAAGTAAATGCGAGTAAATGGTAGTGATTTCATTGATATTGGTTTTTTTGTTTAAAGTGTGAGTATTATTATGGGTTTCCACCATCTCTATGAATAACCTTTTGGATAGTGTTTGTTCTGTACATACCACGCTGACATCTGAAAATTCTGGTAAATGACCTGTATCTACAAAATGCTCCGATAAAGCACAAGAACGTTTAGACAATCTACAGTAACTTTTGTGAGACGTTATTCTGTCTTTCAGGACTCTTGATGTTTGACCGATATAGATTTGCTCACACGAGGAACAAGGGATACTATAAACTACCCCTGATTTTTTTAAAATAGGATCCTTGTCTTTAATACTACTGAATAAATTTCCTACTTTTTTTGAGAATTTATTTACTATTTTTATGTTTGGTTCATCCTTGAATACTTTAGCAAGCTTAAGTGAAACAGTCTTTATTAGGGGAAGTGAGAATCTGTAAATGTTTATGTTTTCTCTATTTTGAGAGTTCACTTGTTCTGGATTTACATTTCTGTCTGTTACAAGACGTATTTGTCTTGTATTATAAATAAGTTTTTTTAAAAGATATTCGGGGAACGAGTTGTCAAGAAGCATGTCATGAAGTTGTTTGAGGTTTTTTCCCTTAAAGATGGGTGACATATTTTTTCGATTCTGGTTTTCAAGCCTAGCACTAAATTGATTTTCATTTTTTCCGTGTGAAATGAGTGGTAATTCATATATCTTCCCGAAGACGTTGGTTTAATATACCAGTCTAGGGAGATAGTATTGTCTTCATTTCTTATTACTTTCGTATCTAGGAAAGGGACCCAGCTATTATTTTCCTTTTCCATAGTGAACTGAATGTGTGTACTGTAGCTATTGAAAACTCTAAGAATCTCGTCATTACCATTATGTGGTATAGATAAAATTAGATCATCGACATATTTCTTGACAAAAGGTAACCCGAAAGATAGTTTTGGAATGACTTCATTTAGTAAGTCATCCATTACGTATTGTGCTATGCTAGGAGAGATTGTAGCTCCCATCGGAGTACCAAAAATTTGTTTATAAAATAGATCATTAAACTTGCAATAAGTGGAATCAAAGACAAAACTCACAATTTCCAGGAATAACCTTTGGGGTATGTTAGTTAGTCTTGAGATGGTAGGCCATCTGTGCTTGATGCTATCAATGACAAAGTTCCTTGGTATGTTACTATATAGAGACATTACGTCTAGACTGACTATTACATAACTAGGAGGTAGTTGGTAATTGTTAATGAATTCTGAAAATTGAAAAGAGTCTTTAATGTAGTAATGATTATCTTCGTCATATGCTTTTGTGAGAATGTCCGTTATGAAACTAGATAATTTACTGTTAGGTGCATTTATGGATGAAACTATCGGTCTGAAGGACAAGGTAGGTTTGTGTATCTTAGGAAGACCATAGAATTTAGGTGATGTTTGATTATAAATCGTTAAAGTTTTGGTTACTTCCTCTTCTACATAATCACCATTTTTAAGCCTTGTAACTAGTTTATTTGCTGTTTGTTGAAAGGAAGAAGTTGGATCTGAGCTAATCTGTGTATAATATTTTTTATCGTTTAAAATCTCTGAACATTTCTCTACGTAGCTTTCCTTTGTAAGAATGACAGTTACATTTCCCTTATCCGCCCTAGTTACTATTAAATCTTGATGATCTTTCATGAATTTCTTAGTTTTTAAGTATAAGTGATCAAGATACGAGTTGTTTGTTGGTTTATTATAAAAATTAGTTAAAATGTTAGTAATCTTAGCTCTATTGACATTCTTTCTCTCTTCCGGTATGAACCTAATTATATTCTCCACGTTAGCTAACAAATTTTTAATTGAGATGTCGCGACACGACGGTGGAAGCGCAAATTTTGCCCCTAATGACAAGAAACTTTTAATGTCATCAGGAATATCAATGTCTGTCAGATTCTTGACCCATGTGTCTTTTGTTTTAATTAATTCTTTGTTTTTATTTGAGGTTAAATTATTAATTTTTTGTTGATTCGTTTTTTTAACTGATTTAAATCTTTTTATGTAGTGTTTTTTTTGGGTTTCAATAAAGTACGTAACTGTTGCTGAAGGCATTATATTTTTAATCTGAAAAATTATTAACGCCTTTTTATTTTCAAAAAATACCATATTTTGTGAAACACATTCCTGTAAATCAGGAAGCAGTAGAAATAAACTAGTATGACTTATAAAACCCGAATTTTTCACAATTATTATATAAAGTATATTTGAACAATGCCCTTTTTCGAGCCCTTACAGCCAACCTTTAATATACCCAATTAATATGGAAATTTAACCAATTAACAGTTTAATGAAAAATTCTAATTTAAGGTCGACAGAGGCACTGAATCGACGAGGATTCGCTTGGATAAATAGAACGGCTAGTCTGTGTAAATAAATATTTTTCAAACGAATGAAATACTCTATTTTCATTGAGTGCGTACGTATTTGTTGACGTTAAAAACGTTTACAATGACAGGGGATATAGGAGATAGGAGTGTGTTTATAATTTGCTCGATAAAATTGTATTTCCGTGGTTTTTTAAAAATTTCTCGTCGGTATTAAAAATATTTTTGTTGAAATGTCATGTAGGCCATGATATTTGTGATCATGTCGGTACGATCGAAAAAAAACGGCGTCGGGACTGACAATCGATAATAATTTTTAGCGAGGTCAAGCCATAGATATAATTTACTTAGTACTCTATCTTTATTTTTCAATGGCACTTACTGCCGTTGGCCTTAAGAAGATTGTAATTTATTTTTATATTGAGTAATTTTTTTTCCATAGCAACTGTTAAAATTGACTTATATCTATCAAAAATAGTAGATAAAATAGTATTTTAATCGCAAGGGTAGATTAAATGATACTTTAACAGCGAGGATAAGTTAAAAACTTTATTTCTTCTCGCACGTTTTTTAATTTTTTGTATTCCTTTTCATAAGTTATTCGGGATTTAAATGGAAGTAGTTTGGATATGGCGTTTGTCGCCTCAGCCTGAATATCTGTTGGTAATTTACTTATTTCGTTTTGCGCCATTTCGGGCTCCAATTCAATCAGAAATCGACACGAAAGAGAATTAGAAAATATTGACTCAAAACTGACAACTAAAGAGACAGCTTTATTTATTTGTCAAATTACATAGAAACCAATGCCAACCCAGCAGAATATTTTTTCTACTCGTAATAAATTCCTTGAAATAATAATTCATACAACTATGATACGACTGATATTGGAGATGGAGAACTAGCCTCTGCAAAACCGTCTCAGATACTGGTTTTTTTCAAAGCCCTAAAATTAATAAATAATGAAATATTTCTATTTAAAGACTCACTCTGTATAAAGAATGTTTCAGAATTTGTATTTATTCGTGTTTTAATAGCCCAAACGAATACATAGATTATCGCGACAGTTCTCGTGTAAAATTTATTTTTTAAGTAAAAGAATGGATGTTTACGAAGTTCGTGAGAAAATTCAAATTGTAAAACAGTATTTACAAAATAGGTCTTATCGGGATATACAAACAATTCTTCCACAAACTTTTGTAAACAGGCCAATTCCATCTTTACCTACTATATCAAGAGTTATTAATAATTTTGAAACACATGGGTGCGTGTCCCCACAAAAACACAAAAAGCCTGATGTGTTGATTAATGAAGAAAAGGAGTTAAAGCAAGTGTTCATTTGTGCTACCGCGGATCAAAATCCCACGTTTTCAAGTAATCAAATTGCTGAGATGGTTGCCCTGCCCACAATGCCCGTATTGTTCACGAATATTTGCACAATTTTTCCCAACCGTTTAATTAGTGGAAATGGAACTATTTTGTGGCCCGCTAGAACACCAAATCTTTCTCCCAATGATTTCTTTTTGTGGGGTTATGTAAAATCCAAAGTATATGGTCATAATAGGCCTAATAATCTGGATGAGCTTCAAGTAAAAATACGAGAGGCTTTCCAAACTATTAGCTCTAATATGTTAGCCAATGTCAGACGGGGATTTTACGACCGCCTAGTCTAGCACAAGAAGATGGCCTTTTTGAACACTTGTTATAACTTTTTTTTATTTAGAGTAATATTTTAATTTTTTTTGGGTTTAGAGAATTTATTTATTTTTAGTTCTGGCTTGTAAACACACTCAAATAATAAATATTTCTGTATTTTTATTCTAAATATTATCTTAAATGAAGGTAAACATTTAAAATGAAAATAATAAATACTCGGCACTCCTCGCGTCGTATTCCTGGTCTGTCACGACCGACCCATCCAAGGACAACTGCAACTGCGTACTGCCTGACCAGCCGATTAGCCGGCAATGAATATCGAGTACGAACGCAAATCGGGTAAACGTAAATTCGTCCGGCACCTTGCTACGTTACTAGTAGCCTGGTCTTCTCTGTATAGCTGTATAGCGTTTGAAGCGTTGGGATTAGCAAGGTACAGCTTGCCATACTAGAGCCGTTCGGTATACAAGGAAGGTAATGTGGCTAGCACTACGCGTCAACCACCTATTATTACCTCAGGATTGTGAATCCCAAGTACTCATTTAAGGCTGAGTCGACCTAGGTACCCAAACTATTTTTATTTTAATAAAAATAGTTGGCTGATGCAATGCCGGGTGTGGGATTCGAACCCACTACCTTGAGATTGGTAGACGAGAGCCTGTACCTCTACGCCACCGGGCACCCTAAAACATTTATTAGCAAGTAATTTTATTTCATACCGTATAAAAAAATGATGTCTGCGATATTACTCTTTACGTCTGTTTTATATAGAATTTTTGTAAATGAAAAATAAATTCATTTTATGAGATAAATGCTTTTATGTACCTATTATATAAAATAATGTTATCGACAATAAGAAAGTTTTATAATTTTATATGAACGTA
This sequence comes from Sitophilus oryzae, assembly GCF_002938485.1. Taxonomy (NCBI): domain Eukaryota; kingdom Metazoa; phylum Arthropoda; class Insecta; order Coleoptera; family Curculionidae; genus Sitophilus; species Sitophilus oryzae. The sequence continues at coordinate 5,859,003 of NW_022146732.1, read as the reverse complement.
ACACACTGATTTTTATATTGCATCCGTAAAAAGCGAATAAAAGTTATGATCTATAAATTTGTCAGCAGCATATGGTGACCGGATTATTAAAAATTGAACGACCCAAATATTATATTTTACAATCTATAAACAATCTGACCAGATGTGGTAAAAATAGTTATAATTTGGTGGTTGTAAAACCAAATTTTGGGGTTTAAATTTTTCGTCAAATTTAAAGTGTTATATTTTTTATTTTTAGCCATGTTTTCATGAATTATTTTTTAGCAAACTGTATATATAAATTTATCAACTTTAATTCCCATACTCCGATTTTTATAAACTTTAGTATTTGGCTGATTCAATATCATCATCATTAAGTTACTAAACCACTGAGCTTAACTTGTCAGTGGCTAGAACTGTTTATTATGCACTTTTTGAGTCGCACCTCAGGTATGACCTCCCATTCTGGGGTACGTGTTGTGTGAGTCAATTTGACCGCATTTTCAAGCTCCAGAAGGGAGCTGTTCGATATTCACTGGGGCTAAACGGCAGAACTCATTGCCTGGACTTTTTAAAAAAAAAAATAAAAATATTAACTCTTCTTTCCTTATTTATATTTAAATCCGTTTGCCTAATACGTAAGCATGTATCAGCTTCTCAAGAAAGGCCATCTCACACTTATCCACTCAGGAACGCGGAGCAAGATCTTTATCTACCTACCTCACGCTCAGAGTTAATTAAAATTTCAGTATTATACAACTCGAAAAAAATGCACAATCACCTGCCATTTGAAATCAAATCCATAACATAATTTTCTTCATTTCGCAAAGCATTGAACTCTTATTTACTAGACACCGTAAATGACTTATATTTTGATAATTGAATTTGATCTTGTAAACACTGGTCTAATGTTTGCTATTGCTGTATTTACCAATGTCATCGAAATAAATTTATTTAGAGGTCGTTGATATTTACTATAAACTAACTAAATATTTTTGAATATTATTTTTATTTTTTTATTCTTTGACATTGTAAACATTTATAAATGTTTATTTTAAACAATTAGACTCACAATGTTATTTGTATTATCTTTTGTTTGTTTGTTTGTGTAACTTGTTTGTTTACTTTGTTTGTTAAGTTTACCTTTGTCTACAAATTGTAATTTTTTTGGCAATAAAGTCATTTATTTATTAATCAATTTGCTTGACTAGTTTTGTGTTGTAAAACAACACTGACTTTACCATATTTTTTGTCTAATCAAGTCTACCGGGTGCATCTCAAAAGTGGCTCACCCCTATAACTTCATTCCGTTCATTTAAAAAAAAAGAGATTTGGTATGTTAGTATATGATATAAATTAGGATTGATTGACGTATTCAATTGTTTTCGGTGACTACAATAGGGGTGAGCCACTTATGAGACGCACCCGGTATAGCATGCATAATTAGGTTAAAAAATATTTACATAAAACACCCATATTTTTTGACTAGTAATTTTTCTTTTCGACAAATTTTTCCCAGAAACTTAAGTAAGCCTTTTGTAATGGTTATTCGTATATCACGCAACGCGACACGACATGTTTCATTTAAATAACAATTGTTTTTTACCGACACTTGCATATACTAGCGTATACATGTTCGTTGAGGCATAAAAGATTTTTTAAGAGATTTTTAACGGAGTTAAAAGTAAAGCTATTTATTAGCGTGCAACACGTATAGCTTTTGAATATTTATGTTTGTTATCGGATCAATGTGTAGAGCTGAAAGAGAGAAAAAATGCTTTTATATTTTTTTTCGCGACAGTGAATAATTAGACCGATAACAAGCGAAATCGATTTAATTGCTATTTTTTTTCTGTTGAGCGTATATTTTTTTTTAATTTTTATAGTCGGATATAAAATTTTGCATATTTTTATGTACCGTACAATCATGAACGAACTGTGAATCATAAAAAGAGCAAAATGCAGTAGATTGAAAAATTTATAACGATATTTTTGAAAAAAAAAATAACGCCATGCATTATGTTCTGAATAATACGGTGTTATACAAATAAAATTCGATTTTTTTATTTTTCGAGTTAAGTCATCCCTAATATTGTCAGTTAGTGCTTAAACCAGTTATTATAAAAAAATAATATACAGGGTGTCCCAGATATAAGTGCAAGTATTTAACTGGTAGTATAGTTCAACCCCAGAAACACGCCGGTTTTTTTCGCGAAAACATTTTTTGAAAAGTTTTTTTGATTTTTTTTAGTTAAAAAACATAATATCTTAATAATATCGCAACATAGGTAGTAGATTATATTTACAAGAAAGAAAACCCAGAGAAGATCCAGTGGTTCTCATAATTTTAGCAAAAAATATTTTTTTTTGGAAATTTTTAAAGTAAAATAACTCCGTTATTTTGGACTTATTTGAAAAACGATAAAGAGAAAATATGTTTCTTTTATCGAGATCTGCCACCCCTTAAAATATTTGCAGTAAATTTTTGGGACACCCTGTATAAATAAACACATTTTTTTTTCAGATATTTTAAGAACCCTAATTCCGATTTGAATGAAATTTTGGATATCTATGTTTTGCTAAGTGCTTTAACATTTGACTTTCACAAAAATCAAGAAAAAGTACAGGAAGGGTGAAAACTACCCCTACATAAATTTTAATATAAGTATTTTCCAGCTCTACCGACGACCGATTTATTTTGTTATATTGATCCTTCTATTATTTACTAAATTTTTTGTCTCTTGTAAAAAAACGCCACCGTGCATACTTTTTGAGGAAAAAAAATATTTTTCCCTACTAAAAAATGTTTTAGTCACATTAAGCTATGGAGGCGCTATAAAATCTATTATGCTCTAATCTAGTTAGAAAATATGTAATTTTATGTTAATATCATAAATTATAATTGACAATAAGCTTCATAAAAAGCTTAAAAAAATAATAAATTTTAAATTAATTAACGATCGGGTTTATTTTTGACTAATACTCTCTAACGGAGAAACGATGCACTTTTGTATAAAATTTAATTATGTGTAATTAACATATTTTGAATCAAAAAATACGTAGTTGTTCTATGTCCACGGAATATTGTATACTCCCTGTATATTTTGTAAGTCTGTTTGGAAAAATATATTCTCCAAAAAAATCTTTCTCAAGAGCTATGCGGTGTGGCGTAGAGACTAAAAATTGCACTAAATACCAGAGGCATCATTTTACAAAAACAAAATCTGTCGTTGGAAAAGTTGAAAAATATTTATACAAAAATGTATGCAGGGGGGGGGGCAGTTTTCACCCTTCCCGTACTTTTTTTTAATTTTTGTGAAAGTCAAATATTAAAGCACTTAGCAAAACTTAGACACCCAAAATCTCATTCAAATCGATATAACAATTCTTAAAATATCTCAAAAAATGTGTTATTTTTTTAAAGTTTGATGCCCTAAAAGAGGTAAATTGTGTCCAATGAATTTATTATACGTAGTAGTTGTATGTCCACGGAATATTGGGACACTTTGTACAAAAAAACAAATATTTGATAAAAAATAAATTATACTATGCTGATATTTTTTAATATTCATATACATTACTTTATGATTATACTAAATTATAAAGATAATCTATGAATTTTGTCTATATAATGAATAAGGTAGGCTTAATTTCCAAAAAGTATAACATTAAAAAGCCATTTGCAATAATTAAAATAAAATAAAGCAACAATAAGCGGAAATTAAAGAGTCCTGTTATGGATAACCTGGAATTATTTATAATGATTACAAATTATTGTTACAGTAGGTAAAAATTCGAGTATAATTATGAATTACTGTTATTTTTTATATTTATGTAGTAATAATAAGTTATAGTAGACGATACAAATAATAATCTAAGTATTGGTTATTTTTGCATCACACCAAAACAAGGATACTTTAATATTTTTTTTACAAAATCGTCTATTTGGCCTTGTGCATCTATTTGACAGTGTTGCTACCCATAATATATTTAATTATTATTTATATTAACCATATACATAGATTTGTTTTGAACAAGGAACTAACAAATACAATCAACATCTAAACAAAGTATCTACAATAATCTGGTTAAAACGTGCAATTTATGTTAGTTAAAAAGACAACCAAAAATAGATCTTGCTGACTGTATTATATTAATTAATTACAAAATATAATTATAAAATCAAAAGAACTTACCTGAAGTTCGATTTTAATTATATGAGGCGTCCATTCCGAAAATATCACATAATTAACAACGTAGTATGTGCATTCTGGCACTCCAGCCCACAAGGTTTAAAGACAATTTTTCCTAACCCGGCCCTGCCTCACTGCTCCTAGCGGTCGCATCCGTACGTCCCGTCATTTTGTTTAAAGATAGGTGAAAATGTTTTACAGGGAAAAAGGGTGGGGGGGGGTTGTGATATTTTCGGAATGGACGCCTCATATAATTAAAATCGAACTTCAGGTAAGTTCTTTTGATTTTATAATTATATTTCGGCGTCCATTCCTCAATATCACATAATTAACAACGTAGATGTTCGGAGAAAAAATATTGTAAAACATTTTCTTTAATTATTAGTCAAATAAGAACATAAGTAATAAAAGTACACTAACGAAAAACAGTATTCAAAAAGGTGTCTTCTTCCAATAGCGGTCTATTGTAGAAGCGACCGAAAGTTGAAGAATTCTTACTCCACCCAGCTGATGTGCGAATAGTTTCATAAGACAGGCCTTTCCTTAAAGCTGCCGACGTGGAAGCGTGTCTCGTGGAATATGCAGTAAAGATATTCATATCTATTCCTGATTTTCTAAGAGTGTCCTTCAGCCAACGGCTTAAGGTCTGTTGAGTAGCAGGGCCGTGAGGTTTCCTATAGGTCAGGAAAAAACGATCGCAGGTAGGGTCTCTAATGCTGTTAGTAACTTCAAGGTATTGTTTAGTTAGAGAGGCAACGCATAACTCTGGTTTTTCGGCAAAGTACGGGAAGTCTAGACAAGGTTGATTTCTATTGGGACCAGAGGTTTTGGTAAGTTCATCAATGAAAATTTTTACGCCATTGTCGCCTATTCTAATTTCCGAACACTTTATCAGAGCCAACGTCTGGATTCGTTGTCGAGTAGACAGTGCCGTTAAAGTTACTAACTTACTGGAAAGCATTTTCAGACTGGAATCTCCAGTGGTAACAACTTTCTCTAAAAAATAAAGCACCTGTTGGGGATCCCAAATGAATTTATATTTAGGTTTTGGTGGTCTTGTTCGAAATATTCCCTTCATAAATCGTTTTATACTGTTATCCACTCCTAGATCTCTGGACAAGATCAAAGAAAGAGCAGAGCGATGAGAGTTAAATGTGCCGTAAATATTTCTGGTAGAGTTCAGCAGACTCTGAAGGAATCTTAGAACGTCAGAAATGTTTCCAAGAAATGGAGAAATTTGGCTCTTTTGGCAGAACTGCCACCAAAGTTTAAAAGTCACGTTGTACTGCATAATTGTGGCAGGGGCTAACGAGTTTACCATGGTTTCCCAAACCTCTTCAGGAAGACCCTTTAGCCTAAATGCTTGCCTGATAACACAGTGGCTACCAGGATAAGGTTCCGGCGTAGTGGGTGTTGTTCTTTGCTGTAAGGACAAAATAAGATATTATCGCTAGGTCAAAAAAATAGTTGATGACCCACGGTCAACTTTTCGAACAATGGGTACCAAGGTTGTGACTGCCAAAAGGGTACCACCACGATACCTGTCGCCTGGTCAGTCACAATCTTTTGAAGCATTCTAAGGACAAGTGCAAATGGGGGAAAGGCGTAGAACGATAGCTTTCCCCAGTTTAACGTAAATGCGTCCACCGCTTCCGCCATAGGGTCTCTAAACCACGAAACGTTCATCAATCATATCGTTTGTTATTTCTAAACGAGCGTTATAGTCGCCACCGTTATGCCGTAAAGCTAGAAATTTTTGCCTTTCAAAAAGTTTGGTGTGCAACCACCCATATTTTACAGCTGGACAAGCTGCTGTAAGAATGCCCAAAACTGAGCGAACTTTAGAATTTTACAATGTCCTGTTCACATCAAAGTATTAGTCCATTTTAAAATGCGATCTTTTTTATCGTTTGGCAATTCTAAAGTAAGGCTGTTTGAGTCGAAAATAAAACCAAGATATTTGACTCTAGTACTGGGTATAACGCAGCTTTTCTCTTTATTGATAATAAAACCCAGATATTCTAACAAGGTAATGGTTTTTTGAATACTGGAATGACATTCGACTTTTGAAACCCCTAGTAACAAAAGATCATCCAGGTAACTAACACATATCACCCCGTTGGATCGCAGACGTTCAACGGCTGGTCGCAAAAGTTTGGTAAAAGTCTAAGGCGCTGATGCGAGGCCAAACGGAAGGCAGCAAAACTGATACAGTTTGTTGTCGAATTCGAAACGTAGAAATTTTCTATGTGTTTTATGAATAGGTATTAAGTAGTACGCATCTTTTAAATCGACTGATGACGGGACGTACGGATGCGACCGCTAGGAGCAGTGAGGCAGGGCCGGGTTAGGAAAAATTGTCTTTAAACCTTGTGGGCTGGAGTGCCAGAATGCACATACTACGTTGTTAATTATGTGATATTGAGGAATGGACGCCGAAATATAATGAATGGTAAGGCATATATCATTAAAATGGAAAATATTAATGTAAATATATTTCAAAACGGTGTATCTTAAACGGAGCTTACTCTAAATAAGAAAAATGCAGAACTACACTGCATCTGCCAGGGTGAGAAATCAATATTAACTCGGCTCTTGCTGTTTTTGAGGTATTTGCATTATTGAGATTTTGCGATATCTTCGTACGAAGCCTTCAGATAGGTAGAATGATAAATGAGTCGTACGATTGCACTATTTATCTTCTACAGAACTTTAATATTGCAATCTACATCAATTTTTACGCTTTATAAAAAACATTAGTTTTAAATGTATATATTTTATTTTACACATTTGTTTATGGAAAACAGCCGATTTAAGAAATGCTGAATTTTTTTGACAATTTGGATTTTTACATAAAGGCTCCTGCTCTATCTGTCTTATTTTAATTGCAACACCCAGTTATTACATTTTTGGAAAGTACTATCATCTCATAATTTCTCTATTATACTAACATGTACCTATCTCTAACATTTTTTGAGATAATAAATAAAACATGCTTAAAATAGCCAACAATATGATCTCGAATAAGCATTTCTAAAATCATAAATTGAACATTTTAAAAGTTTGGGATATAAGTTAACGAAAGTCGATATATTCGATCTGTCTAAATCAACTGGATTGGATATTACAAAGGGAAAGCAAAAAAAAATATTTATTTCCATTTTTTCTAAAATTGCTTGCCCGGATGATCTTAATAGCGTTTTCAGATGGAGCGGAGCGAGTACCATGAGTTTATATGAACGATTTCACATGGGTGGCGTATGCTCCGTCCGCGGATGAGCTATATCGAAAAAACATCCGCGCGTACGGTCCGCTCCATCTGAAAGCTCTGTAATATAGAATGAAAGTTTTATTAGAAAGGGAAAATCATAACCGCGTCGGTTGTGTATATTCAAAAATGTAAGGGTTTTATATACTTCTTGCCTGTTTTTTTTTCTGATTAAGGACACTTTTATAGCTCTTTTCGTTGATGACCATGAAAAATATCACATTTTAATGAAAAATACTGATAAAAATGCTTTGTTAATTTTTATTAATAAACAATTTCTTTATTAAACGTTGAATATTAATATTATCTCTCATTAAGACCACTTAATTTAAATTGCTACTACTTTATTTTACTAATATTGATCAACTAACAATATTTTTTTCCATAGCGAGTTACGTTTTAAAAGATATTCAGAAATTATTATTTCTAGGAATTTATTACGAGTAGAAAAAAATATTGTGCTGGGTTGGCGTAGGTTTCTATGTAATTTGACAAATAAAAAAAGCTGTCCCTTTAGTTGTCAGTTTTGAGTCAATATTTGTTAATTCTCTTTCGTGTCGATTGCTGATTGAATTGGAGCCAGCAATGGCTCAAAACGAAATAAATAAATTACCAACAGATATTCAGGCTGAGGCGACAAACGCCATATCCATACTACTTCCATTTAAATCCCGAATAACTTATGAAAACGAATACAAAAATTTTCAAAAAGGGTAGCAATTAAAAACGTGCGAGAAGAAATAAAGTTTTTAACCTATCCTCGCTGTTAAAGTATCATTTAATCTACCCTTGCGGTTAAAGTATTATTTTATCTACTATTTTTGGTAGATACAAGTATAAGGCAATTTTAACAGTTGCTATGGAAAAAATATATGAAATACAAATAAATTACATTATGATTGTAGAGACGCACTGTGATTTTAATTATAAAGTCTAAATTTAAATATAACATTATGTTACTAGTCTATTTATGTCACTTTGTATTCATCCGTGTCGTTTTATATATAATAAACCTTTTAGGCACAACATTTAAAATCATTGAGGCTCCTATATTATATTTGAATTCAAGTTATTACCATTTGCTTTTACTAAACTTCCTGTAATAGTTATTCGTTTATCATTTATTATACATTACCCCTAATCGATATATACTATCGATAACATAATTTTGAATTTTTACTTTACGTGAAACATTATGCTTTGATTTGCTTTTAGTGTGCATGATGTATCGCAATGTCGTTTAATCGATACAGAGAGAGCTCGTAACCATTCCTCGGTTACTGTTAAACGAATTTGGCTCTATATTTGGAACGAGTACGATTCCACACTGGCAGAGATTTCCAGAAGAGATCCATTCGCTCTAATGTGACGTCAGGCGAAGATAATTAACTTAAATTCCGGTCTACCTAACTTCCGGTCGTAGGCTACGCGATTTGAGGTTTAGTAAGTAAAATACAGAGTTAATATTTGAAGGAATAGTAGGAATTAATTCTCAGTAAAGGATGAGTCCGAGTCCATGAAGTTAGTTTTCAGATACTTACGGGTCCATTTGACTAGTTCGAAAAAGTAGCAAAATAAGCGTTCTGCATTTAACGTTTTATGTAAAACTGGCTAGGTATTTTTACAGAAATGAAGAAGGAAATTAAAGATAAAGGATTATACTATATTCGTATTGTAGCACATTTTTGGACAACTTCTTAATTTTTAAAATTTTGATAGTCAAACATCAACAAAATATTCCTTATGTTTGGACTAAATTTTCTCTAAAATCAAGACATAATTTAACATTCCGTTACAGTACGGAAATAGATTGAAGTTTTGTGATTACAGTGATATATAATTTATATGGTTTTGTAACAAATTGCTCGCTATTTTATGGCAAATGCTGAAGCTCTGCAAACCTTAATGAAGCCTTAATCAAAGCACGTGTGTTTGGAATTTTGGGTGTGACTTAACACGACAGGATCGGGCTAAGCCTTAAGTAGATTTCTGAAATATAATATACAGGGTGGTCCGAATTGTATTCCAGAAACTTCGGCAGCGTATTCTGCAGATAAAAATAGTTAAAAAAGTTCTTATAAATGTATGTCCTAAAAGGCTTCCTTTCAGAGATACAGGGTGTAGAAGTTTCATTTTTATTTCGATTTTTTCTTAATAATTTCTGAAGTAACGTCAATATTTAGATGAAAATTGGTGTCTGGGAGTTTTTTGACATGAGAAATTTCATTTTGGTGTTAATATGACTCCTACTGGTAGAGGGCGCCACCTACATGTGTTTTAACTGTTCTGAAGCGTAATAACTTTTTGTCTGTACCTGCATAAAACTACCGACTGAAAAAATATACATCTCTGTGACTTTTTACGTAAAAAATATCTCTTTGTAAAAATCGCTACGAGCAACCGTTCTTAAGATATTTAGAATGGAAATAGACAATACATGTCATTATTGACGAAAAATAAACACGTTGAGAAGATAGTTATTTCACTAAAATAATAAATTTGGGAAATTTTTATTTTTTTAAATTAATCATAATTTTTTCTGCAAAAAATGATGATAAAACAGTTTCTTTTGAACCTTTAGCACAAAAACATTTCAAATTTATGATTTCAGTCTAATAACTATTTAGTCAACATGTTTAATTTATGTCAATGATGTCAGGTATTGATAATTTCGATTCCAAATATCTCGAGAACCGTGACTCGTAGCGATGTTTACCAAGAGACCTTTTTCACGCAAAAAACCTCGCAAATGTATATTTTTCCACTCAGTAGTTTTATACAGGTGCGAACGAAAAGTTATTATTCTTCAAACAAGTTAAAAAATATGTAGGTGGCGCCCTCTACTAGTAGGAGTCATATTGACATCAAAATCAAATTTCTCATGTCAAAAAACTCGCAGACATCAATTTTCATCCAAATATTGACCTTACTTCAGAAATTATTTGGAAAAAATCGAAATAAAAATGAAACTTCTACACCCTGTATCTCCGAAACTAAGCATTTTTGGACATACATTTATACGAACTTTTTTACTTATTTTTATCTGCAGAATATGCTGCCGAAGTTTCCGGAATACAATTCGGGCCCCCCTGTATATTTCCTTCGGCCACACACCCGCTTTACCTGACCCCTGAGAGCGACCCGAAAGTATAGCGTAATAGACTCTTAATATAGAATGAAAGTATTATTAGAAATGGTCTATCAGAACCGCGTCAATTGTGTTAAATATACGTCAAATACTTGCTCTCCGTTTTTTGCTTTAAGTAAAACTTAATCCCTTGTAGAAAATCCGTTAATCTCATCAGTTTTAGATGCCTATTAAGCAGTGGCGTAGTGACAAATTATGGGCCCCCCGCGAAACTCCTCCCCTATTCACTATTTTGGGAATAAATCTATATTTATAAATATATGAAAAAGAAAGAAATAGTGAGGGAAATGTATAAAAAAGAAGAAAAAATATTAAACGACTCAGCCCTCAACAACTCTAACCGTATACACCAGTGTACACCAGTGCAGACACGCACACTCACACTCACACAACCACACCTACACTAGTGCACACTGATGTAACTGCCTTCAGGCTTTATCGACGGTAAGGAATCAAGAAGCGAAGAAACCGATCCCAAAACACAAAAAAAACAGGAAGCAAACGATGCAACGAGGAGTATACACTGGTGTATACGGTTACGAGTTGTTGAGGGCTGAGCCGTTTAATATTTTTTCTTCTTTTTTATACATTTCCCTCACTATTTCTTTCTTTTTCATATTGGTACCACGGCTAAGGGTATTGCGGCGGGTTGCTGTTGGCTACCTCCGCAGCTGTTCTGGACGAAGCCCACAATCTTGGGCGACTTTGGTTCTTGGCTTCAAATTGGGGCTTTAGGCTCCCGTTTGCTCCTTTTATTTTCCATCTTTTATTTTCGTTTCTTCATCAATTTTTTTTCCATCTCCTGGGTTGCACACGATGCCTCGTTGCATCGTTGGACAACATGTATATTTATAATTTTATTCTCGGACCTCAGAGGTTTCGGGCCCCCTTTGGGCCTGGGCCCCCAGCATCTGCGGGGGTTTGCGGTAGTAGCGCTACGCCACTGATACTAAGGTACTTTTAGACGGCGAGTTCAGGTTTCCGTTCAGTTTCAATTCAGTTGTCAGTTATCGTATGTATAAACACAAAAAAATGACTGAAAAATTATAAAAAACTGAAACGGAGCCCTGACTCGATGGATTTTCCAAAATTTTTGTATCAGTTGTCAGTTAAAATGATGTGTAAACAAATCAAGCCGTCTTTGAGGCCGTTTTTTTTCGATCGTATGGTACAACCAGATAATAAAAAGGAGCTCCTATTACTGTGGAAAATATATGACCTTGTTAAGAACACCCAGTTGCAAAAAATCTTACCGTTGCACTTAACCCGTAGTGTGGCGATTGATTAAATAATTATTTAATAAAGATTCATTTTTGTATTTTTTTTAAGTGTCTTTACTAGCTAATATAACAATGTTATTCACTACAAAGGTTTTCTTTGCTGTTATAAAAACGTTATAAAATACAAAGTTCTTCATAAGAAAATACCAGAACAGAAAATCTAACAAAAATTTCCTCATTTTAAACGAGTTTGCATTACCTCTTGACTTTTCCTCCATTTTACATCTTATTTTCCTCCATTTTCTCGTAAACTCCCACCAAAAAGAAACAGTTTATTAAAAAACGACCTGGCGCTCAACTTAACGAAGTTAATAAAGTACCTTTCCAAATTTGAACTAAGTTTCAGCGAAGGAGGGACAAAATAACAAAAAGGAAAACCTCCATATTGAAAAGATAGAGTAACAGGAAAAAAAAGCGAGAAAAAAGAGAAAATGCGCCCACCTGTCGAAAAAAAAAGAATTTTTTTGATGTTTTTTTCTTATTAAGTCAAAAATTGTCAAGGAAAATTATTTCTTTCGTTTGGAAACTTGAAAGGGCAGCTTTTTTTCAACGAGGTCTTTTCGCGGTGTCAAGTGGGCGCTGAAAGAAATTCTATTCCTTATAAAGAAATATTTTACTTGACACTTTCACTGTGGGATAATATACAAAGAAATATGTTATTTCATACTTTCACTTTGCATTTTGTGTGTCTAACCTTTAGATATTTTTTATTAAAATATTTCAGGCTGAGAAAGATTCTAGAAGACATAAATTATTATAGATATACTGCAGAAAATAGGTGGGTTTTAAGTTTAACTGAAGTTTCATCAAAAAGTAGCATTAATCTAAACCTATACAGCCTGTTGACTATTTCCTCCATAATACCACTTAACTAACATTTTTTTAATTGTACAATTCATATTTACAAACTTATTTTGGCACTTACAAACAACGGAAAACTGTTCTTATGTTTTTAGTGTTCATTTATTTTCTATACATATTTTATTTAAAGGCAACGGCCCAGCTACGTCGAAACACCGGTTCCCATTAGAACACTGAAGTTAAGCGACGTAAGGCGATACTAGTGGATGGACGGGTGACCGGTTCGAAACTCTGTATCGTGCTGTTGTTCAATAAAGGCAAAAGTGTAAAATCTATTGACACACACTGCTCATTCATTCACGCCGGTTCGAGGTCGGATGAGATCGGATATCTCATGAGTAAGAGTTGATTTAGACACTTGCCGGTAGTCGATAGGCCATTGACCATGATATGGCCAAGGGCCGCGGTTCGGATTCCGCGTAAACAAAGTAGGCCCCGTCCAGATTAGCCCTGGCAGCAAAAAGGAGACGTTAACTGAAATCTTTTCTTTACTTTCTTTATTTTATTTAACATTGTTAATAAACTACTCAAAACAATTATCGCATATTTTCCCAAAAAAATATTAATTCGAAAAACAAGACACTTTGAATTCCCTGACTTACGATTTTAAATAGTATGAATACTGTGAAGGGAAATTCCATGCAATAAGCTTACGCGCTGACCTTGAATTTTTAGTCGGCCGACTATTTATTTGCAAAAGTGAAAACAATACGAATTATGAAGTCGATCGGCCGACTATTTGATTGCATGTAAGCGCGGCTCCATAAGGATAGATTGGTTACAAATATGCAACTAAATAGTCGGCCGATTAAAAAATGCCTGTCAGCGCATAGTCTAATGCTACCCAATGTAATAAAATATTGGGCCGATCGACTCCATAAGAATGTACTGTTTTCACTTTAGCAACTAAATAGTCTGTAATATAACATTGCAAATTTTAGCACTCTTAAAAGACATAATTGTACTGTGACAAAAATACCGGTTTAAAGAAAGTATTGCTGAAATATGTAACAAGTGAAAAAATGAAATGTCGGAGCCTGTGATGACTTATTGGAATAATTTCTCAAAACAGCTTAATTTGGACCTAATTTCCCTTGGGGTTTTTATCTTGAAAGAGGAATGTATCACATTTTTTATGTAGGCGTTTGACTTTTTCATCAAAACAGAGTTAAATAAAAGTACCTATATTGGATATTGTTGTAGTAAGAAATAAATAAATTTATATACAGGATGTCCCATATTCTGGCGACTTTTGGTAATGATGGTACCTCGAAAACTAAAGTCGGATTTGGCATTTAATAACATCATTTTATAAAGAGAAAGAAATGATAATAACAAAGGGCCATTGATTGTAAAATATATAAAAATTAGTAGCTTTAACACAACCATGGCACAAGTAGTAAATAAAAAAATACCTAGGTTACCAAAATAATTTAGTGCGTTAATTAATCCTGATTTATGTCATATACTAAAACACATAATGTCGTTTTTTTATCTGAAAATATAAAACGGATATAGGGGGATGAGCCACTTTTGAAAACACCCGGTATAAACAAGTTTTTAAGACTCGTTTAAAATATGACAGATAGGTATCAATGCGATAAATACTATCATCGTTTCAAAAACCCACTAGACGGTATTTTTTTGCGATCAAATAGCTAGTTGTATACAATAATTTTATATTAAATTTTTTTTTTAAGAAACCCTGTTCCCAATCTCATACATTCTCCATGAACTGCTTTCTATGGATCGATATTGGGCAAATGTACTTACTTATTTACTACATTTGAGAAACACAAACAGACTTTAAGCCCAACAGTGTAAATCCCTAAGTAACTAACCAGAGCTATGTACAGACAGCAAACCCAACTATAATGGAACCTAAATAATTCAGAAACTGGAAACTTAGAAGCAAACAAAATCTTTGCATAGCTGAAAGTTGTTCTGAAAACTTATTAGAAACCCTAAATCTATTCACAATCCATTTAAAAATATAAGGGTTGTCTTTTAAATCTTGCATATAGAAACATAGAAGGCGCCTGTCAATATATATCAAATGTCAAAATTAACGTTAGTTAAGAGCTTCAATCTACATTGAGGAGACAATACGAAGATTGTTCTTACTTAAATCATGGAAAATCTTTGATTTGGTCTTTTGGTCAATAATTTTGATTGGTCTTTTGGCCAATAATACCGTATGATCGAAAAAAACGGCCTCCAGTTGGCTTCGAAATGAATATCGATGATATTCTCCATATAATTTTACATATAAAATGACAGCGATCTTTATTTTATAACCATCGCTGAAAAAATCCAAGAGGATATTTTATTTCATATTAATAATTTGTGAATGTGAATATTGCTATGCATTTCATTGTTCGTAAACTCCTAATATTGAATCACCTATATTTAGGGTAATAGAATATTACTCGAGTATTAGTAAAGTTTTAATGTACCTATATTCAAATTAACTATGGATTTGCACTACATAATGGTGGATAGGCTTTTAGATATACTATTCAAATGCTAAATGTATGCGTTCTAATATGAGCCGTGGGCACTTTCAAACTAAAATTTCGATGAAATAAACGGATAGCATCAATAGCTTATTGTATTGAATCAGGTTAAAATTATTTTAATGCCTATCGACGTGTAGGCCTCGATTTCCAAAAATTATTCAAAAATATCTATAATATGGCTGTGCCGTGTTTGTTGAAGCTTTAGTAATTAAACAAAAAGACAACAAATCTATTAAAAATTTAGAAAACCTACCTTATAGGAGGATTATTACAGGGGTATTATATACAGTAGAAAGAACCAATCAAACTGAAAGAAGCGACCTAGGTCAACTTTTTTTCTAGGACCGTCTCTAAAACAAATCATTAATAACTTCCGTTCACGATTGACGTATCTCTCTTTCGGTCTCGTTATTTGTTTTCTTCTTTCTTTTGCGACGAGCAGATTGAGGCCAATCGAGTTGATGGTTCGCCGATTATCGATTCCATTTCAATTGAATTTCGCCAAAGCTTGGCAGATCGAGATGATGAGGTCCTGGTCCTTTTACGGATAGATAGGTAAATGGAAATGTGCTTACCGTCACATCAGGGTTTTTTTAATTTAGGTTTGTTTTGGGGGAGTTAAATGCGAATTGCAGTTTTGGTTAAAACGAAATGGTAGTAAAATGAAAGTTGTCAATCAACTGCGGAATTTTTTTGTCACTTTTACTAATTTGCAGCCTATACAGGGTAGGGTTTTCAGAACCGAAGTTGTTTTTCGGTCGATACTTTCGATACTAGCAATTTTTTGTTCAATGGTGGGGGGTGTTGAAGAAAGAAAAGCATAGAAAAACATAGGCAGCTTAAAATTTACATCAAACAACATAAAACCAAATTAACTAAATTTGAAAAAAAATCCTTAGATTTTTAATTAAAAATGCAAATGGCTATAAAACTATAGAACATCTTCATTAATTTAAAAAAAATGACCATAAATTTTACACGTGTCCTCTTATTTAACGCGTCGCATGACAACTATTTCCAATGATAATTAAATTATCTGCGAATCTCTAGAGCCCTCTAGAGCGACGCTTCGCGCCAATGAAATTTATTTCGACAGAGCAACTATTTCACCTCGCTTAGTTTCCTTGTCGCCTTTCCAGGACCGTACCGGCTTTCAGATCGATTAATGGCACGATTTGATGCTTAAGCCTTTGCAAAGTTAATTGTCAATCATTATGACTTAGTTCGGCTAATTAAAATTAATTATCTTGAGTGTGGTGAGGAATTGCGGGAATCAGTGCTATAGAATCAAACGGCGTTATTTTAGAGAATTATTTTGTGCAGTGTCTGCGATTACAGCCACACGATTAGATTTTTAGAAATTGTGAGGGTTGGGATCGTTGGAAGACTACTAAAGCTACAATTTAAAATTATTTTCACAAGATACAGAGTGTCCCAAATAAATAAAAAATATCAAAGCTCTATTTTCTAAAATGGAATGCTCTGTATATTATTACATTTTCAGCTTCTACGATTAAAATAAAAGTAAATTTGATTAAGGTTTACCGCACCTTAATATTGCCGTTTTTGAAATATTTACGTTTTTGTGAAAATACGGTAACAACTTTAATGCTTTATTTTTCTAGGCGTATTTAAGTTTTTAAAACCAAATAAGTGTACTGAAGTTTTGCTATTTACTAAGTTTTGTGCTGCATTAAGAAGGATTATACTACCTTATACAGAGTGTCTAAAATTTTACTTTAAATAATTACTTAAGCTACTTACTTAGCTTTAAACGACAAAAACTTGTTTAATTTAAATGGTAAAAAAACACCCTGTATATTTTACAAAAATCAGATGTACAATTTAATTGTCTATCAAATTGTATTACACCATTTTTTCCTATCTCTTCATGTTTTCATAAAAAATGCATTTTCTTGTCATTTATCAATATACCAATGGAATATTGATATTTTAGATTATTTTTAAAGATGTAACAAATTTCTAAAGAGTTCAGATACTAATATTATCGATATAGTTCGCTTATTTCATTAAAAAGTAAAAAAAAAACTGTTTAAATATTTGTAAAAGAGGACCAGTTAATATGATCTCAGTATTCGAACTACATTAATTGACTGTTGATCAATAATAATTGCTCGAAATACTAAAAAACTGAATTTTCTATGTGTATTCAACAGTGTGATAAAAAGTAATACCTTATAAATTTTATTTCATTTTTTGACGATTGCTTATTTATAACAACAGAGGTGTTCGCATTCATAACTTATTATTATACTGATTTCTGAGTCAAATCCACATTTATTTAGAATAATCTATTAACTAACACAGTTAAATATGTAATTAATAAATAAACTGCCCCTCAAATTAAATACCACAGCGATTTTTTTTACTCATTTTCAACAAGTTGTAACTTTGAAAAAAATGGACCGATTTTGTTGATTTTTTAGCATATTAAAGATCGTTTTTCGTAGATTTATCTGATTTTTCTAAATTTTGTATGAGATTTAGTTTTCTATGCTATACAGGGTGTGAAAAAAAGGAATGTAATTATTGTAATTTTTGTGTTGCTGCCATTTTGCCAAAAAAAAATTTTAACTAGAATTATAAATATTCTGGGTATAGCTAAAAAAAATCGCTGTGGTATTTAATTTGACGGACAGTTTATTTGGGGGAAATAATGTTGGTATATTTAATTAGTATACTCTTTTACAAAGTTTTAAATAGTTTTCTTTTTGTACACAAATAAGTTAGCAATATTGTCCTTTTTAGCACCTCTAAATTTGTTGCTTTAAAAAAATATCTTAAATGATAAATGAGGTCTAAATTATAAGAAAATGAATTTTCTAGGAAAACTTGAGAGATAGGTGGAAAATGGTATAATACAATTTGATAGACAATTAAATTGTGCATCTTATTCACGTAAAGTATAAAGGGTCCCATTTAAATTAAACAAGTTATTGCCGATAAAAGCTAGTAATTATTTAATGTAAATTTTTAGACACTCTGTAAAAGGTAGCATAATTTTTATTATTGCAACACAAAACTAGGAAATAGAAAAACTTCAGTACAATATTTGGTTCTAAAAACTTAAATACACCTATGGAAATGAAGCATTAAAATTGTTACTACATTTCACAAAATCGTAAATATTTCAAAAACGGTAAGATTAAAGTGCAGTCAAGCTTAATCAAATTTACCTTTATTTTAATTGTAGAAACTAAAAATGTAATAATAGACAGGGTATTCCACTTAAAAAAATACAACTTTGATTTTTTATTTATTTGGGACACTAAATTTTAAATTTTAGCTTTAGTACTCCTCCAACCTTCAGTAATCCGTGTCGTATGAGGTGAATAACCCTGTATAATTTATTAACTTGTATTAAGATTTCCAGATTTACCCGGAGCTGTTTTAAGGTGTCCAGGCTGGTCTGACCGAAATGTCAAAAAATGTCCGGAAATTCTAACCGTGATGTCTCCAAGGGACCGGAACTGGAAATTATTTATGAAAACTTGAACTGCGCGTTGTTCGATATGGATAAATTCAGTTAATTAAATCTAGAGCCCGCACGATACGCCTCTTATTTTGATTACCTACAATCGACCGAAATTATTAATCAACATAAAAGTTTTCAGTTTAATTAAGCATTATTGCCATCAAAGTTGAACGTAACAAGTTAATTAATGAATCTTTTCATGTGCGCTAGTCCATACAAAATTGTAATATTTTCTTTAAAAAAATATTTAACCTATATAGAGAGTGTTAAATGGGGAGAGGCTTCATCGTGTAATTTTACTCGTAATATAATATGAAAAAAATTGATTTTAGCATTCTGTTAAAAAACTAATTATTTGAATATCTATTAAGATACTGCTGCTAAAACTTCATAAAGTGTATTTATAAAAATATATCTCGAACTATACATTTTGATACTAGTATCTAAATATCTAGTTCGATTTTCTTTGTCTTGTTCCACACAAAACTTATTTACATTAGAAGCCACTTACGTTTCTGAACAACACCTGTCAAAACGTAACTTATTTCCTCCTAGAATTTAAGACAAAACTGGGGAAAGTTTGGCGAGCCATACGACGTCCCTAATTTTAGTTTTGACACGAGTATATAAAATGATGACGATACTATTGAACAGTGGAAACGTCGAGATTCTTGAAATACGGAGCTCGCAAAGTTTTACTGTATTTACTTTATTGTTCCAGTGGTTGGTGTGGGAATATTATCAAGAAAACTATAAGAAATAAATAATATAAAATAATTATTGTAGGTACTTGGAAGTATTAAAAATTATGTGATGTTACATTGTTATGGTTATGTGATGTTACAAAAATATATCTATGTAAAAAAGTCGTTTTTAGATTAGGCCATTCTCTACAAAAAAAGATTCTGACACTTTTTTCCCAAGGTCCCAGGAAAACTGCTTCAAAAAAATTGTAAATTGCATATTTTGACAGATATTTGCGAAAAACTGATTTGTTGGCAATTAGGTCATTTTTTCGGTCGATCACGGTGTTGCAATTTTCTCCCCTACAACTACTCCCTAAAAGCCTTGATTTCAACTTTCGTTTACTGGATTAACCCTCTTCATTCAATAATTTACAAAATAACAGTATGGTAGTTCTGTCAGAATTCCTAAAAATCTGTTTCACTTTTTCATTTCTCTTTACGTGCTGAGCACCCGTTAGAATTTGAAAAACGTGCCTGTTTTTCAAAATAAGAAGAAGAACATTATTAAATAAAGCTTTACTTATATTTTGGTCCCTTATTTCCTATCTGTTTTTAATGGCATTTCTAAAGGAACAATGGAACGAAAGAAAAAAAGGCAGAGTCTTGAAATTGTCTATTCCGATCATCTCCGAGGTATTGCGAGATGCCGCGTCCAAAAACGCAAAATTCAATTTAATTCGAGTGGATCTCGAACACGTCCAGCTGTCACGTATGTCAGGACCGTATCTGTATGAATTCGTTTATATGATTTCATCTTAAAAGATTTCTGAATAGAAAAAAAATCAATAGCATATTTACTGACCTCTAGTAAGGAAGTGTTTTATTATTTCCAATTTTTCCCGAAAAAAAAATTGAAAACTTAGAATTTTTTGAATATGGAAACGTGGGTATTCCTCGTGGGTAACATGCTGTAATTTTTGTGGTCCATCTGTTGTCCGTCCTTTTCGCCAGGTGTCCTGCCTATTGCCACTTGAGGGATTTGATTTTGTTGATGACATCTATCAGCTGGGTCTTTTGTCGTATTCACTCAATTCTTTTACGGTCTTTCTCAGTTATTCCCAGCATATTTCATTCATATAATGGCCGTTTTAAGAGTCCAGATTTCGCATGCATAGATGATGACTGGTAGTATACATTGGTCTAATAATTTCTGTTTTCGATAAAGTTTTCTACAGAACAATTCTATACTAATATATAAAACCCTTAAGTGACTGACTCACTGATTAATCATGATCCTGCTCAAACCACTCAACGTAAAAATCTTAATTTTGGCATACAGGTTGGTTCTAAGGTGTAGAGGTTCGATAAGAAGGGATTTTTCGACATTCCAGTTCCAAGGAGGCGAAACCACCCCTCAAATATTACAATATTTTTTATTTAAAAAACGGTCAAGTTTCCAAAAAAACGCTTAAACACGCATATTTTATTTTGTTTCTTTACACATTTTAAGATTTTTAAAAAATGTATACAGGGTGTTTCGAAAAATCTGGTCATTGATTAATCACGTTCCTGCTTAAAGCGCTTGACGTAAAAAGTTGATTTTTGGAAAACGGATTGACTTTAGGGTGTAGAGGTTCGATTAGAAGAGATCTTTCCAAACTCGAATTCTAAGGGGGTGAAACCACCCTTCAAATATTAGAATATTTTTTATTTAAAAAACGGTGAGTTTTTCGGAAAGACTCTTAAACACGTATATTTTATTTTGTTGTTTTACATATTTTAAGATTTTTTAAAAAATTATACAGGGCGTTTCATAAAATATGACTATTGAGGAATCATACCAATCAACGCGCAAGTCACA
Source organism: Sitophilus oryzae (assembly GCF_002938485.1). Classification (NCBI taxonomy): domain Eukaryota; kingdom Metazoa; phylum Arthropoda; class Insecta; order Coleoptera; family Curculionidae; genus Sitophilus; species Sitophilus oryzae. Next base: position 5,837,712 of record NW_022146732.1, on the reverse strand, counting down.
GAACAGCTATCTAGCAACTGCCGCACCTGATCGTTCAACCTTGTGGCAAGTCAAAAAATGCGTAAACATCTAGAAATAATAAGAAAAAACAGAAAATTGGTCGAAGGAATTTATCCTTATCATTTACTCTGATAAATGTTTAAATAAACTTTTCAAATTTCAATCCTTCATATTTTCTCAATGACTCGACCGATTTTCAAAAACGAAGCGGGAAAGTATAGAGATTAAAAAGCCCTTTTCATTGCGGTACCACTTGTTGGGGTAAAAAGTTGTAAAAAGGGGTAAAAAGTTGGGGGATGACACCCCCGCTTAGAGGGTTGAAGATTTTGCAATCATTTTTGGGGCAAAAGTTGTCCCCCTCACAAACAAAATTGACGTGTTTTTGAATTTTCTGAAAAAAAAATTACACTGGCCGTTATGCCTTGCGGAACGTTTTCGATGGGCCACCCTGTATAAGGTTCGATAAGGAAAGGTTTCTCGAATCTCAAATTCCAAGAGGTTGAAAACGCCCCTCAAATATTACAATATTTGTTATTTAAAAAACGGTTAATCTTTCGGGAAAACGCTTGGACACGCATAATTGATTTTGTTTTTTACATATTTGGAATTTTTAAAAAAAAATCATACAGGTTGTTCTAAAAACTTGGGTAATTGATTAACCACGATTCTGCTTAAACTGCTTGACGTAAAAAGCTTATTTTTGGCAAACGGATTTTTCGAAAGTCAAATTCCAACGAGATGAAACTACCCCTCAAATATTACCAAGTTATATAATAATATCGCCATATTGTTTTTTTTTCTCATGCTCACATAAGTGTGAGAAAATGTTATCCAGTTTGTATGTTAATGGCAATTCTTGCTTTGCTTTATCATCACCATTACAAATGATTAATTCGACGCGAACGAAGTCGCGGGTACACGCTAGTAATAAATATAATAATAATAATGCAATTTATTTTTTTTTTCAATTTTATTATTTTTAGACGCAAGTAAAAAACAGAGCGCATTAAATTTTTATTTCCATCTTTTTTAATTTAATAATGTACTGGAGCATTTCGAGTCACATTAACAAAATGAAATCATGTTGCACCAGAAAGGGTGCAAGCATAAAATATATTTTTAACTTGATTTTGCCAAAACGCGAGCCTAACATAATAAAATAATAAATTTACGCACTGCACAATTTTAATGTGGAATATTAAATTTTATGTTAACAATAATACTAATGGAATACTAATAAATGCTGTGGAGCTGTGGTTTGTTTATGTTATACTTTTTTATTATTATACATTATAGGTAGATATTAATGACAAAATTATAATGCGTGAAACCGTAACCCATTATTGATTAAAATTTAATTTTATTATTTATACATAATTAATCCTTATAATAAATTATAATATAACTATCCTTATAATCAATTATAATAAAAAAACCTTTTTATTTAAACAATTGTAGATTTTTATCTATTTTAAGGGTTCCGTACTTCAAAAACAAAAAACGAAACCATTATAAAATTATACAAGGTGTCCCAGAAATAAGTACAAATATTTTAAGGTGTGGTACCTAGATCTCGATAAAAGAAACATATTTTCTCTTTATCGTTTTTCAAATAAGTCCAAAATAACGGAGTTATTTTACTTTGAAAATTTCTAAATTTCTAAAATTTCTAAAAAAAATGATTTTTTGCTAAAATTTTGAGAACCACTGGATCTTTTTTGGGTTTTCTTTCTTGTAAATTTAATCTAATACCTATGTTGCCATATTATCAAGAAATTATGTTTTTAACTAAAAACTAAAAAAAGTTCCAAAAAATTTCAAATTTTCAAATTTTTTTTTTCGCGAAAAAAACCTCATAGGCGTGTTTCTATGGTTGGACTATAGTACCAGTTAAAATATTTGCACTTATTTCTGTGACACTCTGTATATAGGCACAAACTTAAAAATATTTTTAATTATTTATATGATGTATAGTTTTCGATTTATAACGATGAGTAAAAGTCTCAATGACTACGATGAATAACATACCTCAATAGTTGAAAAATACTCAACATAATTCTTTTAAAAGAATGAAGTCCTTTTAAAGAAAGATATTTTGATCAGATTACTTCTCATGCTACTATGAAATAATTTAGTTCAAACATTAAAAATTCAAAATGTTTTTCAAATTAAAAATAACTGTTGAAAATAGTGTAATAATTCTATATTTTTCGAATAAAAAATATGGGTCTGTATTGATTTTGTAACAATTTCAAATCTAAATTTTTGTTTAACTAAATTTTTAATTGGAAAATTGACGCAGGTTAAAACGTATTGAAATTTAGCCATATTTTAGAACTTAATGCCCTGAAAGATTATGGAAAATGCATTAACGATCTAAACATACCTCCCATGTTAATCGCTGTGTACTTTGGGGAAATTTATGGCTAATAAAAGATACGACAGAGGTTCTATGAACGCTATAAAATTAGGAAATTATATAAAGTGTATACTGTAATAACAAAATTTTCTGATGCTTAAAATTACATTTGTCGTTAGCGAAATAAGTATCAAAGTATCCAACTTCTGTAAGGTTATCTCTACCATCACTCTCTTAATGATTCCGTGTATATGTTATAATGGTACTGACACTAAAAACCCTACTAATGAAACCACTTTAAAATTAGTGATGGGATAACTCAATCAAAAATTCGCTCGAGTAGTCGATTATCGAAATAACCGACGTGCTCGATTATGAACTAGCGATGCAAGTGGCGAGTTAGAGCCACGAACGCAAGCGATCCTAGAATGAAATAAATTGAAATCCGATTTTAATGTGACATACTCGATAAACAGGTGAGCGAATTTTCTACATACATTTCAGGTCGCAAATTTATACGACCGTTATCCGTTGCATATCTAAGGGACAAAATTTTACGACCTACATCGACAATGCTTTGAAATAAACTAATTCAAGAATCAAGCGATCAAGCGAATCGCTTGCTACTTGCCATTCATCACCTAAAGAATATGTGCCCTGCGCACGCAACTTACTACTTGGCGCTTGGCGTTAACGAGTACTTACAACAGGCGACGGTCGAAAAACCGTATTTTTAAATACGAGCGATTGTTCGATTATTGCAATCGCTTGAAACTCGAGTACTCGATTATTGAAATTAATCGCTAATTATTGAAATTATCGCTACTAAAAAAATCGCATCATTATTTTTTAACTTTAGACAATTGATTCGTTCCAAAATTCGAACAGAATTATTTATTGCGTAGTAATTCCTCTGAGCCAACTTTATCAAAGTTGATCTAAGGCCCTATATACCCCAATGTATCCAAGTTGGCCCATGTAATCGCGACAACTCCAAGTTAACGTTGTTAAGCCGATGGCAAATTTCCCTGAGGATGTCAAGTTTTACAAGTGTTCCGAACGCAACGACTAATTATAAATCAAATGGGACCTCCCTGGTTTTTTATGTGTCTTTTTTCCGTAGTCTATAAAAAAACTGTCAGCTTTTTTTCTCGGTCTTTGTTTAAGAAAATCAGACATTTCAGTGGGATATACAGGCGACAGATGTAACGAACCGAATATATCTGGACCCGTTTTTTTATGGAGAGCTAATTTAGGTCAGCTTCGAATGGAGTTTTTATTTTCTTTGCCCATTGTGTGAAGCTGAATGGATTTGGGAAAAGAGAAAATGAGGAAAATTGTACGGTTTTCTATAGTTTTTTATTGCGATTTTGTTAACTGAAAATGACGTGAGTAACACGTTGCAGACTTATCTGATACCAAACAAACTTTTAGTTACGTCATCTATGGTGCTATTATTAAATGTATTGTTGCCAACCATGGACATATTCGGCGCCGGGCTGACTAACTGGAATTTAAATTTCCCGCTGGCGATTCGGGTGGTAGTTCAGTAAAAATATCAATTTGCTATATTTATTTATTTATTTCCTGACATTTTGATTCGTTTTGACACTTAGTTTTGTATTACATTATTAAAAACAATTAATCTGGTATGGGCATGTAAACAGAATGGGAGAAGAAAGGCTACCAAAGAATATAATGAAATGGACCCAACTGGAAAAAGAAAACAAAGGCAATGTCACTGCGCAATTTACAAGCCGATGATTGGATGGACAGAAGGCAATGGCGGCAAGGAACCGGAAGGCGGATCACGCTGTAGAACCGGACTTATATATATAGTTTTGTATTACGGGTTTTTGCTTTAAGTGAATTGTGTTGTGATACTTTAAACTTAATTTTTTTACTAGCAGACCTTGCAGTCGAAAGTTTTTCTTTTTAGAATCTCTTTTAGTGCGAAGTGTACAAGATGGCTTAATAGACGTTGCAATAAACTCATCGCAACCTTATTAGAATATTTTGAACGGGAACGCGGTAGTAACGGCCTGTTATGTCCTTTAAGTGCCGTTAAGAAGATTTTATATTGAGAAATGAAAAATACCACGCCTTCCAATTGATAGTTAAGGGTAAGGTTGAAGGAAAGATAGGTCTCGGCAGGAAGAAACTATCTTGGTTGAGAAACATCAGAAACTGGACTCACCTAACTTTTGAAGAACTCGTAAGGAAAGCCGAGAATCGAGAAGATTTTGCCAATGTGATCGCCAAGCTCCACGAAAGAGACGGCACATAAAGAAGAAGAAAGTGCCGTTATGGAGGTGAGTTTTGTTGATGTAAATAATAACTGATAATAATTAATTATAATTAATGCATTTTTGTTTTCTAAAATATTTTGATTAAAAAAAGAAAATATGTAAAAGTGGGCAACGCTGTGTCGGTCAAGCTTTACTAAAAGTTTATTTGGTATGATCGACTGGCATCATTCATAAGAAAACACACATTTGTAGTTGGTAAAATAAATGACTATAATTAATTAGGAAATTTCTTAATTGTAATCTATACTAATATATAAAATCCTTAAGTGACTGACATACTGATTAATCACGATCCTGCTCAAACCACCCAACATAAGAAGCTCAATTTTGGCATACAGGTTGATTCTAGGGTGTAGAGATTCGATAAGAAGGGATTTTTCGAAATTCGAATTCTAAGGGGGTGAAACTATCCCTCAAATATTAAAATATTTTTATTTAAAAACCGTATTAAAACACGTATATTTTATTTTGTTGTTTTACATATTTTAAGATTTTTTATAAATTTATACAGGGTGTTTCATAAAATATGACCATTCAATAATCACGATTCTGCTTAAACTGCTTGACGTTTAAAGCTGATTTTTGGCAAACGGATTGACTGTGGGGTGTAGAGGTTCGATAAGGAGGGGTTTCTCGAATCTCAAATTCCAAGGGGGTGAAAACGCCCCTCAAATATTACAATATTTGTTATTTAAAAAACGGTTAGACTTTCTGGAAAACGCTTGGACAAGCATAATTTATTTGGTTTAATACATATTTTGAATTTTATATTAAAAAAATCATACAGGGTGTCCCAAAAAGTTGGGTAATTTCTTAACCACGATTCTGCTTAAACTGCTTGACGAAAAAATCTTATTTTTGGCAAACGGATTTTTCGAAAGTCAAATTCCAACGAGATGAAACTGCCTATCAAAGATTACCAAGTTATATAATAATATAGCCATATTGTTTTTTCTCATGCTGACATAAATGTGAGAAAATTTTATCCAGTTTGTATGTTAATGGAAATTCTTGCTTTGCTTTATCATCACCATTACAAATGATTAATACGACGCGAACGAAGTCGCTGGTACACGGTACTTAACATTATAAAATTTAAAAAATGTTTTTTACGTCTTCCGTCTTGAATGTATGAATATAAAAACAGTATTGGACTCTCTTTCTTCTTTTTTTTATATAACGAAGTAAAACTTAGTAAGCCAACGATGCTGACTATCGATTTTTTATTAACATATTATTTCTTGTCTTCAAAAAAGATATCTGAGTTTCTCACCACTAAAAATTACCCACAAAATAAAATTGAACAGATACGTCTATCATAAACCGTTGACATTCTGTTAAAAAAAATATAAAAAAAATAATATTTAGTGGCGAAAAAACGAGAACACAAAAAAATATTAAATTATTAATTATTATTTCTTGTATCTCTACAAATTACATTTATGTGACTCGAATTTATGTTTTTTAAACAATCTTGTACTAGTAGCCAATACAAATAGCTTTATTAATAATATCTAGGCGGAATATAAATTGAAGGTAATACATTCCCATCACGTTGTAGCCCGTCCTCTACGAAACGACCACTTTCAAACTGACACTATTAATTTTGACCAAATATTTTACATATTTCCCTTCTTTACGCATGCCCTTCCGTCCGCTCTGTTGCCCATTGGAAATTACTGGTATGCCGCTAGAGATGATTCTGTTATTTTATATTAACCAAAGTCTCTATACAGCGTGATTTGTTTAAATTAAGCAAAATATATTTTTTTTTATCTTTTATGTAAAATAACTGGGTTATGGGAAAAAATATCCTTCTTTTATCGAGATATACCAGTCCTGTGAAAATAATTGCACTTATTTAAGTCTAACCCTGTACACTAAGTCGTTACCTCATTCTTTACAATTCCTTTCAGCCCAAGCGTTATAAAGTCGATAAATCAGAGCAGCATAATACGTAAATCCTCAAATACGAAATGGCGATTTGCTCTCAATGCAAATAGGTCTGGAATTCCCTCTAGACTCCGAGCACAAGCACCTACTTCTTCGAGTCGAATGGCTTCATACGACGACCTCATTTTCTGTTAAGAAATTTCAAGTGCGAGCTTTAAACTTGATATTTAAAACTTTGAATATTGAAGAAATTTGATCTATTTTTTTATTTTCGATGGTTTTATTGGTTTAGCCAAAAAATGCAATAGAGATTTTGAGTGATAATATATCATGGACAGTCAGCTAAGTACTCTAATAATTTATTTACATCATGAATGTCACATGTAATAAATTTACAAGGGAAAAGTTTCATCTACTAATAGTTCTTGTTTATACAAGACGATAAAATGGTATTTTATTGAACGAAAATATTAATTCACGAGCGATGAGATCGCGATTGAATTAATTTCGGGAGACGATAATGCAATTTTATCGCCGTGTATAAAACAATATGTTTTTCCATAGCGAGTTACGTTTTAAAAAAATATTCAGAAATTATTATTTCAAAGAATTTATTACGAGTAGAAAAAATATTGTGCTGGGTTGGCGTTGGTTTCTATGTAATTTGACAGATAAATGAAGCTGTCTCTTTAGTTGTGAGTTTTGAGTCAATATTTTTTAATTCTCTTTCGTGTCGATTGCTGATTGAATTGGAGCCAGAAATGGCGCAAAACGAAATAAGTAAATTACTAACGGATATTCAGTCTGAGGCAACAAACGCCATATCCAAACTACTTCCATTTAAATCCCTAATGAAATGGAATACAAAAATTTTTAAAAATGTAAGCAACTTGCGAGAAGAAATAAAGTTTTTAACCTATCCTCGCTTTTAAAGTGTCATTTAATGCGGTTAATGTACTATTTTATCTACTATTTTTGATAGATATAAGATATAAGGCAATTTTAACAGTTGCTATGGAAAAAATATATAAATTTGTATCCTATATGCATATTTCGCGATGTTTTAAAGCGTAAGTTAATTTTCCCAAGCAGCAAATCTAACTTTAACTTTAAATATATCCGCAACTGTAAACATTCAAAACTAATTTGAACAAATTAGAATTTAAAGTGATCACTTTGAAATCCAATAAAACTTTTAATGCTAGAATACTCTATCAACGTTCTACTATACCGAACTGACCACAGCAACTAATCGTAATTTTGAATGACCCCTTGGCCGAGGTCAAGGCACTCTTTGTGTATCGAAATTACACAGAAACATTGTTCGCCACTTACTCTAACTATAAACTTAATTTCGACAGAAAAGTAATGGGTAATGTTAGAAATCGTTTTACAGATATAAAAGTCGGCGTATGGGAGGTCGATAACATGCAGTGTGAACGACATCTTTGCCCTTCATTTAATAACGATGTTGTCGATAGTAAAAGTAATGCTCGAAGTTTACATGGCATCGACCGGTTTGTGTGAGTTGAACGATATTTTCGTCTGTAGTTACAGAATATTAAATAAACGTAGATTTGCAATGGGAATATGTTAAATGTAATTAAAAATAATATAAACCGCATGTTTTTCAATGGAATCTCACCTCTATAACTTTCTTATTTTTTCAGATATTTTTTCGCAGAATATTTTTTTGACATTAGTTTTGTCTTTGTTATTTAATAAGGCGGATGTATATAGGGTGGATTGCGATAATTGTGATGCCGTGTACATAGGCCAAACAGGTAGAAATTTAGATATTAGGATTAAAGAATATACCGGGTGCGTCTCAAAAGTGGCTCACCCCTATAACTTTTTTATTTTTTCAGATAAATAAACGAGATTTGGTATGTTAGTATATGACATAAATTACGATTGATTGACGTAATCAATTGTTTTCCGTCACTTCCTGTTTCACCGGAAATGACTACAACTTGTTGATTTTTAAATGGCACCGTCGCTATTTTTTTACTTTATTCGATAGAAAATGACATTCTGATCAGAATGACATATCATATATCAACTTTTGACATTCTCGCTTAATAAAAAATTGTATTTTAAGATTCAATCTAGAGTGCCATGGCTATGTTAAAAACACTAATTCCTCAGCAAGGAGCCTTTGAAAAATTTATTTCATCGTCTAATGTTTTTAGTGTCTTGTCTTGGCCAGTTAGAAAATGCTTAAATCGTATTTTTAATCATATCTCAACCGCAAGTTATAATTTCAAATAAACCATATGCGAAAATGTCAGAAGTTGACATATGATATGTCATTCTATTCAGAGTGACATTCTCTATCAAATAAAAAAAAATACCGGGGGTGCGATTCAAAGACCAAAAGTTGTAGTCAGTTCCGGTGAAACCGGAAGTGACCGAAATCAATTGAATACGCCAATCAATCCTAATTTATGTCGTATACTATATATATGTCGTGTACATACCAAATCTCGTTTATTTAACTAAAAAAATAAAAAAGTTATAGGGGTGAGCCACTTTTGAGACGCACCCGGTATACAATCTATTAATAATCTCCAGCAAAGTTCCGGTTTAGCAATCCATTTTAATTCCAGATTAAATCCAGATTAAATAGTCACAGAATTAATGTAAACTCAATTAAGTTATAACATAAGAAAAACAAAGACAAGACGCTTAAATTACCTAGAACAGTTAGAAATATTAAAATCAGCTAAAAACGAGAATAATGTAAACTACCAACAAGGATTATTGTAAACTCCTTAAACCCACCACCATAGGAAATATATATACATCCCTAAAATGTAGGCAGACGATCAGTTAAAAAAAACTCTTGAAAAAGGCCTAACAAGCTGAAACAATATTTTTTATATTTCAACGATGTTTCACAAGGATCCAACCACAGATTCAGTACTATTTATTATTAATTTCTATTCAAGTCATATCTTTTGCTGTCGTTAAGTATCCCCCCCCATTTTCCGATAACTATTATCTCCCTTTCCCTAACATTGACTAAATACATTTCGTGCTTCCTTAACATTTTAAAACAGCAAAAATGACGTTAATTAAAATTATATCAATAACAAACTATCAAAGAAAGAAAACGAAATTATATTACCATAGAAACTCGTTTTGATTTGTAGGACTTCAAAAAATTAAATCATAATTTCAGAATTCTTTATTTTCTCTGAAACGATATGGAAATTTGGAAAAAGTATAAATAGGATTAACCATTTTAAAACAAGCTAAAATTTATATGATAAATGAATTTTTCTCAAAATATCAAGAATAAAAAAGTTTTTTTCCCTCTTGTAAAGACAATCCGGGGACATACTGTAGAATGAAATATCATATGTCAACTTTTGACATTTTCATCTAGAGTACCATGGCTGTGTTAATTTTTAATCAAGGAACTTTAGAAAAATAGATTTGATCGTCTAATGTCTTTCGTGCCTTTTCCTGGCCGGTTAAAAGATACCCAAATTCTCGTTAGATTTATGTCCATATCACACTTAACTGAAATCTAAAATGCTATTTTTTTAATTGAAAATATCTGAAGTTGGAATATGATATATCATTCTATTCAGAATATCATTTTCTATCAAATTTTTTTTTGTTTATCACATTTTACCGACGATATGGTTTATTTTAAATTGTAACATTCGGATCATATTGAAAATTTGACTTGAAATAACAAGTGTGTGGTACCAAATTACATATTCGTAGAAAAATGCATTTTTCAAATATGCTTATGAGCCACCCTCTTCCCATTTGAAAAAAATTGAGATATGATTAAAAATACGATTTGGGCATCTTATAACCGGCCAATACAACGACAATACACACGAAAAATACTAGATCAATAAAATCTATTTTTCCAAGGCTCGTTGATTAAAAATTAGTGTTTTTAACACAGCCATGGCACTCTAGATTAAAATTTAAAATATTTTTTTTAAAGCGAAAATGTCAAAAGTTGATACGTGATATGTCATTCTATTCAGAGTGACATTTTCTATCGAATAAAGTAAAAAAATACCGAGGGTGTCATTTAAAAATCAAAAGTTGTAGTAATTTCGCTTGAAACAGGAAGTGACCAAAAACAATTAAATCTGACAATCAATCTTAATTTATGTCATATACTAACATACCAAATCTCGTTTTTTTTTATTTTGAAAAATAAAAAAGTTATAGGGGTGAGCCACTTTTGGGACGCACCCGGTATACAACTATAGCAAATCTCGTTTTTTATCTGAAAATTTTAAAAAGTTATAGGGCTGAGCCAATCTTGAAAACCACCCGGTATACGTAACAAGAAATTGAAATTATATTTGTTACGTTTCAAAAAATAAATTGGTTATTAAATTGGAAGCTAGAAAATTACATACTACGAATTTAATAGGACCGAAAATATTAATCATGCTCCGTACACAATGCACTGACCGTCATTACGCTAAACGAAAAAGGGTATTATGTTCAATCGATCAATATAATAGCACAGGGAGACGCTCGAGGTGGTAAATAATCTAGTTACGAAACAGTGGAAATGTCATTCAACTATACAAAACTGATCAATACGAAATAGACGTTGTTGCAACCATTAATTTTACAAATAGATTGTCGTGTCAAGAGACTGACCGATAGTTTTTTTGTAAAAATAGACACAAGTCGTTAATAAAAATTAATAAACTCTATCTAGAACGTTAAATTTATGACAAATTTATGAAAGAGATCGTTAAAAATAAATAAAAGTTCGATTATTTATGACCTAGAATTTACATTTTATTGGTATTAAAATACTGCGTGTTAGTATTAAAGAAATGTGTATCAGAGATTTAAAAATTATGATATATTAATTGATTTCTCTATACAGAGTGTCTCAGAAATAAAAGTATTTTAAGGGGTGGTAGAAAAGACTCATTTAGAAAAGACATCTTTTCTATTTACCATTTTTAAAATTAAATGAAAATATTTAACTAAAATACAAAGTGTGTGGTACCAAATTATTCGTAAAAATATCTTTTTTCAACTATACTAATGAACCACTCTTGTTCCATTTGAAAGAATTGACATATGATTAAAAAGACGATTTTGGCATATAAAATATTAGATAATCAAATCTATTTTTCCAAGACTCCTTGATTATAAAATAGTGTTTTTAACAAAAGCTATGGCACACTAGATTGAAATTTAAAATACGATTTTTTTAAGCGAAAATATCAAAAGTTGACATGTGATATTTATTCTATTCAGAGTGAGAGAGAAAAAAATACCAAGGGTGCCATTTAAAAATCTAAAGTTGTAGTCATTTCCTGTGAATTAGTAAGTGACCGAAAACAATTGAATACGTCAATCAATCCTAATTTATATCGTATACTGACATACCAAATTTTTTTATCTGAAAAAATAAAAGAGTTACAGGGGTGAACCACTTTTGAGAAACACCCGTTATTTAATTGATTAAATTTTGACTAGCCTAAATTATACATTTTCAGTTTTTTTTATTACTTCATATAAACAATAACAAATATTTAATAAATCGCTTGAGGCCAAAAAAAAACAAAATTCTTTTGAAAGGAAAATTATTTTTTCTGATCTTTAGAAATTTAATAAAGAAAAGTTGTTTTATGAAAACAAAAACATGGAAAAAATCCCTTGATGGATGATTTTTAAGCTTTGCCCTGTTTTATATTATTAAGCTTCTTATTTTTAAAAAGCTTTTCTGATTTTTATTATTTGATACTACCTACTTGTAAAACGACGTTTCTAGTACAGAAATGTCTAAGCCACAGAAATCTCTAAATCAAGAGTGTTTTATTAATTTTTTCTTATACAGGGTGACTCTTAAATATGTGCAAATATTTTCAGAGCTGGTATATCTCGATAAAAGAAACATTTTTTCTCTGTACCGTTTTTCAAATAAATCTAAAATAACCGAGATACTTGAAAATTTCCAAAAAAATGATTTTTTTATAAAATTTTGAAAACCACAGGATCTTTTCTGGATTTTCTTTCTTGTAAATTTAATGTACTACCTATGTTGCTATATTTTCAACAAATTATACTTTTTAACTAAAAACTAAAAAAAATTCCAAAAATTTAAAATTTTCATTTTTTTGCAAAAAATAACACTTATTTAAAACTCATCCTGTATAGACAGCATTTCGAGAATTATTCTACAAATTAGATATTTATCTCTTCTATAATTAATTAGGTCAATTAAAATTTAGCCGATTTTTGAGCGTGAGCCGAAAAACAAGATGCTTTAATTTAACCATATTTGGCCCTAAACCAATGAACAATAACACGCGCAGTCAATTTACTAATCACTTTTCGCTCAATTAATCATCCTAATCAATTATGGGCAAGGACCCTTATAATTTTTTAATACACAAAAAGCAATATGCTACAAAGAATATGAGAAAATCTGAAAAAATGTTCTGAGAGGTTTTAGATTAAGTTTTTCAAAATATTGATGATAAAATCAAATTTAAAGGTAGCAATTAGTATATAACGATAGCTAAGCATACATAACTGTGTTGTTTTCGTCACTTATTATAAATAAAAATGCTTTAAGTGCTTTAAAAATTGCTATAGTACAGAATTTGAGTAAATAACATTGTGCCAAAGGTGAATGGTATTAAATTATTTATCATAATTAATATATATATGATTCGCACTTTTTTGTTACATTATCAAATAAACTTATATCTGAAAAATAATAATGGACATGCAAAAATTAAAAGAAAATTCTTTATTAGATATTTTTTTATTGGAGAAACAGTTCAGCTACGTCGAAAGCCAGTTCTCGATAGATCACAGAAGATAAGCGATGTTAGACGATGCAATTGGATGGACGGGTGACCTCTGGAAACTCTGTCGTGCTATTGTTTCATGGCAAGTGTGTAAAATCTATTTTACACTAGACAGACACTGCTCATTTACGCCGGTTCGAGACCGGATAAGATCGGATATCTCGTGACTAAGACTCGATTTAAGCGCAGGTCATTGACAATGATATGGCCGAAGACCGCGGTTCGAAGTCCCCGTAAACAAAGTAGACCCCGTCCAGCTTAGCCATAAATTAAGCAAAAAGAAGACGTTAACTTAGAATACTATTAACTTCATCAAAACTTTCGATTCTCTTTTTTTATTCCTTTGTCAAATTTCATCTAAAGTAACTGGGTTATAAATAATGTACAATGTCGTCCCTACGAGCCGTAGACACCACTATTTTATTTTTAAAGTTTAATCAGGAACACATCGAACCCTACTGATGTTTTTTTTCTTCAGGGAAAAAGGAGAAAATAATGGAAAAAACTCCGATACATACACGGTCGTTTTCTATATTTTCGTCTGGTGCGCCAGTCGTAAATTGCAATGCCGGAGGCGCTTCCTGCGGCTCTGCTATCGTTAGTGTCTGTTTTTTTTCTTTTATTCCTTTGTACTACATATTTCTTTCCATTTCTGTTATTCTCTTACCTGTAGTTGAAATATATAGGATATAACATATGTTGAAATAAGGGTGTTCGTTTATGTAAAAAAAGTTTATAAGGGTTTTTCAAATAACATATGCCATATCTATTTTCTTTTCAATTTTTTATATCGACATAGGTCAGATTCTCCTTTGTTTCGTATCCGCAGGGGGTTAAAGTCATTTTTTTTAAGTTGTCTCCTGATATTTTGTTGATTGCGGTCTAAGGGTTCTACGTGTATAAACATGGGTGCAGAAATGCATAGTTTTAAAGTTACAAGATGTTAAAAATTTTAAAAATAGCTTTTTGTAATGATCTTAGGTACACTTATTTTTTTTTTAATTTGTTGTAAGTATTTGGGTAGCACTATACATTGGCTTTATAAATATAAAAATGTAAGTAAATAACTTATTAATTTAACTTTTATTTTAATTTTATTAATTGTGATTAATAAAAGTGCGTTGAAAGCATCAAAGAGATCGAAATCAACAAAATATTAATATACAACTTGTAATCGACATTAAACGGTCACAATACAATAATGCTAACAATAAAAAAATCACTGACGTAATTATAATAACATTACAAAACAAAATTATAATAAATCGAAAAAAAATTATTACTTTAACACCCGTAGCTACAAATTTCTTATTTTTACATTAGGAGTTCCTTCCACGAAAGATGAAACATGTTTTTTGAAATACACGGAATAGATTTTTTTTTCAGGAAGGAATAAAATACACTAATTTATCTTAAATAAATTTATTTCTTAAGAAAGTATTACATGCTTTAAAAAGTTTAAGATGAAAATAGGGAGGAATATTTCTACCTTTTTGTCTCTAATGGTTGTAACAATTAATTTCAATATATTTTTACTCTTTTTAGAATCTACAAAATGAAGATTTTTGTTAGTACAACACCGCGAACCAGCTTGTTCTCAAATGACGCAAAAACAATGCAAGTTTAGGACAGACCCATCAATGGCCATTCTGGCCAGCCCTGACCACGTTCGTGGGTCAGTTACTTTAGGACATAAAAGTAAGTACATTACTGTTTAAAAATATTTACCGTATGATAAAAAAACGGCATGCAGTTTAGTTAGAAATTATGAAATTTTAAATATTTTACATGTAAATGAAATCAATCTTTATTTCAAAGACATCTGTATATATACATACTGTAAAAAGAAAGTTTCCTATAGTAAGTCTTAAGTATATATTGGGTCATCATACCCAGTTCGCCAAATGAATTGATTAAGCTCGAAAAAAAATTAATCATAAAAGTTTGATTGATTACCCTAGGATGACAATTAAAGCGTGGGATATAAACGCTTTACGACAAAAAATAAGTAATTAATATTTTCTTATTATAAATCAATGTCTAATTTAATCCAACGCCACTTGAGAGGAATCTCATGTTTAATTATAATTCATATTTGTTTATAATTTTTCTGTAGCTTCGGAAGTGCTACAGTTACTCTAAAAATATAAAGTATATAACCTGCAACCAACGTTTTGTTTCTTTTAGTTTTTAGACTTCAGATAGCTTTTAGAGTGCTGATTTA
This sequence comes from Sitophilus oryzae, assembly GCF_002938485.1. NCBI lineage: Eukaryota > Metazoa > Arthropoda > Insecta > Coleoptera > Curculionidae > Sitophilus > Sitophilus oryzae. The sequence continues at coordinate 5,822,103 of NW_022146732.1, read as the reverse complement.
ATTTTATTTTTGATATCTTTGCTCTAAAATTTTATGTTTTTTTTTTGTTTTTCATTCAATTTTGTTCTTCATTCATGAAAAAAAGCTCTTTTCTGCTAATACTATTGATTTGTACAGGGGCTCTTCAGAAACACGTTTATGAGTTTTTCTCCTGGAAATGTATTTTTTTAAATTTTTGTATTTTTGAAAACAATTGGATTTTTTTAGTTGTATTTCAGTTTCATCTTTTCGATAAGTTATAAGGTAACCATGATACAAAAGCGGTCTAAAAATGCCATATTTTTACATTTTGCCTGTTTTTTTGAGAACTAAGCTGCCTGGTACAAAACTTTATGTAACATTTTTAGTTTCAGTGATATATAAACCACATCTTTGCATCTCTACTCTCTATTTATAAACGAGAAACCTATATACACAAAAATCGGACACTATCCTGTAGAAATTTCTGTTTAAACGTATTTATTATTTTAACGTGTAGATAGAACATGTATATGCACCAATGTCAATCTGATTCAGCTACCAAAAACAGATACACCCGCATACACATGTAACATAATAGATACGCGATATTATAGCATTGTATTGTTTGGTCGTATCGGATTGACATCGATTTGGCTATTGTGCCCCTGATCGTGTTTTAATGCGTTCCAGGATTTGATTGTGTATTATACAGTATTACAGTGTATCAGGAATAGATTAATAATTGTTTTTTTTATTCAATTCCATTAAGAAACTAACTTGGTCAAATGCGAGTCGGACTCGCGCACGAAGGGTTCTGTACCATTCATTATCTATACAACATTGCTGAAATTTTGAATGCGTGTATAAGTAATTTAAAAAAAATGAAGAAACACATTACTAAAAATTGTATTAATCAATAATAAATATGTAAAAAGTAAAAATAAATATGTAAAAATGTGTAAAAATTAAAAAAAAAACGATTAAAAAAAGTCGCCTTGACTAGAATTCGAACCTGCCTTACTACGGCTCCAACGTCATAGCAGCGTAAAGTCCTAATGCTTTAACCACGCGGCCACCGAGGACTTGAAATATTCTATGTAAAATTCTTACTTAAAAGATAATGTTTAGTGAAAGTACTTTTTTATTTATAAACATTTATTTAATTCTGTTTTTAGTACCTATTTGTTCTTATAGCGGCAACATAGATACATTATCTGTAAAAATTTCAACTGTCTAGCTATAACGGTTCATAAGATAGACCTTTGTGACAGACGGACGGACGGACAGCGAAGTCTTAGTAATAGGGTTCCCGTTTTTACCCTTTGGGTACGGACAGGTACAGATGATACAGATCCTAAAAAAAGGACAAGCTTATCCTCTTTAAGTTTTCGTGGAAAATATTGCGAATATTGAAGGTTTGATTTTTTCAAATTGCTGGTTGCTGAAAAAATTCCACTGTAACTGAAACCACATTTCATTAAATTTTTGGCAACGATTGTGGAAATATTCCGGCTATCTTAACTACATATCATATCTGGATAAATAAAGGTTGGGCCAGAGTAAAAATAAAATATTCTGATCCAGACCTAAAGTAATTATTTGCCTGTTTGCGTTACGCCGGCCATATCATTAGGGATATTAAAATTAAAGGAAACACTGCGGCTTGTATATACGGGGGTTGGTTTTATAAATATTTTCGTGCCAGTTATTTTTAGCACCACTAGGGAAAACAAGGTGTATTTTTGACGTTATGTGTCAGATAAAAGACAGCAAACATGAATGAGTGTATAGTGGTAATTAATAACAAAATATCGTGTGGTTTGATAAATTAGATACAAGTTCCATTAACAGACCAAGTTATACCGGGTGTGTCACAAAAGTGGCTCACCCCTATAACTTTTATATTTTTTTTAGATAAAAAAACTAGATTTGGTTTGTTAGTATATGACATAAATTAGGATTGATTGATGTATTCAATTTTTTTTCGTCGCTTCCTGTTTCACCGGAAATGACTACAACTTTTGATATTTAAATGGTACCCTCGGTATTTTTTACTTTATTTGTTCGAAAATCCAGTCAAACCAAAAGACAGTCTGAATAGAATGACATAGTATATGTCAACTTTTGACATTTCTGTATATGGTTTATTTGAAATTGTAACATGTGGTTCATAATGACAATTTGACTCGAAGCGAGAATGTCAAAAGTTTACATATGACATGTCATTCTATTCAGAGTGTCATTTTCTACCAAATAAAGTAAAAAAATACCGAGAGTGCCATTTAAAAATCAAAAATTGTAGACATTTCCGGTGAAACAGGAAGTGACCATAAACAATTGAATACGTCAATCAAACCTAATTTATGTCATATTCTAACATACCAATTTTCGGTCAGTTAGCATTAGTATTTTTAGACAAAATTGATCAGATAATTAATAAAAAAAATAGAAAATTTACAACAAGGTATAATGTAGCTTGATAACATCAGAGACAATTTTTTAGACGTCTCTAGATGCTGGAAATTTTATTTCATAGCGGAACTTTACTAAGGGTGTTTATCACAAATCTATTTAGAGGTATTTTTGTAAAGGTAAATCTTTAAAGAGAGAGAAGTTGGTGGGTGAATAAAGTTTCAGCTTAAACTTCAAAAAAGCTTCCAAGCTTTGAGAGCCTGCAAGGTGCAATGTGCTTTCCTTCTTCAAAGGTTCATTGTAGGTATCCTTTATATTTTTAACATATAACTAAATTCAAAGGTGTATGATTTGTTGGGTATTGATAAATAAAAATATGTTATTATTGTTATTTATAGGACACGAGGTTGAAATCAGTGGTGTTTTTGGAGTTACTCCTGTAAAAAAATTGTGTATTTTGCCCCTGAAGGTAGAAAAGAAAAATCTAAAAAAAGATAATATTTTTTTAAAAATTCAGAACAAATTTTTCAAATTTTAGATCAGACATTTGTAATATACAGGGAGCAACAAAGTACAAATATTTTTAGGGGTGGTATATTTCGACCCAAGGAACACGTCTGTGAATTTTTTTTCGCAAAAAGAAAATTTTGAAAATTTGGAATTTTTTTAAGATTTTTTTGGCGACAGAGGTAGTGAATTAAATTTACAAGAAAGAAAACTTTTCAAGACAACAAGAGAGAAGTTTCAGTGGGTCTCAAAATTTAAGCAAAGAATTATTTTTTTTGAAATTTTCAAAGTAAAATAACTTGATTGTTTTGGACTTTTTTGAAAAAATATGTTTCTTTTACCGGTATCTACCAGCTCTGAAAATATTTGTACTTATTTAATACTTGCCCTGTATAACTATAGTATACTTAGCTATCCATTTATCCATTCTAAACGACAAAAAATGACAACAAGGCCATTAAATCGCCAAACTTCCTAGACTACTACCATTATTATCTCATAAAACGGTGTAATGCATATTAATAGATGTTTTAAAATTAATTTCCTCGTCGTATTTCATTCGGCATAGTAATAGCGCCATCCAGCGGACGATTCATCAATCTTTTAACGTCACACAACGTCATCAGAGCCACGCTTTGAAGAATATGGATGGCGAGGTTGTTGGAAGTATAATAAATATGCTATTAAGCTTATAGTTTTTTTGTATATTTAACCTTCGTCGATTCAAATTAAAATTGATATCTTTTTTAGTTGGATAAATATAATTATTTTAGCATGTAGCATGGTAGCATTTAGCATGGTAGCGTTGAAATATTGGAGAGGGGAAAAATGTAACATTTTAAATTTTTATGCTTGTAGTAAATAACTTTTTTATTATTTCAGGTAAATAATCGAGATTTAATGCATGGGTATATGACATAAATCAGGATTGATTGACTTATTTAATTGTTTTCGGTCACTTCCTGTTTCACCGGAAATGACTACAATTTTTTATTTTTAACCGTCACCCTTGGTATTTTTTTACTCTAATCGATAGAAAATGACACTCTGAATAGAATGACGTAACATACCTCATTTTCGCTTAAAAAATATCGTATTTTGAATTTCAATTTACAGTGCCATGGCTATGTTTGGGGGAAAAACACTAATTTTTAAACAAGGAACCTTGGAAACATAGATTTGATCGTCTAATGTTTTTAATGTCTTGTCCTGGCCGGTTAAAAGATGCTCAAATCGTATTTTTAATAACTCAATTTTTTCAAATGGAACGGGGGTGGCTCATTAGCATATTTGGAAAAAACATTTTACTGCGAATAATTTGGTACCACACACTTATTTCTATTCAGTCAAATTGTTATTACTTTTATGGCCATGGGACTCTTTTATATATGAAGGCATTTTTTACGTAAAAAATGGTACATTTTATACAGGGACGGACGAAAAGTTATTACTCTTCAAACCATTTTATAAAATACGTAGAGAGCGCCCTCGAAGAGTAGGAGTCATATTGATATGGAAATCAAATTCTCATGTCAAAAAACATCCAGACACTAATTTTCATTTAAATATCGGCATTATTATTATAAATTTATACGAAATTATTTACCAATTTTTATCGGTAGAATTTTCCGAATACAATTCGGACCACCCTGTATAATAAAAAAAATTGGAAACAACAAAACAAAGCAATCAAAATAATACGGTTTTTTTTCGACCGAATATTCGGGAAATATGACAAAAAATGCCTGCAAGGGACTTATATAAAAGGCCTTCATTCCGATTATTTGCCAGGTGGGGTCGATATATAGCCGCAGGGAGAGAATATATTAAAATATTTCTCACAGGGTCTTTATTTTATATTCGCTTGACACAATTTGAAGGAGATAAAGCCCAACGGCATTATTCTTTTTTATAAATCATTGCTAACAAATAATAAAATTAATCTTTTAGAAAGAAAACGTATAAATTATGTTTAAATATAACTCAGATTTTTTGGTTATACGGGGTGTTTTGATATACAAACTGTATAAAATAGTATATTGATTTATGAGGAGTAAAAAGACACTTCGTGGCGTGGCTGTACGTTTGACATTACAGGCGAGGCACAAAAAGTTAGTTTTACTCCGAATAGAACATGCCATTTTTTTTCAAACGCAACAAATATTTTTTAAAGCAATTTTAAACGTTCTAAATAATAAAAAAAGTTTTAAAAGTAATACCTTGTAAGTAATTATATATCGAGAATATCTTAATTATATTAATTATATCGAGAAAATATAATTATTAATAATTTTGTGACGGTTGAAAAAGTAGTATATTGTTTTATTAGGAGTAAAAATGATACTTTACGTGGCGAGACTGTGCGTTTGACAAACAGCCGAGACACAAAAAGTCAGTTTTACTCCGAATAGAACATGGTATTTTTTTCAAACGTCAGAAATATTTTTTAAACTATTTCAAACGTTGCAAATAATATAGAAACATTTAAAAGTAATATTTTGTAATTATGTATCGAGAAACTATGGTTACACTCGTTGAATTTGACTTAACATCAATTTTAGAATCTTTGCAGCCTATACGTTATTACTTTTATTTTATTATTTAACAACATTATTAAGTCACCACAGGTCACAAGCCTTACCTACGAACCCAGCTCTCCTCTAACCCTGAGCAACGGATACCTTTTTCTTTCTGTTTGAGTGATGACAGAAAAAGTCGTCACAAGGTACGACTTAAACCATTCGAGAGATGTTCCCCTGTACCCATAGTACTGCAGTTTATTAATGAGGATCTTATGATTTACACAGTCGAGCGCCTTAGCAAAATCACACCAAACCAAACCAAACCAAACCTAATTTTTAAATGATTCTAACGTTTAAGTAGATCGATTTCTTTAGGAAACAAAATGTTATTTAGACAAGACGAGTGGGTCTAGAACAGTGATAAAAGGCAAAAATAGATTGTTACAATTTATTTCGGGATCAGTTAGTGGGAGAACCCTCCACGATAAATCGAAAAATAGAGAGAGATTACGTAAATTCCTCCCCTTTGAGCTTTAACTTCGAATTTAGTGTAATGGAGGGAAACGCTGACTGGAAATATATTAGAGAGGGTGAGAAAAAAACCATATCCTTAATCATTCGCTTGCTTTAATCCTAATATATTGTAATGCGGTTCGGCAATAGTAAATTCAAACGCCCGAGTCTATTTTTTTTATTATAAAATACTACCACTATAGTCTGTCCAACGAGAAGATCCTTGACAGTGAAAGATGTATCTGTCATTTTAATTTCAAAGTAGTTTATTTTATTTTACAAAGAAATAAGTTGGTACAACTGGAACGCATAGCAAGAAATTAATATATGTATTTAAAATTTGATTGACAAGTAACTTCAAAATATTGTGAAAAAAACTGTATAAAACTGAAAAAATGTAATCGAGTTATTTTATTTAATAAAAAACGGTATGTGTTAATACAAAACAAACAAAAACAAGACACCACATACCAAAAAATATAAAAAAGAACTATTTCTTACTTTCAAGATTTATAAAACTTCCCGCATTTATGATTATATTTATCAATATAACCTATGTACAAATACAAATTTGTGATATTCCGCAGGAATAAATAAAACAACATAAATAACACTTACCAAATTTTATACCTCATAGGTTGATTAATTAACTTTAATCTTATTTTTTTTAAACCAGTACCTTTTGACATTATTTTTCTGCAGTACTAAACTCCATTATTTACCTATCGTGTGATGTCGATATTTTACAGCTACTCCAGTTTTTAGTATATGTTTAGTATGGTCCTTCTACCATATTCGAGATGCACTTATCTACGACGAGATGGTATACGAACTTTATTGATAGTAACTTTATTGGTGTATCTGTATAATACTTTCTGCCTGGGCAGCGAGTATTAACCATAAACTGTGCTCTGGGTTCTACAGTTAATTTTCACTCAATTTTTCCTCCACTTGACTTCAAAAGACACAAAACACACGTAATAACACGAATCAAAATGCATCATCTTCCAAAACGCAGGGTATTTGACAAAAATTGTCACAAAATTATAACCTATAATTTGGCAAGACTTTGACAAACGTCAAAAATCTAAAGGCGAGTTCATACGCATCGGCGTCCGTTTGTCGTTCATCGTTCCGTCAAACCAATAAAATTGAAATACGATCTGTCATTTTTGAAATAAACCAATAAAACTGGTTAAAAACAACAAGAGACGACGCATGACGGCTTTATATTTAAACCCATCCATAGTTAACTTAAAAAAAATTAGAAACTTTATTTAGTAAAATAAATAGATTGGTGTGGGACGTCATCTGCTTTTCTTCTATAATCGTCTGTCGAAATCTTACCTGAGAAAAAAAACAGAATATAGTTTTTGAAGTTAATATAAAATAGTTAAAATGTGTTTTTAAAAACAATATTTTATATAAATGCTCGGAAAAGGAGAAAAAAAAAATTAATTATATTCATCAATTTATTGCGTGACACAAAAAATTTAAATGATATAAAAACTTATTCAACCATTTCCAATTATGTTGTAGCCTCCCTCTCTAGCCTCCTAGCTCTCCCTCTCCTAGCTAAGACATTAAAAAAATTGTATTTTTGTAAATTATTTTGCAACAAACTGCAGAATATAACACTATGATACTTTTAACATTGAAAATGTTTCTGTTATCCTATATAAGGGAGCCCAAATCGAATTAAAATGCTACATTTGCCACACCATGACGTCATATATACAAGGGTATAGGAAATCTCGGCGCAGCGGCGGCAGTCGGCCAGCGCGCGCAAAAACCATTACATCGCTAATTGTTTATTAATATATCTTTATTAGTTTAAAAGCAAAAAATATGGGGTTTGCTTTGATACCTTGTCAAGACATAAGCGAAACTTTTAAATTGTTTCTTTTTTTCATTTAGGCCTTCGTTTTTCGTTAAATGAAAGTTATATTAAAAAAAAATCTCTATTTTTAAACCAAATTTTCGCATGATTGAAATGATTATTCATGTTTAAAGTTTTTTTTTGGTCATAAGCGCTAATGGAAATGTTTTTTTGTAAATAATTATAAAAAATTACTCCCTACGAAGACTTTATTCTGTACTGGATCAAAAAATAAGTATTTGTTTTCTCTATACGGTGGTATTAATATATCGATTTTTGATGATAGTGCCTTTTTACCCTGTTTAATTTTGTACTACTTTCGGAATAAGGGTCCCCATATCATGTACTGTGATGTACTGTACTTCCATCCCTGAAAAATTCAGCTTGTGACACCGAAGTGAGAGGTAACGTCAAAATAAGCTTTAATCTACCTACATCATCATAGGTAGGTGTAGGTACTCTAGGTAAATTCTACCTAGACAGTAGCTGAACTAGCTGACAGTAGTAATTAATTTGTTATCCGATAAGTAGTTGTCATTATATAAGTTTAATCGTCTTATACCTCCTATAACGGTAGGTTTTGGATTTTTCCTGATTGGTTTGTTAAACAAAAATATACTGGGCATATAAATGTCTGTTACAGGTTAATTCGTTAAAGAAATATGTTACACACATATTATTTTAATAATAATAGTATAATAGTAATGGCTATATTATGTTATAACACATTATTGAATTAACAATTGAAAACAGTATTGAATGTACTTATTTTAACCAATGCATTGTTTTGTTTTTTTAATCTCACAAATAAGAAATATTTTATAGTTTTTATTATAAAAAACAGTGATTATACAATTTATTTACACCCCTTACACTGTTTTCTGTAAGGGGTGTAACCAGGAGTATATTTCGTAACCTTTTACGATATAAGAGGGCACAAAGTGTTTTATTACTTAATGCTTAAAATTTAATAATATATTTGTACATAAAATAAAATAGACTAGAAAGTCAATTAATTAATATTGACGTAATTACTAAATAAGTACAAGATTTTTTTTCTAATTATTTTAGTGTATTTTTAGTCACCGAATTATAAAGGAGAGATATCCAACCATTGCATTATTTTACTCACAAATAAATGTTTTATGGTTTTTATTATAAAACAACGATTAATTTATTATACACCCCTTAACCCAAACACTCCAAGGAGGATATTTCGTGACCCCGTATTTAAAGTGGACAAGGTTTATTAGTCAATGTTTTAATTACCCAGCGTCTTTAATAAAAATCTAATGTAATTTTTCATAGAAATGATCTGACATGAAAAGCAAATTTTATCAAAAAACTTTTTGATTATCTACAAGGAGTAAACCGCTGACAAATGTCTGTATACTAATGCCAAAGTAATGCCAAAAATACAAATTAAATACCAAAATTTCTCATATAATGCCCCACTAATGCCAAGCTGATTCCAATATAATACCACTAATACCACGAATAATATGTAACACATTTGTTTCACGAATTAACCTGTAACAATACTGGTAGGTACGTGCACAGATTTTTTCCTAGGTAACTTAAAAGTCGTTAAAAAGTCTAATTATATTTAAAGAAGATATAATTCCAACAAATTACATTATAAGGCCAATAATGCACAAGTAATACCATTAAAATTTTAGCGTTTTTAACTTGTGTAACATATTTCTTTAACGAATTAACCTGTAACAATAGTGGTAGGTACGCGCACAGATTTTTTCGCTAGGTAACTTATTAAGTCGTTAAACAGGCCTATAAAAGCTATAACAACATAGGTAACTAATATTTATAATTTAATTCGAGTTTTAATCTCAAATAATAAATGTTTTTACTGGTGTATTTCTGAAGTGTTCATTATTAAAAGTAGATATTCTTCAAGTTATGCGAAGTAATAAGTAATGTTTCCGGTGAGACCGCGTATATGTCACCGGATTCTGGTTAGTATAAAGACTTTTTCTATAGAAAGAGTTTTTTCTATATTTTCCTTTCAAAATAAGACTAATTTCTTCTTATTCTTTTAAATATTACAGTGTTTCTTTTTCCTAAAATGTTATACTTAATTTTCGCTTAAAATTAAAAAATCACAAATGGAGGAAAATATACGTTATTGAATAAAGTTTATACAAATCACTTTACCATAACAAAAAAGTAAAAACATGTCATGGCGGAAGATATTCAGGTGGCATTTCACACATTTATCTATTAAAATCGAGATTAAAATAATAAACTTGCGTAACATGTATACACGAGATAGAAAGTTTCAGAATCGATTAATACGCAATACGCTACGCAGTCAACTTATTCCTATGCGCGGATGAGCGTCTTCAAGACTCTTCCTTCGGCCAGGGTCACGACGCAGCCGAAGAGGAATGGGCCTACGTTTGGCTAAACAGGCTGGACACGGTGGAGTACGATATTGGCGAGTCTGAATATTTATAAAAATTTACAAACTAAAATATGTTGGAAAAATAATTAATCCATACATATATAAAAGCTCAAAGGGTTTTTTTGTTGCATCCATCCCGCCGAAACCGCTTTGCCAATCTTGATGATTCTTTCTTTAAATGAAAGGTATATATGTGTAGATTTGTTATGAAGTATTTTTATAGTGCTTAATGGCTATTTCTTTGTGTAAAACGACTAAATACTAAAACATGCCTGAAAAACACCTACACACAATACCTCCAGATATAAATTATTTGTCTTTGTCAGTGGTGTGTCAGTTAGATTATATATTACGTTTTTAGATATTTTAGAGTAAGTTCATGCCGCCAGCTTTACATACATAAATATTAGCACAAAGGTTCGTTTAAACGACATTAGTGAATTAGCTACACAAAGCGATTTTAGGAAATTCATCCTCTTAGAGAGTAAAATTATCTCGGAACAGTTTGTTGTAAGAAAATTCCTTACTATTTGGTCTAGAAGAATGAAATCCTACAAAAAGAATTAGAAGAATTTTTTTAAATTCATCAACCAAATGGGTAAAGTTAGTAAAAATTTATATAAAACTTGGTGACCTCTGGATTATACACATAAAAATGGGCACAAAGGTAAAGCGAATTTATGAAATTTAACCCTTAGGGAGTAGAATAGGGAATGAAAGTTTGCTGTACGAAAATGCAATATTATAACATTATAAACCAGACAGTATAAAATTTCATACAAGGGTTTATTTAGTGACATCATAACGAAATATATCTTCCTCAATTTGAAGGATAAAAGAATAAAAAATAACCTATAAAGAGAGTATTAGTGCCTTAATAAATAAAAAAATATGAAAAATAAAGAACATCTATATGCTCACTAGCTCTCTATAAAGAAGTAAAAAATCATTTAAATCAATGCATGAACGTAGTCGCTAGAAAAAGCTAGTAATTATTAAATTATTTTATTTAACCCATTAATTTTCATTGAAAAGGAATTTTTGTAATTCGCCACTATATTAGTTAAAAACTAACAAACTCATATCAAATTTAAGTTTTGCGATTTTGACCTAAACTTTTTACAAAATCTGAACACATTTTAAAAGAAAAAAAGTTTTTGATAATATTTGTGTAGATTGACTACAAGTTGTATAACATAAATTTCTACGACCGGTCTACCTAGTGGTCTGCAGCATCGCATTGTGGTGCAAACGTGGGCCTGTTAATCTGTGACGTGACGCACAACAGCCAAGAAAAACAGAAGCGTGGTTAAGAATTTAGTAATTTAAAAAAAAGTCTTTTAGATACAGTAGTAGGTATTAAAAAGTTTTGTGTTTAAATGGGTTTGCCTTTAACAGTTAAAAACTATATCGTAAAGTGTAACTTTCCGTAAGAATTCTTTATCTGTCATTGATCATGATCTGTCATCATGTTAACCTGATGTTTTGTATGTTATTTTGTTTTTTTCGAGGTTTTTTTGCTTGCTTGTTTTACGGATAGGTGCGATCGCATAATTATTTTTGATAATGTTTTATTTAATGTTAACATTACTACTTTTTCAGTGAATCTTTAAATCTGTTGTTTTTTGTTAAGTTCGTTATTTAAACATATGTATGTAATACACTCATATTAACACTAATCATATTTTTACGTTTTTATTCATCATTTTCAATGCCCCCCCGGTTGCATCTTTGTAAAGGACTGTGAATTTTTTAATTGAAAATGTCCAAAGCTGACATTTAAAAAAATGCCGACGGTACCATTTAATAATAATGAAAAGTTGTAGTCATTTCCGGTGAAACAGGAAGTGACCAGAATCAGTTGAATACGTCAATCAATCCTAATTTATGTCATACATACTAACATAGCAAATCTCGTTATTTTATTTGAAAAAATAAAAACGTTATAGGAGTGAGTCACTTTTGAAAAACACCCGGTATTAAAAATCCCATATCAAAATCCAGTAATCTTTGTGCTATAAAAAAAAATTGGCAACATAAATACAATCCAATATATATTATGACAATTATAATTTCGCAAATGTTTGTATATAATTAATGCATGGGTGAATTTCAGCCACAGATACGATGCAATTATTTTTTTGTCAATTCTAATTATATGATCATTATACTAATTAATATAAATAATGCATTAGTTATAAACGGATAAATGGAAATTTATCCGCGGAAGTAAATAATATATTTAATTAAATTAAACAGAAACATTTAATTTCCGTTTTAACATGGATATAAATGTAACACGACTGCCTTTAGGTTACATATTTCAATTTTAGTGAACTGCGTTTTGGCATTTCTCTCAGTGAATATTATATAGGGTGTCCCAATATTCCGTGGACATAGAATTACTATTACGTATTTTTGAAATCAAAATAAGTTCATTAGCCACAATTAACCTCTATACAAAAGTGCCATCATTATATTATACTAGCGCGTACCTGCTACTTCGTTCGCGTCGAATTAATCATTTGTAATGGTGATGATAAATCAAAGCAAGAATTTCCATTAACATACAAACTGGATAAAATTTTCTCACACTTATGCCACCATGATAAAAAACAATATGGCGATATTATTTTATTTTGGCAGTTAGTAAATATGAAAGATAAAAATCATTTTCACCCCATTTCACTTGAGATTCGAGAAACCCCTCCTTATCGAACCTCTACACCCACTGTCCATTCGTTTGCCAAAAATCAGCTTTAAACGTCAAGCAGTTTAAGTAGAATCGTAATTATTCAATGGTCATATTTTATGAAACACCCTGTATAAATTTTTAAAGAGTCTTAAAATATGTAAAACAACAAAATAAAATATATGTGTTTAAGAGTTTTTCCGAAAAACTCACCGGTTTTTAAATAAAAAATATTCTAATATTTGAGGGGTGGTTTCACCCCCTTAGAACTCGAGTTTCGAAAAATCCCCTCTTAACGAACCTCTACATCCTAAAGTCAATCCGTTTTCCAAAATCAGCTTTTTACGTCAAGTACTTTAAGCAGGATCGTGATTAATCAATGACCAGATTTTTCGAAACGCCCTGTATACATTTTTAAAAAATCTTAAAATATGTAATAAAACAAAATAAAATATACGTGTTTAAGCGTTTTTTTCGGAAACTTGACCGTTTTTTAAATAAAAAATATTGTAATATTTGAGGGCTGGTTTCACCCCCTTGGAACTGGAATTTCGAAAAATCCCTTCTTATCGAACCTCTATACCCTAGAATCAATCTGTATGCCAAAATTGAGCTTCTTACGTTAAGTGATTTGAGCAGGATCATGATTAATCAGTGAGTCAGTCGCTTAAGGATTTTATATATTAGTATAGATTTAATATCATTATATCATATTTAAGCAGAGAAAAATTTTTGAACCTAACCAACAATTTGTATTTAATTTGTTATAGTGGTTACAGTAATTTTGTTAAATTATACAAATGTTCTCTTTGATTATTGGTTTGAAATAAATATAACAATGTCATCCAATGAAAATGCGAGTTGCTTAACTCTAATAACTGTAATTCTGAGCTAGCAAATGAGCTAGATGGTTTACCTAGACCGTTATTCTGAAGCTACAAACCTATCGATGAAAATATGCATGAAAATTTATTTTCTAGCATATTTATTTTCTAGTAGACAACTAGAGGATATTTGTACACAGGCACAGTCTCAAGTTTATTATAGTGATTTTCTTAGCTGCGTATTGTAAATTGTTTTACAATGGGATAGCTGTGGCAACACTGCCGTTACCATTTTCCCTGACGCTAGCTCGTGTGTCACGGCCTTGAATTTTTACTCCCAACGCGCGTAAAGAAGTTTCGCTTCAAAAATAAAGAAAACGTCGAAAAGGCGAAGAATAACAAGGTCCTTAATACTGATTATATTGATTTTATTAAAGCTCTTCCCTAATTTCAGAAGCAATAAGATCGGACGCCATTAGAAATTCCAATTAAAAGGAAAAAAGTCGTTATCGGAATATCTGATCGAGCAGGGAGATAATTTATGTCGGCAACGTCTTCTACGTGTTGTCTTCGTCGACGGGCCTAACTAAGAAATAATTTATTTCGATATTTCCAGGAAAGAACGGGAAGTATAGGAGGAAATTTTTCGATTATACGCGAAAGGAATCTTATAATAAAGACGTTCATTAATTCGCCAATTAATATGACTCCCTGGCAATAAAATTTCGTTTTTAATTAAACTACTTAATTATAGTCGTATATTTATTTTGATCAACCAGTTCGTTACACAAGTTGTCACATTTTCGTGTGTTGATTTTCACATTATTATGCTACTTCTTTATGAAATGAAAGATGCTATACATACATTTTTTGTATTTAATATATTTCTAAATTTTTAACGGTTCTACCCGCGGTTTTATTATACAGGGCGGTCTGAATTGTATTCCGGAAACTTGGGCAGCAGATTCTGCAGATAAAAATAAGTAAAAAAGTCTGTATAAATGCATGTCCTAAAATGCTTAGTTTAGGAGATACAGGGTGTAGAAGTTTCATTTGGACTCATATTGACATGAAAATCGAATTTATCATATGAAAAAACTCCCAGACGCCAATTTTCATTCAAATATTGACATTACTTCAGAAATTATTTGGAAAAAATCGAAATAAAAATGAAACTTCTACACCCTGTATCCCTCAAACTAAGCATTTTAGGAAATACATTTATACGAACTTCTTTGCTTATTTTAATCTGCAGAATATGCTGCCGAAGTTTCCGGAATACAACGTATATGGCTCATTCAACGGTAAAATACTAGACACAAATCATTGGTTTGCTTTGATAAAAAAATACTTTTGAAAACTCTATATAAAATATAATACCACGAATATCCGCAAAACCGTTAAAAATTTTGAAATACTTTAAATACAAAAAATGTTCATTTTTTAATGCCCTATCCAACAAAGAAATAATATACAGGGTATTTTATTAAAAAAACGAAGAAAAACAATTTTATATTTTAGAAAATTTGGAATAAAATTTTGAACACCCTGTAAGGTTAAAGATTACGATATTTCTAGCAAAGTAGGTACAGACCAACAGTAAATACCTAATATAGTTTTGATTTCAGGACATTTCTTGTATTTTTAATATTTTTTTTAAAGGCTGAAACAAATATATCAAATTAAAAAAGTTTTTAAATCGAACTCGTCAAATAATATTTAATAATATCTTAGGATTATGTAAAATGATCAAAAAGGACGCCAAAAATGCAATAATAGCCAGGGTGTTGCTTTTAAAACAACCCATCCCGATCCACTGACACTTTGTTGAACCATCCTTTAGAAGTGAAAATATTTTCCTGAAATACATCCTAACACATACTTTTTTTTCGAAACAAAATTCCTAACTTTTTTTATTACAAGAGCTACAAATGCCCGACGCGCTATTGCCGGACCCTGTATTATGTTATTCCTATTTCTAAAAACTCTTGTTAACTATAGCAAGACCAACTCTATTGGATATTATTTTTCTTTTACAACAAAAAAACAGGACAATCTCGATTAGATTTAGAAGTTTTCTAAAATAAAAACTAAAATTCAAATCAAATTAAAAGCTCTTTTAAGCCGTTTATTTTATTTGTTTTCCAAACTGGGAATAAAAACTAACTCCGATGATGGCCCAAAGATGTGAAATCGATTTTACAGGCTGCTTTTAAAAGTTTAATAACAAACTATGGCGAAAAAAGCCGATAAAACGTTCGTTTCGTTTAAAAAAAATTACCCTGCGCCTCGGGGATCCCCAGAGGCTTATGTTTGAAACGTGGAAAATTATTTCCTCTGCTAAAGTACACTTTTTTACTGTTTTTTTATAGGATCAAAATTTGGGAGGTTATTACAGTTAATGTTAATTTATATCGGAAAATAAAAGGTGGAGTGCTCTTCATTAAAATATTTGATTATGATCTACTTATGCTACCATAAAAACTATCATTAAACATAAAGAAAGCGTAAAATTACTGTAATTGAAAAGAGGAACATGTCAAAACTAATTATAATATCTACATATTAATGCCAAAGGAAAATTACACAAACTACGAAATGCTAAAGCAAACACATTTTAGTTTACTCATTTGATTATCTCTATCTACAAAGAGCTTAACTCTTGTTTGTCAGTTTGTAAGGTGCCAGGATATTATATAAATGCTATAAATTATCGTGTGACATGTTTGCTAAAATACTCCCTGGATATTAAGTAGTTAAATATTATTTTATTTTGTTTATTGTACTGGCGAATGTAAACATGTAAAGAAAATAGCGCGTGTGTTATTTTAGTTTGGTTTGAAATTAAATGAACAGTTTCAGTTGATTCACGCAAAACAAATGTTATTTTAAGTATTTATGAAATAAAAATATATAATTGGATATCTGGAACAAAGAGGGTGGCTTTACAGGGTGAGTCCTAAATAAGTGCAAATATTTTCAGGGCTGGTAGATCTCGATAAAAGAAACATATATTCTCTTTACCGTTTTTCAAATAAGTCCAAAATAACTGAGATATTTTACTTAGAAAATTGCAAAAAAAATGATTATTTTCTTAAATTTTCAGAACCACTGGATCTTCTCTGGGTTACCTTTCTTTTAAATTTAATCCACTACCTATGTCGCCATAAAAATTATTTTTTAAAAATTTTCAAATTTAAAGAAAATCGCGAAAAAAACTCATAATCGTGTTTCTGGAGTCGAAATACACTACCCTTAAAAGTATTTGCATTTTTTTAAGATTCACCCTGTATATATTTATTATTTTAAATATGCAGATCAGCAGTGCATCGTTTCTATATTAAATTATTTATTAATTGAATCTATATAAGCCCTATTTTAAATTGACAAAAGAAATGAGTCTCAGATCCAAACAAATTATAACATAAAAAACTCAAACAATTAAAACATAGATATTTCGTATTTCTAGTAAATAAAAATTGGTTGAAACTTCTCCGATAGACAGTCCTATTTCTCCACGCAAATATTCCAAAGTGTCACGACCATATAGTTCACGGTTCTCCATTTTCTAAATCCACATTCCTTGCCAGGAAGTCATAAAATTTATTTCGGACTTGTTTTCCCAGACTCGACTCTCCGCTAAACCTTCAATAAAACACGCGAAGTGCAACTTATTGCTCTGCTACGTTTCGGAATCCATTCGCCCCCGCTATCAGGTTTGTGTTATTAAATATGTACACTTTTTACTAGACCGAGATTCATTTAAATTTTACATTGAGTAAATTTATGTATGTTCCAAGTCGGGCACAGTACCATCCTTTTTTTTTCAAAGAGATACACGGTATTTTTGACACCCCCCCCCCTGTAACTTCCCAATGGATTAAATAAGAATCTTAATTTTTTAGTCATCAAGATATGGTATAACTGGATTAGTAACCAGTAGTAACTAGAAGTTAGTTCTCCATTTCCAATATCAGTCGTACCAAAGTTTGGTTGGTTAAGACCCCGTGACAATTCTGAGATTGTTCTTTTTTAAATCAAGAATAATCTTTGAATAAATAATGAGTCAGATAAGTGGCAGAGTTTTTTAAGACTCCATAAAGGAAGACACTGAAGACATAGCATCTGAGAAATCTTATGCGTATATTGATATGTAGTAAGAGGTTACAATCCTAGATCATATATACTTACGGGGATAAGTAAATAACTATGAAAACTGTCGCAAACATATCAACGACTTCCATTTATCTTCTTTTTTTGTTGCACACGCGGTGCTTCTACTCTATCTATCCTTGTCGGGGACCTATTATCCGCGCGCCAAATTTGAACATCAACTTTAAAAATTTACTTTGTAAAATGCTTATATTTGAACAATAAATTGAAGAAAATAATTGAACTGTCACAAAAATTAAGTTATCTAAAAATATATTTAGCCACTCCGTACGAATATCAATATTCTTAGGAAATCTAACCAGAAAGTATGCATGTGGCTTAATATAAATAAAAGAACAACTGAATACTTTACTTGCCTATGAAAAGATAATTCGGGGACCTTTATATTAGAACTTTCACACACTAAACACTTTCTAGTCATTTTTACGAGTATTTAGAAAGTCCAACGAAAAAAAAAAATAGAAATATAATTGCACAAACTTAAAATTAACTTCTCGTTGAACACATTTGCATCCTTGGCTATATAAAAGCGGTCGATGAAAGAGTAATTAATACAATTTTTAAATTAAATGCAAAAAACAAGTGTCGTTACACAATGGAAATAATTATGACAATATGATGACAATGAAGACTAAGGAAGGAGCATAATGCTATCGATGTATTTGCCATGTATTCATGCATGGTGGGCGGAAAAGGCACCATAAAAGCTTAATATAAATAAAAGAACAACTGAATACTTTACTTGCCTATGAAAAGATAATTCAGGGACCTTTATATTAGAACTTTCACACACTAAACACTTTCTAGTCATTTTTTACGAGTATTTAGAAAGTCCAACGAAAAAAAAAAAATAGAAATATAATTGCACAAACTTAAAATTAACTTCTCGTTGAACATATTTGCATCCTTGGCTATATAAAAGCGGTCGATAAAAGAGTAATTAATACAATTTTTAAATTAATCGCAAAAAAGCAAGTGTCGCTACACAATAGAAATAAGATTATGACCTTTGAATAAGAAGACTAAGGAAGGAGCATAATGCTATCGATGTATTTGCCATGTATTCATGCATGGTGGGCGGAAAAGGCACCATAAAAGCTCTCTAGGGTGGGGATCCTTGACAGTTCTGTTTGACCATTCATTTGACACATTTGAATTTGATTTGAAATTTTGTAGATTTGTCAGTCTTTATGGAGCTTATTTTATGTTATTTATTATTTATTCTACTACTGATAGTTGTATAAAGGTAGTAAATGTAGATGGAAATTGTGGCAGAACTTAAATTAACAGTGACACTATCGCGATTTATCGAAAAAGACTCTAAAATAGTTGGTTGTGTAGCGTGCGGTAGATATATAATATACATACGTGTAGTAAACCGATCATTTATGAAATTCACTTAAATTAACTAAATTATATATTTTTCTTGCATTTTAGCTTTTATTTATTACTTGTCAAAGATTAGATGTCAAAGAATTTAGATACGTTAATTTGACTTACCTGCTTCAGTAACGTATCGGCTGTTTGTGTTAATAAATACTTATTATAACTTATCTATTTTTATTAGAATTATATATTTTTATAACAATTTTAATAACTACCAACATTTATTCACAACATAAAATAAAACAACAAATTATTGAGTCTACCCCATGTCTACCCTACATCATAGTTTTACATTTTTTAAATAAAATTAGAACGACACTGATAAACCGGAATTTAAGTCGGCCATATTTGAGGCCCATCGCGGTGTACCTAAGATTTTTGATATGCTCCTTCCTTAGTCTTCTTATTCAAAGATTATGACAATATGATGACAATGAAAAGTTGGTTTCCATAACAATGTATAATTTGTACTTTCTAAACCGTATAAAATTGTGATTATTTTGGAAGTACATGCAACTTTTAAATGCGCAAGCGCAAAGTAAGGTCCTCGAGAGAAACAAACCTATTGAACGTTTCATAGGTGCAATAAAGAAGGTTTGAAATTGGCATGTCGTGATGTTGAGATATATTTTTGTATGCTAAACTTATGGCGTTGATTTATCCACGTAAGTATATATGATCTAGGGTTACAATCTTTGAATAAGAAGAGTAAGGAAGGAGTATAATACTATCCATGTATTCATGCATGGTGGGCGGAAAAAGCACTCTATGGTGGGGAGCCTTGACAGTTCTGTTTGACGATTCATTTGACACATTTGAATTTGATTTGAAATTTTGTGGATTTCTCAGTCTTTACGGAG
This sequence comes from Sitophilus oryzae, assembly GCF_002938485.1. Classification (NCBI taxonomy): domain Eukaryota; kingdom Metazoa; phylum Arthropoda; class Insecta; order Coleoptera; family Curculionidae; genus Sitophilus; species Sitophilus oryzae. Next base: position 5,801,952 of record NW_022146732.1, on the reverse strand, counting down.
CTTATTTTATATTATTTATTATTTATTCTACTACTGATAGTTGTATAAAGGTAGTAATACTAGATAGAAATTTTGGCAGAACTTAAATTAACAATGACACTATCGCGATTTATCGAAAAAGACTCTAAAATAGTTGGTTGTGTAGCGTGCGGTAGATCTCAGCAAAAATTGAGTGAAATAATGGAACAACTTTTCGCTAGTAAGTGACTATATATATATACATACGTGTAGTAAACAAACCATTTATGAAATTCACTTAAATTAACTAAATTATATATTTTTCTTGCATTTTTAGCTTTTATTTATTACTTGTCAAAGATTAGATGTCAAAGAATTTAGATACGTTAATTTGACTTACCTGCTTCAGTAGCGTATCTGCTGTTTGTGTTAATAAATACTTATTATAACTTATCTATTTTTATTAGAATTATATATTTTTATAACAATTTTAATAACTACCAACATTTATTCACAACGTGAAATAAAACAACAAATTATTGAGTCTACGCCACGTCTACCCTACATCATAGTTTTACATTTTTTAAATAAAATTAGAACGACACTGATAAACCGAAATTTAAGTCGGCCATATTTGAGGCCCATCGCGGTGTACCTAAGATTTTTGATATGCTCCTTCCTTAGTCTTCTTATTCAAAGGTTACAATGAACTTTACAAAGAACTTTTAAATATAAATATATCAATGCTGATATAGGTAATTTATTAGATAATAATTTATAATAATATTATTGATTAGGTACTTCCATAGACACTAACTAAAATAGATCACTTGGTTTTACATGAGAACTTACAACTTTTTGTAGTGAAATAACTGCGTTGCAAGACTTGACATTTTTATAGTGTTTATTTTTTTTATTTCTTTTGCACATTTTCTTGTTGACTCTGTTCTAAAGAAATGGCTAATTCACAAGTAGTAGTGTTTTGTTTTAAGTTAGTTTAAAGCTACTTAAATTGAGAACGCAGTAGTTGAAAATGGAGCCGGAAGTTCCTCCACTTCTGTTTGATTCTATGTGGTCGGCGAGGTTGTATTACAACGTAAAGAAATCGATAAGTGATTTTCACAATCTTTAAGAAGTTTCTGTATTACATCGAGTTTCGAACATTCGACTTACTATATTTTCGTTGCACAAATTCTCCCATGATATTTATTTCCAAAAATAAATAAGCTAAAAAATTACAAAACTTTTTGGTACGTCTTGTAGTATAACCTAGGTTTGTTTAACAATGTTAAGGAGTAAACATTTCAGGCAGCTATATGACAATCAGTTTAAAAAAAATAATTGAGTTATTTTCAATATTGCAAACAACGTAGACAACACCGCGACCTTACACATCTATTGTGTGTCCCCCTTTCTTGAGTTATAACGAGTTATAACTAATCATACAGTCTCAGAGCTTTGAGAAAAGCCAGTATCTGAGACTGCTTCACAGAGGCTAGTTCTCGATCTCCGATATGAGTCGTACCAAAGTTTATGGTACGAATAGTTCCCGACGTTCTGATGTTTCCCTATTTTTCCATAGAATCTGGATTTTCCATTGTTGCTTAGCTTTAATCTACTGAGGTGTTCGTTCAGGAGACAGTGTCCTGTTAAAAACCCCGTGAGAATCCGAAGAATGTTCTTACTTAAATCATGGAAAATCTCGTTTTTTATCTGAAAAAAGAAAAAAAAATATAGGGGTGAGTTAGTTTTGAGAAACACCAAGTAAAGAAAATACCTAAATCGCAACGCAAACAAAAATGTACAGAAACATTTGAATAGTCCCAATAATACCAGATCATTTGGTCAATCAATCAATTGTACTACAAAATTGACAAAAAAGACATTACACTTTAATGGTTTACTGTTAGGTGGTACGAAATTAATTAAATCAGCTAGTTATAAAGAGAAGTTTTTTGAAATACTTAAATTATTATATTATTATATAATCACGGAATTCTTTTCTATTCATAGTTGTGAACATCTATTTCTAAACAAAATAGCTGCGAAAGTTTTTATAAGTATAAATAAGTTTCGGAAAGCAGGAAGAAACAACGTGCAAATACCAGAAACGCCAACTAATATCGGAACTTTTCTTATTTCAAACTTCGTCTCTAACTGAAATTCAATATAAAAAAGGAATTTGATCTGGGCCTCTCTCCTACGTTTTCTCTCTCGTTTTTTTTTTCATTTCCATCACGTCATTTTGTTTAATGCCGCCTGGTGAACTTTATTTCCGAATTTTTATTTGTTAAGTTTAAAATTCCGTCGGTGTTTTTGGTTTAGAGGCTTAAAATATTGAAAAAAAAATGAGGAAAAAAAGAGATAAAAATATTTGTGTTCACGGAAAATATATTAGAGGTAATGAAAATAAGATATTTTTTCCATAGCAGCTGTTAAAATTGAATTATATCTATCAAAAATAGTAGATAAAATAGTACTTTAACCGCAAGGGTAGATTAAAAAATGATACTTTAACAGCGACGATAGGTTAAAAACTTTATTTCTTCTCGCACGTCTTTTAATTGCTTTCATTTTTGAAAATGTTTGTATTCCTTTTCATAAGTTATGCGGGATTTAAATGGAAGTAGTTTGGATATGGCGTTTGTCGCCTCAGCCTGAATATCTGTTGGTAATTTACTTATTTCGTTTTGAGCCATTTCTGGCTCCAATTCAATGAGCAATGGACACGAAAAAGAATTAAAAAATATTGACTCAAAACTGACAACTAAAGAGACAGCTTTATTTATTTGTCAAATCACATAGAAACCAACGCCAACCCAGGACATAATAATAATAATAATAATAATATATATTTATTGAAGTTTGTATATATACAATGCAACAAAATTTATACAGATGAGTTTACAAACAAACATTATCATACAAAAAACAACAATATAATCTTACAAACTACAAAAAGGCTGGAAAAACAACAGTTGCTGATCAAGTTCCAGCCGCAAAGTTAAAAAAAGTAATATAAAATAATAATTTAAATATAATAAAAACAAAACAACCAAAGGCAATCTAAAATTTGCCACAAAAATCAGACAAAACAGCACCTACACGCAACATGCAACCTAATCAATATTCAGAAAGTATTTTTCTTGCTTTTATCTTAAATTCACCCAAAGAGCAGTTCTTACACTTAACATCTAGATTGTTGTACATACTATAAATATTAAATGTAAAAGATCGTTCAAACAATGCAGATCGGTGCGGAGTGGGTGAAATGAGACCCCTGTGCCTCAAATTCAAATTGTGAATATCAGTACGAAAGTGTATTTTTTCATAAAGGTAAGGTGGACTTTTATTTATTATAATTGAATGGAACAGAGTCAGAGAGTGCAGTCTACGCCTAGTTGCCATGTTCATCCATTTTGCCTTTTTAAGTTTATGAGATATTCATATATCATATTTCCGAATACCATATATATAACGCAAACAAGATTTCTGAACTTTTTCTATTCTGGCGGTATCTCTAACGTCTAAACAAGGCCCATACAATACATCACAATAATTAAAATGACTAAGAACTAATGTATCGGTAATTTTTATTTTAGTTGGTATATCAAGTATTTTACGATGGGGGTAAAGCATCTTAAGGTTACAATATGCTCTCTGAAGTAGCTTTGCAGTATGTTTTTTAAATCTAAGATCCACATCCTGTTCAACTCCCAGATTCTTAGCACACGACACAGCACTTAATTCTTTATTGTCAACCATTATCTTTAATTTACTTCTTGGCGTTTATAACCAAAAATTAACAGTGAAGATTTATTAGGATTAATAATTAAGTCATGTTTACTGGAAGCTTTAACCAATTTATTTATATCACTATTTAAGACTTTATTTAGCATTATCTATGTCACTAGGATAGAATGAATAACTTAACTGTGTGTCGTCCGCGTAAAAGTATGTTTTAGATAAAAAACATACATTTTTTAGATAAAAACATACATTTTTCTACTCGTAATAAATTCTTTGAAATAATAATTTCTGAATATTTTTTAAAACGTAACTCGCTATGGAAAAAAATATTGTTTTCCTACACGACGATAAAATTATTGCATTATCGTCTCCCGAAATTAATTCACGAGCGATGAAATCGCGAGTGAATTAAAATTTTCGGTCGACACGACGAATTAAACTTTCGGTTCGTTTTATACAAGACGATAAAATACTATTTTATCGTCTTGTATAAAAAATAACTATTATTCTAGTAATTCTACTGTCTATAGACGGTAACATATTTTAAATTTTGAACCAAAGATTTTTTTTTGTTTTCATGTGGTAACCTTCAAAAACATAAAATATAAATAACTTTTGATAATTCTAGCTTCTCGTTCATCCTTTTGCAATTGTGTGAGGAAGAAAGCCAAAATGTCATAATGTGGTAATAAAAAAACTATTTTTACTCTGGTACTTCACCAGAACATAAAGAAGCTACAAACAGAGTTAAAACAAGAGAATTGAGATGAGAGTAGCGGGAGGGGTAATCACCGCAAACTTATAGATCTATTGTGTCTCTTTTTCTTGAATTATAAATCACCATACAGTCTCAGGGCTTTGACAAAAGCCAGTATCTGAGACGGTTTTACAGAGGTTAGTTCTCCATCTCAGATATCAGTCATACCAAAATTTTTGGCACGAATGATTGTCGTCTCGGCGCACTCATTGATGAGGTATTTTGGTGTTTCCTCATTTTCTGGTCTCATCTCCTCATTCATCCTCTCATCTCCTAAGGTCACATAAAAACTGTTTTTTACGCGTAAAAAACTATTTGTTACACGCAAAAACTATTTTTGACTATTAAACTTTTATTTCATTTTTTATTTATTTTTTTTTTATTACTTTTTCAACATTTTAAACTACAGTTTTTCAAACATGTCCTTCAAATCCTTCAATTTAATAGCTGTTAGTAAGAAGTTTTACTTTAAATATGCGCACATAGTGCACACACACTTTTTTTAAAAGATAATTGAAGAAAAAAAAATATTTTTGTAAAAACTAAATCTACCTGATTATTGTAGCCACCCTTTCAATTGAACTTTATTGTGAATATCCCAGAAATACTGTGTAATATGAAGTTTTCGCTTAATTTTGCCACAAACCCCTATTTTAGTTAATTCAGTTGTTAATTTTGGCCGACAAAATACTATTTACAGGTTAATTTGTTTGGCTCATCGGTGTTGTTGTTGTTGTTGCTACCGGTCGTTCGGATGTCAAAACAGAAATTTCCTGTTGAAGTTTTTTTAGTGCGTGTAGGCGTTTTGTTGACGTTTAGCAGATATATTCTAATTTAGTTTTCCCATCATTGAAATTGGAAAGATTAAAGTTGATTCTCGCTATACCTTCCGTTTCCATTCCATATCCGTTCCGTATTTTTTATTGTATTGACTCTATACGTATGCTTCCGTTCCGTATCAGTTCCATACTTTTTATTGTAGAATGTATATCATTACGAAAGTTTTATTTTAAAAATTTGTATCTTTCGAAAATGGTAATAGGTAGATTTAATTAAGTGCCGTCCAGACAGGACTTCTCAAGAAAAATTAAACTTAAATAAATTAAAATATCATGACATTTTAATCAGAAAAACTAATAAACTAATACAAATATCATTCAATTAATTCATAGAGATGTTAAAGAAGTATTTTCCATTTGTTAGGAATATTGCTCAAGAACTCTGCAACAAACATTCGAATTTATAATTTTCACGCTTAGAGCCCGGGAGAACAATAAATTTCGCATATTTTTCAACTGCCGTCATCAGGAAGATGTTTAATTATGTAACACCCCCTTCTTCGCCCATATCTTCGGCGAAAATACGAAAATATGCAGAGAGCAAGATCAACCCTGGCATTATTCGCAGAGGCGTACAGTCCAACAAACCAAGGGAAGAATTCTTGTAAAATTAAATAAAATAATCTTCTGATATCTGCAGTGATTAAAATAGTATATTATTCAAAACAAAACAAAACAAAACAAACAACGCTTTATTGTTCAAAAAGCCAAAACAGTTTCATCGACAAAGCACTCACAAACAACAAAATCACAAAAAAATACAAATAATACAATTCAAAAAAATTTAAGTCTTTAAAATTACTAAAAGAATATACATACAAATAGATATAATTTTAAAGTTATAAAATATTAAATACTTGACCTTTGACCAGTGTGTGAGATGATCAAAATTTTAAAATTCAAAATTGTTCATAATTAAACATCAACAAAAAAGTCGTTTACCGCATATAGGGCTCTCTCCAAAAGGTATGATTTTAGAGCTTTGCGAAATGCGGGAAAGAATGAAAGCGATTTGATATTCAAAGGCAGATGATTGTACATTTTTTTGGAATTGTACAATATTGAACCTTTAACTAGTTCTGAGCTCGGGGTTGGCAGATAAAGATCGTGCTCTGCATTCCTAAGTGGATAGTTATGAGATGGCCTTTCGGGAATAGCAGATATGTGCTTGCGGATTAAGCAAACGGATTCAAAAATTAATAAAGAAGAGTCAGTATTTTCAAATTTTTAAAGAAATTCTGGCAGTGAGTTCTACTGTTCAGTCCCAATAAATATCGAACTGCTCTCTTTTGAAGTCTGAAAACACGATCAAATTTTGTTGCCCAGCAAGTACCCCAGAATGGAAGGGCATAACGAAGATGTGACTCAAAAAGGGCATAATAGGCTATTCTAGAGGTTGAGAAGTTAAGTTCCTAAGAAAATGATCTTAGCGCAAAACAGGCAGCGCTTAGTTTCTTTGATAGAGCTTCAATGTGAAAGTCCCATTTTAACGAGTTGTCTACAAGAAGTCCTAAGAATTTCACAGAGTCCACGACGTCAATAGTAGTGTTATTAAGTACAAAAGGTTGTATAGTGATATATATAGTGATTATATGACAAAACTTTAGTTTTTGATAGGTTGAGGCATAGGAGATTAGAATCGCACCAAGACTTAATGGTGCGTAAGTCACTGGATATAGTGATCATATAGTGCCGCAACATCTGGGCCGCTCCAAGTGAAACTATTATCGTCCGCAAGAGGCCGATTTTACCACTAATGTCTAGATTTGGTCTAGATACTAGTGAATAATGGTTTTATTCACTGAAATTTTCTTTAACTAGGTAGCTAACTAATTTAGCTTTAACTAATATAATAAAACCATTATTCACTAGTGAATAATGGTTTTATTCACTAGTTTGGTAAGGTTTAACCAATCCAAACTACAACCAAACTATTATATAAATGACACAATTGCTTAGTCTATTACTGTAGTTTTTGCGAAGAAATGTGTCGCCGTAGTTGCAAAAACCAGTAGTTTTATGGGTTTCACATTCTCATACATCGCCAGGACCAACTCGCTTTTTATTGTCTTTAACTGTTACTCTTTTTACTTTACCTCTGAAGCATATTTAGCGAGGAAAACTTGGAAATATCTAGGAATAATTTTTATACTGGCCCTTTCCTGCATTACTACAGGTTATATAACATATATTTAAGAGATTATTATAAAATCATCGCGGTACATATTTTATTACAAATTTCCAAAAACTGCTTCCCTTAATCAAAATTTCAGCGCACGCCCCTGGTTACTCGCCCACGTTTTCGAAGCGACATAAATCACATTCAAGTGAGGCAATAAGCCGGCAGTCGACAAAAGATTAAGTGCGAAAACACGGTTTTTTAGGGTATGGAATAACGTAGACTAGGCAAACAAGCCGACGAGCGTTGTTAACAAGGCTCTTTGGTAATAAGTTCTCTGTAGCTTTTCGTTGTTTGTGTTCTATTATTCACATGAGAGTGGTTAAGATTATTTGGCATTGAAATTTTCTTGTATACAGGGTGGTTCGAGTTGTATTTGGGGAACTTCGGTAGCGTATTTTTCAGATAAAAGTAAGTAAAAAGTTTGTATAAACTTATATCCTAAAATGCTTCATTTTGGAGATGCAGGGTGTAGAATTTCCAAATAATTTCTGAACTAACATCGATATTTGGATAAAAATTGGTGTCCTGGTGTTTTTTGACATGATAAATTTGATTTTGATGTCAATAGATGACACCTACTTGTAGGGGGCACCACCTACATACATGTTTTTAACTGATTTGGACAGTAATAACTTTTTGTCCGTATCTGTATAAAAAAAAATTAGTATGTAAAAAATACACATTTCCGTATTTTTTTATGTAAAATATGTCTTTTACGCAAAAAATACGGAAATTTAAAAAAATAAACATGTTGACCAGATAGTTATTTGATTGAAATGATAAATTTGGTATTTTTTTATTTAATCCAAATCAATCAAAACACGTTGTAAGCTGTTTGCTTTTTTTTCAATTTTGTTTCTTTGATTAATACGCAGCAATCCGCATTTCTCTTATTTGAAACTACTACACAAAATGATTAGTTTTTGATAAAAAAAGAAAAATGTAAAATCGTGTGTCTGAATAATTTACCGGACTATTACTTGTTTCTTATTTAACATATTTTATTTACTAGAGAAAAAAAATTAGGCCTAAATTTTCTTTCCTTATCTTATTCTTCACTCTGCTTTCGAAACGGCCTTGATATTTACGTATTTACTAAACAAAGTTGTTACTTCTTGAAATGTATTATTTTACGACTCTATAAAACCAGAGCCCATAAACCATCAAAGATTTATTCTTTAAGGTATAGTATTTCGATCGTTCAGCTTTTTGGACTCCTATCTTCCCAGTGAGCATTTTATTCCTTTAAAGGAAATGTGTTCTAGGTGACGTCGTTGTTACGTTACCAGGTCCATCTTTTGCCTGATATGAAGCAATAAAAGGCAGATACGTAACTGTTCCCTAATGTTCCCTAAATGTGCCAAAACTTTGCTCACTGGATTGGAAACGAAACAGTATCAGACTTGCGTATCTAAACGCTTTGAAGATGTTTTGTTCCAATGTTACAAAATGTTCTATTTGATTTCTTAAAAATAAACCGCTCAAATAATCAATAAAGGTTTATTTATCTACAACCGTTTAGTTATAACGTTTTTACATCACTATTTTTTTAGTATTTCAGTTACGTTATGAGATTCATAACACAACTAATGATGTTATGAATCTATAACACAACTAGTTTTTATAATAATGAAAAACAACTACGAACATCTAAATATATTAACTTTTCCGGCAATAATGATTCCGTGGCACGTACTGCGGCAACTTCTACATCTGAAGGGAGACTTTCGGAATCGCTCATCGTAATTTTTAAAATGATTTTTCTGGGCAAAAAGTGCTCGCGTTTACTTGACAGGGCAAACTGACCAGAGAGAACACTATAACTAAAGTGAGAGAAACCGATCAACGTTAATTTTTGAAGACTGTGTTAGTGTTAGAGTGTTAGCCTTTGGCGTCTAACCCGAACTATGAGCGCATTATCGATATAGTAGGTTGCATTCATACCTATATACTGGCGCCAAAAATTTAATATTTGTATATTTGAACCGAATCTTAATCTTTCAAGTTTATAATAAGAAATATTCGTAGTTTTTTTAAATTATTTTGTTGACAACGAAAATTTATTATTAGACTTTAAAGCATTAAAACCTATAAATAAAATGCTGTGTAGGAACATAATAATTTATTTAACTCCATACTCCCACTCAAGGCTGCAATCTTCAGTATCTTTTTTATCTAACTTGGTTGGGAGTAAACAGGGAAGCACGGTTGGGAGCTCGCACAGAGTATCAGTAGGTATCCCGTAGGTATTCAATGTTTTTGATAGTCTTTATTCTATAACAAGAACCTAGCAGTTGAAGAAAATAATTTGTATTACTGGAAATAATATCAGGTATAATATCATAGGTTCCATAGGTATCAGAAAAGAATGTTATGTTTTAAATTAAAAAAATTAAATTAGCAATGTACGATTATTATGTGTACTCAATATTACTATTAGGTATGTTAAAATAATTACCTAGATAAAACTTACCTTTAAAGGAAACGTTTTGTCTGGGTCTCAACCACAAAACAAAAATTACAAAAATGCCGAATAATCGTAGAATCTGAAATAATCAATAATGACAATAATCTTCTCTTCTGGCAAGCAAGAAGAGGCACATTCAGTCAAAAACAATTTATTACTCCGATTTGCTCCGATTATCAGCAGATTTTAGTTATCTTCTTCTAGAACTACGAAATAGAAAAAAGCTACAGACAATCTACATTCAGTCCTGTCAAATTTATAACTTGCATTTGAAAACTTCTTATCAGCCGCCTAAACGCTATGCGCGTCTGGGATGCGCGGTGACAAAATAAACTTGTCTAATGCTTGTCTACGAAATGCCCTATTCCACAAGCCCTCTCACTTTAGTTATTAGTTTCTCTCTGAAACTGACTTTTCAGAAAAAAATGTGACAAATATTATAGTTAAAGGTGGGCGACTAATAAACGAAAATTAAAACAGCATTTTCTTATTTTTTCGGTTGTAGATAAAACGTTGTACATGACACGTGCGTTTAAACATGATTACAACACTCGTGTGATTAGAACGACTCAGTCTACGACCTCGTCGTTCTAATCGTTCACACTCGTTGTTGTAATCATGTTCATAAACACACTTGTACTGTAAATAACTATTACGTTTAAAAATATTCTTATTACTATTCTATGACCTACTGCATAAATACAGGCTGAGTCTTAAATAAGTGCAAATATTTTTAGATATTTCAATTCCAGAAACACGTCTATGAGTTTTTTTTCGCGAAAGAAGTTTTAAGAGCCGCACGCGTCTCACGCGCCGCATCGACCGAAGAAAAATATTGTTTGCGATACTTTCAATGAAGGTGCGCACACTAGCCAGAACCGCACGAATCGCATCGTCGAAAATGCGGCCAGCATTGTTGGGCCAGAATGATTTTCGGTAAATGCGGCTAGTGCTGCTGACGTCACACGCAATTCCTTCCACTCTACGTAGCGTAGATAGCCGAAGAGGAGATTAGAAATTCAATATGCTAAGGAAGTTCGCAAATTTTTCACGGCTCATATTGAAATATTGAAAAATGTTTAATTCCTCTTCAATTAAATATGGAAATAATGTGGATTTTTGCCAACATTGTGAACCTATAACTTTCGATTCTTTCTCGTGATTTCTTCTTCTTCTATTAGCAAGGAGCTCATAATTATTTCTTGTTCGTTGTCATTTATTGTCGAGAAATATTAAAAAACACGCTTACCACCGCAGGCAAGACTCTGGAAGAGACTGATGAGAAATTCGAGTGGCAAATACGGGTAGTAGGGGCAAAAAGAAACAAAATAGCGAATAATGCGGCGCGTGCGGCCACAGTGTGCGCGCCAAGAAAAAAAAAGTGCGATTCGTGCGGCGAGTGCGACTCTGGTCAATGTGCGCGTACCTTTATTTGGAATGTTTTGAATTTTTTGTGGATTTTTTTAGTTAAAAACATAATTTGTGGATATTATGGCAACATAGGTAGTAGATCAAATTTACAAGAAAAAAAAACAGAAAAAAAAGTAGAGTAGAAAATCTAGTGCTTCTCAAAATTTCAGAAAAAAATTTTTTTTTCAAACTTCACAAATCACAAGTATTAATTTTTGCGACGTGATTGACAATATAAAAAAGTCATTTTAACGCCTAGGCATAAAAGTAAAGCATTTTTACGCCTAAGCACAAAAGTACGAGAATATATTACTAAACTAACATAAAGTGTCAAATTCAACCAGCGCAACCACAGTTTCTCGATATATAATTACATACAAGGTATTACTTTTAAATTTTTTAATATTATTAGGAACGTTTGAAATTCTTTAAAAACCTATTTGTGGTGTTTGAATAAAATAGAATGTTCTATTCGGAGTAAAAATGACTTTTTGTGCCTTTGAACGTACAGCCTCGCCACAAAAGGTGTCATTTTTACTCCCAATAAAACAATATACTATTTTTGGAAATTTTCAAAGTAAAATAACTCGGTTATTTTGGATTTATTTCAAAAATGGTAATGAGAAAATATGTTTCTTTTATCGAGAACTACCAGCCCTGAAAATATTTGCACTTATTTAAGACTCACCCTGTATATATGAGTACTTAATCTGCTGTACTCTTAATGATATATAGTCCTCCATATCTAAAGACATATGTTATTATATTCAGTTATTATATGCTATAAAACTAAGCTTATAAAACAATCAACTTTTTTTTTCAACCACAATTTCACTTAACGAATGATAATCAAATGACAGAATGACATTACTCGCTAATTTTTAAGTATAATTAGTAAAATTTGTTAACTTTTTTCTACTAATTGAAAATTACTACCACTAATTTTGACGTTCTAAATGCTTACATTGAAATTAGAGAAATAAACTTCTACGCTAATTCAAACCAATAATTTATTCCAATAATTTCGAGGTTTTGAATGTAGTTTTAAAGTTATACTATATAACTTGCTACATTGTAAACCTCGCATTATCTGTGCAACCCTAAAAGGCTATCTACACTTCCCTATATAAATTGATTAATCAGTAAAACTTTCAGGCTTTTACTACCCTTTCTTTTGCACGTTTTCATTTTACCGATTTTACTGTTTTATTGCACCACAGCTACAATACATTGTATCAGGAAGGAAATGGATAATGTACAATAAAAGCTCAATGCTACGTTTTATTATATCTATGAAACTTTAAAATCTCACTATAAAATTCGAGTACTGGTATTCTAATAGTACAAGAAAGAAAGATACAAAATTAACAAGATTGTTCAATAAAGTTTTTTTTTTTATGCATTACTTAAGGAGATTATAATTCTTTGGTTTTTCTCAAATAAAAAGCTACAAAGCTAAGCTCTTTGGACGAAATATGACTAGTTGAATTTCTATGACTCTTTCCCGACCTATATGTTATTTAAATCATTTTCCTCCTTGGAAAATAGTAGACAAGTTTATTTTCAAACGTCACAAGACTATTAATTTTTGCGACGTGATTGACAATATAAAAAGTAATTTTAACGTCTAGGCATAAAAGTAACGAAAACACTTTTACACATAAGCATAAAAGTACGAAATTATAATATTTTTTCCATAGAAACTGTTCAAATTGCCTTATATCTATCAAAAATAATACATAAAATAGGACTTTAACTGCAAGGGTTAATTAAATAATACTTTAACAGCAAGGATTGGTTAAAAATTTTATTTCTTCTCGCACGTTTTTTAATTGCTTCCATTTTTGAAAATTTTTATATTCCTTTTCATAAGTTATTCGGGATTTAAATGGAAGTAGTTTGCGTATGGCGTTTCTCGCCTCAGCCTGAATATCTGTTGGTAATTTACTTATTTCGTTTTGAGCCATTTCTGGCTCCAATTTACTCAGCAATCGACACGAAAGAGAATTAAAAAATATTGACTCAAAACTGACAACTAAAGAGACAGCTTTATTTATTTGTCAAATTACATAGAAACCAACATCAACCCATCACAATATTTTTTCTAATCGTAATAAATTCCTTGAAATAATAATTTCTGAATATTTTTTAAAGCGTAACTCGCTATGGAAAAAATATTGTTTTATACACAACGATAAACACGAGCGATGAAATCGCGAATCTTTTCGGTCGATATGTTTTTTATGAGACGATAAAATACCATTCTATCGTCTCATAAATAATAAAACAAACATACAACAAATTCACATAAAGTGTCAAATTCATCGAGCGTAGCCATAGTTTTTCGATATATAATTACATACAAGGTATGAGTTTTAAATCTTTTTTGTATTATTTGGAACTTGTGAAATTGTTTGTTGTTTAAAAAATTATTTGTGGTGTTTGAAGAAAAAATAGCATGTCCTATTCGGAGTAAAAATAACTTTTTGTGCCTCGGCTGTATGTCCAAATCAAACGTACAGCCTCGCCACAAAAAGTGTCATTTTTATTCCAAATAAAACAATATACTATAGTCTGTGAAACGAATAACTTTGAATTTGACAGTTCCCGCGGGTTTTTCTAGTGTGAATTTTAATAGGTTAGCAACTTGCGGCCATGCAAAGGGCCATGATGACGCAATGCCGTCAGTAATAGAACAGCCTCGGAGCCAGATTTATGGCGTCACGCTAGTTAGATAGGTACTACGGATTAATAAATATGTTGCAGAATACATGGAAAACATAATTATTCCTCGTATTTTTGGTTTGTATTTTAAAAATGATATAGTTTACATGAAATATATATAATATACAGTTAATAAATACAATATATATACCTATTTTTAGTAATAAATATTTTGCAAATAAACTATGAACCATACAAATGCAGCACATCTTTTATAATATACAAATAATGAATAGGTACACAACATAATGAGTAAAATGTAAAATATATTTTAAATTTTGGGGTTTGAAAATCGATCTAATTTAAAAAAAAACATTCACTATCTACTAATAGTGATGTATTATTATTTACATTCACAAAATTTATATGTATATTTTGCAAGTATCAATGTTCGAAAAATTATATTTGCAAATAATACAATATCATAGAAAAAAAGGAGTCAGCGATGGTTATGAAATAAAGATCGTGTCATATGTAAAATTATTCTAAAATGTTTTTTAAAAATTTTCTTGGGATTTAGGTTCGGGGAAAACGGTAATTAAGTTTTCATTTTGGTCTTCATTATTTTTTTTAGTTTAAAAAAAACGTTTGGCTAACATTATACTCTTCATCAGTGTTGTGTCATATGAAAAAAATAGTGTCGAATATAATCCAAAAAATTACTTAATTAAATTTATTAATCCGTAGTATCTAACTAGCGTGACGTCATAAATCTCGCCCCGAGGCTATTCTATTAGAGACGGCATTGGTCTGATATTTAGAAATGTCAAAAGCTGATGACATTTTACTTTTGATAATTATGACATTTCGTGTTGATTTTTGCAAGAAGTGGAAGAACTGTCACTTGTTTTATTATTTTCCTTTTCTATTTCACGAAAGTAAAAAGAGTTACCTATCTGATTCGTTCAAGCACTCAATTTAAAGAATATCAGTAATTTTTTTGACAGAGGGATTTTATATTTACCATGTTGGTAAAAAATAACGGTCAAAATTCAAAGTTATTCATTTTATATATTCTATATTATTGAGTGCCTTAGAACCACATAACCAGTGTTCACTTTTATATACATTTTCACTAAAATGGCGAATACACGTTTTTAATTTAGCATTAATATTCAGAATGTGCTTTGGAGGTCCTTCTTCAAGAGTTTTTAATTTTTCTGAATACACCATAGAATTATTATAGGAGATACCAGGTGACGTTTTTAAATAAAAACTTATTACAATATTTTGAAGGGATGCGACGCTCAATCGAAGCTTCGCCGCTGAACTGAGACAACGTTATATCTAAGCTTTAAACTATAGCTTTAGTCTATCTTGTTTATTTATCAGATCGTGTATCCCATTATAGGATACACGTATCGGTTCCAGTGTTGTCTCATCGATATATAAATTAGCTTGTTACGTTACCTGAGCCTGGCGGCATCTACTACGACAACATTGGCTGTTTCGGCTATGCGAGATGCCCTAAAATCAGTATAGATAGTTATGGATGCATTACCGAGGTGTGGTATAATTTGTATTAGCGATGTTCCATTTACAACCCCATCGTATCGAACTAAATCCTATATCTACTCGACAACATGCTGTGTTTGTAAATAAACATGACAATTAGTATCAAGGAACTTAGAAGGGTTTTATTACACGAGGAGGTGAGAATAGTTATTTGTTTTATAAGTGTTTTGGGAGACTTTTTTTAATGTAGTCAGATTGTATTTTTGGTGGACGATAAATCTAAAATCATGTGTACTCCCCCAGAAAATCATAACAGTGCTATAAAAACCAGAGAAAATCTAGCGAAATCCAATTACCTCGGCGCGGCAGCTTGATTTCGGGAAAGGCCAATATCGACTCTGAAATTCGGCACAGAATTAGCAACGTCTCATAACTTGAGCATAAAAATGAAACGTGCAGTGTACCGACCAATAATAATCCCCACCATGTTATATGGAAGCAAAACTTGATGCCGTACCGCCGGCATATGAACGCATTAAACAAGTTGCAACAGCGACACCTTAGACAACTGCTAAGAATCAAATGGTACCACCATGTCTCAAATGAATCGTTCCTTTAATAGGCTAACTGTGAGAGGGCTGAAGTCATGATTACTAAATCCCGTTTAAGATAGGCTGGTCACGTACGTGGGATGCAAGAAAACCACCTACCGAAATATCCTTTTTAAGGTGAACTTGCAGACGGTAAGAGGAAACCGGTGGATAACTCTAAAGGTACAAGAATATTTTCCATGAAAACTTAAAGGGAATAAGCGTGCAGAATCAGTGGGGGGAAGCAGCGCAGAATAGAACGCAATGGAGAAGAATTGTAAACTCAGTTAACAACGAGACCAAAAAGCAAAGAGGCAACAAAGTAATAAGATTTTTGAATATCCGGAGTGCGTAACAGAGATAACATCACGTATCGGGCTTTTCAGTCACATGAAAAGTAAAATACTCGTCAGCGAGTAATGGCAGTAGTAGTATGTCATTGACAAAGATATAGCAGGAGCATGGTCGAATTCCGGATAAACAAACTAAACACAATTCAGATATTAAGCAAAAAAGAGGCGTTAATTTAAAATTATTTACTTATTTTTTAAGTTGTGTATTTTAACCGTTGTTAAAACTTTTCTATTTAACATTTTTTCTAATTCTAAAAACAAATAAAACAATGAACTTTTTCGTCGACTTGTGCTGTACAAGAATAGCAACATATTCTGAACGCTGCAAAATCAGTTTCCTGGCTTTTATTAAAAAGAAGATCTCCAGAGATCTGGATCGCTTAAGACTAAACAGCAGCCGTGGTCGCTGGGGCACAATATTCCGTTCGTGGCGCTATTACGATTCCCCTGACGCTTCCTGCTGCAACTACAACTACATAGTTCTCATTTATTGCCAACTTCGCATCCTTTGTGTATCGAGAACATTATAGTAAATCAGCGAACTGCTTGCGCAGAATTTCTTGCGAAATTATCTTATAGATGTGTCATTATTTCATCTGCGTTATTAGAGCCTGAAGGGAGTTATGTGAGATATTGATTTGTACGCTCCAAATAATTAGTTTCGACACTATTTACTACAATATAAGAACAGAAAATAGTGTATTAATTCTTACTTTATGTAGTCTGTCATTATTATTTTAAATTAGGAAGAAAATTCAAAGATTTTCCTCGATTTAAGTAAGAATAATCTTTGGATTGTCACGGGGTTTTTAACAGGACATTGTTTCCTCTATACAGGGTGAGTCTTAAATAAGTGCAAATATTTTTAGGACTGGTAGATCTCGATAAAAGAAACATATTTTCTCTTTACCGCTTTTCAAATAAATCCAAAATAACCGAGTTATTTTACTTTGAAAATTTCCAAAAATAGTATATTGTTTTATTAGGAGTAAAAATGACACCTTTTGTGGCACAAAAAGTCATTTTTATTCCGATGCTATTTTTTTCAAACACCACAAATAATTTTTTAAACAATTTCAAACGGTGTCATTTTTTTGAGAATCACTGGACCTTTTCGGGAGTTTATTTCTTGTAAAGTTAATCTATTACCTATGTTACCATATTATCAACAAATTATATTTTTTACTAAAAAAATTTACAAAATTTTTTTCAAAAAATTTCAAATTTTCAAAATTGCTTTTTCGCGAAAAAAAACTCTTAGAGAGATTAATTATCTTAAATATTTGCACTTATTTAAGTTTTACCCTGTATAAAATTCTCAAAAAAATAATGCAGTTTATGTAGAATTCTGTAAGAAACACAAAAATGGTAAAAGAAATAGGCGTTGCTCTTTAAAATTCTAGGGGTAGGTGCCCTGAGGGTCAAGGGGTTGAAAGTAACACGACACCAAATGCCTCAAAAATTGTCCCCCTTGATATGTAAATTGACGTGTTTCTCGCCAAATTTTCATACTATCATCGGTAGAGGCAATATTAAATACTGTTCGTTTTCAAATTGTCACCCTGTTTGTGTTTGACTTAAAAACATTTTTGTTACGGACCATAAACCCAAAAACACAATCTTTAAAAAAAATAATAATTTAGGTAGAGTCACAAACTAATTTACAGTAGAGTATGCCTTTTTCTAAAACACAGTGAGTGAATGTAAAAAATGTTATTTCAAATTAAAAAAAAATTCAATTAATAAAGCATGAAAATTAAAGATTCATTAAATTGATCAATCAAATTATTTATTAAATGCCGACGAAATGTGCCAAAATTATAATGAAACAACGCCAGGTTAATTAACGTCATAACCGTGAATATTTGAAGGGCAAAAACCCCGGGCTTTATGACAGGAACATATACCGAGATCAAAACCCTGGGAATGTCCTGGGGCTGTAAAATTTTAGCTTAGTTCCCTTTATACCACCTAACTATAAAATATACAAGAGCCGAAATATTCTGATCGTAAAATTAGGCAAACGACTATCGGAGGTTGCCGAAAATGCAGTTTTATGCATAGATTAACCTTAAAATAGTTAAGCTATGTTATATTTGGATTGTCTTTAGAAGAGAGAAAACGTTAATCGTCAAGAAGGAAATTGAAAATGACGATCAATCCTGATTTAAAGGCCATTGTAGACTCTCAGATAATTGTCATATACTAACACACCAAATGTCATTTTTTTATCTGAAAGAGTAAAAAAGTTATAGGGGTGAGGCACTTTTAAAAAACACCCTGTATTTAATTTTAAGAGACTCGGCAAATTTAACATACTCAGTTTCCTGTTTAACTTCTGGTCAATATTCTGGTAAATTGCAGCCTGGCAAACACGTCATTAATTTTGCAAAATGTCGTGTTAGCCGAAACTACAGCTAGCAACCAATCAAATGCGTTCAGCGTCAATATTTGCTCCAGATCGTTTGTTCTACAGTCGTAGTAGTCAATGTTACGACAGTCCCGAACAGTTAGTTCCCAAAATAAACGCTAACCCAGCAGAAAAACCCGATAATTAACTTTCCCTTTGGCACTTTTTCCTGACCTTTTATTTGGAAACTATCGGTCCCAAAGTTGATAGATTTTCAATCGATTTGAGATCAAATAGAAAATCCTAGATTATTTTTTTTGTCTAAAATCGAACCATCAATAATTTCTATTTAATTTTTGTTAGAATATACCGGGTGTATCCCTATTACTTTTTTATTTTTCCAGATAATGAAATGAGATTTGGTAAGGACAAAAATTAGGACTGACTGACGTATTCAAACGTCATCGGTTTTATTAAATCATATTTTGATCATACGTTCCATATCCTATTGTGTTATACGCTTATTTATAAATAAAACAATAAATGGTTTAAATACATTTGTCGAGTTCTATTGAACAACCAACAATCAAACAATAACTGAATGTTGAAATTTTTCTACACACGCTGAGATATCGAGATTTACAAAATTTGGCAGAATCGCAAAGTTGTATAAAATTCAATTTTGGCCACAAAAACTAGCATGTTATCATTGTTTATACATTTCAATTGTTTGGCGTTCTATAGAATTCAATATTAATACATTATTACAATATTTTTTTCTGTTGTTAATTGGCAAAGGTATAGCGAACTTTATAATTGAATTACTGGGCATTTTTTTAATATTTAATCATTTTTAAAATGACAGGGTTCATGTGCAGGAAAATTGCAAATTTTTGTTGTTAACGCTTGGTTTTAAAATATCTGGAAAACGGCAAACTTCACAGAATATTTAATTAATTATTTGAATATTTTAAAATTTTAGAATGTTTTACTTTGAGTCTCAAAATTGTTAAAAAACTATTTAGCAGGGAGGTATTACAAGCTGGGCATACTGATGTTTCCAAAATCAAAGCAGGGACAGGGATAGGAGTATTTGGGCCGAAAACTAAATACTCTGAACCAATGGGTACTTACTCCAGCATCTTTCAAGCAGAAATCTACGCTATCCAAAGAGGCGTACAATTTAACAAAAAACATGAAATAGTCATTTCATTCGATAATCAAGCAGCATTAAAAGCGATCAACTCAATAACCATCAATTCGAAATTGATCAAAGAATGTCTAGAGAAGCTCAACAAATTAAGCAAGACCAAGTGTAAGAAAGGCCAAGTTAAAGATGTGGAGAAAATGGAGACAGATTCTCCAGTCACCACTTCACGGGTACCTCAGCCAGAGACGAGCTCCTCAACTGTGAAGGGCACGATGGGCTAAACCCCGTCCGTGGAAGGTTGTATACCCTCGTAGGGAGTAGAGGTCACTACTCGGAGGATAAACATCTGTTGTCAGAGAAGGATGGGAAATACCCTGTCCCCTTACAACAGGAAGATCCCCATGTAAGATGAGTTATAACTCAAGAAAGGGGGACAAAATAGATCTTTGAGGTCGCGGTGATGACAACCTTTCTTCTACTCATTCTACATTCCATTAATTGAAAATTACTACCACTAATTTTGACGTTGTCAATGCTTACATTGATGTTAGAGGAACAAACTTCTACGCTAATTGAAACCACTAATTTTGAAGTTCTGAATGAAGCTTTATAAATAAATTAGAAGATTACGTGACATGAGCTGTCAATTGCGGAAGAGTTCCACACCATATTTATTTAAAAATTAATTTTCTATATAATTTTCTTTCCGTAAATAATAATAATAATAAAGATAGTTATTCTGTTATTCAGGGTAGAAAGGCATCAAAACAATAAGTTTTCACTTAATAAAAACCATTAATTAATATCGGTTCTACTGCATTGTTCAAAAACTAATTAGTGAAAAATGTAGAATAATAAAGTGATCTTAATTGAATATAATATCGAAGAGAAAATGGCCGGCGAACACGAACATTTCCTGCACAAATTACGGAGAATGAACGGAAATTACCTCATCATTAATTAGAGGCCAAAGTCTGGAACAAGAGGAAGTTCTAAAGAAAAAAGACATAGTTAGTCGGCTACCTGGGGGATATTGTATTTAGCTAATGTAATTTATGTACCATATAGGGAGATGTAGAACGTAGAATGTTGAATGAGTGGGAGGAAAGTTAATGACAGCGACTTTACAGATGTATTGTGTCTCCCTTTCTTAAGTTATAACTCATCATACAGTCTCAAGGCTTTGAATCACCCCCATAAATATTAGCATGCCATTAAGAAACATTTTCACAAGTTCATAATTTAATAAAATATGATACGCATATCTTTACACAATATTATCTCTGCTTGTAAAACAAATATTTACATTTAACCGAAATTCACGTATAATGGTTTACGAAAACCACCCCTATAATTGAGACAAATTAAACATACGTAACGTTTAATAGGAACAAGGAGTATTGTTGTTCTAGTTTTACCGCAATAACAACACACTTAATAGAAAGATATTAGTTGGATAGAACCGACTAGATGGAGGGTTTATCGAGCAACGGCTTTTGCAAGAGAAGATTGCATAGCGTTTGAGATTGAATTAGTTTACGATCGCTATGGGGAAAGGTCAATTGGGTATCGATCGAGTCCATTTATATATAAACGGGATTTGGTTTAAGTATTTAATACTCGTTTCCAACTACAGCCTATTGCTGCCTTCCCCTTACCCTACGCCACACATCTCGATTTAGAGCGTCATCAGCTTCTAGGTTACGAGCTTCCATTGCTTCCGTAACCGTTCCGTTCCAGGATTTTCTAGGTCTACCTCTCTTTCTTCTGCCCTGGGGAGCCCATTGAAAAACTCTTTTTGGCCACCTGTTCCCCGGCATACGCAGAACATGTCCAAACCATTTTAAGCTGGATTTTTCGATTCGATCCAGTACTGTCTCCTCCGATGCATTCATAATACGCCTGACCTCGATGTTTGTCTTTTTTTCCATCCTAGATATACCTGCGCTTCTTCTAAGGTAGTCCATTTCAACAACTTGGATTTTGCGCTTCGCGTCTGCACTCAGAGTCCACAACTCTGAACCATAGCAAAGAACTGACTCCACCAATGTTCTTCCAAGTCTCTTTTTAATTGTTGCAGATAAGTTTCGGTCCCACCAGAGGCTGTTAAGACATCCAATAACTTGTTTGCTCTTCTGAATTCGGGTTTGTATTTCTTCTTTGCCCAAACCCTCGTTGTTGATAGTAGCACCCAGGTATTTAAATTTGTCTACTTGTTGAATCTGGACGTTATCATTAATGAAGACTTCAAAACAAGTGTTGGAATTGACAGCTAAGTATTCGGTCTTCTTTAGACTAACCTGAAGTCCCCATTTGTTGTATACTTGATAAAGCCTCTTAGTCATGAACTCTAGATCGTATGAGTCCTGCGCAATCACGACCTGATCGTCTGCAAAGCTCAGGGTAAATAGTGTGTTGTCCCCAATGGGTATTCCCATACCTTGATATTTCGTCTTCCATTCCCTAAGGGCTAATTCGACGTAAGCGTTGAAGATCAGAGGAGATAAGCTGCATCCTTGTCGCAACCCTTTTGTGGTGTTAATTGGATTAGATAGCCTGTGTCCTATCTTAACGTACGATTCATTTTCTTTATATAGCTATTTTATTATCTTAAGCAAAGGTCTATCTACTTCTAAGATATTCAATACTTCCCATATCTTGCTGCGGGGAATAGAGTCGTACGCTTTCTCCAAATCAATAAATGCTAGATGGACTTCTTGATCTACTGCTATCTTTTTTTCCATCACCTGCTGCAGGACAAAAAGGTTATCTGTGAAAGATTTCCCCGGTGTGAATCCGCTTTGGTCTTCCGAGATTTGTCACCAATACTGTCCCTGAGCCTACCCTGTAGCACCTTTCCAAAAAGTCTGCTGACCGAACTGTTAATGCTCTATAACAAGTGGGGTCGTTACGATTTCCCTTTTTAAAGATGGACATTATGTGAGCCACTCGCCATTCTCGGGGTAGTTTACTTTGCAGGCAGCACTGGTTAAATAGATCTGCCAGACGCCAGCGCAGTCTTTGGGTTCCACACTTTAACAATTCCGCTACAATATTACCAGGACCTGGTGACCGCCCATTTTTCATTCGATTGAGATCTTGATGGACTTCTCTTTCGCTTATCATTAAAGTGCCTGCAAGGTTGATCTCATCTTCTACTGCTTGAAATTCTGGTCGGTTTTCTGTCAGTAATTCTGCATAGTAGTTGCGCCATTTTTCTATATCCATTCTATTCAAGAGCTTGTCCATTTGATTGGTTTTCATTTGTCGGATTGTTCTCCATACCTCAGTACTCCGTGCGCCCCCTATTAGACTTTCCACTTGCTGACACCTTCTTTCCCAAATATCTGTTTTTCCTACCTTAATGGCGGCTCGTACCTCTCTATTTTTTTGCTTGTAATGACTCCAGTTAGTATCTGTTCGGTCTGAGAGCCATCTTTGATAGAATTTTTGTTTGTCATTGATTAAGGCCTTTATGCTGTCAGTTATCCAAGCTGGTTCATATTTTTTTTTCTGCATGTTCTGTTCACCTAAAACTTCGAAAGCTACTTTTTTAATTAGGGTTTTTAGGTTGGAGGATCGAGTCCATTTAATAAGAGAAATCTTCTTTCTTAAATCTAGCTTAAAAAATAGTCTTCTTCAGTATTGTTCTTTGTTAGAATTTTATACTGCACTAAAATTTCCTTTAAATTTTTAAAACTAATTTGGATTTTTTTAAATTTTAGTTTACATCGTTTTGAAAAATAGTTATGCTTTTTAATAATATTTTTGATGTAATAAGGTCACTGATATTGTTATAATCAATGGCTTTTATAATAAAAAATATATTGGATGTTCCTTGCTTTAATATACAATATGTTGTTAGTACACGAGACCCTAATTTAACGCGGGGTTACTTTCTTCGAAAACACCGCGCAAAAGCAAACCTCGTATACTTAAAGAAGATTTTTATTACATCAACTATACAGAGTAAATCTTCAATAAGTGCAAATATTATTAAGAGTGGTATATTTCGATCTCAGAAATGCGTCTATTAAATTTTTCGGAAAAAAATACTTTATTATACCGGGTGCGTCTCAAAAGTGGGTCACCCCCAAGGGGTGTCTCACTCGGGTAAAAAATGTACACGTACTGCCAAAATATTATTATAGGTGACTGCCATAAGACTGCCAATGACTGCCAGCGACTGCCAAGAAAATGTACAAGTAATTCCAATAGTGAGACACCCCTCGGTCACCCCTATAACTTTTTTATTATTTCAGATAAATTATTATAAAATATTATTATTTCAGATCCTAATTTATGTCATATACTAAAACATACCAAATCTCGTTTTTTTATCTGATAAAATAAAAAAGGTATAGGGGTGAGCCACTTTTCAAACGCACCCGGTATAACATATTCCAGAATCATTCCCTTATACAGGGTGTTTCAAAACAAAAGCGAAAAACTTCAGGGGGTGATTCCTTGTTCAAAATAAAGGCTAGTTTGCTTTATAAACGTTGGATCAAAAGTCAACTATTAGGGAAATATCTCGGTACAAAGATGGCGGAAAAATAATGTTTTTATTTTTTATCTTGAAAACGAAAAGCGATAGACTAATGAAATTTTATGGAAGCATTACTGTTATGAAAACACACTTTCTGGTAATTTTCTCACTTTTTTAAAATGAGTGGAAGGGGTTGAAATAACCTACCCCTATCATTCTTGTTAACGAAATTTAAAGAAAAATCTTATCAAACGCATGCAAAATTAATTTGGATAGCTTAGTTTGTTTAGAGACTTTTTTATCTCTTGTGTTTTGTTGATAAAACTCACCGATTTGAAATTAAAAAATAAAATGTTAAGCATTACCATGTCAGGACAAAAAACATTTTTAGAGAAAGGATCTAGTGAGCTGCTGTAATTTTTTTAGGAAAAAATCTAGTCGCTTTTTTCATTTTTTTTGAAAAAAATCTAGTTGCTAGGCCGCTGTTTAGGATGTTTTTAATATTATTTTATTTGACATTACTCCACTGCAATACGTTATTATCTAGATTATTATTATCGTTATTACCATTAGATTATTTATCTAAAAATGTTTTTTGTCCTGACATGTAATGCTACATTTTATTTTTTAATATGATGACAAGATTTTTCTTTAAATTTCGTTAACAAGAATGATAGGGGTAGGTTATTTCAACCCCTTCCACTCATTTTAAAAAAGTGAGAAAATTACCAGAAAGTGTGTTTTCATAACAGTAATGCTTCCATAAAATTTCATTAGTCAATCTCTTTTCGTTTTCAAGATAAAAAATAAAAACATTATTTTTCCGCCATTTTTATACCGCGATATCTTCCTAATGGTTGACTTTTGACCCAATGTTTATGAAGCAAACTACCCTTTATTTTGAACAAGGAATCACCCCCTGTTAGTATTTCATTAAGAAACACTTTATGTCATAATTCAATAAAACATGATTACCGCATCTTTACACCATATATCCACATGTAAAACAATTATTTACATTTAACCAAAATTTGGGTATAACAGTTACCGAAACCTACCCCTATAATTTAGACCAATTAAACATATGTAACGTATAATAGGAACAGGGAGCATTGTTGTTCTAGTTGTAGCGCAATAACACACCACATTTAGTAGAAAGATATTAGTTGGATCGAACCGACGGAATGGATGGTTTATCGAGCGTCGCCCTTTGCAAGAGAAGATTGCATAGCGTTTGAGAATGAATTAGTTTACGATCGCTGTGGGGAAAGGTCAATTGGGTATCGATCGAGTCCATTTAATAAGAGGAATCTCCTTTCTTAAATCTAGCTTTACATCCTCTTGAAAAATAGTCTTCTTCTGTATTGCTCTCTGTTAAAATTTTATACTGTACTAAAACCCTTTATATCTTTTAAAACTAATTGCTTTTATAATACAAGATTGATTATAAATTTTTATTGCTTAAGTTTTGATACATGAATACTACTAAAGATGGGTATTTTCTTAAATTTTAGTTTACATCGTTTTGAAAAATAGATTTTCTTGGTACTTTAATAATATTTTTAATACAATAAAATTACTGCTAAATTTTTATTATCACTTTATAAAACAGCTATAGAAATAATATACTGAATGTATAGTTTACCTATTTCAGTTTTTTACAACTACAACCGACGTATTCTTTTTATTTATAAACATAAGAAATCAGACACTAGCTAAGGTCATTCTATAATTTTCATAGCTAAATTTAAGTTTAAATTTAACTATGTAAATCAGCTTATCCCCTTCACATATATCGTGTAATTTTCTATTGGGAAACTACGTTACGTCAGTGTGTTCTGGCAAATTCCTGACAATTTGCAATTCAAACGGTTTATTAGAGTAATTTCCTGCGTAGGCCGTTTTTGGTCTATTTTCGGTTTACAAGGCCCATGTCGTAATTGCAAGACAGTAGTTTGAATCTGAATTATTCACTTTGTTTCTGAATCATATCCATATAACACAAAGTTGGGTTACTTATACAATTTTTAACTCAAGAACAGCTGGACCGAATTTTATGATCTCTGATTTGTTGGATTTGCCTATGTCCCTAATAATAGGACAACCATTAAAATATCGAAAAAAAAAATCATGAAAAAAACATATAAATTTAATTTTTAAATATATTTTGGTACGAAACTCACGTCATAACTTCTAGTGTCTTCTATAAAAGCGAATATCTCCAATAAAAATGAAGCTATTGAGATCAAACCAAACCAAAGCAAACTATCGAGAAAAGATATACCTAGATGATAACATTATTTTTAAATTCCTTGCTGTCTTGACATATTCTACAGGGTGTTTCAAACTTTCACCAAAAATTCAACATTTTGTTTTCCCTCGTATAATTGACAAATGGAAACTTTCATTTTTAATTTAGAAAATCATCAAAATCGGCCCAATAGAACAATAGTTATTTTTTATATAAGACGATAAAATGGTATTTTACCGGCGATCGAAAAGATTAATTCACGAGCGATGAAATCGCGAGTGAATTAATTTCGGGAGATGATAATGCAATTTTATCGTTGTGTATAAAACAATATTTTTTCCATAGCGAGTTACGTTTTAAAAAATATTCAGAAATTATTATTTCAAGGATTTTATTACGAGTAGAAAAAATATTGTGCTGGGTTGGCGTTGGTTTCTATGTAATTTGACAAATAAATAAAGCTGTCTGTTTAGTTGTCAGTTTTGAGTCAATATTTTTTAATTCTCTCTCGTGTCGATTGCTGATTGAATTGGAGCTAGAAATGGCTCAAAACGAAATAAGTAAATTACCAACAGATATTCAGGCTGAGGCGACAAACGCCATATCCAAACTACTTCCATTTAAATCCCGAATAACTTATGAAAAGGAATACAAAAATTTTCAAAAATGGTAGCAATTAAAAAACGTGGAAGGAGAAAGATCTAGTGAAAACATACTTTTAGCATATTTTTCTGAAAAATAAAAGAAAATGCAGCCGTCCAGTTTATGCTCGTACAATGCTAAAAAGTACAATACTGGTCAATGAAAACATTGATATTTCAAAGTTAAGGATAAGCTATACCGTTTAAATTTCCGTAGTAGTATATAGTAATATCTAAACTTTGTAGATATAGCAAGCTCATAGCTTTCTTGAAGCAGTCATGTAGCGGTTACAAACCGAAAAAGTCAAAAATTTTAAGCCCAGAAAATGTCGTGAAATTTCTTTGCACTGCTTTTTTGCATTTAATATACCCTTGCGTTAAAGTACTATTTTATCTACTATTTTTGATAGATATAAGGGAATTTTAACAGTTGCTATGGAAAAAACTTTAAAATATAGGTATTTTTTATGTGTATTTTTGATCAGTGCGTTAAAAAAAGAAAAAAATCTGTCGAACTACATTAAAATAAAAAGAAAATAGTATGTAAGCATCTGACAAATTTCATCGCGATGTAGAATCGGCGAAAGTTTGTGGGAAACTCGCACCACTGCCGTTACTGACGTCAACAATTACGAAGTTTGCCGCTCCGCCAAACTATCGTATTCTCATTTTTCGATCTGGCGAAGTCTGACGTCGCAAAGTTTTCCGCCATCGACAAAGAGATTATCAATTTAGATGGATGCGCATTTAGTTTAGGATAATCGAGCGAAATACGGCTTTGAAAGGGCTTTTTCTGTTGAAAATACTATTATATTTTAAATTCTTTAAAATGATTATATTTATTATCATTAAAGAATATATGGTACTAAGTTTGTGATTGGTTCTTTGTGAAATATTAGTATTTTAATAAAATATGCTTTTAGATTTATCAAATTTATTAAGAGTATCTTTAACTCTACATATGTTTCGGCTTGTGACGATTTTTTCAAAAGTTTCTTAAAACTAACTGTCTGACTACACTCGTTTTTTATTTTTTGAGATAACAAAACGAGATTTGGTATGTTAGCTATGGTTATGTTAGTTATGGCCCTGGGTACTTTGTTACTTTATTCGACAGAAAATGACACTCTGAATAGGATGACGTATCATCTGTCAACTTTTGACATTTTCGAATATGGTTTATTTGAAATTGCAACATGGCGATTCATAACGACAATTTCACTGAAAATACCAAGCGTGTGGAACCAAATTATTCGTAAAGTATTCG
Source organism: Sitophilus oryzae (assembly GCF_002938485.1). Lineage (NCBI taxonomy): Eukaryota > Metazoa > Arthropoda > Insecta > Coleoptera > Curculionidae > Sitophilus > Sitophilus oryzae. The sequence goes on along the minus strand of NW_022146732.1, from coordinate 5,773,319 downwards.
TGAAAAATACTTTTTCCAAATATGCTAATAAGCCACCCTCTTTCCATTTGAAAAAATTGGGTATGTTTAAAAATACAATTTGGGCATCTTTTAACCGGCCCAGGACAAGACACTAAAAACATTAAACGATCAAATCTATTTTTCTAAGGCTCCTTGATTTAAAATTAGTGTGTTTAACATAGCCATGGCGCTCTAGATTGAACTTTAAAATACAATAATTTGGTTTTAAGCGAAAATGTCAAATGTTGACATATGATATGTTATTCTATTCAAAGTGTCATTTTCTATCTAAAAAAGTATAAAAAATATCAAGGGTGCCATTTAAAAATCAAAAGTAGTCATTTCCGGTGAAACAAGTAGTGTCCGAAAACAATTAAATACGTCAATCATTCCTGATTTATGTCTTATACAAACGTACCAAATCTCGTTTTTTTTTATCTAAAAAAAATAAAAAAGTTATAGGATAACAGTGACTCATTTTGTAAAACACTCGGTATTCATAAATCAATATCTATAGATACAATAGAAGCGTTTTAAAAATAATAACAAAAGCATTCAAGCTATTTCAAACAAATCTTTAATATTTCTTGTTTATTTAGAATAACTGCCTATACAGGGTGTACAGTCACACATACATAACTGCAAATATTTTTAGAGGTAGTATATTTCGACCCCAGAAACACGTCTGAGGTTTTTTCGCGAAAAAATAGTTGAAAATTTGGAGTTTCTTGAAAAATTTTGGAGATTTTTTTTTCATTTTTAGTTAACATATTTTCATAATATGGCAACATAGGTAGTAGATTAAATTTACAACAAAAAAAAAACTATAAAAGATCCAGGTCGCTTTAAATTGAATGTTTTATTTGTTAATACAGTCGAACTAAAAGGGTTTATTTTGGCATACTAAATGACACCTGATACTTGTATTCTTAAAAATCAACCCCTACGCAGAAGCAGGCACATAAACAAACAAGGATAATTAAAAATAAATCAAACTTATCAAAACAATGAAATACAAGCCTCATTTCTTAAGAGAAATGTTTGGGTTTTTATATTAAGCACTATAATCGGAAAACAACAGATAGAAGGGGTGTTTTAGCCTAAGGGTTGATTTATTTACAGACATTTCTCAAAAAAAAGTGTTGTATTACCGAAATCTATCATCGTCTGACACGGATTTTCCTTACTAGTAATGTTTGAAGAGGATCTTAGCTTTAATTTGAAGAAGATTTATGGTATTTGGTCTTCTTGTTTTATTAAATGAAGCAATACAATCTTTATGTAATATAATATATTTTTGGGGTAAATCAGTAGAAGGGCTGTCATTTATTTTAAATCTTTTATAATATTACATGTAGATCAAAGAAAAATTTTAATAATATTTATAATAATATGAAATGTTAATCATACATTAATAAATTATGTGACCCCCGTACTCTGATACTTTATACTTACACTACGTTAATTACAAATACTAAAAACACAAACTTGAAGCTATCACCAAGACATATTTTAACGTTATTATTCTAGCTGTCGTCCGAAATTTCTATTATAAACGCTGCCATAACCGAAATAACTAAAATCATATTTCAGAAGCGCGTGAAAAATCAGATTTTCTCCAGAAAATGGAATGCAGACGCTCTCGCAGTCAGCAACGACATCTGTAATCAAGAGCGAAAATAAATGGGTAATTTTGTCACGGTCATTGTTGCCATCAGAGCACTGTTTTAGCCCGTATAAATGTCAGCGAAAAATATTTTAAACATGCGGACAATTTGACTAACAAATATTCTACTTAGAACTTTTTGCATGTTGAACATCTAACAGTTTGCTGGAAATTGTTTAGATGTACAGTAGTGTAAAGATTTAACTGAATGTAAGAAATAACAAAGAAATAAAAAGTAAAATAAAGATACAGAACACAAAATTGACATACATTTATGGATTAATAAATTATACTGGGTGAGTCTTAAATAAGTGCAAATGTTTTTAGGGATAGTATATTTCGACCTTAGAAACACGATTATGAGGTTACTTTTGCGAAAAAAATTTTTGCAAAATTTGAAATTTTTTAGTTAAAAAACATAATTTATAAATTTTATTGCAACATAGGTAATAGATTAAATTTACAAGAAAGAAACCCCAAAAAAGATCCAGTGGTTCTCAAATTTTAAGCAATTTTTTTGCAAATTTTCAAAGTAAAATAATTCGGTTATTTAGGACTTATTTGAAAAACGGTAAAGAGAAAATATGTTTCTTTTGTCGAGATCAACCAGCCCTAAAAATATTTGCACTTATTTAAGATGTGAAACAGGGTGTCCCATTTTAGTGTGTTTTACACACACAGGGTGTCCCATTTTAGTCTCGTTTACGAGTAGAGATGCAAAGATGCGGTTTTTACATTACTTGCTACTTTTTTATGAAACAGGAAGTGACCGAGAATAATTGAATATATCAATCAATCTTGATTTATGTCTTATTCTAACTTACCAAACCTCGTTTATTTATCTGCAAAAATTAGAAAGTTATAGGGGTAAGCCAATTCTGAAAAACACCGGCCATATCAGGATACACATCAGAGGCCATTGTAAAATGAACCTGGTGCAACGATTTTACAAAATCGCAGTTTATTCCTTTATATCGTTAATTTTTTCTTTCGTATATTAAAATTTAGTAACGATAAATAAATATTTTGAATTTGAATTTGAATGTGTACAATTTTCTAGCATCTAGGCTAACACAAACTAAATGGGTTTTGTTTGGCTGTTAGTTTCAGAATGAGAAAGACGTGGTTTAATGAGCGGGGAGGGTTACGGCAGCGGGCGGCTCCCTGAGACATGCAGCGGCTCAGAACCACCTTCAAAAGGTCCCGCACGCCCACCGGAGCCGAAATGAAGACCCAGAGCAGCCTGGAGGTGCCCAAGCAGGTAACAAATCCAAACAATCAAACTTATTTTAATCTCAATATTAAATAATGTCTATACCTCTGTGACGGATTCTCTTAGTAAGAAAATCTACAAAATATTTTTTTTTTGTAAACACCGTTGCGTTAATCCAAGGGAGAACAACTTGTCAGCGGTGTTTACCTAATAAAACAAATTTTTCTGACGGATAAAAATGCCTAAGTTTCGGGAAATATATCTCTTCCTATCGTAGGATGCAAAAAATCAAAGTATTTTTAAGAAACACCCGGTATGCATAAGTCAATACTTATATAGATACAATAGAAGCGTTTTAAGAACAATAACAAAAAAATTCAAATTCAATTTTCAACAAATCTTTATTATTTCTTATTTATTCGGAATAACCGTCTATACAAGGTGAATCTTGAATAAGTGCAAATATTTTTGAGGGTAGTATATTTTGACTCAGAACACGTCTATGAGGTAAATAAAAAAAATACCGTCTCAAATAAAACTTTGGAAATTTGGATTTTTTTGGAAATTTTTTGAAAAACTTTTTGGATTTTTTTTTTAATTTTTAGTTAAAAAACATATTTGCATAATATGGCAACGTAAGTAGTAAATTCCAGAAAAAAAACCAGTAAAGATCCAGTGATCTCAAAATTTAAGCCAAATAATCTATTTTTTTTAAATTTAATCTTTTAATTTTTTTTTGTAAGCACCGTTGCGTTAATCCAAGGGAGAACAACTTGTCAGCGGTGTTACCTAATAAAACAATTTTTTCTGACGGATAAAAATGCTTAAGTTTCGGGAAATATATCTCTTCCTATCGTAGGATGCAAAAAAACAAAGAAACGAAGAAAAAAACTATTTAAAATATCTAAATACAGCTATTCAAGAACACTTAGTTTTTTTCAACAGATACGTCTATGAAAAACCGTTGACGTTCTGTTAAAATGACATTATATATCAAGTTAAACTTCAAAATTAACATTTACTACCTCATAACAGGTAACTTAATGGGGTAAAACCAAAAAGCCTCAAAGTTTCTGTATATCATTATTTTTTATTTGTTTTTAATTTTTACTTACGTTATGTTATCTCTAGATTCATTATGTTTGCCTGTTTCTTAGGCCACTATTAGACTATAAAAAATTTTTGTCAAAAATGTTATATAAAAGATATTTTATGACGAATTTGACAGTGTAATATGTGTGATTTTATAAAATATTGTATATTAACACCGTCAAATTTTTCTTAAAATATCTTTTATAAAAGATATTTGACAAAGAAATTTCATAGTGTAATGGTGGCCTTACTTATGCCTTTCAATTAATTAACTTCACACCTCCGTAAGAACTTAGTTGTACGAACAAATTCACATCTAATTCAACTGTCACCATACTCAACACAAATAACCAATACCCGTCATCAAATCAACCAATACCCTTCATAACACAATATTCTAATCCTCTTTTCCGCTTTTTTTCCAGATCCGTTCGGCCTCCTTCGACGAAATCCAGCTTGAAGCGAAGCGGATCCAGGCGGCGGCGGCTGCGCGGGGCCAGCACGCGCCGGCCGACGCGCAGGCGTTGCTGCGCGTGCCACAGTATGAGCAGCAGCGGTCGCGCAGCGTCGACTCGGGCTCGACGGAGGAGACTGGAGCCTACCTGGAGGTGCCTCCCAGGCGGTTCCAGAGGAGGAGGTCGTCGGGTGCCAAGAGTCCGGTGGGTACCGATATATAGGCTGTTCTTAGATTTATATATAACTTTTGAACTATAAAACATTCGTGATCTGCGGAGAGTATCAATTGTTTGGTTAAGAGAAAGAGCAACAACAATATCGAACGTCAACATAGTTGTTATTTCATTACTGTTTATTTATAAACTCAGATGAGAAAAAAAAACGCTACGGAAAATATTTTCGTCAACTTTAAAGTGATATATTTTTATTATCTTAACCCTATCTTTATGAATTTTTTAGCAAACTGTATATAAATATACCAACTAATTCGTAAACTCAGTTTATCATAAACTTTAGTACTTGGCTTATTATACAAGGTTAATCGAAGGGTTGTTTTTTACCCTAATTTTAAAACATTCTGTGCAATAATTTTTTAACTGAGTAAATTTTTTTGAAACATTAGTTATTTTTTAATATGACGAGGTGGCTTCGGTAACCTTTATCGTCATCATGCAAGCAAATGGTATCCGTTGGTTTAGTATCAACATGACAGACTGCCATGTTTTACATGTTTTTTTTTTCAAATTGATATTAACTCAAGTTGACCTTATACTTGGTTCTCTACAGTATCAAAGAAGTAATATTTTAAAAACTACAGAGTACTTTTATTCCATTAAATAGATACAAGTTTATATGGAAAGTAAGTTTGTGTTTCGCGTATTTCAATAAAAAAAATCTATGATGCCACTGCCCACATATTTTTAAGGTTAGTTCGATATCATGTTTTCTGTTAAAATTCGAACAGTAAACCTAATATTTTCGGAACACTGGGCCATCAATCATGATTCTCTATAGAATGAAATATGGTAATAAAGATGCCTGGACTATTTTTATATTAAATTTTTTCGTGTTATAATTTTCAAAATTAAATATTACTTTTATGAAATATCTATGAAAAAATTGAGAATGAAAGTGATATAAACCATAATAATTTATTACTACTAACTAATCAAAAAATAGAATTGCGAACTTATATTCGTATTCTTCCAATTTCCATTATCCTATTCAAACGTAAGAGTGGAAACGAAATCTAAAACGAGACAAATTGATATCAAATATTGATAAAAACTATGCTATTTTTAGAATACATCCAATTTGGAACCCGTCCATTTATAGAAACTTTGTGTTTTAATAGAATAGTGGCGGTAAGGTGGGTGTCATACGTAATTCAGTAAGGGTAGAAACCTTAGATCATGAATACTACATGGATAACGTCATCCTAAGCATTCTTTTTGAAGTGAAATTTTTTACGAGCGCTGGGTGTAAAAATTCAAGGTCGTGACACAAGAGCTGAATGACCGAGATGAAAAGAGGTAAGGATCGCACAAACAAAGTAAATCGCTATAAATAATAACAAAAACAGACCACACAAATTGTTGGTTAGGTTTAAAATTTCTTCTCTCCTTAAATAAATTTTAACGCGTTAACATTATTAGGCATTTGCATAAAAGTGTGTATTTTGGGCGGTATTTCATAAAATTTGCAGGCTATTGAGGAAACAGAAAATGTACAGATTACAGAAATAAATTGATATATAATATTATTTATATTAAAACTAAAAAACTATTTATCACTTTTTCAGACGTTCAATCTTTTTCAAACCTTCGCAAAACTTCAAAAACTTCTTTCGCCTTCTGTCAAACCTTCGTTCAAAAACTTTTTCAAACCTTCAATTTAATAACTGTTAGTAAACATTTGTTGTAATAGTAAAATACCACTGCCAAATTGGTCTCCGTTGCATCCACTCAGTGATGTTTATAAAAAATAACTAACTCATATTATATATTTTCTTCTAGTGGCTAAAAACCACAAATCTTCTCAGGTATAGACTTGTATATCTATGTTAACATCAAAATTGGAGTGTTATAGCACTATCCACAAACGAATATATGATCTATGGTAAAAACACCTGAAATATAGGTTAGCTACCGTAAGAGAGAAGATACTGAAATCTGCCTATCGATTTGCTTGAGCAAGGGCATTATTTCTGTAAATATCAGTCGACATAGTTGACATAGAAACGCGTATTGCTGTATATAAATACGTTTCATACTCAATAGTTCGCACTGGGGCTCCGTCTCAACAAGTTATCGTTTGTAATAGAGACGTTAAACAATTTAGTTTTGGTATAGTTTAATGTGGGATGTTGTTAATGTTAAGTGAAATAAATTGTTATTGGTGTTAAAAAAGTTAAAGGAATATTATACAGTGTAGTTTAAAGATAGCCTGTAATAATCGTGCGTATTTGATAATTTTTGTTATAAACAAACAATAAAAATGAGTTGTATATGTCGATTATAGGTAATTATGCTTAAACCTGTGTCTTTTTTTGTCCCACATTTGTATATATTTCGAGAAAAAATAATTTTCTGAAAATAGATTTGTGTGTCTGAAAACGATCTATCTTTCTATAAGTAATGTTAATTTTTGACAAATTTTATGTGACATTTTTAGTAAATGATGTCTAGAGATTGACCTCGCCAGAATTATCATCGATTGTTATTCCTCAGCCGTCTTTTTTTTCGATCATACGGTATTATAGCTGATAAAATTGAATACATTTATTAACATTACGATTCCGCAACTTGGTATCTTTAAAACTTTATTTTTTGTCACATAATCAAGATCTACTCAAAGTAAATTATAAAAATGAAAATATATCCCGAAAGCTTTGTCTAATCTAAGGGATAGGCAACACTAATAGTATTTTGAAAAAATAATAAATCTCTATTAGAATAACATACAGGGTGTTCCATTTAAAATAAAAGAGTAACTTGCATTTAAAAGTGATCAATGTTCAATATTAATTTTATCTCGCCCTGTATAAATTTTCTTGTCAAATGTTATTTTTGTTTAACTTAGGATGGTTATTTTAACTAAATATTACGCCATACAGAGTAAATTATATTTTAGGTAGCTTTTATTGAAGTTTAAAGTTTATTCTGTATTTTTAGAAAGTGTTTAATATAACCAAAACCTTATATTTTAGTCATATGCTTTTTTAATGAAACTCACCTTTATTTATTTTCTAGAATCCGAAAATGTATTAATATATAGAGTGTTCCATTACAAAATAAACTTTATTTGTAACTATTTGCTGATATCCTGTAAAACTGTATGTATTTTGAAAATGCTCCAAATAACCTACATAATATGCTCACAAAATATCATTCAAGACAAACTGTCGCTTTTTAGAGCTTCCTGAGTGTACGTGATGCATAATCCTGTATTTCACAGACTTTTTGCCATTATCAGTGCCTGATAGATCTTTTTTTTTTCTTTTTACTGAATTTAGACAGATATTCTAATGCCAGGGGCAAATTAGAGCAAATTAAATGTATACAGACTTTTCATAAATGATCCCGGAATCCAATCCAGGCTGGCACGGAAATATTTGTCGGCAAATTTGCCATGTTTGCTTTCAGGTAATCCATCCTACTTTATGGAATATTTAAATCCCGACCTGGATATGTACGAAATTAGAAAATCTTTTCAATAATTCAATTCGTGAAAGTTTAACATTGTTTCTCTCTTTGTCTGTGAACCTTTTTCAATGTTATTTTGTTCGACTGCCGAAAGTATTTTTACCTTGGTTAGAAAATGTTTTTAGCTGGAAATTCTGAAGTTTGTATGATGATATTTTTACTTCAAGTTATTCTCAAATTTCGGTTTATAAATAATATGTATTAATTTTGTGTTTTAGCCTTAAAATATTAAATAATAAAAAATTAATTTCAAATTCTTTTGCGATTTTTTTTGCGAAAGAACTCATAGTCGTGTTCCTGGAGTCGAAATATACCACCTTGAAAAATATTTGCACTTATTTAAGACTCGCCCTGTATAATAGAAGCAAATTTCAATAATGCCTGTATAATTATCGATTAAAAAAATAATTTACTTATATTTAAGTTATATTTTTTTATCATTAGATTTTTTGATCCCAGTCGCCTTGACTAATTATGATTCGCAAATTACTTCAAATTACTTATACATGGTGAGCCTGAAATAAGTACACACCTTTTCACAGGACTAGTAGATCTCGACAAAAGGAACATATTTTCTTTATGTGGTTTTTCAAAGAAGTTAATACTCGAGTTATTTACTTTGCAAATTAAAAAATATGTATATTTTTTGCTTTAATTTTGAGAACCATCGATTTTTTTACTTTATTATACTATACGTATAAAATATATAATACATATAAATTCATATGTATTTTATATTTTATAATAATTATATTATTACAAGATATTTTGTTTTCAATATACTAACTTTACATGAGACACTAAATTTGTTTCAAAAGCTAAGATAAATTCACTGAAATGGTCTATTTACCTTATCCTATAGAATATCTTACAAAAGGTAAAGGCTGTTTTATTTAATATCATTAGCAAATGGAGAACTAACTGTGACCGTAATCTTCCTTATATCTATTATGTATTTAGTTTCAACCCTTCAATTAAATATACCTCTTAAATAACCTTAATTTTCTCTAAAGCTCTTTCTTCTATCAACCCATTTCTAAAGAAATATTATTTCTCTATGAACTAATTATTATTAAAATAATATAAAAATGGTTCAGTTTTTTATGTGAAATCATATTGATTCTTGTGAAATTATAAAATATTATATATATTTTTTGTTAGTGTATGAAGGTATTTTGAATACTTAATCAAACTATTTTTTGTTATAATATAAAAACTTATGATATCCATTTTGTTATTGCCGCTTTTATGTATTTTATTTTCTACTGAATTTAAAAAGGTGTTTTATGTCCAACTTTAACATTTTTCTCGATGAGTTCGTCGGTGCTGTCACCATCGGAGAACAATCGGTATATACAAATACACGGGTTTAAATGGTATACGAGAAAAACTTTATACAGAGTGTCCGGAAATTAATGCAACAAAATTTGGTCATAGATTTTTGAAAAAAAAGGTGACCCATATTTTTGGTTTGGTTTGGTGGCCTCCCTTTTCAGATTTACAGCCTCCTGAATTTCGCCCCTAAAAAGAGTTTTTTTTTAATATCTCGGGGCCCTGTTGGACGAAAATCACTAAATTTGGTACACAGGGGTTTTCTGGTATGCAGAATCAGATAGTGCTATGCTTTTTGCCTCTTAAGACACTTTTTCGTGGACCCCCTTGCCTTTGGAGCCCCAAAACTTCGGTCAGGTGTTTAAATTTCTTAAAAATTATTAGCTCGTTAGAAAGCCCATTGAATTTAGAAATTTTTTGTCGCTTGGAATTTGTTAATTTGTAAAACGCACAGTTTTCGAGAAAAATGACAAAATGTGATTGAATGGCAGATCGAGATTCATATGAAATTTTATTCTACTACATTTAGGTTACAAACAACTTTAGACTTTGGGCTGTAATTCCGAAAAGGGGGACCACTGGCCAAAAATAAAAAATACGGGTCACCTATTTTTCTTTCAAGAATCTATGACCAAATTTTGTTGCATTAATTTCCGGACACCCTGTATAATTATTCTAAAATTATAACTCGTGAAAATTCTAAATTTAAACTAAAAAAGTTAATATATTGATATTTACTAGAAAAAAAAGTAAATATTTTGATATTTACTTTTTCAGAAGGTGTAACGTGTATTATACTTATTATTCAAGCTAATAAAACTTTAGATGGGTTCAACTATGGTAGCGAGCATAGTTTTACGCACCGGTTTTGCTAATGGTTACATAACTTGGGTTATTTCGGCTATAACGAAATTTTTGAAGGTACATAAACAAGGCAGTCCCCCTCCGAATTAGCCTTAGCCGCAAAAATGAGACGTTAACTTGAAATACTTAACTTTTACCTTCAATTGATAATTTAACAGCCTTTATTGTTTTTAGCTACATTATCTAATCAAATTGCCTTGTTTTGTTTCAGGTATGCGTGCACTGCGCCTGCGTGGAAGAGTACAACCGCCTGAACCCTCCGGAGGACCCTCCTCCCCTGGACGCTTGCGAGCGCCTCTACCTGAGCGACACCTCCTCCTCGGAGGACATTGAGGAGGAGGAGGACGAGCCGAACAACGACGAGGATGAGGAGGTAGAGGTAGAGGAGGAAGAGGAGCGGCCGTCGAGCGGTCGCGACTACAGCCGGGAGAACAGCGGCGGTACGACGGGCACGGGCACGGGCACGGGCACGGGCACGGGCACGGACTACAGCCGGGAGAATAGCGAGGAGCGGCAACAGCGCGCGGCCGAATGCAGGATCACGGTGACGCTGTCGCCGACACTCATGTCGCCGGGGGCGCTGCAGTCGCCCCCGCCCGTGCCGATGTCGCCTGTCATCGAGTTCTTTCCGGCGGACGGGGAACCGGAAGTGCCGCTCACGCCTACGCAGACCAGGTAGGTTTGGGTCTTAAGCTCCATTCAGAACGCCGAAATTAGTGGTTTCAATTCTAAAGCTTCATTCAGAACGCCGAAATTAGTTGTTTCAATCAGCGTAGAATTTTGTTCCTATAATGTTAATAAAAGCATTCACAACGTCAAAATTAGTGGTACTAATTTTCAATTAGTGGAAAAAGTTAAAAACATAACTTTTCCACTAATTATACTTCCGAATTTGCCGATTATGCCATTTTGACCTTTAATTGAAATAGTACAGGATCCGGCTGTATGATTATTACGCTCATCGTATTTTTAATCAAACCCTAATTTTTATGTATATTTATAGGAGAATGCACTTTTCACAGGGTGCCTAGCAAAAACTTGCCGCAACTAAGGGTTGCCACGTTTCAAAGTTTTTCCTTCAACCTCTGCAACAGTGCGTTGGGTATCTGTAGCTCTTATAATAAAAAACTTTTTTTAAAAGGAATTTTAGTGCTAAACTAAAGTATTCAGGAAAATAGCTCAAAAAAGTGTGAGTGGATCGGGATGACTTTTTTAAATTGAACATAAAAATACTTGCATTTTTGGTTTCCTTTCTGATCACTTTACATAATGCTAAGATATTATTAAATATGTTTTAATAGTTTCAAAGACAATAAATAAATGAAAAAAGAAGTGTTTTCAGACTTTTTTTTAAAAAATTAATAAAAATACAAGAAATGTTCTGAAATCAAAAGTATATTGTATTTAATTTAGATGGTCTGTATTTAACTTGCTATAAATATCGTAATCTTAAACTATATAGGGTGTTTTTTTTTAAATTTTATGCCAAATTTGTTTAAATATAAAATCATTTTTTTTTCGCTTTTTTTTTAAATAGAACACCCTGTAGGTATATTATTTCTTTGTTAGATGGAGAATTAAAAAATGAATATTTTTCGAATTTAAAGTATTACAAATATTTTACCAAAAAGTAATTACCAAATTTGTATTGTTATCATATTTGATAAGCTAAAGAAGAAAAAGTAAAATGGTATCTATAATTTTTTTGGCGAAAAGTGGAAATAAGTTAAAGAAACGAATAAACTTTTTGAAACAGATCAACCCACGCAAAGAATGTCGAGATCCACAAATTGGACCTGATTGGTAGCTTTAAAAGGAATGAAGGGACACGAAACTTAGAGATAGAAGTAATTAGGGACTCCTAAAGTTGGAATTCTTGTATTTTGTTTTTCCTTTGAGAACAGGAAAAAAATGATGTTAGTCTCTGCCATCTTTTTTCCTTTTTTGCATTACCCTGGTACACTATTATGTCGCTTATATTCTGAAAAGTTTATATATTTTACGAGATCTAAACACTGAAAGTTACTAAAGCTTTAGACCAAAACCTAAGAATAAAAATTCTTCTTTTCTTGAGAACAGAAAAAAAAACAATTTTCATTCATAAGCTTGAAAATAGTGGAATAGATTAGTGGTTTCAAATATAGGTACTTTATAGTTTTTAGTTTACGACCATTCACATTGTCTAAAAATTTCAATTAAAATTAATAGAATATCCTAGCAACAGCTTTCGGTAGTCAGTTCAGGATACTTACCTAATAAAGATTTCGTAACGCTCACTCACCTAATAAAGATTTCGTAACAAGCATTCTTAAACTCAAATTGCCAATTTTACTTTTGCCAAGCCAAAGACAAATACACGTGGGGAAAAAATACCTTTTAAAATATTTTTTCGCCTCAACGAAGTTGAAATAAAAATAAAGGAAAAAACTTACGTAAAAACGAGTTAAAAGACACTCGAAACGTTAATGTTCTTAACGATAGAGGAAACAGGAGATATCTGAAGAAGGAATCAACTTTATTATAGTCTGTTCAACGACAATATCCTTGACAGTGTGTCTGTATTTGTCTGTATTTAAAAAAAAACACATACCAAAAAAAGATATAAAAAAGACTTCCTGCTTTCAAGCCGTGTTTCAAGCTCAAGCAACTTCCTGCATTTATTGTTACATTTATCAATATAATTATTCAATATGATTATTATTTACCTATCGTGTGCTGTTATTTTACAGATACTCCAGTTTTTGGTATAATATACAAGATAATATACAAACTTTATTTGTGGCTAATCCAACTCTCTGGCCATAATCTCCGCCGGCAAACTGTCTCTGAGCACTGAATATTAACTGTAAACTATAGTCTGGGTCAACACTTAATTTCCCCTTTGCGTTTTTCTCCTCTTAATTTAAAAAAAACACGAAACACGGGTAATAACACAGTCCAAAATGCAAAATATTGATCATTCCTATTTGACATAATTTAACACAAAATTATAACCTATAATTTGGCAAGACTTTGACAACTCTCAAAAATCTTAAGTCGAGTTTATACGCATCGGCATCCGATTGTCGTTCATCGTTCTGTTAAACCAATAATATTGAAATATGATCTGTAATTTTTTAAATAAACCAATAAAACTGGTTAAAAACAACAAGAGATGACGCATGACGGATTTATATAACGTGCTGGCAACTGTTACTTTTGGGTCGGCATTTACATGTGCGGAAGTAAATCGCATAGGGATCTTATTAAGTCGGAGTGAGAGAATTGCGACCGACCGACGCGACGCGCGACGGTTTGCTGTTGCGGCGTTGCCGATACGCCTTTCCCTATCAAGTAAAGTAAAATCACGATCGCAAACCGCTTATTTTTAAAAGACTTTTTTTTCAAGAGATAACTAGATAAAATCATTAAGTTTGTAATGTTTCTGAGCATCTGAAATGGAATTATAAGGATATCGTTAGGGTGTCATTTTTTTATAACGAGAAAACGTCAGTAATCGCGATAATTTAAAAATTCAACTTTTTAACACATAACAGGCCATAACTCAAGATTGAAACTAACTCAATTGAAACTTTTTTTTATTTTCAAGATCGGATATTTTACAATATGTTTACATAAGAAAAATTCGATAAGGTTGTTTTTTCCATTCAAAAATTGTAAAGAATCCATCCATTTACTTTTAGAGCATAGCAATTTTCAGCAATCGTGTAATTTTTTTATTGATAAAGATTTTCACATACTGTCTACAAAGAAAATACAGCAGAAATATTAACAAACTTCTTGAAAAAACTACAATCTATTATTTCTAATAGATTTCGAGATATCGATTTTTGAATTCAGGGTATTAATAGCGCGACCACTATCGAACACCCACTCAATTCCACTTATTTTTACCAAAAATGCAAGTGTTTCTAGCTTGCACTTAAAAAAATTCAAGCTATAGGGAAAATTACAACGACTCGTTTATAAATAAACAAATCAAGTATCACGAGACGTAATTAAATCGTGAAGCTGAACGCATGACGTACACCTTTCCCTAGAATTTAAGTACTGACAGAGGTACTGATTGAGTCGACCGGTCAACTGCGACAAATCTGCTATATCCCCTTCCACGTCTCTTAACGATGTGCACAGTTTCTCGGTTTATTTCATATGTTTGGCAACCTATTTACTGTCCTCTCTTTGTTCAGTACATTATAAACGCATTGTACTCTTCTTACATACGGAAATCTCGGCCCAAGACTAACGTTTGCCATCCCTTAGTACAAACCTATCCATAGTTAACTTAAAAAATATTAGAAACGTAGATGCTCTAAACTTTGATTGGTTAGAAACGGTTAACCAATCGAAACTTTTAAATTCAACCAATAAAATTAATATCGTATTATCGTATCGTCGGACAACGGATGCATGAAAATCAAGCTTTATTGGGAACCGGTTTTTTTGTAACCTAGTAACGATATATCCAGATTTTATAGCAATATAATTGTGTTATTTATTTACAAGCTTCACTTCGTTAAATAAAATTATAATAAAAATAATAGGTTTTATTCAAATCGTGTTTTTTTATGTAGAAAGATAAAAAAGTCTTCGAAATTATAATTCGAACGGGCCTCTCCAATTTTAATTTCTATTCAAATATTCGGCGTTCTGTTTTCTGAAAACCCGCTGAAAAAAATATCATTTGCCAGCACGATTTTTCTCCGGTTTTCTTTCCTGATTAGCATTTCAGGAATCCGGATTTTAATGGATTTCTCCAAATTAAAAAATGGCGTGTTTTTAAGTGTATACAGGGTGATACATTTAATGCGGGTAAACAAAGTAGGCTCTTCCTACATTAACCTTAGCAACAAAAAAGAGACGTTATCTTAAAATACTTTACTTTGCTTATTATTTTCTAAGCTGTAGAAGAATCCGTTACACTATTGTCTTGTTGAAAATTTATGACATTTTTTTATGTTCTAGGAGAAAATCGATACATCGGCAAGAAGCGTTTTTTGCCGAACCCACCGGTACGTCTTTAGAGAACATGTCGGAGGGTGGTGCTTCTGAGCCGTGCTCAGATCGAACATCAGAAGGCGCTCTGTCGGAAGGAGACGCCATCAATACTACCATCCCTGGTCTGGTGGTGCGCGACATCTATCTACAGGTAAGAACAAACTAAATGTACAGGGTGTCCCATTTCCGTATTTTTTATGGGGTTTTCCCTTTGAATAAGAAGACTAAGGAAGGAGCATAATGCTATCCATGTATTCATGCATGGTGGGCGGAAAAAGCGCCATAAAAGCACTCTAGGGTGGGGATCCTTGACAGTTCCGTTTGACGATTCATTTGACACATTTGAATTTGATTTGAAATTTTGTGGATTTGTCAGTCTTTAAGGAGCTTATTTTATGTTATTTATTATTTATTCTACTACTGATAGTTGTATAAAGGTAGTAAATCTAGATGGAAATTATGGCAGCACTTAAATTAACAGTGACACTATCGCGATTTATCGAAAAAGACTCTAAAATAGTTGGTTGTGTAGCGTGCGGTAGATCTCGGCAAAAATTGAGTGAAATAATGGAACAGCTTTTCGCTAGTAAGTGACTATATAATATACATACGTGTAGTAAACCGATCATTTATGAAATTCACTTAAATTAACTAACTTATATATTTTTCTTGCATTTTAGCTTTTATTTATTACTTGTCAAAGATTAGATGTCAAAGAATTTAGATATGTTAATTTGTCTTATCTGCTTCAGTAGCGTATCGGATGTTTGTGGTAATAAATACTTATAGAACTTATCTATTTTTATTAGAATTATAAATTTTTATAACAATTTTAATAACTACCAACATTTATTCACAACGTAAAATAAAACAACAAATTATTGAGTCTACCCCACGTCTACTACCACCTACATCATAGTTTTACATTTTTTAAATCAAATTAGAACGACACTGATAAAACGGAATTTAAGTCGGCCATATTTGAGGCCCATCGCGGTGTACCTAAGATTTTTGATATGCTTCTTCCTTAGTCTTCTTATTCAAAGGATTTTCTGGTTTATGAGTAGAGATACAAATATGGCGATTTTCACACCACTGGAAGAAATGTCTCCTTTGGTAAAAATTGCTACGAGCACCGTACTCAAGATATTTAGAATGGAAATAGTCAATACATGTCATTAGAACTTTTTATTTTTTATGCTAATCATGATTTTTTTATTGAATCTTTGATACAAAAACATTTCAAATTTATTATTTCAGACTAACGGTATCCAGTCACCCTGTATAATTTTTGTCAGTTATGACATGTATTGGCTATTTTGTTTCCTAATATCTGGACAACACTCGTAGCGATTTTTACCAAGAGACCTTTTTTACGTAAAAGATTCCGGAAATGTAGATTTTTTCACTCGGTATTGTAAAGTTTCCCTAATACAATTTGGACCACTCTGTATAATGATTAACAACACTGACGTATTTAATGTAATATAGACCTGCGTGCTTGAATAATGATTTGCATATTGTAAAATCTTAAAAGCTTTTTAAAGAAAAAAAAACTTTATAGAAAAAATATAACAGGGAAGTAACGTATTTTTGAATTTTCATATCGCGTTCAAGCTCTTAGATTGCCATAAAATAAATACCTACATATTAGCTACTTTATTAACCCTAATCACACCATTCCGTAATAAAGATATAAAAAGGGGGAGTTTTTTTTATTAAGATATAAATATGTATGATATACGAGTAGGTATTTTCCCAGATCACTGTAAATCTCCTTAAATTGCTTATAACAAATTGATTAATGTTATACTTATTTTGATTTATATGGCTTGTGGTGGATAATAAAATTAATATACAGGGTGGTCCGAACTGTATTCCGGAAACTTCTGCACATAACAATAAGTAAAAAAGTTCGTATAAATATATGTTCTATAATGCTTAGTTTCGGAGATACAGGGTGTAGAAGTTTCATTTTTATTTCGATTTTTTCCAATTAATTTCTAAATTGGTGTCTGGGAATTTTTTGACATGAGAAATTTGATTTTGATGTCAATATGACTCTTATTTGTAGGGGGCACCACCTACATCTGTTTGAAGAGTAATAACTTTTCGCCCGTACCTGTATAAAACTCTACCGAGTAAAAAAATATACATTTCCGATATTTTTTACGTAAAAAATGTCTCTTGGTAAATATCCTTACGAGCAACCGTTCTCAAGATATTTAGAATGGAAATAGTTAATACATGTCATTATTGACAAAAAATAAACATGTTGAGCAGATCGTTATTTGACTGAAATAATAAATTTGGGAAATTTTTATTTTTTAAATTAATTATAAATTTTTCTGTGAAAAAATGAGGATAAAACAGTTTCTGTTGAACTTTTGGTACAAAAACATTTAAAATTTATGATTTCGGTCTAATAACTATTTCGTCAACATGTTTAATTTATGTCAGTGATGAGAGGTATTGATAATTTCGATTCGATATATCTCGAGAACCATTACGTCATTTGCGACGTTTTTTTACGTAAAAAACGTCGCAAGTGTATATTTTTTACTCGGTAGTTTTATACAGGTACGGACGAAAAGTTATTACTCTTCAAATCAGTTAAAAAATATGTAGGTAGCGCTCTCTACCAGTAGGAGTTACAGTGACATCAAAATCGAATTTCTCATGCCGAAAAACTCCCAGACACCAATTTTCATCCAAATATTGACGATAATTCAGAAATTATTTGGAAAAAATCGAAATAAAAATGTAACTTCTACACCCTGTATCTCCGAAACTAAGCATTTTAGGACATACAATTATACGAACTTTTTTACTTATTTTTATCTGCAGAATATGCTGCCAAAGTTTCCGGAATACAGTCTGACCACCCTGTATAAAGAGCCAATCTACAGTATTTTTTTCATAAAACATTTATAAAAAATGTCCATAATAACTAGTTTTGCGGATCTCTTTGCTAAGTTCGCTTAGCTTAGTGTATTTCAATTGTATAAGTATTAATGTTATTTAAAAACATATCTGGGTCGACGTCATGCAGGTAACTGATCCCTTGGGCCTACATCAAATTAATTTACTGGAATTATATTTTATATGATTTTTTCCCAATTTGATATAAACTCAAAACAGTCTAAATTGAAGCCTTGACAATAAAATTCCTTATTAATTTCCTTAGGTGCCAGACCTGAAACGAGACAGAGCCGCGTCTGTCGACTCCTGCTTCTCCAAAGTGTCCGAGAAAAAGACTGAAGAACTGCAACATTCCGGGGTGAGTCTTGAAGTGCCCGTGGGGCCCAGCGTGGCCCTCAGGTCGAGGTCGGTGGACATCGTGTTACCCACTGATGAGCAGGCCCGCTATAAGGCACTGGCCATGGCAGCGCCGAGTTCAGCACAAGGACAGTATAGGTAAAACTGATAATATTCACATTACGTTATTGATATTCATATATAGTGGTTTTAATTTAACAATTTCTTGAAAAGCGAATATCGAAAAAAATAAAGCTATTGAGATAAACCAAAAAACAAATTGTCGAGAAAAGATGCACTTTGATCATAAAATTAGTTTTAAATTCGTTACTTTGTTAACATAGTCCACAGGGTGTTTCAAACTTTCACCAAAATATCAACATTTTGTTTTCTCTCGTATAATAGACAAATTTAACCTTTCATTCTTAATTTAAAAAGAGACACTAAAAAGTCAAATAATTTACCTACAAATTGCTTAAAAAATCATGAAAATTGACACACTAATTTATTGTAGTTTATTAAAAAAGCTGTTTTTCCATTACATACCAATACATAAAATCAACTAGTACAAGCTATTTTTGTTGTTTAATGTCGTACAATGTTTCGAGAATATTGTTTTGTTTCACTTTTTAATATTTTTGATTGTATGTTTTAATTATTGTATATTTTTTAAAAGTTTCAACCATAAAACAGAACAAAAAACAATACAAATGTATAATACTCGTATGTCTATTATCTGTTACACGTAATTAAAATATTTTTCAAAAATTTTAGGTGACGATTTTTTTACTTTAACTAAATTTTATATTTTATTTTAGGTTCTGCAAATGTTTTTTTTTTATTTCAGCCCTTCCTATAATGGTTTTATTATTATCTCTCTGTAACATATTTATTTTTAATTCTTATTGAATTTTGCTTTTGTTAATTTTTTTTTATTTTATTTATTATTGTTTTGTTAAGCTTAAAAAATAAAATTGTACTTATTTACTTCTTGTTATTATTTACCCTATTTTATAACTTTTTTACCTTTTTACTTTATCATATTACTTCTTAAAACCATTATTTGCATGCGTTGTTTTTTTATCATAGAAGCTTTTTTAGCATAAGAGAAAATAAAATGTTTTTCTAGCTGCTGGATATTACTGACTTTCTATTAAATTGTATTATTGACATTTATTATTGATATTAACTTTTATTTTTAAACAGAATAGTAATAGTCTGTCTATGACCAGTTTTAGACTGCATAGTGATATATTATTATGTAGTGTTGAAATTTATTTTACTGCAACAAAGACCACAGCTTTAATCACCACATAATTCCTGTTCATTTTGCAAATGCTTCCGGTACAACTAACGCATTTTAGTTTAATTAAAAGAAATATTTCGGTTCTGTTATTATGAAACGATATGTTTAGGTACACAGGTATTATATTGAATAAAACCTATTAATAATTGAAGTTTATTAAAAGCTGAATTAGATATATAATTATTATTAAATTCAAATAAACACATTTGATATTTCCAATTTCACTTTATGTAGAAATGTAATTTAAAAGCAATACTACTAACAATATTATTGTGTCCGGTAATACTATAGGTATACCGGGTGTGTCAAAAGTGGCTCACCCCTATAATTTTTTTATTTTATCAGATAAAAAAACGAGATTTGGTATGTTACTACACGACATAAATTAGGATTGATTGACGTATTCAATTGTTTTTGGTTACTTCCTGTTTCACCGGAAATGAATACAACCTTTGATTTTTAAAAGGGATCCTCGCTATATTTTTACTTTATTCCATAGAAAATGACACTGAATAAAATGACATATAATATGTCAACTTTTGACATTTTCGCTTAAAAAAACATCGTATTTTAAATTTCAATCTAGCGTGCCATGGCTGTGTTGGAAACACTAATTTTTAATCAAGGAGCCGTGGAAAAATAGATTTGATCGCCTAATGTTTTGTCTTGTCATGGCCGGTTAAAAGATGCCCAAATCGTATTTTTAATCATATCTCATTTTTTTCAAATGGAACAAGGGTGGCTCATTAGTATATTTGGAAAATGCATTTTTTACGAATAATTTGGTATCAAACACTTGGTATTTCGAGTCAACTTGTCGTTATGAACCGCATCTTATAATTTCAAATAAATGCGAAAAAACCATGCAACATTATATACAATTTTTATCATATCTTTTCCCACAATGACAATATTGGACTTCCTTACACTAATAGGCCACCCTGTATCAACAAATGATGTAAAATAACATTAAAGTCAATCTATCGGTTTTTCGACGTAGCTGAGCCTTTGCCCTTACTTGTATAATATTCTGTAATACGTTTTAATTTAGTATTAATTAAACAAAAACAGGGCATTAATTTTTTAGAGAGAATTATAATTAAAGTGCCAAGAACAAGCCCAATACATTACCTTACATTAATTCCGAACAATGTAGAGCTCCCCATAGCAATGTCAGTCACCAAATTTACCCCTTTTAGCCTTTTGTACCCTCGGGTCCAGCTATTGTTCCCAACCTTCCCACATCCAGAAAGTGCTGCTAATAGACCTACCTGTTCCCTTTTTGTGCGTCCCCCAACCCTGACGAATATTTCGTGGAATAGGGACGGATCTGCCATTAGGAATTTGCGAATAATAAGAACACATGTTACAGTAAAGGCTTTAGAGATTAAAATGGGCTGAAAAGGCTTCGATCGACAGAATATCGGTTAAAAAGGGGTTTTAAGCAATGAAAAAAATGAAAAAGGATGCAATCGAATTATATTTTGAGCTGCCATTTTGAAACCCTTTTTGCTCAGTTTTGTTTAACTTTTTTATTAATAAATAGTATATTGTTTTATTAGGAGTAAAAATGATACTTCTCGTGGCGAGGCTGTAAGTTTGACGAGCATTAGCGAGTCCGACATACAGGCGAGGTACAAAAAGTAATTTTTACTCCGAATAGAATATGCTATTTCTTTCAAACTCCAAAAATAATTTTTTAAATAATTTCAAACCTTCCATTACTATAAAAATATTTAAAATGAATAGCTTGTAAGTAATTATATATCGAGAAACTATGGTTAAGCTCGTTGAATTTGACACTTAATGTCAGTTTCAATAATACCGGGTGCGTCTCAAAAGTGGCTGTAACTTTTTTTATTTTTTTCAGATAAAAAACGAGATTTGGTTTGTTAGTATAATATGACATAAATTAGGATTGATTGACGTATTCAATAGTTTTTGGTCACTTCCTGTTTCACCAGAAATTACTACAACTTTTGATTTTTACCCTCGTATATTTCTACTTTATTCGATAGAAAATGCCACTCTGAATAGAATGACATTTCATATGTCAACTTTTGACATTTTCGCATATAGTTTATGCGAAATATTTTATAAAATTGTAACATGCGCTTCAACAAGACAACTTGACTCGAAAAACCAAGTATGTGGTACCAAATTATTTGTAAAAAATTGCTGTTTCCAAATACGCTAATGAGCCACCCTGGTTCCATTTGAAAAAAAAATTGAGATATGATTAAAAATACGATTTGGACATCTTTTAACCGGCCAAGACAAGTCGCTAAAAACATTAGACGATCAAAACTATTTTTCCTAGGCTCCTTGATTAAAAATTAGTGTTTTTAGCACAGCTATGGCATTCTAGATTGAAATTTAAAACACGATTGACCAAAAAGAATTGAATTCGTCAATGAATCCTAAATTATGTGATATACTAACATACCAAATCTCCTTTTTTATCTGAAAAAATAAAAAAGTTATAGGGGGTGAGCAACTTTCGAGACGCACCGGTATACTTTCGTACTTTTCTACTTAGGCGTAAAAGTGCTTTATACTTTTATTTTACCGACGACGGGGGGAGATATACCTCCTGAAACGTTAAGCATTTTTTTGTTATATTAGAAAAATACCACTGTCAAATTGGTTTCCATTGGATAAATACAGCGGTGTTTACAAAAAATAACTATTTTATTTTGTAGATTTTTTTCTAGTAGCGAAATACCCAAAAGTCTTTTTTGGAAAATCATACCCTCTCAGTTTATAACAAAAGGGGTATGGTTGTTATTTAAACATAAACTTCCCGATTAAATTGTTTGTTTAGTAGACAGTTTCTTTTGCAAAATACACGCTGTGCAACCTGCATATTAAAATGTCCAACGCAGACCGACATCAAACGCTATATTCCACCTACTGCACGACAAACGTGTACGCGTAAACACCATTTTTCCTCATTTGGACGCTCGTTATAATGAAACGTTGCCGTTTTGTGCCTAAATATTGTTTCTGTTTATTGGCGAAACACGGGGGCACAATAAGCGACATTAACCGATCCAGTTGGTGGGACAAATCATCGTCAAAAATCAGCAAACCGTGCGGTTTGGGCGCCAATTAACAAAACATTTCTCGAATTTGCGTACGTTGCAAATCATTAAATTGACACGGAAAAATTAACGACAGCAAACAAGGTCAATTATTAAATGCACAGATAAATGAAACAAGTTTAGATAGGAAAGTTTCCATAAAGACAATGCAAATACTATTTGATGCTGTTTTTTCAGCGGATGCGATCCAAAGATTTCGACAATTTTGGAGCGTTTCGGCATTTTCCGGAATTATATCGAAAAATGTATTATTATTGTTTTCATAAATATGCATATTTAATACACCCAGATGCAAAAAAAACACAACGGAGAAATTTTTGTTCAAATTTAAAGTGTTATATTTTTGTTATTTTTAGCTTTATTTTCATGATTTTTTTTGCAAGCTGTATATAATTATATCAACTTTAATTCGTACACTCAGCTTTTTTATAAACTTTAGTATTTGGCATATTATACAGGGTTAAACGAGGAGTTGTTTTTTACCTTAACTTTAAAACACCCTATGCAATAATTTCGTATGTAAATTTTCCTAAAATATAATTTAACGGTTAGAATCATATCTCCTGAGTATTTTATTTTTTAGATCATATCAATACATTCCTTGGTTAATTTTTAAGAGCAAAATGAACTTGCAACTCGATCTAACCGCTCGAGCAGATCGTTTTACTACGTTTGCGCGTACTTGTCTTCACGGGATCGTTTTGGACGCGATGTCGCGCTGCTTGCTCGCCGCTATCCTCGCCGCTTCACTATGTTCTTAGCCTAAGGACTCCATTTTGGGTACCTCTATCCACGTGCCAAGTTTTGTTCCAATCGACCCAAGTTTTGTTCCGGACCCATTTAGAGGCATCGGTTCGAAACGTCTTGTAGCCCGTCCCCAATTATGCCAAAATCGATCCACATTTTTCTTCAATATCAAATCCTTAGTCCCACCCTGATAGAGATGTAAACGAAACGTCGCATTTTAACTTTGGGACCGTGAGCACCGTCGCCGTCGCTTACATTCGCCATTTCTAAGGAAAAAATAAGTTCAAGGAACTAACAAAAATATCCTAAAAATAAATAATAATAAAGCAACATCAGCTTAAAAAGTTTCAGGTTAAATTATTATGAATAGAGGTTTATGTTAAGTTCTACCTAGTCTAAGGGATTACGTTATGCTCGCAGACATACTGGAGGTTTAGTGAGTTGAGATTAAAAGCTTTGTCTGAATAAGCCAAAATTATAAAATATTAAGTAACTTCTTGGCAACACCGCCTCACCTAAAAGCGTTGAAAATGCTTTTAGGTCAAAAACATACCTGCTTTAAACAAAAACTAGTTAGGGTTTAAGTAAAAAATTCACCTGAGAATTTTTAAGCTGCTGTTGTTTTATAATATTTATTTTTTGAAAGTTTTTTTTTCCTTGATCTTATTTTGTTGTTCTTTCCTTAGCATACAGGGTATTTTGCATACTTATTTAAGACTGTATAAATTAAAACTTCTATTATATTCGAGACCTCTTACAAACCCCTTTCGAAACAATTAAAAAGAACCAGCTATTTTTAGACGCCACCTATCATATGTCTTCGTTCGTTATTTCCTGGAAAAATTTGTCTATTCTGTCCCGACGTGCAACAATACCCGGCGTGACATCATATGCGTTCCGGAAATAGCTCGAGAGGGCTCTTCTCCGTAAAACACCGGAAGGAAACAAAAATAATCCCTTACGCTGGAAAATGTAAGGGTGGGGTGCATCTCCTGCATTAATTAGGGTAATAAGGGGTGAGGGGTTTATAGGATATGAAAGAAAAGCTTGCCGTGTTTTGAAAAGCAAGCGGCGTAAGTGAACAAAGGTTTCAGCTTTTAGAATATTAGCCTTAGAAAGAAGATGTGTATCGTGTCCTGAAAAATTATGTAATGCTTTCTGTCAGATTATCTAATCAACTTTAACGTTGTAATGTTAAAATACCGGAAAAATCATTAGGTAAATAGCAAATTAAGGCACTAATTCATCACAATATACCAAAACACTTTACTTTTGCACTGGACGTGCCTCTCGACAACCAAGCATCATATGCATCTAATTGCCTGTAATTTGAGACTTGTTTAATTCGTTTTAAATTATTAACCTCTATAACATGATCTTTATCAATAATATGTTAAGCAACGCATTATTTATCCGGTCTGCCATATCTGAGCCGTATGTATTTGAAATCTAGTAAATATTAATCTTCTGGTTTGCCCAACATAATTATAATATATAATATAAATACCCGACCTATCCGGTAGAGGTGTTTTATCTTTAGGATTACCTAATAGTTGTTGTAAATTATTATTAGCACTATACACAAGTTTATAATGGACATTCTTAAAAATTCTTTTTAAACCACGGAATAACCCTCTATCGAACGGTATTATTGCAATATATTTTGAGGTTGAATTTGCAGAAATCACAAACTTATATCTATGTTTTCTAATTACTTTTTCAACTAATGAAGGAGAACATCCATTACACTCAGCTACATTTTCCTAATGTAGTATCTTTTTTATTTCGTATCTTTTGTTGATAAGTGGAAAACTAAGTAATCCATAATCTATGAAATTTAAATCAGCCATCTTATGTTCAACACTATGGTAAGACTTAATAGGAATACCGGGTGCGTCTCAAAAGTGGTTCACACATATAACTTTTTTATTTTTTTCAAGTAAAAAAACGAGATTTGGTTTGTTGGTATATGATATAAATTAGGATTGATTGACGTATTCAATTGTTTTCGGTTACTTCATGTTTCACCGGAAATGACTACAACTTTTTATTTTTAAATGGCACCCTCGGTATTTTTTTACTTTATTCGATAGAAAAGGAATAGACAGGTTTATTTGAAATTATAGCATGTGGTTCATAACGACAATTTGACTCGAAATAGCAAGTGTGTAGTATCAAATTATTCGGAAAAAAATGCTTTTTTCAAATATGCTAATAAGCCACCTTCGTTCCATTTGAAAAAATTGAGATATGATTAAAAATACGATTAAGGAATCTTTTAACCGGCCAGTACAAGACACTAAAAACATTAGATGATCAAATCTACTTGTCCAAGGCTCCTTGATTAACAATTAGTGTTTTTAACATAGCCATAGCACCCTAGATTGAAATTTAAAATACGATTTTTTATGAAGCGAGAATGTCAAAAGTTGAAATATGTTATTCTATTCAGAATTTCATTGTCTATCGAATAAAGTAAAAAAATACCAAGGGTACCATTTAAAAATCAAAAGTTGTAGTTATTTCCAGTGAAGCAATAAGTCACCGAAAACAATTGAAGACGTCAATCAATCTTAATTTATGTCATATACTAACATACCAAATCTCGTTTTCTTAGCTGAAAAAATAAAAATGTTATAGAGGCCACTTTTGAGACGCACCCGGTATATCTGTATGAAGTGGTATTTTTCCTATACATATCAAATTCCGGGAAATCCATGAGTGTTTTTAGTAACTAATACATCTAGAAATTGTAATCTACCATTAGATTAGTAATGTACGCCTAGGTAAATGCTGTCCCTAGACAGCAGGTCAAGCGAGGTCAAGCCCTAGCTTGACCTCGCCAAAATTATTATGGATTGTCATTCCGCAGACAACTTTGACATCTTTTTTTTTCGATCGTGTGGTTCTTAGAAAGAAAAATAAGTAGAGAATTTCAATAGGGTAAGTAAATAGATAATAAAAAATCTGTAATCTCATAATTTCATTATGGGATTGTTAATAAAATACAAATTTAACGCAAACGCACGCCTACATTTATACTAACAACACAACAAAAATACGTTGACGTCAGCCGAAGCAGAAACGCTATCGAGGCGTAGAGCTACCCGAAAAGTAAATAAACGAATTGGAAAGCACGTATCGGCAAACAAGGGTCCAATGTAAAACCGAACTCGACTCAAAAGTAAATTATAACTTTCCGCAGAAAACAAAAAAATATCAGCACGATATAGAAAACAATCGGTTGTAGTTATTTGCAATCTCTGCCAACTCTCAGCCAGTTTGTGGGCGTTGATTTTTTTTCTCTAATCGCTGCTGGTAAAACCAAAACTTTTTAATTGAAGCTCTCAGTCTGTTATTTTTTCTCGATGATTAAAAAAATTAACGTCTTCTTTTTGCTGCTAAGACTAAACTGGACGGGGCCTAGTTTGTTTATACGCAATCCGAACAACGGTCCTCGGTCATATCATTGTCAATGGCCTGCTACTACTGCCATTACTCGCTGACGAGTATTTGACACGCATCAGAAGATGGTTATGCAAGGCGTTTTCTTTCTTGAGTTTTTCTGTAATTGAGAAGCCCGATACATGGTGTTATCTCTCTTCCGTACTTTGTTGCCTTTTTACTTGTTGGTTATCGTTAACTGAGTTTACAATTCTTCTCCATTGCGTTCCATTGTGCGCTGCTTCTTGCCTCTGATTCTGTATGCTTATCCCTTTTAAGTTTTCGTGGAAAATATCCTTGTACCTTTTGGGTTGTCCACCCGGTTTCTAAAAATTTTTTTAGAAATTTTTTAGAATTTTCAGCGGTATTTAGTAATCATGACTTTACCGCTCTCGCAGCTGGCTTTTTCAAGGACCGATACGTGGTGGCCATGGCGGAATCATTTGATTTTTAAGAGTTGTCTAAGGTGTCTCTATTGCAACTTGTTTAATGCGTTCATGTGCCGGCGGTATGGCACCCAGGTTTCACTTCCTATAACATAGTTGGGATTATTATTGCTCGGTACACTGCAAATTTCTTTTTTGTGCTCAAGTTATGATTGTAGAAAACCCTGTCATTAATTTCCAGAATGCTCTTGAGGCGCTGCTAATCCTGTGCTGAATTTCAGAGTCGATATTGGCCTTTTCCGAAATCAAACTGCCGAGGTAATTATTGAATTCCGCTACTTATTCCAATAGTTTTTCTGCAATTTTTATGACATTATTGTGATTTTCCTGGGGAGTGCACATAATTTTAGTTTTTTCGATGTCAAAATTACAATATTAATCATTTAAAATTCATCATTTTTTATATCAATAAATTATTTTGAGGTATAACATAATATAATATTCGTAACGAATAATACACAAAACATTCTAAAATTTTAAAATATTCAATTAAATATTCTGTCAAGTTTTCCGCTTCTCTATTATTTCGAAACCAAGCGTTAACAACGAAATTCGCAATTCTGCACATGAACCCTGTCATTTTAAAAATAATTAATTATTAAAAAAATGCTCAATACTTCATTAAAAAGTTTGCTATACCTTTGCTAATTACAACAGAAAAAATAATGTAATAACGTATTAATATTGAATTCTATAGAACTGAAACAACTGAAATGCATAAACAATGATAACATTCTGGTTTTTGTGGCCAAAATTGAATTTAATAATTTTTCGATTCAGCTAAATGTTTTGTTATAAAAATTTTCTGTTCAATAGAATTCGAGAACTGTATTTAAACAATTTGTTGTTTTATTTGTAAATAAGCATATAACACAACAGTAATATACCGTATGAACGAAAAAAAACGGCATCAAAGACAACACTGCTGGGGAATGCCATTTGATGATAATGTTGGAGAGGTCAATACTAAAAATGTACATACACACGAACATACACACATTACGACACTAAATGGAATGTTAATACAGAAAAAAAATACCTAAGCTTTATTTTTTATTCCAAGAAAAATTTTGGAAATTGCATATTTCGGCAGATATTTACAAAAAAATGATTTTTCTGTGCTCTGCATAAATATACATCAAAATCTTCATTACATTACGAAGAATATAGGTCTAAATATTTATTTAAAACACACTTATATATTTTATCTATCAGATTTTTAACCTTTTTCGTATTTGTGCAGCTCTCGATTCTTCTAGATTGAAAAGTTCAATTTAAAAGTAAATATGAGGAAAGACTAGATGATACAAAGTAAAATAAAAGGTCTTATTGTTTGTTCCTGTGGCGCTTTATATAAACATAATTTTTTCTCAAACAAAGCTGAGTAGAAAATAAATTTTATTCTGCTTTTATAAAACACTATAAAACTTTATTTGTATGGTCGGTTTAGATTAATGCATGTGACTTTAAAGATGTTTTTAATATTAAAAAGTTTTTCGTATTTAGACGTCACGACATTTATTAAAAGTTGCATGAAACTTTTCAAATACTAATATTTAATATTGTAAAAATGAAAAAGTTTGTATACATACAAATCTACTTTCATAACATAGTTTTTACTTCCAATTTTTAAGTTATAAAAGCGGTCCTACACATAATGATTTCCGGAAGATTTGAAATGTACAGGCTGGTCGAAATAGGTCTGTTTTAACAGAGAAAACCTATTTCCTGACTAGATAGAGCAAAACCGACGTAGATGTCATGGGCTCGATTTCTGAGACACGTTTAATGGCATAAACCGCCTGTTGCTATTTTCACTGCCAACTGAGATACGGGGTCTTTTTGAATTTTTTACCATTTTGAAAATCGCCCATAATTTTTTTATTTCGCGGAATAATAAAATTCTGTAAAGACGTCCTTAAGGCACTTTTTTAAGCACAATCTAGTGGCGTAGTCAGCTTTTTTCTATACTTGCTCTTTTTGTTAGAAATAATAAAAACTATAATTATTTAAATGGAAATCATAGTTGGCTATGAACTTAAAGAAATGCTGATATTTAACCCTTTCCAACGATATAAACTTATGGGTATGTATTTCTAAGAATAAGAGAAATATTAGGGTTTTTTATCTGTATCCAAGCGGGCCTTGATTTTGTGTTAACCTAGTTGCCTAATTATTTTTTATCGCAATTTAATATTCTATATTATTATTTATCTGCAAAATTAAAGCTTTCTCTGGCCGTATTATAAATTTTACTAATTTGAAGGTAGATTTTTGCAAATAACTTTTAAATGACTATTCCAAATGAAACGAAATTCTACACAAAAGTACAACTTTAACGCCTCTTCAAAAAAGTCTAATTAAACTTTTGCATAAAACCATCTGGGGAGATAATATTTAACCTTTTCAGAATTTACACGGGCATGTTCCGATGCACCACACGGTATACTAATTCTGCTCTAAAATAAGGACCTTAGTGGAGTTCAAACTGCAATAAACAGTCTATTAATAGTATAAAATCGAATTCGATTGAAAATCGATTGTTTTTTGTTTTACGATAGTAGACTGTTGTTTAGAGAAGCTGGAAAATAATATGCATGTTTTATTAGTCTATTCCCAATAAACATACTGAACTTGCGTCAGTCAATAGAAAGAAAAACGGAATATTGGAGACCAGTTGTATCGTAAAGAGTTCAAGGGTATTTATTTTCCTAATTTCATTTTTATTTTCATAGAGTTTGTTAATTTTTGTTTCTGGATTTCCTGTATCTGCGTCATAAGTTGACGTACATTTTAATGTTCT
The DNA here is from genome assembly GCF_002938485.1 of Sitophilus oryzae. Lineage (NCBI taxonomy): Eukaryota > Metazoa > Arthropoda > Insecta > Coleoptera > Curculionidae > Sitophilus > Sitophilus oryzae. The sequence continues at coordinate 5,742,886 of NW_022146732.1, read as the reverse complement.
TATTTTACTTTTTATTTTACAAAAAAAACTAAATAACTGTCAAATTTTATAAAATATTCAGAGTAATTTAAAAAAAACCATGAAAATATAAAGGTGTCCTAATATACCGGGTGGTGCATTGGCGTTGGAAAAAGGAAATCCCATGCAAATTTTGAACGATTTTTGTTAAGGGGGTATGGGATGGGGTTAAAAATTAAAAAAAAATCGTATCGTAAAAAAACTCCAAAATTACAGTAGCTAGCGAAACGCGGTTTTCAATTTAAGATTAGAAATAATATTTCCAACAAAATTTGTTGGAAAACATCAAAATCAGTCAAAGTCGCAGTTTTTGAGATAAAAAAAATTGAAAAAATTCCTTTACTTTTAAACTAAAAGAACTGCCTACCAACTTTTTATTAACATATTTTAGTATGGGCGGCTATACGTGCCTCCCGGCGCCATTTTTTTTTAAAGGTCTGCTTATGCTGAACACACATGCCAAATTTGAACAATTTTAGACAATGTAGAATGTAGAATGGTATCGGATCTTCGCGACCTCAAAAATCTATTATATCTCTTTTTCTTAAATTATACCAAGTTATAGTCTCATGGCTTTGACAAAAGCGAGTATCGGAGAGTTTTACAAAGGTTAGTTCTCGATGTCCAGTAAATGGAGTGTTAGCTCCTTTTCGAACTAGATCGTTTGATTTTTGATTACCATTAGCCTTAGTGGCCAGGAACCTAGAGTAGGATTTTCATTACTTAATTTGTCCAAATTGATTCCGTTGAATGATCTTAGGGGCAAATTTCCATTAATGCAATCGATGATCTGCTGTCGCGTAATTTTCCAGATACAGAAAATAAGCACAAAATCAATGGAAACCTGCTATTTTTTTATTAGAAAAGCGATTTCTGGCCGGATATACCCGGCCGTCCGCCGGGAAATATAATTTCCCTGGGACTTTTTCTCGCGAAAAACGTTTTCCCTTTCGCTTATTAACTACGGTCGATCGGTTTGCCTTTGAGGCGGAATTTCCTCGGAGGCCTGGCGCTTTTCCATCCCTTTAAACGACTAATTTGCGTTTTTCTTCCTCGTTGCTTTCAACGACATCTTCATTTTCTTATTTTGTCGCTTTATTAGATTGGTTAACGAGAGTATTTTAGACTTTTATTTACTGTTAGTGGAAGTAGCAGTAGATTGGATTAGGTTGAATGTTTTTTTTCTTCTGAATATGAATAAAAAATTTTCAAGTCCAAAAAAACATTTCGGGCATAATATAGAGGGTGTTTATAATTTACAACGATGAACACTGACAATCAAACCCACAAAAATTATTTCCCCTTTCACATTAAAACAAGATGATTCAAAACTTTTGAATGTATATATATGCAGAATTAGTTTAAGTGTCATACTTAAGTACATATTTACTATCTGCATATATAATTCCCAGATTATTAGGTGTTTATTTTTGACTTAACGTATTATGATTGCGCCTACGTAATGTATGTCAACAATCATCTTAACAGTATCATTAATTTTTACGATAAAAGTTTTGTTTACCTCAATAAACGAATTTTGATGTACCTAAATATACTGATAGACATTTCTGTAATATTTATACAGGGTGTCAAAAAATAGTGTATGAACATAATAATATGCCCTAAAATGCTTCCCAAAGAAGTTACTCCATCTCCTACTCGTAATAAATTCCTTGAAATAATAATTTCTGAATATTTTTTAAAACGTAACTCGCTATGGAAAAAAAAATATTGTTTTATACACGACGATAAAATTGCATTATCGTCTCCCAAAATTAATTCATTAAAATTATCATTTTATCGTCTTTTGTATAAAAAATAACTATTTATTTAACTTTTCGAGGACTGTAACTTCTTCGGGAACCAATTTAAGGTATATGTTCATAGGAACTTTTTGTTTTATTTTTATCTGTAGAATCCCCCATCAAGTTAGATACACAATTTTTTTGACACCCTGTATAACAAATATCGTGTGATAAAAAAAACGGTATGATCAAAAAAGAAAAATTAAGTCGGCGCTCGACCTAACTCTTTCCTTAATCTTCTTTATTCAAAGATAGAGTCCTATTCTTATCTGCGCGTCAAATGATAACAATTTCCAATGCTAAAATGTATCTTTTTACTGTATTAAGCTGGCGTATTAATAAACCTCATGCACATACACATAAATAAACGCAGCAAGATTAAAAGTGTATGGAGATAAGCATGGATTACGGACCAAATTATACGGGCGAGTAAACAAACCATCGCCCGACGTAAAATACTCGTACGACCGGCCTCGTTTCAGTTTCTACACAGTTACCGGAGCCGAAACACCGTAGAAAACGATAAAGCCGCGTATATTATACGAGTACGTAGAAATCACGACCGCAACAAAGTCGGTTTGAGGGTGAGAATAGTTCAGTGATGGGTGACAAGGAATAAAAGTTTTTAAGTAGAGATGGGTAGATCTGGTGAATTTTTTTGTGGTGTTGGGGAAAAATCTTACATATGACATCCAGAAAAAAATGGCCAAGTGCGAGTCGGACTCGCGCACGAAAGGTTCCGTACCATTCATTATCTATACAACATTAGACACTATGTTATTATAAACTTTTTTTCGGATTTAGCTGAAATTTTGAATGCGCGTATAAGTAATTTAAAAAAAAATGAAGAAACACATTACTAAAAATTGTATTAATCAGTAATAAATATGTAAAAAGTAAAAATAAATATGTAAAAACTAAAAAAAAAACGATTAAAAAAAAGTCGCCTTGACTAGGATTCGAACCTGCCTTACTACGGCTCCAACGTCATAGAAGCGTAAAGTCCTAACGCTTTAACCACGCGGCCACCAAGGACTTGAAAGATTCTATGCAAAATTCTTACTTAAAAGATAATGTTTAGTGAAAGTACTTTTTTATTTAACCGTTTACTGTTTCGAACTAAACGAAGAGCACCTTTTTTACGTATTAAAATGTGCGTAAGAGTACCAAATTTCAAGAAAGACGATTTACCAATGTTCTTAAAAATATATTATTTTTATTTGTCCTTTCAAGGGCTGTAACTTCTTCGCCCCACTAAAGTTAGATACACTATTAAAAACGGCAAAATAGTATGTCCCTAGATCATTTTATGCATTCGTTTTATTCAGAATCAGCATTTAAATGATATTAGTAAAAATCTACCTTAAAGTTAGTAAAATTTAATACACGGCCCAGAGAAGGCTACAATTAAAATACTAGCAAAAATGATTTTGTTATTGTCAAATTCGATGTCACATTTTGTTTACAAGAATTTGAAGGTGCCAAATAGAGTAATTTTGCACAAAAAACCATAATGTTGTTAGAAATGTTAATAAAAGCTCATTACATTTATTATTTCTAGACGATTTTTGAGTAAATCAACAAGCCAATCAGTCTTTACTGTAACATATAGTAAAGACCAATAAATAACAGGACATATTTGAAGGAACACACATTGAAAAACATGTTTTTCGCAAATAGCACAGAAATTTGCTTGTTAATTTTATTAAATTGTTCAAATAACTTTATTTTCTCGTTATTTTCCCGGGTCTAAAAAAGAAAAGTTATGTGTGTAAACAAAAGTTTCCCTTTTTTCAATTTAATAACATGTCTTCAATTTTATCAAAATATTTTCTTATCCAGCTTGAAAAACAACATTTTCCAAGCTGTTTTTTTGTCATACAAAACTTTTTTATTTCATCCCAATTTCTTTTTTGTTATTCGATAGGATATTCTAATAATATGCCCTGACATATTTCGAGGAATTCACTTAAACTTAGATAAACACACTTTACTGACCGGACTAGTTAAGTATGTTAAATGGTTTTTAATAATACTGAAAGGTATTTATAAAATGGAACAAGCAGCGTAATAGCCTACTTAATATAGCTTAGAACAAGAGCATTATATACAGGGTGTCCCAGAAATAAGCGCAATTATTATAAGGTGTGGTAGATCTGGCCAAAAGAAACAGATTTTCTCTTTGCCATTTTTAAAATAACTTGCCTCAAATACCAAGCAATTACCAGAATCTCAGCTTTCCAGTGTTGACTCTCCAGTGTGATCGAAAAGTTTTTCAAAATTTTCCGGAATATAGGTATCAAGAAAAATATAAAATTTCAACTCTTTTTTCGTCAAAAAACTTATGGGCTAAAATTTCTGTGACACCTGTATAACTTAAGTAACTTCAGTTTTTCAGAGTGTAATAATAAAAAAGTCATAAAAGTCTTCCAAATAAACTATTAGCTTTTCTCCTATTATTTAACAAGTGGGAATAATACAATAATAGGCGCAAAAACAAGGGAAGATAACCAGCTGGTACAGAATAAGCTGTGGTAGCAAATAAATTGCATTGTAAATTAGTGAACAGTTTTTTTCGAGTGAACTCTTTAGTGGAAACTCTTATTAAAGTGCTTCAAAATGCAAACGATGGTGAAGGCAAAGGTTGTTAGAAAGAAAAGAGGGCTAGTAAGGAATCGTTCCTTGTACTACAAGAATCGTTTAAGGTGAGTGGTAAATAAGCTAGACACTTTTTTCCGTTAAATTAAAGTTAAATTCCTACTGGAGGATTATTTTTACAATAGAAAAAATTTCACAAAAGTTTTTGCTTGTTCTAATATTGTTAAGCTCTTTTATACTTTTTCAATTTTCATTTTTTTCAAATATTCTATCCTTTGATCGGACATTTGTAATATACAGGGAGTATTAACAAAGTACAAATATTTTTAGGGGTGGTATATTTCGACCCAAGGAACACGTCTCTGAGGTTTTTTTCGCAAAAAAGATGTTGAAAATCGTGCATTTTCTTTTATATTTTCCTCTATATTTTACCTTTAAAACTTTTTAGAACTGCCTGTTCACCGCAAAGTTCCCCACGGTATAATTTCTTAATCTCTGATATTACCAATATTACCATAGTTACGGCTTTACTGCAAATACAGAAAAAATCAGGTATGTAGCTCTCAATTTTTTTTTTAAATAAATAATTTTTTTTAAATTTTCTAACATGGATAACTCGGTTATTTTGAACTTATTTGAAAAACGGTAAAGAAAAAATATGTGTCTTTTATCGAGATCTACCAGACCTGAAAATATTTGCGCTCACCCTGTATACATACAGAAATCCTGATATTTTTTAGGAACACCAAATCCCTCTAATTATATATAAGATTATCTTGTCTTAGTTAAACAAAATATACGAAAGTAAACAACAGAAACAAACCAAACCCACGTTATTAAATCTTGACATGACAGTTCCAAATATGACTTTCCCTTGTAACATGTAAATAATTCGCGAATTCGACGTTAATTTTCGTCAAGATTCGTCTAAATAGGCGGACGTTGTAGTTCTTCGGAACCGCGAACTCAAACAATACGACAGAAAATTTGTTTGTTCTCCTTCAAAGTTACTTTGCAAGAAATACGAGCGACGGCACACTGTTTGCATTACAAATAAGACGAAATTTTATTATCCATTCAGAAGAGATATTATTCATTAATCTACATGAGAATAGATACTTCTGAAATGCCGATTAAGGAAATGGCGTAGGTGTTTTTGCTTCTTTCAGTTAGTATATTTCTCCGTTATTATTATCTAAATTCAGAGCAATTGCCCAGCTAGTCATCAAATCAAGAGAGGAGGGCCATAGTCAGGTCCTGAGACCACAGATAACACCGATATAAGGTCTAAAGAGTCTCTGATTCGTCGGCCTTGCCTATTTAGCCGGATTGTGTACGTTCTGGAGAGTAGTTTTGGGGGGAAAATTGTAACACCCTTCTCAGTCAGCTTTAGCCGAAAAAATGACCCTAAATAGCCCAAAAATAAGTTTTCGCAAATATTTGCCAGAATATGCAACTAACCTAACCTAACTTAGGTCATTGTCTACAAAAAAAATCCTGACACTTTTTTTGTGAAGTTCCGGGAAAACGCTAAAAACGGCTCTAAAAGGTCAAAAGTATTCAAGATTTTCCATTAATATTGACCAGAATATGACTAGTCTATACAGGGTGCGTCTCAAAAGTGGCTCACCCCTATAACTTTTTTATTTTTTCAGTTAAAAAAACGAGATTTGGTATGTTAGTATATGACATGAATTAGGATTGATTGACGTATTTAACTGTTTTTGATCACTTCCTGTTTCACCGGAAATTACTACAACTTTTGATTTTTAAATGGCACCCTTGGTATTTTTTTAATTTATTTTAAAGAAAATAACACTCTAAATAGAATGACATATCATATGTCAACTTTTGACATTTTCGCATATGATTTATTTGAAATTATAACTTGCGGTTCGTAACGAAAATTTGACTCGAAATATACCAAGTGGCTTTAATAAAAAAAATATTTTTTTAAAAAATAGGCTTTTTCCAAATATGCTAATGAGCTACCCTCGCTCCATTTGAAAAAATTGAGATATGATTAAAAATATGATTTGAGCATTTTCTAACTGGCCAGGACACGACAATAAAAATATTAGACGATCAAATCTATTTTTTCAAGGCTCCTTGATTAAGAATTAGTGTTTTTAACATAGCCATGGCACTCTAGATTGGATTTTAAAATACAATTTTTTATTAAGCGAGAATGTCAAAAGTTGACATATGATAATATCATTCTATTCAGATTGTTATTTTCTATCGAATAAAGTAAAAAAATACTGAGGGCGCCATTTAAAAATCAAAAGTTGTAGTCATTTCCGGTGAAAACCAAAAACAATTGGATACGTAAATCAATCCTAATTTATGTCATATACTAACATACCAAATCTCGTTTTTTTTATCTAAAGAAATAAAAAAATGCCGAAAATGAACAATGAAATATATTACGATATTACCCTCTACAAGTACCCATTTCCTTTTTTAGCTTATTAAGATTTTATTAAACTGCGGAAACTATATAGAAAACGGTGCTCTTAGCGCTGATGTAGTTGCCTTCTAACGACTTTTATTTGCTCTAAAATTTGTAAGATTGTGCCATTCCAAAGTTTTCTCAGGAACTTCGCAGTGCGGTAAAATTAAATTAACTTATAACTTTACCTTGAGATCTTGTTCCTTAACTTGTTTTAAGGACGTAGTTTTTGAATAAGTTATGTAATTTTTTTTGGACCGTGTTCATCAGCGTCGTTAAAAATTAAGTAAAGTCTATTTCGGACAAAATGTTGTTCTTAAAAGCCGTAGTTTACGGTTAAGGTCTGTCCAACGACAAAATCGTTGACAGTGATAGATTTGCCTCTGTCATTTTCATTTCAATTTATTTTGTTTAATTTTACAAAGAAGCAGTTGGTACAATTGGAACGCATAGCAGCAGTGCGATTCTGTAAACATATTTTCTTACTAGTAACTCATCAATCGTATAAAAATAGCTCTAGACAAGAATTTTCTTGCTAAGGACACTAAGGATTTTACAGAATCTACAACCGTTTAGTTATAACGTTTTTACATCACTATTTTTTTTAGTATTTCAGTTACGTTATGAGATTCATAAATAAGCTAAAGATTCAAAGTCAGATGGCATCACCTGTGGAAAATCTTAAAGGAAGTGGGGGTACCGCAACACCTTATTTCACTTATCATTCAGTTGTATCAGCACACTACAGAATCAGTTAGAATACTGGATTCAGCTTCAAAGGAATTTTCCCTCGAACAAGGAGTCAGACAGGGGTGTATATTGTCTCCTCAACTATTTAACATATACGGAGAATACATAATGAGAAGGTCGCTAGAAACATGGGAAGGAAGCATTTCAATAAATGGCCAAAAAATAAATAATCTACGCTTTGCAGATGATACAGCACTACTCGCTAACAGTCAAGAAGAGTTAATCAATTTAGTAAATAGGATAGAAAACGAAAGCAATCGGCTCGGTCTGGAACTAAATACGCAAAAAACCAAAATTATGATAGTTGATAGGCAACATAACAACCATCCAAATATAAGTCATATCGACCTCTTTGAAGTCGTTAAGTCATACGTATACCTGGGATCACTATTGACAAATACAGGCACATCGGAAGAAGAGGTGAAGCGTAGGTGCAACATAGCAAAGGTAGCTGTTGGGAGACTGACCAAGATCTGGAAAGACCGCCAGATTTCAAGAGCCACCAAAAACCGACTAGTCAACTGTTTGGTACTCCCAATATTGACGTATGGCTGCGAATCGTGGACTCTCAAGCAGGCGGAACGTAAGAAGATCGATGCTACCGAGATGTATTGTTATAGACGTATGCTCCGTATCCCATGGACTGAACGCCGTACAAACGTTTCCATTATAAATGAACTTAATATTACTAACAGGCTTTCCTGTAAAATCCGACTAAAACAACTAAAATATTTTGGACATATAATGAGGAAAAGTCTGGACAATATGGAAAGACTCATATGGATAATTCAAGGCAAGGTGGAGGGACGTAGACCACGTGGCCGCTCTCCAACTCGATGGATAGACCAGATCACGACTTGCTGTAGCAAGCCAATGCACGATGTCATCGAGATGACAAAAGACAGAGGCGCACGGAGAAAAATCATCCATGATGTTACGCTGACCACTACACTCCCTAATGGGGGTCAGAACTGAAGAGAGAGAGTGATGAGATTTATAACACAACTAGTGGTGTTATGAATCTATAACACAACTAGTTTTTATAATAATGACAATTTCCCACAATTATAATTAAAAAAATGTGACAAATGTCATAGTTAAAGGTGGGCGACTAATAAACGAAACTTAAAACAGCATTTTCTTATTTTTCGGTTGTAGATAAAACGTTGTACATGACACGTGCGTTTAAACATGATTACAACACTCATGTGATTAGAACGACTCGGTCTACGATCTCGTCGTTCTAATCGTTCACACTCGTTGTAATCATCTTCATAAACACACTTGTACTGTAAATAACTATAAAATTTATAATTACTTGAAAACATTGTAAAAAAACTGTATCATAAAACTGAAAAAAATCTAATGGAGTTATTTTTTCAAAAAAATTACGGTCTGTGTTAATACAAAACAAACAAGGGTGAATTTTTAAACAAAACAAAACACCATATAGCAAAAAATATTATAAGAACGAACTATTTGTTACTTTCAAACTTCAAGAATCCTGCATTTATTATTATATTTATCAATTTAACTTATCTACAAATAATTTTTTAATATTGTACAGTAATAAATATAACACAACATAAATAAAACAAAATATTTTATTAATTATAACACTTACTGAATTTTATACCTTAAAAGTTGATTAATTAACATTAATCTTAATTTTCCTAAACCAGTATCTTTTGACATTATCTCCCTGAAGAGTACTAAAATTTGTTATTTACTTATCGTGTGATGTCGTTATTTTACAGCTAGTCCAGTTTTTAGTATTATATACGAGATGGTATACAAAGTTTGTTAGGGGTTAATACAACTCTCTGGGCACCAAATACTAACTATAAACTTTGCTCTGGGTCTACAGTTAATTTTCCCTCGATTTTTCCTTTAGTTAATTTCAAAAAACACGAAACACACGCAATAACACGAACCAAAATGCAAAAGCAATTCGCAAATATTTATCATCTTTCAAAACGCAGGTTGTTTGAAATAATTTGACACATATTATAACCTATAATTTGGCAAGAGTTTGCCAAGCCTCAAAAATCTAAAATCGAGTTCATAGACATCTGCGTTCGTGCATGTTCATCGTTCCGTCATTCCAATAATATTGAAATGTTGATCTGTCATTTTTGAAATCAACCAATAGAACTGTTTAAAAACCACAAGAGAAGACGCTATGACGGATTTATATATAAAACCATCCACAGTTAGAATGTAGAATGTTTAGGAGGGGAGTTAATCACCGCGACCTTATAGATCTATTGTGTGTTCCCCTTTCTTGAGTTATAACGAGTTATAACTCCTCATACAGTCTCAGGGCTTTAAGAAAAGCCAGTATCTGAGACTGCTCCACAGAGGCCAGCTCTCCATCCTCGACATCAGACGTACCAAGGTTCATGGCACGAATGGTCGTCGTCTCGGCGCACTCAGTGATAAGGTGTTCTGGTGTTTCCCCATTTTCCCCACAAAATCTGCATTCGCCGTTGTTTCTCAGTTTCAGCCTACTGAGGTGTTCGTTGAGGAGACAGTGTCCTGTTAGAAACCCCGTGACATTCCGAAGATTGTTTTTACTTAAATCAGGGAAAACCTTTGATTTTTCTCGGTCATAAGTTCTAAGGAACTTTTTCGAGTGTCTTAGACCGTTGGAGGACACCCATTCCAAGTTACGGATGGAGTCTTCCAGATTCTTCAGTTCCGCTTTCAGCTGGTTTCCGTTTGGAAAACAGAACGGTTCTGGTCCAGTTAGTGGAGTGTTCGCTCCTTTTCTAGCTAGATCATTTGCTTTTTCATTGCCTTCTATCCCTTGGTGAGCAGGCACCCAGAGTAGGAGGACTTTATTTTCTTTGCCTAATTTGTTGAGCTTCTCCAGGCATTCTTTGACCAACTTCGAATTGATAGTTACTGTGTTGATCGCGTTAAGTGCTGCTTGACTGTCGGATAGGATGGCAATTTCCTGTTTTCGATAGTTCCTATCTAAGATAAATTGTACGCATCTTTCGATAGCGCAAATTTCTGCCTGAAGGATACTGGGGTAGGTGCCCATTGGTTCGGAGTATTCAGTTTTCGGTCCAAATACTCCTATCCCTGTCCCTGCTTTGGTTTTAGAAGCATCCGTATACCACATGATGGTATGGTCTTTTATATGCTGAGTAAGCGTCTCTTTCTTCCAATCCTTTTTATTACTCAATACTACAGTGAGATGTTTCTCAAAGTTGTAAATTCTTGGTATGTCATGCACTGGGAGTTGAAGAAGTGGAATTCTACATTCTACATCCATAGTTAACTTAAAAAATATTAGAAACTTTTTTTAGTGAAATAAATGGATTGGTATGGACTAGTGATGGGTTGTTATTTAACTATCTGTTATTTTATAACAATTATTTAGAAATAACATAACGCAACCGTTACTACTTTTAAAAAATAACAGATATAAAATAACGACACGCAGAGATCGACTGTTCGTGAAACGAAGTCGGCGCTCGAAACCGCCACGAAATTCGATGCTGCTCGAAGCAATTCCAAAAAACAACTAGTATGGATGGAAAACCTATTATTTCGACAACCATCGATACAGGCGGCGAGATACAACGGACAACGGAGTGGGGTATGCGCTACGGCGCGGCGCGTCGTGTTGGGCTGACAACAGCTTAAAAATAATAGGATATAAAAGAAGCAGCTTTTTTGAAACAGTTGCGGGCATAACGCCTGGCGGTCGAGATAACAGGAGTGGGAAAGGAGCGCTGCTGCATCGGTCGATTGTCGATGGAGGCTCCCAACGGGTTGGAGAATAACGCATCAGTTGTTTTAGCTATGTTGTTTTTTTACCTGTTACGAGCATAACAGAACGGCGTTCGAGATAATCGGAGTGGCAAAGTAATGCTGCTGCATCGGTCGATGGAGGTTTGAAACAGGTTGGAGAATAACGCATCAGTTGTTTTAGATACATATTGTTTTTCAACCTGTTACGAGCATAACGGGCGGAGGTCGAGATATTATGGCGCTGTATGTTTCAGTACTTTGTTATTAAGTTTGAATATTTAAGTATCTATTTATTCTGAAAAATTTTCAGAATAATATTTTAAGATTTTTTAAAAATGTATACAGGGTGTTTTGAAAAATCTGGTCATTGATTAATCACGATCCTGCTTAAAGCCCTTAACGTAAAATGCTGATTTTTGGAAAACGGATTGACTTTAGTGTGTAGAGGTTCGATAAGAAGGGATTTTTCGAAACTCAAATTCTAAGGGGGTGAAACCGCCCTCAAATATTAGAATATTTTTTATTTAAAAACTGGCGAGTTTTTCGAAAAAAACTCTTAAACACGTATATTTTATTTTGTTGTTTTACATATTTTGAGATTTTTACAAAATATATACAGGGTGTTTCATAAAATATGACCACTGAGTAATCATGATTCTGCTTAAACTGCTTGACCTTTAAAGCTGATTTTTGGCAAACGGATTGACTGTGGGGTGTAGAGGTGCGATAAGGAGGGGTTTCTCGAATCTCAAATTCCAAGAGGGTGAAAACGCCCCTCAAATATTATAATATTTATTATTTAAAAAACGGTTAGTCTTTCGGGAAAACGATTGGACACGCATAATTTATTTTGTTTTTTTACATATTTTGAAATTTTTTAAAAAATAATACAGGGTATTCCAAAAAGTTGAGTAATTGATTAACCACGATTTTGTTTAAACTGCTCGACGTTTAAAGCATATTTTTGGCAAATGTGAGAAAATTTTATCCAGTTTGTATGTTAATGGAAATTCTTGCTTTGCTTTATCATCACCATTACAAATTAATAATTCGACGCGAACGAAGTCGCGGGTACAACTTAACAAGTATAGCTAGAGACGTGAGAAATATAAAATAAGAGACGTCCCCCGATGCGCAGTGGACATCCGGCAAATTTGCTTCAATCAGATTTTTCGTAGCGTAACTGAATCTCTCTTCCGCCGAATGCGTTCTCTCTCTATGTGTGCGCGACCCGTGCTATCCCCAAGTCTCTTCCTATATTTGTCAAACTGTACATGCTAGTTTAAGTGTAAAATTAATTCGAACTCTAGTGTGTAGTTGGTTTACTTATGAAGAATATACTACACATTTTCTTATATTGCTATTTTTTGACCGCAAATGGTAAAATCATAACTAAGAGCTTCTCGCCCGTCGAGTGAGATGCACCCTGTACACTGCTACGCAATTCAGAATCTACGCGGATCGAGGGGTAGGGCGTAAGTAGATCGGAATTTATAGATATAGACGAGTGGCGGCATTTTGGCTTTTTTATATCGCAATTTGTAAACAGCGCTTATTTGTAAACAACCCCCGTTTTTAGAGAGGTATTTTAGATAACAATCGATATTTAGAAATGTTATGACACCCTGGAAATACTACCACCGAGCACGTCATTGTTGCAACTTGCAGCTGCGTTAATACGCCTGGCGGTGACCGCCTCATACTCTTTCAGATATTCAGCAATAAAATAAAGAAACCTGTTATTTTTAAGCTGTTATTTTAAGCTGTTTGTTATAAATAACAATAACAGTTTCAACTGTTATCTAAAAATAACAGTTTTGCCCATCACTAGTATGGACGTCATCTACTTTTTTTCTGTCATCGTCTGTCGTAATCTTAACTGAGTAATAAAATAAATTATATAATATCTGGACTAGTTATGAGCGGTATTCATCAAAAATTGCAACAAATACAGGGTGTTTCAAAAACATTTGCCGTCTCTCGTGGGGAGATTCCTCACGTAAAAATAAGTCACTAAGAGTCTTCGACATTTTTTTTCTTTTTTATTTTCACCTCTTACTTCGGTAAAAGTACCTCAATCATTGCCAATCTATTACTGCAACGGGAAGTTAAGAGAAACCCCTAGTAATCGACTGTATTAGCGCTGATTGAGTAATTATTACGACTTATCTCCCCCAAAGGTTGTTCCTCGAGAAATCTTCGAGAAAATTAGTATTTTCGGCGAGACTTAGGGAAGAAAAGTTTTTACGTAGGTTTTTTGGTACGGATTTTCCTCTCACTAAAACTGATTTCTCCGAAATGTTTTTGTTCTGACCTGACTCGAATTTGTGACATTGTTTTACTATATTTTGAAGTTGTAGTTTTTATTTAGTTGGAAATATTTTATTATACAGTATGTCTCTGGATAGTGTAGTGGATTTTTTTATTAAAGTTTCTTCGATTTCTAAAATGGTTAATTTGGTTTATGGTTTTCCTAATTTCTATACCGTTATAGAGGAAAATGAACAAAAGTATGAAAATATAACTGAATAAAAAACTAAAAAGCGTTTCTATGGTAATGTTCCTTTTTCGTTCTTTGATGGATGGTTATTATTAATTTTTATTATTATTTTTTATTTAATTGAATTTACAATGGCAAAAAACACTCAACAAACATTTTGATCAAAATATTGACGTATTTGGAAAAAAATAAATAATAGTACCGTATGATCGAAAAAAAAAACGGCGTCCAGTTGGCTTGGAAATGACGATCGATGACACACATTTCCCATATAAAATGACAGCGATCTTCATTCTATAGCCATCACTGACGCCGTTTTTATTCGATCATACGATATATTGTTTTATTAGGAGTAAAAATGATGCTTATTGTGGCGAGGCTGTACGTTTTTTTGAAAAGACACTTTTTTACTCCGAAAAAAACATGCTATTTTTTATGAAACGCCACAAATAATTTTTCAACAATTTCAAACGTTCCAAATCATATAAAATTATTTAAGTAATATCTTGTATGTAATTATATTTCGAGAATACGTTCGGGTTACGTTCGTTGAATTTAACACTTTATGTCAGTTTCATAATATATTTTCGTACTTTTGTGCTTAGGTGTAAAAGTTCTTTACTTTTATGCCTAGACGTTAAAATGACTTTTTTATATCGTCAATCATGTCGCAAAAATTAATACTTTTGTGACGTTTGAAAAAAAAATTATACAAACTTCTTTACTTTTTTTCTGTGGAATACGGCGTTTTCCGATTACAGTTCGGACTACCCTGTATAGTAATATTTACCATCTATATTTTCGATATAAACAAAACAGCATTATTTAATCTAAAGTACTTTATTATGTCAGTATCTCAATCAATCCCATATTTATACAGGAATAAATTAGCAAGTTATCTATGATATTAATGTAGACAACAGAAATCTATAACAATAACAGTTGTGGTATTTGCAAATTTCTGTATTTCTTAACAGCAAATACCCTGAGATGAACCGCCTATTTAAAAATAGACATATTTCTTCAAATTCAAAACATTCATTTTTAAGACACTCTGTATACATAAACAAAATTATTGATTTTTAAAATATTATTCACAAACTAGGGAGAGGGAAATCAGGCGACGACCAGAGATGATAGTTGTTAGATAATAACTTTTAGACTACCATTCGAGACGCATCGATATTATTTTAGTTCTTTAGTTTTGTGAAAAAGAATGTTATTAAAGGTAAAGTAAATATTTTCTCATTATTTAACTAATGTTAACTAAATCATATTATTTTGTTTTCTTGTTGTAATTCTGTTCTAAAGCTTTTCCTTGTTCATTTATTGATCTGACAAAGACAATATATAACAAGTGTATGCATTTAATGAAATCAATTTATGCTGTAGATAATTTCAATTTAAAAGTAATCTAAATAAAATCGTTTACTGTTCCTTCGTGCCGATGTTTGTGGTTTGTAAGAATAAGGGCCTTGTTGAGTCTACTAACAATTTTCGATCGTGCATGGGCGAATATCTTAGCTCGCAAAAGGGCAAACAAAAACAATAAATAGAATAATTTATAAAGATTCTAATATATATAATTTCTAAAGATATTGACACCAAACTTTAGCGTCGATTCCGCAACAAGAGACTTCGTACCTACGGGTGGGACCCGTTAAACTAACTTTCTTCAGTTTTGAACGGTATAAATGTGGCATGTTTTGAATGTATTAAATTATAAACCTAGGTATGAGGACAGTTTCTCTTTTATTAAACTTCAGGACAACATAGTTGTCCTGAACATGCTCTTTTACATGTGAATTCCAGGCAGAGTACGGCACTCCTTTCATTTCAAAATAAGTAAGGCTATTTACAAATTTAGCGTTTTATTTACATAACCTATTCTTCTCAAATTTCCCAAAATATTGCTTTTGTCGAGGCGCATCCGAGGTAATCACTATAAAAAAATATTTAACACAACGTAGGTTCCTTTCTTTCATTTAAATTATTTGTTATACAGTTGGCCAAAATATTACCTCTTCAACTTTGTTGACAAATTTGAGTTGTTACACTACAACCCAAAAAAAAAGAATTTGATTTTTCCAGTGTAACAAATCTCTATTTTTATCTACAGGGCGAGTTTTTTACGATGTTCTCTATGGGTGTCTGGGAAACTACTGGAGCTAGAGAGTCGGTTAAACAGGGAAAGAATTGCAGTTTTGTGAGGAAAAATATATGCGCTTTTCGGATTTTTAAAGTTAGTTTATGGGTTACTAGATATTTTTTCTAAAGTCTGTCATTTTTGACATATGACACAAACCTATGTTTTTTTAATGGAAACCATAGTTGAGGTGAGCTGGCACAAAGATAACTTTGTTATTTTTGCCTAATTTGTTCAGCTTCCTTAGGCATTCTTTGACCAACTTCGAATTGATGGTAACTGAGTTGATCTCTTTTGATGCGGCTTGACTCTTGATTAACTCGCAACTTAATTTTGTTTTTTTTGTTACAGAAAATCGATATCAGGCGCTGCGGAAAGACCTCTGCGCAGTACACCCGATTGGAGCGAAGGCGCAGTCAACGGCGATCATTTATGGGTGCCTACGTCGGTGTCCGGTGATTTTTGCTACGTCGGCGATTCAGATTGCACGGTAAGACACTACTTTTTAACTTTTTCGTTAATTAAATTAGTAAATCTTTGAAAAACATTAATGTTCTACAGTGTGATTGAAAAAAAAAGGCTGGGGAATGACAATCAAAGATAATTTTGGAGAGATCTATCAACCAAAAACTTGTACCGCTAAAAATTCTGAAATGCTTTAAATACAAAAATATGTTCATTTTTTAATTCTCTATCTAACAAAAAAAATAATAACAGGGTGTTCTATTTAAAAAGACGAATATAAATTATTTTATATTTTAGGAAGTTTGGCATAGAATTTTGATCACATTGTATGGTTTAAAATTACGATATTTATAGCAAAGTAAGTACAGGGTGGCTCGAATTCGACGCTGATGATTGGGATTTCGGAGGCCGTAAGACATACAGGATCGGTTAAATGGAGGCAAAGTTGCGTAATTTGATGCTTAATAAAATGCGTATTGCATTTTGAAAAATTCCGAATACTTCCGAATATATTCGAAAAAAAAACGGAATTTTCAATTTTGTTTTCTATTGTTTCCTGGCTTTATTTGTTAAGATAACTTAAAATGATAAACAATTTGCATGGCCACTTTTTTTGCTCTATAACTCTGTGTGATTAAATATTGACTCTGACGTTTTGGCTTCTGGCGACCATCATCAACTTATTTTTTTTAAATACGGACCTGATTTTTTTTTTCAATTTAATTAAATCCTTTCATCACTCTTAAAACACTATATATAGTCACTTTGATATTTGCCGACGTTTCGTACAGAAGACTCCATCACCAGAATATTTTACGCAAAAAAAAATAAAAATGCAATACGGCATTTTATTGAGCATCAAATTGCGCAACTTTGCCTCCATTTAACCGATCCTGTATCTCTTACGGTTTCCGAAATCCCAATGATGAGCGTCGAATTCGAGCCACCCTGTACAGGCCAACTATAATAAATACCTAGTATAGTTATGATATCAATGTTTTGTATTTTTAATATTTAAAAAAAAAGACTGAGGAACGAATTTATTAATATTTATTAATATTCCGGAAACTACACAAACATACATATTTTATAATAGCTTAGGATTATGTAAAGTGATGAGAAAGGAATCCAAAAATGCACTAATAGACAGGGTGTTCCATTTAAAAAAAATCACCCCAATCCACTCACTTTTTTTTAGCCACCCTGTAGAAGTTAAAATATTTTCCTGAAATACATCCTAATACATACTTTAGGTTCGCACTTATCCAAAATTCCTAAGTTTTTTTAATCACAGGAGCTACAGATGCCCGACGCATTGTTGCCGGACCCGTATAAAGTAGTAGGAAAAACGTTGAACAATGGCAACCCCTATTTGCGGCAACTTTTTGAATGGCACCCTGTCAAAAGTATATTCCCCTATTCATACATGTATGTTAAAATTAGGTTTTGATAAAAAACATGATGAGCGTAATAATCCTGCAGCCGGATAGGGGACCCAATATTTGGACAGTTCAAAATTTGTATGTTTCCAACAACGATGCACCACCCAGTATAAGTTTAGATGTTTTACTAATATAAGATACCTCATATTGTCTCTACGTGTTGCAGCGCCAAAAGTATTAACATAAAGTATTTTTTAATAAGGTATGTTTACACTAGCTCTTCCAACAGATATTTTCTGGCAATATCCTCTAATACTAAATATTCCGTACGACCAACACATGTGTCCTTGTGTGTGTAAATAATCCCGAAAATCCCTGGTTTACGCTTGGCAATTTTCCCGTATCAGGCGTACACGTAATATGAAAAGTTTGCTGTATGGAGAACTTTTCAAATTTTTCGATGGATGAGGTACTAAATTCGACAAATTTCCGCTTACGCTTATCTTAGTCTTTATATTTGTATGTTGGGATTATTGAAAAAGTTTCCAGAAAAATATATGTTCATGTCCATTGGCTTGATTCAAGAATAATCTTCGAAATGTCTATAAAATTGTTAGAAGTTACTAAAGCCTCGTAAAAGTACGACTTATATGTGAAGATTTATCTGAAACTTTACTGGAATATATCTCGAATATTTAACCCAAAGAGATATTGTCAAGGATCAAAATAAAAGCCAGACCTAAGTTATACCGGGTGGAATTGTATTGGGGAAGCTTGGGCAGCATATTTTGCAGACAAAAATAAGTAAAAAAGTTCGTATAAATTTATATCCTAAAATAGTTTGTTTCAGAGGTGTATAGAAGGTTTCATTTTAATTTCGATTTTTTCCAAATAATTTCTGAAATTGTAATGAAGTTCATAAAAATTTCTAGGACACCCTGTATATTGTGTTAATATTATACTAGAATAATAGTGACTTTATTTTCTTTTAATAATGACAGTCAATGTATTTTATTGTTAACTCATTATTGTAATGAACTTCATTAGTGTTTCTATTGTTGAATTAAATAAGTTAAATATTTAATTGCCATTTTGTAAGAGAGTTTTGATCGGTTTTGGTCGCTGTGGTTCGGTGCGAGAAACCGAGACGTTTGCGCCGCTCTCCCTACCAGTGCAGGTTGAGTGGAGGGGAGCGTCAGTCGAGTACCTCGGCTACAGCAGCTCACTTGTGTCTAGCCCTAGCAGGCAACTATTAAGTCCGACCAATCACGTTAGAGTTTTTGACAAACACAAATGAATTAACACCCTCAAATAACCACGCTAACCAACCTGATTGGTCAAGCTTAATAGTTGACTGCTAGGGCTAGACACTTCTAGCAGCTCTAGAGAGACAGTTTGTGGTGACACGCGAAACAGTGAGGTTCGAGTCCGGAGTGCCCTGCCAAGTGTCCTGCTGCCAGCCGCCTGTCGCCGCACTGTATAAGGTAAGCACCCACCGCCAAAGTGATCGAGGGTAGGTCGTATTATTTTTATTGTTATTAAGCGTTTACTCGACTACCTGGACGCGTTATAGGGATAAGGGAGTTAATTGACGAGATTGTTAGGATATTAAAAGCGCGGGAGAACAACCGTTGCCGACCAGGCAAAGAGGGACTACGTTGTGCTACGGGCAGGTCGCCAGGAATGATGTCCTTTTCTTTTAAAGGTTGTCTGACATCTGCTCCGGTCTGACGTATCCTTCGGTTGATGAGATGAGAGTTCGTGGTTTTCTTCATTAATATTAAAATTGCCAGGATTGCCGAGCAGGCAAAAAGGGACTACGCTGTGCTACGGGCAGGTCGCCAGGAATCATGTCCTTTTCTTTTAAAGGTTGTCTGACATCTGCTCCGGCTCAGTGTACCTCTCGGGGAAAGCTAATTATGGGCTAATAATTAATTCATCTTCTTAAGGGACAGTCAGGGTAGTTCAGTAAACGCACGGGTCGCGAATGTTCACGGAGCTAAAACAGGACTTCGCCAAATCCCGAGGCTGGTTTTGTAGCTCCCGTATTTTTCTAGGTGTGTCGTCCGGACGACACCCTGCATCAGTGACGCTGGACGGGATCTCGCCGAAATCCCGAGGTTGTCCTGACCGGGCGGTGTGTGTGCGGGCTGCGCTTATCCAAACGACGTATAACTCGCCGAGACGTCGCTAACGTCTACGTCGATCCAGGGCTCGCGTTTGTGTATCCCTCGGGACGCTGTTAACTTCGCGATCGATCCAGGGCTCGCGTTTGCGTATCCCACAGGACGCTGTTAACTTCGCGATCGATCCAGGACTCGCGTTTGCGTATCCCACAGGACGCTGATAACTTCGCGGTCGATCCAGGACTCGCGTTTGCGTATCCCACAGGACGCTGTTAACTTCGCGATCGATCCAGGACTCGCGTTTGTGTATCCCACGGGACGCTGTTAACTTCGCGATCGATCCAGGGCTCGCGTTTGTGTCCCACAGGACGCTGTTAATTTCGCGATCGATCCAGGACTCGCGTTTGTGTATTCCGGGACGCTTTTAACTTCGACGCCGATCCGAGGTCCGTGTTTCGTTGTCAAAACGGACGCCGCCGCCGTTCCGAGAAATATTTAGCTGTGACCATCGGGACGCCTGTAACGACGTCGCCGCCGCTTAGAGAGTCGCGTCATAGTAGAGTGTGTTACTCCGGTACTTACGTGTCTGTGTCCATTAGGACGCCGCTAGATTCCACGTCGATTAGGAACTCGCGTCGTTTTATTTAATAGAACGTCATTGCGGGAACGCGTTTTTAATTCACGGGATAGAATCAGTCAGAGAGTTACATATCGGGAATAATCGATCAAAACTCTAGAGGTACACGGTTGTTAGTATAAATTTTGTTCTGCGAGGTACTAAATATTTATTTTATTTTTATTATTGTTACAATTAAAGAACGCGAACTTTTCTGTATTATTTTTGTACATAATTAATTAGTTAAATAAAAACCTAGTGTTACGTTATAGTTAATTATGTGTTTTATTTTCTTTTCATCTCATCACTCCCTGGTATCTCCACTATATAAAAGCTACCCGTATTGGCACTAGTGGTCTCTCAAACACTTTAAACTTGGGGGTGGCGCCCGAGGAACCGAAGCAAGGCAACTCGGCGTCTGTGACTTCTCTCTAAAACGGGGGAGCGTTCACAAAATAATGTCGATATTTGAATGAAAATTGGTGTCTGGGAGTTTTTTGACATGAGAAATTTGATTTTGATGTCAATATGACTCCTATTATTGACTCCTATTATTTGGAAAAATCGAAATAAAAATGAAATTTCTACACCCTGCATCTGCGAAACTAAGCATTTTAGGACATACATTTAAACGAACTTTTTTACTTATTTTTATCTGCAGAATATGTTGCCGAAGTTTCCGGAATGCAGTTTGGACCACCCTGTATATTTTTCTATTATTTTCAGTACTGTGTTATTTATTAGAATGTATTTTCTTTCTAAAAAAATCATATAAAACATTATATAATGCAGACTTTATTACACTGTATATTTTTTGTATTTTTTTAAATTTTAATGAAAATACCTGAACACCAAAAAAAAGGGATATGGTGTTATAAACGCCATGAATCAATGCTTATGAGAAAATAGCCGGGCCTCTACCTGATTTAGTGACCTCCCTCTACCGGTCATCCATCGTGACCTCCGGGGTTGTTGGGCCTCCGTTACTGATTTATAACGTTTATAACGATTGATTGGATTCGTTTCTCCTACACAAAACTATTTTCCTTATCTAATATTTCTTGTAAACGGACAGGGGCCATTTTATTACCGAGGAATCGTATAAAATATAGCTTTCTCGTCGGCTAAATCATTTTCAGCCCAAAACACCAATCTATTTATAGAATAGTTATATTTTGGTAAACTAAAGACGCCGCTTTGGTAATATTTAGTCCAAATGTCCAAAAACCTAATGTCCAAACTTATTGCTTATGAATGTTTGGTAAAATTAAAAGACGTTATTCGAGTTTTAAATGTTTATTTTTTCTCATTAATTGCAGAAACACGGTTCACGGATGAAATGCTCCGCCTGCAACGTGATCGCCCATCAGAATTGCATTCCCGTTTTGATCAACAGGCAAAAGTTCACGTGCAAGCCGACGTTTCGGGACGTTGGCGTGCGCCAGTATCGGGAACAGACCACCATCCAGCACCATTGGGTCCATCGAAGGTCGGAGAAGGGCAAATGTCGACATTGTGGCAAAGTAAGTCCCTTTTATTTTTTACTGAATTAATATAAAGTTATATCGTCTTGTGGTTTCGCTCACCATAAAAAATAAAATTATAACTCTTTTGGGGTATTATTAATAGGAATTGAGATTCCATAATTCCCTCTACCTTTTATAGATAACAACCATGAAACACAATCGAGATTTTAAGTAATTGAAAATGAATGATGAATTGATTTTGAGTAATAATATAAAATGAACATAGACACTTATTTTAACTTACTACTCTATCAATTTATTTATCTACAACCGTTTAGTTATAACGTTTTTACATCACTATTTTTTTAGTATTTCAGTTACGTTATGAGATTCATAACACAACTAGTGGTGTTATGAATCTATAACACATTTAGAATTTAGAATGAGTGGGAGGGGGGCTAATCACTTCGACCCTACAGATCCATTGTGTCCCCCTTTCCTGAATCATAACTCATCATACAGTCCCAGGGCTTTGATAAAAGCCAGTATCTGGGACGGTTTTATAGAGGGTAGTTCTCCATCTCCAATATCAGTCGTACCAAAATTCATGGCACGAATGGTTGTCGTCTCGGCGCACTCAGTGATGAGGTGTACTGGTGTTTCACCATCTTCCCCACAGAATCTGCATTCGCCGTTTCTTCTTAGTTTCAATCTACTGAGGTGTTCATTAAGGAGACAGTGTCCTGTTAAAACCCCGTGACAATCCGAAGATTGTTCTTACTCAGACCCAGGAAGATCTGTGATTTTTCTTGATCATAAGCCCTCAGAAACTTCTTCGAGTGTCCTAGACCATTGCAAGATTTCCATTCCAGGTTGCGGATGGAATCTTCCAAGTTCTTGAGTTCCGCCTTGAGTTGGTTACCACTTGGAAAGCAGAACGGTTCTGGTCCAGTTAGTGGAGTGTTCGCTCCTTTCCTAGCTAGATTATTTGCTTTTTCATTGCCTTCTATCCCTTGGTGAGCAGGCACCCAGTGTAGGAGGACTTTGTTTTCTTTGCCTAATTTATTCAGCTTCTCTATAACACAACTAGTTGCTATAATAGTGAAAAACAACTACGAACATCTAAATATATTAACTTTTCCGGCAATAATGATTCCGTGGCACGTACTGCGGCAAGTTCTACATCTGAAGGGAGACTTTCAGAATCGCTCATCGTAATTTTTAAAATGATTTTTCTGGACAAAAAGTGCTCGCGTTTACTTGACAGGGCAAACTGACTTTTCAGCATAAATGTAAAACATAAAACATAATAATATGAAACATCCAAAAAAATATGAACATTTCTAAATAACATCACGACAGAAATCATGACCAGCTTTTAGGCCTAATTATATTACAATGAAGTAATATAATTAGGCCTAAAATTTAGGCCTTTTAATGAAGTCCTAAATACGAAAAAATAAGCTTAAATTGGATTAAAAATGTACCATAGAATTAATTAAAGCGTAAGGGTGGAGAATATAGAAATAAAAAATATTATATTAATGAGAAAAATTTTATAAAAGGGGCGCTGAACCTTGCGATATTGTAGGGACTGAAAAATACGTTCCTCTGATTTTAAGTTAATTTAATTTTGGACTTTATTTACTTTTGATTATAAAAATGGGGATTCTGAAAAAATATTTGTGTAGAGTATTCATATAAAAAGATGGAATTTATTTTTCTCCTAATGAAAAGAAAACTTTTTTGGTAAACTCTTTTTTAGTAATATGCCCACAATGAAATAAATTTGTTTAAATTGTCACTTTTTTGTTATTATTGAACAGACATCACTTCAATTTAATGTTTACAGATATTTTTAATACCAACAGAAAATATTTTTGTTGGAATGTTTTAATAACGTTTAAAAATGGTAAGCAGCACAAGACACTCTTACCAATATACATATACAAAGAGACTATGTAAGTATGAGTAATGATCTTCCTCTAGGTGATGCGAGACCTTGCCATGGAGCTCCTAGTCACGTGCTAGATGACGAATTAAAAAAATAGAAAAATTAGGGTTATGGCATCATTTTTGTTGCGGCTTTTTCAATAATTTATTGGTGCTGTTATGGATTTTTATCGCTTGGAAGCAATTGCAGTCAAGAAAAACGGCAATTAAAAATCGTTTCCCATTCAGGGGAAATTTTTATATGATCTTTTTCCGTAACTTTCGGTTTTTGAAACTGAAATTTGCTTTTATCGTGATTTTTTCAATACTCACCATTATAGTGAAACACTGAAAAAAGGATCTCTCTGTCGAAATGAATATGACTTTGACCCAAAAGATTGGCGCTTTTCAATAGGGCCAAGAACGACGTTTCTTTACCCAAAGCATTAACTATCTTTTCATAAGCTTTAAAAAATTACTTTAGAGAATAGAAGAATCTATCTGTCCAAAGTATTTCACTCTTGACCCAAAATGAATATGCAAAGAAGTTCTTGCTACAAGAACAATAGTCTCTTTGATTCATGCAAAAATTCTTGATTGAAAAGGGACATTTCTTGATTAAAAGACACTTTTCTTAAACCAATAGCGAATACTATTGACTCAACTAAAATTTATTTTGATCTAAGAGAAGTCTATACATCATATACAGGCATATTACGAGGTATATTATTTTCTGATAAATTTAGGTTTTCCTGGTCTGTAGTAAGTAAAGTGATATTATTTTCCTCGATAGTAGATATTTCTGCTTCTTCACTCCTTGGTATTTTTTGGGGTGGTTCATCACTCTACAAATTACAAAAAAATGTTACATCACCATTAATCAAAGTAAAGCAAATAAATTATTAAAATTATAAGCTTTGGTCACATTTTGATTTTTTTAATACGACGACTTGAAATTCTAAAATTTTTGTAATTATTTGCATAAAAAAATCGATACCTATATTCTTATTCTATCTATAGTCACGCATGCATTATCTAAACAGGTGCATTAGGTAAATGTCTCTTACCTTCAAATATAGCAAATAAATGCTCTAATTTCCATTTTTTCAGAAACTCCATTAAAGAATCCATATATCCTAAAATTTGTCCATAAAAATGACAAATGCGTGTTAATAACGATCACTAATTTGTTATACGATATGCGCTTAAAAAGCAAATTATGCAAAATTCCAAGCAACAAAACCCGTGCGTACTATGATATGATGATCGGACTGCCGACTGATTGTATACCTATACCGTCCTTCGTCATTGTCTTTGCGTGTCATTATTATTTTTCATCAAAAGAGTATTTAGCTATTGGAAAAATGGCCATGTTTCTTGAGTGAAGTACTTCCTAGCGTATTTTTCGTATTATCTTAAAACAAAGTAACTTGCACTTGTTTGAATGAAAATAGATTCAAGAGAAATTTTCGAATTTTTGAAGAGAACCAGTTTTCTTGAGTTAAGAGAGCTTTTCTTCAGGCAAAATATTTTCTTTTACGCTAAAATAAATTCTCTTGCAACTAAATTTTTTTTTCAAGAACGATGACGACTTTAGTTCAAGTATATCTTTTTTATCAGTGAAGTAATTAATCATTCAGTCGTTTTTAAAATCTGTGCCATGAACAAAAAGAGTATAATTTCAGTTTTTCTGGCAATTTGGCGATATACAAAAACATTTTGTATTAAAATGTCTTCCAAATTATTATATAATTTGTCAAGCCTATATTTTTCATCAAAAGAGTATTTAGCTATTGGAAAAATGGCCATGTTTCTTGAATGAAGTACTTCCTAGCGTATTTTTCGTATTATCTTAAAACAAAGTAACTTGCACTTGTTTGAATGAAAATAGATTAAAGAGAAATTTTCGAATTTTTGAAGAGAACCAGTTTTCTTGAGTTAAGAGAGTTTTTCTTCAGGCAAAATATTTTCTTTTACGCTAAAATAAATTCTCTTGCAACTAAATTTTTTTTTCAAGAACGATGACGACTTTAGTTCAAGTCTATCTTTTTTATCAGTGAAGTAATTAATCATTCAGTCGTTTTTAAAATCTGTGCCATGAACAAAAAGAGTATAATTTCAGTTTTTCTGGCAATTTGGCGATATACAAAAACATTTTGTATTAAAATGTTTTCCAAATTATTATATAATTTGTCGAGCCTAGTCTCTGGACTTTTTCGTCGACCTTTCGACCCATCGTCTCTAATTAATGGCAATGTCAAAAAACATCTGCCCATCATAAACCACGCCGCCTACGATCTAGATAGCCTACTGCGATGGCAACGAGTAGAGTTGTGCTCCGAACTAGTTCAAAAGATTGAATCTCTTATATGAACTAAAAGTTGGATCGAAAATATTTCGGTTAATTGAACTAAACTAAAAATTAGGGTGAGAATAAGAACTAGAGCAAAATAGATAGGGAATGGTTGAACTGTATTGTGAAAGATTGATTCAAATTGTACTAAACTAAGAAACAAACATTGCAATAGAAGAAATAACACAGGTCCGAGGCATTACTGACAAGGATAAGACTTAAATCGTTATTACTCACATATTTTTTTTTATTTTTAATTGTTTTGATTCTTTTCATTCTTTCACTGTGCGAATTGCCGATACTACAATTTGGTGAACTAAATGAACTAAACGAACTGATTTTTACTGAAGTCGATTGAGTGAACTAAACTCCCAGTTCTAGCAACGAACAGAGACATACAAAATAGCCGGCCTTCTCGTTTATCAGGAAAAAGGATGCGTGACATTTACAAATGGTTTTCCAAGTCTGACGTGGCAGAGGCAAAGTGACGTCTATATTGTTTTTTCCCTTCGTTTTGGGGTGATATATTTGTATTTTAACTCAGTTTTGGCAGACTCAAGTTTTACACAGATAAGAATTGGAAAAGAACTTGGTTAGGTTGCATAATAAGTACCTAGTTGTTCCGATAATTTTTAATACAAACTAAACTATAAAGATTTCCAGGACATTATGTCTATTATCTGAAGTTATAAAGCATTATGAATAGAACACCGGCAGTTTATCTTTAGAAACTAGAATGACGCAGCATGTCATAAAACCGAACTTTATGTTCAAACTGTTTTTATTAAAAATATTATTATTTTATTAGAGAAAGACGAGATACGAATTTTGCTTTGTTATTGCACCGCGCAAAAGACAAAAATGTATTTTACGACAAGAGAAAATTTCTACTAAGCTTTCGTTGTCAAAAGTTCGCCGGCAAATTACACTCGGCAGCCTCAAGGTAAATCGGCCTTAATAACATCAAAGCTACTTTTTCCTCGTGGAAAATGAGGAGAAAAATGTGATTTTCCGCATTAAAGCTGAAGATTTATTATTTTATATTTCGGTGCAATTTAGAAGAGACAATTTCGGCAAAAACAAATATTTTTTACAATTTTTATAGAGCATGTTTTATTTCAGCATTTCTTAAAATCTCTATGTACTACGTTCATTCTATAAAAATATAATGCAAATTCTATTCCAGCTCCGAGACCATTCCATTTCTTTTTTGATTATAATTATGGAAATATAAAGTTTGTCTTTTTCCATTAGAAGGAACACGGGAATAATATTATGTAGAATAAATTTACATGTATATTATACGAATGTTGTTATTTTAATAAAAAAAAGGGACATTCATGTTAAAGTTGAATTTCTGTTCTGCAGATATTTGATTTCAGTGACGGGTGTAAATAATTTTGTTAGTTTTGTTATGTTCATTTATTTATTTCTTACTTTCAAACTTCAATAAACCTCTTGAATTTATTATTATATTTATCAATATAACTTATGTCCAAATACAGGGTGTCCCAGAAATAAGTGCAAATATTTTAAGGGGTGGTAGATCTCGATAAAAGAAACATATTTTCTCTTTATCGTGTTTCAAATAAGTCCAAAATAACGAAGTTATTTTACATTAATGAAATTTCAAAAATGATTTTTTGCTAAAACTTTAAGAACCACTGGATCCGAGACTGGATCTTTTCTGGATTTTCCTTCTTGTAAATTTAATCTAATACCTATGTTGCCATATTATCGAGAAATTATGTTTTTTAACTAAAAACTAAAAAAATTTCCAAAACATTTTTCAAAAAATTTCGAATTTTCATTTTTTTTTTTTCGCGAAAAAACCTCATAGGCGTGTTTCTGGGGTTGAACTATACTGCCAGTTAAAATATTTGCACCCCGTATATATTAATATACCGGGTGCGCCTCGAAAGTGGCTCACCTCTATAACTTTTTTATTTTTTAAGATAAAAAAAAACGAGATTTGGTATGCGACATAAATTAGGATTGATTGGCGTATTAAATTATTTTTGGTCACTTCCTGTTTCACCGGAAATAACTACAACTTTTGATTTTTAAATGACACCCTCGGTATATTTCTACTTTATTCGGTAGAAAATGACATTCTGAATAAAATCACATATCAAATGTCAACTTTTGACATTATCGCTTAAAGAAAAATCGTATTTTAAATTTTAATCTAGAATGCCATGACTGTGTTAAAAATACTAATTTTTAATCAAGGAGTCTTGGAAAAATAGATTTGATCATCTAATGTTTTTAGTGACTTTTTCTGGCCAGTTAAAAGATACCCAAGTCGTATATTTAATCATATCTCATTTTTTCAAACAGAACAAGGGTGACTCATTAACATATTTGGAAAAAGCATATTTTTACGAATAATTTGGTACCACACACTTGGTATTTCGAGTCAAATTGTCGTTATGAACCGCATGTTACAATCTCAAATAAACCATATGCGAAAATGTCAAAAGTTGACATATGATATGTCATTCTATTCAAAGTGTCATTTACTATCGAATTAAGTAGAAATATACCGAGGCAGCCATTTAAAAATCAAAAGTTGTAGTGATTTCCGGTGAAACAGGAAGTGACCAAAAATAATAGAATACGTTAATCAATCCTGATTTATGTCATATACTAACTTGGTACCGTATGTCGGTTTTTATCTGAAAAAATAAAAAAGTTATAGGGATGAGCCACTTTTGAGAAACACCCGGTATAAACCCATCTATAGTTCGCTTAAAAAATAGAAACTTTTTTTAGTGCAATAAATGGATTGGTATGGACGTCATCTGGCTTTTTCTGTCATGGTCTATCGAAATCTTCCCTTTGCCGCAAAACAGAGTATACAATTAAAGATTTACTATGTCATTTTAATCTCTCAGCTCTTAAAAAACACCCTCATTCAAAGAATTATAACACGGACAGTATATTTTAACTGTTTTAACGCTGGAAATCTCGCTCCGTGACATACCATAGCGGAATTTCAATTAAATGCAATTAGTAGAATTGAAGAAGGTTGACTTGTGACGGTTCGGAAGTGGCCTGTCTGAATCTGAATGAAGAGTTGGCCCTCCCACTCGACATTCTAACATAAATTGAATTCATTTGTCTATTAGCAGTTTTGTTGGTTTTAGAGTTGAGTGAGAATGGTTTTTCAGTTTTGCTTTTTTTTAATTTTAATTTGATTTTTTTCATGGAAAATCCTAGATGAAAAATTCTGATGTAATTTTTTAAAAGAATAGTTTGTCTCTATCATAGTATTTATATACCCTCAAGAGCATTCTGGAAATTAAAAGACAGGTTTTTCTACAATCATGATTTGAGTACAAAAGCGAAACTTGCAGTGTACCGAGCAGTTATAATCCCCACCATGTTATATGGGAGCGAAACCTGGGTGCCGTACCGCCGACACATGAATGCATTAAACAAGTTGCAACAGAGATACCTTAAACAACTCTTAAGAATCCGATAGTTCCATCAAACGCATCGGTCCTTGAAAAAGCTAGAATTAGAATTAGAATAAGTGGGAGGGGGGTTAATCTCTGCGATCTTAGAGATCTATTGTGTCCCCCTTTCTTGAGTTATAACTCATCATACAGTCCCAGGACTTCCTACGGAGACCCGTATCCCTCACAGTCGAGGAGCTACGACCCAGACCGGGTAGACGAAACGGTAGCTTGTGTCGCCTGTTGGGTTTAGAGGTAGGAGGTAGGCTCCCGACCCTTGTATGTGGCTTGTATGCCACTTGCGGAGGATGGTCTCACGCAAGTGTCAGCCACCTCTCCTGTAGTTCTCTTTGGGTTTGGGCCCTTGGAACCTTCATTGTTACTGTTCCCAGTGTCGCTAGGGGGTTTCCCCACAACTTCACCGGTGATGTTTTTATTACTATTATTTCCAGATCTCATAGTGTTCCTATGAGTCGCTAGGGACAGTCGGTCCACTTCTACAGAGCCCCGTATGTAGAAGTAAGGGGTAAAATACAATGGGGTGCCCCCCGGTGCCCCAAGGTTGAGGCTGTCCGTAGCCCCGCCCGGTATCGTTATATGTCTTGGTGCAATTCCCTGGCCACGACACTACAGTCAGGGACAAGACGATGAGTGAGATGCTTCTTAGACCAAGCCAAGTGCTCGGGGGGATTCCCCCCAGCACCTGACCAGGAGCTTCCCCACCAACGACAAGGTCTTGCATCTCCTAGGGGAAGCTTGAAAAAGCTAATTGCGAGAGTATTGGGATTCATGGTTACAAAATTCCCCTTAAACTGGGCTGGCCCCGTATGCAGAATGCAAGAAAACCGCGTACCAAAATCTCTGCTTTACGGTGAGCTTGTAGACGGTAAAAGGAGGCCTGGTGGACAAAACAAAAGGTACAAGGACATTTTCCACGAAAATTTAAAGGGGATTAGCATGCAGAATGCTATTGCTCAGTTAACAGCGACAACCAAAAATTAAAGAAGCAACAAAGCAATAAGATTTTTGAATATCCGGAGTGCGGTAGGGAGATAACATCACGTATCGGGCTTTTCAGTCACAGAAAAGCTCATGAAAGAAAACGCTTCTTCTGATGCATATCCAAATACTCGTCAGTGAGTAATGGCAGTGGATTTATATACTGTGTGACAGAAATTGCAACACCCAGTAAATCCAAATATATTTTATTAATATTTTGGGAAGTTAATAAAATATGAACAATAATCGTAATTAGTAATTTATTTTCTAGTTTTAGTAATTTCTAGTAATAATAATTTTAATTTTTTATTGTTTCAGTCATTCCAATCGAAATTATCGTTTAGCTCTAAGGAAATAGTGGCAATCAGTTGTTCCTGGTGTAAGACGGCTTATCACAATAAGGAGACTTGTTTTAATATTCAACGAATCGGCGAAGAATGTAATTTAGGTAAGTTTTCTTTTTACTATTCCCTTTATACAGGGTTAAGAAAAAATAAGTGCAAGTTTTTTAACTGGTAGTATATTTCGGCCTCAGCCTATGAGGAATTTTTTGCAAAAAAAAAATTGGAATTTTTTTTTAATTTTATGTTAAAAAACATAATTTCTTGATAATATGGCAACATAGGTAGTAGCTTAAATTTACATGAAAGAAAATCCAGAAGAGATCCAGTGGTTCTCAAAATTTTAGCAAAAAATGATTTTTTTTTGGAAACTCGATTATTTTGGACTTATTTGAAAAACGTTAAAGAGAAAAAAAAATCTTTTGACTAGATCTACCACCCCTTAAAATACTTGCACTTATTTCTGGGACACCCTGTATAGAGTTAATTAGATAAAAAACGGTTATCAGTAAGTCTTTATACAGGGTGTCCCAGAAATAAGTGCAAGTATTTTAACTGGTAGTATAATACAACCCCAGAAACACGCCCATGAGGTTTTTTTCGTGAAAATTTTTTTTTAAAATTCGAAATTTTTTGAAAAAATTTTTGATAATTTTTTTAGTTTTTGGTTTAAAAACATAATTTCTTGATAATATGGCAACATAGGTATTAGGTTAAATTTACAAGAAAGAAAATACAGAAAAGATCCAGTGGTTCTCAAAATTTTAGCAAAAAATCATTTTTTTGGAAATAGTAAAATAACTCCGTTATTTTGGACTTATTTGAAAAACGATAAAAAGAAAATGTGTTTCTTTTATTGAGATCTACCATCTCTTAAAATACTTGCACTTATTTCTGGGACACCCTATATAAAGTTATCAGTAAGAAATAAAATAATCTATGTACCACTTGCATTATGAAGTGTTAATAACCTCGGGAATTATTGTGCAGAAACTTTAACACCCTTATAATTCCCTTCATAGATAAATGACTATTTTTAAGTGCCCTCAGGTTAATATCCCCGTTTTTTCGTATACTGCACGTAGGAGACAGAATAATAAGACAGAAATAATCATATGCATTTTTCAAAGCTCTTATTTCAAACAGACAGAGACGAAAGACACAATTCGTTCGGTTGTTTAAAACAAGGACGATAATTTACCGCAAGAGAACGAGAAGTCTCAACGGAGACAATAAGAAATGTTTCAGGGAATTGCTATAAAACGTGACATCGCATCGGAAGAAAACCGGATGGTTTGTTCACAAATAATGTTTGCTTAATTTATCCTGAAAAATGCTGAAAACTCTATTCGAGTTGGCGTGTACAGTGAATTTATTTCATTTTGTTCCACAACCGACTATGAAAAGAGACACTTTTATGTTTTTGGATACAGAACATTCTTTAAAAAATTCAATTGTTGATTTTTTAATCAAGTTTTATGGCGTATTAGCTAAAATGATATACGCTGTCAAATGTCCTGTGTTATTTTTTAATAGAACACCCTATACAGGGTGGTCCGAACTGTATTCCGGAAACTTCGGCAGCATATTCTGCAGATAAACATAAGTAAAAAACTTCGTATAAATGTATGTTCTAAAATGCTTAGTTTCGGTGATACAGGGTGTAGAAGTTCCATATATATTTCGATTTTTTCCAAATCATTTCTGAAGTAACGTCAAAATTTGGATGAAAATTGGTGTCTGGGAGTTTTTTAGCATGAGAAATTTGATTTTGATTGTTAATATGACTCCTATTTGTACTGGGCGCCACTTACATGTGTTTTAACTGTTTTGAAGAGTAATAACTTTTATAGTTCGTACATGTATAAAACTGAGTGAAAAAAATACACATTTCCGAGATTTTTTACGTAAAAAATGTCTCTTTACGTAAAAAAACGTAAAAAAATGTTAAAGACACAAAAACATATCAAATTTATGATTTAATAACTAATAAGTATTTAGTCAACATGTTTACTTTATGTCACTGATGACAGGTATTGATAATTTCGATTCCAAATATTTCGAGAACCATTACTCGGTAGCGATCTTTTCCAAGAAACCTTTTTTACGCAAAAAACGTCTTAAATGTATATTTTTTACTCAGTAGTTTTATACAGGGTACGGACGAAAAGTTTTTACTGTATACTAGCGTGTATTTGATAGAAAAATTTCTCTAAATACAAAAATATATCGTCGGTGAAATGTGATAAACTGCTAACTCCATTATTCCTAATTTTACAGGAGAGCAAAAAAACGGTACAAAAAAGTATGTACACATGTAGGAAGTATTTTCATGCGTTAATATGATAAAGAGATTAGAATTTTATTTGCTGAGGAACAATATAACTCAATATTTCGTAAAAAATGTCCATACCTATGTGGCGGATTCATCTATCCAAAAAAATCCTTATGGGTTCTTCGCCACTGCACTGCAAGAAAAATCTACAAAATAAAATAGTTATTTTTTGTAAACACTTCTGGCGTTAAACCTAAACGGACGCTGCTTGTCAGAAGTTGTGTTTACAGTAATAAAAATTTGCCTAACAAAGAAAAAAATGCTTAACGTTTCGGAAAGTTTTCTCTTTCCGTCGTCGGAACCCTTACCCTTTACGGATAACCAGTATTTACAGAACGGATCGACGCAGGGTCGGACTGGCTATATTATATTTATAATATATAACTATTAGGGGGATATAACAATTAAGGGGGCCCCAGCCTTCGCCGGCCCCCTTTATAGTTCATTATTTATTCTTAACAATATTTGCTTTTGCACTGCATTATGGCATTTGCATTGCATTGGTTTACCTTGCATTAGGGTAGTTCTCTGATTTCTATACAGGGTGAGTCTTAAATAAGTGCAAATATTTTCAGGGCTGGTAAATCTCGATAAAAGAAACATAATATTATCTTTTTACCGTTTTTTTCAAATAAATCCAAAACAACCGAGTTATTTCACTTTTAAAATTTCGAATTTTTTGCTGTAATTTTGAGAATCATTGGATTTTCTTTCTGGTAAATTTAAACTACTACCTATGTTGCCATATTACAAACAAAGTATGTTTTTAAACTAAAAATTAAAAAAAAATCCTTTTTTTTAATTCTAAATCTTCAAAAATCCAAAAATCGCGCAAAAAACCTCATAATCGTGTTTCTTGGGTCGAAATATACTACCCCTAAAAATATTTGCACTTATTTAAGACTTACCCTGTATATAATAGGGAAAAATTGACCAAAACATAAGGCGAAAAAATACGAAAAAAAATCCACACGGGCCCCTCCTTACATTGCCACCCGGACCCCTTTGGCCTAGTGCGACCCTGGATCGACATACTGTACTAAAGAAAACATAACTGAAATTGATCATAACAGAAATTATGGAGATAGCAGCATTTCGGTGGCTATTCCAGATCACTGGGAGTTAGCAGATATTAATGAGTTAAAATAGCAAATTTTCTTTAATGAGAAAAAATGTATTTGCTTTCTCTATTTATAGAGTATTTTTTTCTCTTTCTAATGGTATAAAAAAACTTATTAACGTAAAAAATGGAGTTAGCAGGTTATCAAGTTTCACTGACGATATGCATTTTTATCAGTTTTATCAAAATTTAATAAAATATTAACCAATATTAATACAAGGTAGCGCAGATTTTATCCGGAAAACATATACAGTAAACAGTATTGTGTACAGGGTGGGCCAAATTGGACATTTTCGCATATGGTTTACTTGAAAATGTAAAATGCGGTTCATAACGACAATTTTACTTGAAATATACCAAGTGTGTGGTACCAAATTATTCGTAAATAAATGCTGTTTCCAAATATGCTAATGAGCCTAAGCCTAATGAACTTAACTAACAACCCTTGTTCCATTTGAAAAGTTGAAATATGATTAAAATACGACTTGGGTATCTTTTAACCGGCTAAGATAAGACACGAAAAACGTTAGACAATCAAATCTATTTTTCCATGCGAAAATGCCAAAAGATGACATACTATGATATGTCATTCTATTCAAAGTGTCATTTTCTATCGAATAAAGTAGAAATATACGGACGGTGCCATTTAAAAATCAAACGTTGGTTGTAGTAATTTTCGGTGAAACAGGTTTTGACAAGGACAGGAGAAACATCCTTTTCTACAGGAGACTGACGAAAAATAATATCGGTGTCTGGAGCTCAATTTTTATCAGGAAACATGATGGTAAAAACCGTACATCGATATGTACCACCACCCTGTACATTTGTTTTCCATAACCATAGTTATGGAAACACGACCTAAAATAAAATAATATAAACATGTATTTTTAAGAGGAACCTCCTTTCTATTGTACCAGAAGTATCTTTTACCCTTATTTTTTGCTCTTAGGCCCTTACTCCACGCACCCTAACGACAATACAACCCAGCCGTTATGTAAATAATAAATTCAAAACTACGCTGTGTCCTTGGTAGCGTAATGCGGGCCGTAAAAGCGCCCCCTCGCGGCTGACCTGAGCGAAATAAATTTGTAAAACGGCACGTTTTTTAAAAAAATAAAACATAAAAACGCGGGGAAGCTTGAGTGAAAGTAAAATTTTTTGCTGCACGTGGACTAATATTTCAACTTTTATTTTTCTGACTTACTTTTTCAAAAATACTCTCATAAGTACGTTTGACAAGATCTTTAACTATACCGGGTGAGTCTCAAACGTGGCTCACCCCTATAACTCTTTATTCTTTCTGATAAAAAGACGAGATTTGGGTTGTTAGTATATGACATAAATTAGGATTGAGTGACGTATTCAATTGTTATTGGTCACTACCTGTTTCACCGAAAATTACTACAACCAACGTTTGATTTTTAAATGGCACCGTCCGTATATTTCTACTTTATTCGATAGAAAATGACACTTTGAATAGAATGACATATCATAATATGTCATCTTTTTGCATTTTCGCATGGAAAAATAGATTTGATTGTCTAACGTTTTTCGTGTCTTATCTTGGCCGGTTAAAAGATACCCAAGTCGTATTTTAATCATATTTCAATTTTTCAAATGGAACAAGGGTTGTTAGTTAAGTTCATTAGGCTTAGGCTCATTAGCATATTTGGAAACAGCATTTATTTACGAATAATTTGGTACCACACACTTGGTATATTTCAAGTAAAATTGTCGTTATGAACCGCATTTTACATTTTCAAGTAAACCATATGCGAAAATGTTAGAAGTTGACATATGATATGTCATTTATTATTCAAAAATAATTATAGACAAAATTTTTTGTTCAAGTATATGACAAATTATTTTTGGTATAAATAAATTTATAAAATTTAAATATTTTTTTCTTTTTTTAATGAGAATTACAGTAATTATACTTCGAACATAATTATTATTAATTCCTTTAATTTAGTTAATACTAATGTCCTATTAGTTATTGCAGAGAGGCAAAATATTAACTATTCAATTATTTAACGTCGCAAAATTGAAAAATAAATTGCATTTTGTTGTTGAAACTAGATACATATTAGAAAACTAATATTTCTATATGGAAATATTGGAGTTTTCTCTTTTCATTCCCTATACTTTATCCTAACATGTGCAGAATAAATTTACATACATATTACAGAAGAATTGTTATTTTACTAGGATGCCCTATTATTGGAAATAAAATATTATTGTTTTTCCTCGTATGAAACTCGTATTTTTGAACAAAATATTATTTTAACGAAGATATTCTTTCAATTTCATTATGTATTATAACATATATTCTACAGGAAATTGAAAAAATATCAAATAAAAGATAAAATTCAACAAACTTTTTTTGAAATTGAATAACAAAATTGATTTTTATAACAAAAATGTGTTATAAGTTTTAGTGAGGGACTCGGCCATGACTTTTTTATTTTTTTTTAGATAAAAAAATGAAATTTGGTATGTTAGTATATAACATAAATTAGGATTGATGGACGTAATCAATTGTTTTTCGTCACTTCATCTTTCACCGGAAATGACTACAACTTTTGATTTTTAAATGGCACTCTCGGTATATTTTTAGTTTATTCGATAGAAAATGAGACTTTGAATAGAATGACATATCATAATATGTCAAGTTTTGACATTTTCGCTTACAAATAATAGTATTTTGAATTTCAATCTAGAATGCCTGTGGCTTTGTTAAACCGTTTAATAAAATATTCTGTCTTTTTGTAAGTTATAAATGATAATAGAACAAGAATACCACGCCAACTTGAGTGAAATTTGCTAAAAAATTATGAATTGGTTATAACTCAAAAAAAATATTTGTTTATGTTTTTTACATGTCTCTGCTGAGTGTGAATTAACATGATATCTACATAGATACGCAAATTTTCAGTTTTAATTTGCTGATGCTATATATGTAAATGCTCTCAATAACACAACAAAATAAACGGTGTGAAAACAATTTTTGATCCAAAAATATCCCCGAAATTCGGTTTTCAAAGCCTTATGATCCTCTATTAGTTCGTATTTTCCATATTTCCGTATTGTAAGGGAATTTTAAAATATGTCTTGATTTTCTCGAATATAAAAACATAATTTAAAATTCCTAGTCCAAACATAAGGAATATTTTGTTGATGTTTGACCATCAAAATCTTAAAAATAAAGAAGTTGTCTAAAAATGTGCTACTATACGGATATAGTATAATCCTTTATCTTTAATTTCCTTCTTCTTTTGTTTACTTAGCCAGTTTTACATAAAACGTTAAATGCCGAACGCTTATTTTGCTACTTTTTCAGAGTAATTAAATGGACTCTTCAATAATACAATTTAGCTAAATGAATGACTCTGGTTATTTAAATTTAATATTTATATTATGTTGTTCTTTCCAGGTGTACATAGTAGTATAATAGTTCCTCCCTCGTGGATAGTAAAGCTGCCGAGAAAAGGCAGTTTTAAGTCCAGTTTGAGAAAAACGCCCAAGAAACGAGCTTCCAGTAAAAAAAGAACTAGAGATAAGGTAAGTCGTTAAAATTATATCAGAAACTTTAAATCCATAGAGTTTATAAAAAGAGCATTCTTCATATCTGGGTCAGGTTTTATACCAAAAAAGAATATATAAACAAAATGATATATAATTTTATTAGAAACGTTTAGATATCTATCTTAAATAATAAAATAAATAACGTTTTATTGTACAAAAAGTTAAATAGCTTCATCGACAAAGCATTTACAAAACAAACAAAAGCACAAAAAATATACAAATAATAAAAAATACCATACATTACAAATCATACAATTCAAAAAAAATTACGTCATTAAAATTACTATATTAATTACATGGACATTGCAGAAATTACTATATTAATTACATGGACATTGCAGAACACAAAAAAGGCGTATCAATAAAATTTTACAATAGGAAAATTGTAAATGGATATAATCATGTGAGTCATAAAATATTAAATACCAGACTTTTAACCAGTGTGTGAGATGATCAAAATTTTAAAATTCAAAATTGTTCTTGATTAAACATCAAAAAAAAGTCGTTTACCGCATATAGGGCTCTCTCCAGTAAGTACGATTTCAGAGCTTTGCGAAATGCGGGAAAGAATGAAAGCGACTTGATATTCAAAGGCAGATGATTGTACATTTTTTTGGCATTGTACAGTATTGAGCCTTTAACTAGTTCTGAGCTCGGGGTTGGCAGATAAAGATCGTTCTCCGCATTCCTAAGTGGATAGTTGTGAGATGGCCTTTCGGGAATAGCAGATATGTGCTTGCGGATTAAGCAAACGGATTCACAAAAGTTAATAAAGAAGGAAGAGTTAGTATTTTCAAATTTTTAAAGAAATTCTGGCAGTGAGTTCTACTGTTCAGTCCCAATAAATATCGAACTGCTCTCTTTTGAAGTTTTAAAATACGATCAAATTTTGTCGCGCAGCAAGCACCCCAGAATGGAAGGTTATAACGAAGATGCGACTCAAAAAGGGCATAATAGATAGACTATTCTAGAGGTTGATAAGTTAAGTTCCTTCGTTTCTTTGATAAAACAGTTCTATCTGAGGAATCCCTCCACGAGAGATAGCACATGTTTTTTTTTAAACACCCTCTATACTTTATGTTTTATATATATTTTCACACTATCTCAAGAAATATATAAAAGAATAAAAACAGCCATCAATTATCACATAAAGAAATGTTATCTGATACTGTAACGATATCGAATCAGTCGCTTCTATGGATTTTTATTTAACAGACATAAGAAAGGCCAGCGCTTGCTTGATAGAAACAGTTCTCTCTTTGATACTAACTGAGATATAGCGTGACCACTCAAAAGGAGCAAAGTACTCACGCAACGATACTTCTTTCATCATCAAGTTTTTATCGTTAAAGTAACGTTAATTCAAATGATTAGAATCACTGAATATTTTAGTAATCTAAAATAATAATTAGAAGAAAAAAATGACCAACTATTATCAAACACTTTATGCATTTTTATAAAATGATTTTTTTAGTGGATCCATAATTTATACATACATA
The DNA here is from genome assembly GCF_002938485.1 of Sitophilus oryzae. Lineage (NCBI taxonomy): Eukaryota > Metazoa > Arthropoda > Insecta > Coleoptera > Curculionidae > Sitophilus > Sitophilus oryzae. The sequence continues at coordinate 5,703,172 of NW_022146732.1, read as the reverse complement.
GGTTAAAATTACCATACATACCTCAGGTTAAAATTTTAAACTAAATTAGAAAACGACATTCATATTCAGATAAATTATGTAATGTTCCAATAATTTTCTTTCTATTTCAGAATGTAATTGGAATATTTTACTACATAAAACTGATGAATATATTTACTGTAAAATGTTAAAAAAAGTTAACCTTATTAAAACCTTATTAAAAAAGTTGTTTTTTTCCAATTTGAAATAAGCGAACCAATTTTTAGTAATCTAAAATGAGATATTTTTTTTATTTAAATCAGATTTTTTATTTAAATCAGATTTTTTTTTATTTAAATCAGATTTTTTTAAAATTTAAATCAGTTTTTTTTATTTTAATACAAAACACTATTTAAATCGGATATCCAAATAATTAGGACTTACTTCCAATTAAAATCCTATTCTAAATGGCTAAATCTTCGTAACTCTGCCCGATACTGATAATATTAACAAATCTACGGCGCGTGTCATTTTTCCACATCGGTCACCAATATATTCCGCAAAAAAATCGCTCTCTTCAGAACAAAAGGATTTTTTTTCAAACGTCAAGTATTAATTTTTGTCATTTTAACGCCTAGACATAAAAGTAAAGCACTTTTACGCCTAAGCACAAAGTGCAAAAATATATTATCTATTAAACTAATATTAATATATCTGTTATAGAAATATTTTTTATTGTTTTCTAGGACACATTTTTATAATAACTTTCACAGTTATTTTTCGATTTAATATAAAGTTTTTAGAAACTTGATTTTTTTATTTAAATCACATGATAAAAAAACATCTCTTGATTTAAATCACGATTTAAATCACACCAACATTGTCTTTTAGTGTAGAAAACTTATGTATAAAAATAAAATGTTTACTAAAGGTATAAAATATAATAAAATTCAGGAAATATGAATGTATAAAAATAAAATGTTTACTATAGGTATAAAATATAATAAAATTCAAGAAATATGAATGCATCTAAGACCGTATCTAACATTAAAATAGTCACACTAAAATTCTAACTATTCTTTTCTAGACCATAATGCGAAATTAGTGAATGCCATAAACAATCTTTACGAGTGCGGCAAGTCTTTCATAGTCAGTCGTTCTGTGACTAAATAAAGGTCCTAAAGACTTGTTTCTCCATAAAAGAGATTTATTTACCGGAAAATATTACTGTGACAGTAAAAATCATTTTATGTTGACGGTAAATTGACAGAATATTCAAGGAAATCTGCAGTCGGAAAAATAAAATTTTCTTACAGGATTATATGACGCGCTTATTAAAAGATATCGTTGGTTCAAAAATACATCTAAAGCCATAAAGTTATATTGTTAACTTTGTTGCATTTTTATTGTTTGTTGTTCCGTTGTAAGGCAAATAAGACAAAAAATCTAATTATATACGGGGTTATCCCATATAATAATGCACGTTTCCTGGAATCTCCTAAACTAGTGTAAAAATCAATACCTATTCTTATTTCTGAAAAATATTTTTAAATTTTAATTTAGATTCTTCTTTTTTGTAATTTCAGGATAAAGAACAAAAAGCTTTTGTAATAAAGCCCATTCCATCGACCAACGTGACACCTGTGATCGTTTTTATTAACCCGAAATCGGGAGGAAACCAAGGCCTTAAACTACTCCAAAAGTTCCAATGGTTACTTAATCCACGACAAGTAAGTCAAATTTATTACTATAATTTTTAGACCAAAAACTAAATAGGTTGTCTAGGGATGGGCGATATATAAATTCATTTTTTTCTGAATTTTTTTTTTTTAATTATAGGTTTTTGACTTAACTCAAGGCGGTCCGAAACTAGGCTTAGAACTCTTCAGAAAAGTACCAAACCTGAGGGTACTAGCCTGCGGCGGAGACGGCACTGTAGGATGGGTACTCAGCGTGATAGATCAAATAGGAATGAACCCTCAACCTGCGGTAGGAGTTCTTCCGCTGGGTACAGGGAATGACTTGGCAAGAGCTCTAGGATGGGGAGGAGTAAGTTTACTCTATATTTTATTGTATTTTTGGTGAAGTGAAGCCAATATTAAGTTGAAACATTTTTTAATTAGTAATATGCGTTGCCGATTTAGCGAGAGTGACATACTCAATCAGACTGATCTCAAAAGTTTATTACTTATTTTACGAGTAGTAATGAATGTGTTGACAAAGGTAATATTATTTGTTATATTATTGTTGGACAAAACTTGCAGGACATCAGGGTTTACTTAATAATTACATCAGTTAAGTCCCAAAAGCTATCCCCTAACGCTGTTATAATTCTGTTGAGACAAACTTCGGGTGGGACATTACGCTTATTAGAGATAATAGATTAGTTTTAGCGGGGATGGCTGAGTTTGGAGGACTAAGATCTAGGTTTGAATCTAAATAATCATTTAATATGCCCTTTGATGAGATAGTTTTGTGCTTGTACGAGATCCTACATGATTATTTACTATAGACGTTATCCTAAATTCAGATACTTTAATAGTTGTAACTTTGTAGTTTAGCAATATTATAGCATAGCAGCAATATTATTATATAACTTGATAATATTTGAGGGGTAGTTTCATCTCTTTCAGTTTGAATTTGACTTCCGAAAAATCCGTTTGCCCAAAAATAAGCTTTTTACGTCAAGCAGTTTAAGCAGAATCGTGGTTAATCAATTACCCAACTTTTTGGTTGTGACTGTATAACACCCTGTATAATTTTCTAAAAAATTTCAAAATATGTAAAAAACAAAATTAATTATGCGTTTCCCCGAAAGACTAACCGTTTTAAAATAACAAATATTGTAATTTTTGACGAGCGTTTTCACCCTCTTGGAATTTGAGATTCGAGAAACCCCTCCTTATCGAACCTCTACACCCCACAGTCAATCCGTTTGCCAAAAATCAGCTTTAAACGTCAAACAGTTTAAGCAGAATCGTGATTACTCAATGGTCATATTTTATGAAACACGCAGTATAAATAAAAAAATATTAAAATATGTAAAACAACAAAATGAAATATACGTATTTAAGAGTTTTTCCAAAAAACTCACCAGTTTTTAAATAAAAAATATTCTAATATGTATTTGAGGGGTGGTTTCACCCTCTTAGAATTCGAGTTTCGAAAAATCCCTTCTTATTGAACCTCTACACCCTAAAGTCAATCCGTTTTCCAAAAATCAGCTTTTTACGTCAAGCGCTTTATGCAGGATAGTGATTAATCAATGACCAGATTTTTCGAAACACCCTGTATACATTTTTAAAAAATCTTAAAATATGTAAAAGAACAAAATAAACTATACGTGTTTAAGCGTTTTTTCGGAAACTTGACCGTTTTTTAAATAAAAAATATTGTAATATTTGAGGGGTGGTCTCACCCCCTTGGAACTGGAATTTCGAACCCTAGAATCAACCTGTATGCCAAAATTGAGCTTTTTACGTTGAGTGGTTTGAGCAGAATCGTGATTAATCAGTGAGTCACTTAAGGATTTTATATATTAGTATAGAGTATAGATGTTCACTGTATAGAAAGAAAAAATCAAATAAAAAAGAATTGACATAGAGTCTGTTTTTATACACATATACTTATTGTACATATGACATAAAAGATCTTGCTCCCCCAATCGATATTATTCTCAGCGTTACAGTATTACATCTTGATTGGAAGAATTGGAGCATCTTTGTTTAACAAAAAATATGTTATGCTTTTTAACGTCGAATTCTAAATATTTTATTTTCTGTACTTATAGTGTTGTATATTACATTAGTATTACTACATTACCTACATTGGCAAAAAGGAAGTAAATTATATATAATAAAATATATATTTTCATTCGATTTTCGACGGAACTTTGAAAAAAATTAATAAAATTATATAAATAATTAATAAAGCAATTATGCGCTTTCAAATGTGAATGAGAAAGCTACGTATAAAGCTCTTTGTCACATTATTGAAGATTAATAAACCAATGGCTTTTTGTTACGCTCGGCTATGAATATACCAAAATTCAATGGAATGGCTTTAATATAATTTTGTCACTATATCCGGTTAAAATTAAATTTAAATGTAGTTATTTCTCTACCCAGTTTAATGTTTAAAACGAATTTTGTCATAAAATTGTTTTAGACATTTTTATTTATCTTTAATATTTTAAAAAAATGATTTCTATCATTTCTGCAGTACTTCCTAAATACACTTCCCCAATAAATTAACCCATCACAAAAAAATAACCAAAAGTTTAAGTTAAGTTTTTGTCAACACCACTTATCCGATTTGGACGATTTTTTTTTTGTATTATAGGTTATTCTTTCCACAATGTTGCTATACTAACTGTATTTTGATAGGAACCATTTTTATACTAATACCGGGTGTAGCAATTATAACGTGTTTTTTTAATAAAATTTGTGACACCCTGTAGAGTTGATCAGTTACAGTATCAAGTTAAAATTGAAATCACATTTTAGCCTTATCTTTTTTTTACATTTTATTTTTTTATTTACTCCATTATCTTCCTTATTACACGAGAAACAACATTTTATAGGATGACATGATTTAATATTGGTTTTAATTAACATTTTTCCATTTTACTCACTAAAGCAAGTAGCAGGCTATGGATTACCAGTAAATGTCAAATAGAGATGCTTGTTGTCAGTGTCGTTTTCGTCCTTTTATTATATCAAAAATATGCAGCGTGCACGTGAAACAAGAAATCTTACTGGCGAAGAATGTGCTCAAGCATTAATATTGTCTGAGGAAGGTTGGAGCTACGGAAGAATTGGTGAACGATTTAATGTATCTCACTCAACCATTTCACGAGTTATACAACGGTATAGAGATACTGGGAGTAATTGTCGCAGGCCGGGATAAGGCAGGAATCGAAGAACCAATCCGATTCAGGAACGTTTTTTAAAACTCCCAACATTAAGACAACGTTTCGTAACAGCTCGGACCCTTCAAACTCAGCTCAAAGATACTAATGGTCTACAAGTTTGCACAGAAACTAGCATCTCTATTTGACATTTACTGGTAATCCGTGTTTTTCCATAGCCTGCTACTTACTTTAGTGAGTAAAATGGAAAAATGTTAATTAAAACCAATATTAAATCATGTCATCCTATAAAATGTTGTTTCTCGTGTAATAAAGAAGATAATGGAGGAAATAAAAAAACAAAATGTAAAAAAAAAAGATAAGGCTAAAATGTGATTTCAATTTTAACTTGATACTGTAACTGATCAACTCTACAGGGTGTCACAAATTTTATTAAAAAAACACGTTATAATTGCTACACCCGATATTAGTATAAAAAGGGTTCCTATCAAAATACAGTTAGTATAGAAACATTGTGGAAAGAATAACCTATCATTCAAAAAAAAATCGTCCAAATCGGATAAGTGGTTTTGACAAAAACTTAACTTAAACTTTTGGTTATTTTTTTGTGGTGCGTTAATTTATTGGGGAAGTGTATAAATAATACCAAATAAACTTTTAGTCACCTGATTAAGCTTTCCCGGCACAGCGTTGCCCACTTTTACATATTTTCTTTTAATCAAAATATTTTACCAAATAAAAATGAATTAATTATAAAAATATATAAACAGTTATTATATACATCAACAAAACTCACCTCCTTAACAGCACTTACGGGACATAAAGGATCATTAGTACCGCTTTCCTGTTCAAAATATTCTAATAGGGTTGCGATGCTTTTTTTGCAACGGCTATTAAGCAGCTGTGGCATCTTGTACACTTTGCACTATAAGCGGTTCTAAAAAAATAATTTTCGACTGCAAGATCTGCTAGTAAAAAATTTTAAGCTGTAAGTATCACAAATCACAACACAATTCACTTAAACCAACAAGTCGTAATGCAAAACTCAAGCGTCAAAACGAATCAAAATTTCAGGAAATAAAAGTGTGGCAAACTTGACATTTTTTACATCAGAGCTAGCCCCTGAATCGCCGGCGGGACATTTAAATTCCAATTAGTCAGCCCGGCGCCGAATATGTCCTTGGTTGGCAACATTGAATTTAATAATCGTGCCCTCGATTACGTACTAAAAGTTTATTTGGTATCGCGTATATTACACAATTATCTACCTACACAAAATCAAAGAAAAATATCGAAGTTTCTAATAAATTTCTTGTGTACAGTGCGGTATAATATAAATATTGACCTAAAACGCCAAATAATAAATTTAATTACAGGATTGGTTTATCATTTATTCATTGTTAATTTGTAATGTAAACTTCATCGTAACGGTGTTATATTTTTCTTTATAATAAAACTGCTGCTGTATCGAGAAACCCCGATAAATCTAATTAGTGGTTTAAAAGAAATAAAAAGAAGTTTATTAAAGAAAAATTATGTTTTTTTATTAATTTTAGCAAATAAATTTAATTCAGATAATATTTAGAGTTAGTAAATAATTTATTTAAACATATAAAATTTAACATTTTTATTTATAATCAGTAAAAATAAAGTATTTCAAGTTAAAGTTTTTTCTACCGCCCTTGCTACAATTATCTAACAATTTTCTAAACTGTCGAAGTCAATTTTTACTTGATTATAAAACCTTTTCATAATTTATCTATACACGAATATCGTTTCTTTATTTAGTTTTCTATTTTAACCATGAGGTTATTTATGTCTTTTCTGTCTACCAGTTCGTTGTATATTACTTTAGTTTTTGCTAAATTTATTTTGAGACCTACTTTATTGCTCGTTGTATATAGTTCGTTGATGTGTGCTTGTAGTTTTCCAGAACTACTGGCAATTAGGACTATGTCACCAGCGAATCTTGGATGGTTAAGATATTTTCCATCTATTTTTAATCCTTTGTTGGTCCAGTCCTGTTGACGGAAGATTTCTTTTAGTATTGCTGTAAACAGCTTTGGGTATATCGAATCTTCCTGTCGTACTCTTTTACCAGTTGGGAATTTGGAGTTGTTTTATATACAACTAGCGTGTACCCGCGACTTCGTTCGCATCGAATTAATCATTTGTAATGGTGATGATAAAGCAAAGCAATAATTTCAATTAACATACAAACTGGATAAAATTTTCTCATATTTATGTCAACATGAGAAAAAACAATATGGCGATATTATTATATAACTTGGTAATATTTGAGAGGTTTTCGAAAAATCCGTTTGCCAAAAATAAGCTTTTTATGGAGATGGCTGAGTTTGGAGGACTAAGATCTGGGTTTAAATCTAAATAATCATTTAATATGCCCTTTGATGAAATAGTTTTGTGCTCGTACGAGATCCTACATGATTATTTACTATAGACGTTATCCTAAATTCAGATACTTTAATAGTTGTAACTTTGTAGTTTAGCAATATTATAGCATAGCAGCAATATTATTATATAACTTGATAATATTTGAGGGGTAGTTTCATCTCTTTTAGTTTGAATTTGACTTCCAAAAAAATCCGTTTGCCCAAAAATAAGCTTTTTACGTCAAGCAGTTTAAGCAGAATCGTGGTTAATCAATTACCCAACTTTTAGGAACACCCTGTATGATTTTCTAAAAAATTTCAAAATATGTAAAAAACAAAATTAATTATGCGTGTCCAAGCGTTTTCCCGAAAGACTAACCGTTTTTTAAATAACAAATATTGTAATATTTGAGGGGCGTTTTCACCCTCTTGGAATTTGAGATTCGAGAAACCCCTCCTTATTGAACCTCTACACCCCACGGTCAATCCGTTTGCCAAAAATTAGCTTTAAACGTCAAGCAGTTTAAGCAGAATCGTGATTACTCAATGGTCATATTTTATGAAAAACCCTGTATAAATTTCTAAAAAATCTTAAAATATGTAAAACAACAAAATAAAATATACGTTCACCGGTTTTCAAATAAAAAATATTCTAATATATGAGGGGTGGTTTCACCCCCATAGAATTCGAGTTTCGAAAAATCCCTTCTTATCGAACCTCTACACCCTAAAGTCAATCCGTTTTCCAAAAATCAGCTTTTTACGTCAAGTGCTTTAAGCAGGATCGTGATTAATCAATCACCAGATTTTTCGAAACACCCTGTATACATTATTAAAAAATCTTAAAATATGTAAAAAAACAAAATAAAATATAAGTGTTTAAGCGTTTTTTCGGAAACTTGACCGTTTCTTAAACAAAAATATTGTAATATTTGAGGGGTGGTTTCACCCCGTTGGAACTGGAATTTCGAAAAATCCGTTCTTATCAAACCTCTACACCCTAGAATCAACCTGTATGCCAAAATTGAGCTTCTTACGTTGAGTGGTTTGAGCAGGATCGTGATGAATCAGTGAGTCAGTCACTTAATACAACACTTACTCTTGTGTACAGTACGTCTGCTGGATCTGTGTCTATGAAAGGAATGCGGACAAAAAACATTTAAATAAACAGCAATATATTTTATACGTCGACTTGACGAGTACGTCACCGCAAATCCCTCCGCCCACTCATTTTATTGGCTATTTGCAAATTTGTCGAATTTTTATTGATGTGACGCGTCGTCTAATTTTTTACGAAAAACATCGAGAGAATATCGTTTCCCCTCTCACGGATACCCCGTAGCTACAAAACGGACAGACGTACTGTATTATATAATTTGTAGCGATTATAGAAAAATGTTTTTAGAAATCCTTAATACGATCTCAGTGCTAAAATCAAATAGATTTTCAATAAAGACGTCAGTATAATGGTAAGCTCAAGTCGGATTTTTCATTAGCTTAGTTTTAATTTGAGCCGAGATGAGTTTAGCTTAGCGGAACGGCTGTCAAAATTGAGGACGGGGCTAGGAATTAAGTTAACGAGCTTCGAAACGGGCTGTTTTAATCGCCGTCTGATAGAAGCGAACCGCAAGAAATGAAGCCAGTCGTTTATTAAAATGGCGACGAGATGAGACAGATATTTAAATTTGTATTTGAGGGCAGTGTTAATTAAAGAGAATTAATTTGAACAATTTATTGTTTAGCCTAATAACCAAGTTTTTCAGAAAAAATGTAGCCCCGACGTATAGCAAAATATGCAAGAAACAAGCTAAAACACTTATATACTTCACTAGGTAATTTGTCACTAAGACAGAATTCTACATATTTTAAGATTATTATAGAGTATACAGCGTGCTTCAAAAAGGTGTGGCGGGTATATGTTTTTTAGGGTTCCGTACCCAAAGGGTAAAAACGGGAACCCTATTACTAAGACTTCGCTGTCCGTCCGTCCGTCCGTCTGTCACAAAGGTCTATCTTATGAACCGTTATAGCTAGACAGTTGAAATTTTTAGAGATAATGTATCTATGTTGCCGCTATAAGAACAAATACTAAAAACAGAATTAAATAAATGTTTATAAATAAAAAAGTACTTTCACTAAACATTATCTTTTAAGTAAGAATTTTACATACTGCACAGTTTAACCTTGAGGACAACTAAATTAGTGTTGCTTTTACACGTTCAATTTTGTTATCGTTCCATAAATTATAAAATTAGCATACTAATTAATTATGTATATTAGATATTTTTAATCAATTAACACCTATTGAAAAAAGGTTTTACGGGCGGTATCGAGTTAATGAACTGTTCTCGTCTCCATTGCATGTGACACTTAGCGTCGATATATCGATTACATTAATCACTAGCCACGGCTGGGCGCATCCAGTTGATTATTCCACAACAGAGGAATGGCATTAAAAGGGATTAAATTGGAAAAAAGTGCATATAATTTGATATCAGACACGTCTGTTGTAAAAGAAAGTAAAACAATTTTTATTGGATTGGATAATATATATTTTTCAAACGTCAGGAATGAAGGAAGCATTAAAATTGTTTCTCCAAAAAATCCTATGGGTATTTTGCCACTGTATGGAAATCTACAAAATGAAATAGTTATTTTTTGTAAACACTGCTACGTTAAGGAGTAAGCAACCTTAATAGTATTTTGAAGAGACATGAATTCTCCATTGAATATCGCAAGAATATACTGGGCGTTCCGTTTAAAATAAAAGAGTAACATGCTTTTAAATGTGACCAATGTTCATTATTAATTTTGTCTCACCCTGTATAACTTTTTGGATCAAGTTTTAATTTGATTTAAAGTACAATAGTTAATTTAACTACATATTAGGCTATACCGGGTTAATTCCAATTTAGGTAGTTTTTATTGCAATTTAAAAATTGTTCTTTATTTCTAGAAAATGTTAAATATGTCAAAAACCTTACATTTTAGTCATATACTTCTTTTATAAAACTCACCTTTATTTTGCTCCCAGAATCCGAAAATCAATTAATATATAGGGTGTTCCATTACAAAAAACTCAACTTTGATATGTAATTTTCTTTAGGGACACCCTATAGAACTCTCTATATTTTTAAAAAGTGCTTTGAATTAACCTACATATATGCTCACAAAATTACATTTCAATACAAACTGTCGTTCTCCTTGGAGCCTCAGCGGCGTATGAGAGGCGCCACCCTGTATACATATTCATTATTCAAATAAATTTTAATCAAGGATCTATGTTACAAAACTTAACAAAAAAGTGCTTTTCACAGAAATAATACGTCAAGCTATGGGTAATTTGAATTCTACGCCGTAGCTTATTGCTCAATGGATTGAACATAACCCTGAAATAAGGCAAAACTATTAAGAGAGGCAAACAATTTTATTAGGGGTCGTTAAAACTTTAATACCCTGTTTTTCCACCCACTCATATCATTCTCAGTCTATCGACCTTCGCAATACCAACCCCTAGCGAAGTTCACAGTTAGGCAAATAAAAACTTTACGTCTCTTTTTGCCAAACGACGGTAAAATCTTTATTTTTCTATTTAGGTCTCTATTCTGAATTTAACAATCATGATAATAGTTTTATTATATAGGGTGTTGCAGGCGTTAAAATCGTAATAATACCTAGGCGTTAAAATTACTTTTTTATAATGTCAATCACCTCTCAAAAATGAATACTTTTGTGAAAAAAAAACATTTTTCTACAAACGTCAAAAAATGACAAGGTTCGCGAATTGATAGCAATGTGCGAAGCTTTGAATAAGAAGACTAAGGAAGGAGCATATCAAAAATCTTAGGTACACCGCGATAGGCCTCAAATATGGCCGACTTAAATTCCGGTTTATCAGTGCCGTTCTAATTTTATTTAAAAAATGTAAAACTATGATGTAAGGTAGACGTGGGGTAGACTCAATAATTTGTTATTTTATTTTACGTTGTGAATAAATGTTGGTATAGTTATTAAAATTGTTATAAAAATATATAATTCTAATAAAAATAGATAAGTTATAATAAGTATTTATTAACACAAATATCTGATACGCTACTGAAGCAGGTAAGTCAAATTAACGTATCAAAATTCTTTGACATCTGATCTTTGACAAGTAGTAAATAAAAGCTAAAATGCAAGAAAATATATAATTTAGTTAATTTAAGTGTATTTCATAAATGATCGGTTTACTACACGTATGTATATTATATAGTCACTTACTAGCGAAAAGTTGTTCCATTATTTCACTCAATTTTTGCCGAGATCTACCTCACGCTACACTACCAACTATTTTAGAGTATTTTTCGATAAATCGCGATAATGTCACTGTTAATTTAAGTTCTGCCACAATTTCCATCTAGATTTACTACCTTTATACAACTATCAGTAGTAGAATAAATAATAAATAACATAAAATAAACTCCGTAAAGACTGACAAATCCACAAAATTTCAAATCAAATTCAAAAGTGTCAAATGAATCGTCAAACAGAACTGTCAAGGATCCCCACTCCCCTAGAGAGCTTTTTCCGCCCACCATGCATGAATACATGGATAGCATTATGCTTCTTCCTTAGTCTTCTTATTCAAAGGTACGAAGTGACACTTTTTTTCATTTTCCTACGTTACCATGACACGATGCGTGAAGTAATACGCGAAATGCCTATTTCGCACACTGCATGTAAATTATATGGAATTTTGGAATTTTGATTTTTGGAAAATGAAGAACTAAATTATAACTAATTATTTATTTCGAAATATTCAAGAATAAACAAATAACAAATATCAAACTTAACACTAATGCATATTCTAGTTATTATTTACAATATTAACATTAATAGTACAACCAGTACACGAACCAATATTTAATCCCAAACTAGATAGTTCTGATTTTGCTTGAGATATGGGGGTTTTGGGACTTGAGACACTATCCAGTTTTGATGTAGAGGTACTTGATCCCGGTATTTGACACTCTAAAATTTTATTTGATATTTGAATTTTATTGTTGATAGAATCCTCGACGTATCCCTCGACCACTGTCGAAGATTTCCATCCTCCGTGGCGCTTCAAACTAAATATATCACTCCCTGCATTAGCAAGGAGTGTGGCTGAAGTTCCCCGGAAACAATGCCCAGTGTAGGCCTCATAATCTGGCAGCTTCAAGTGTTTTTCTATCATGCTAGGCATCTTACCAATAGAATTTATGCCGACCACTTGGTTAACACATCTTTTATTTTGATATTTTAAAAACAATCTACGACTGGTAGCATTTCTTGGACGAAGAGCTGCGTATTTTCGGTAAATCTCAATATAATTCAAATTTGACACTGTAAAGACTCGGTCTATGTTTGTTTTTGTATCGGGTACTTTTACAATCAAAACTGAATTTTTATCTTCTATGTTATCGACCGTCATTTTAGTAAGGTCCTCACGGCGCGGCAGCAAACACCAGAAATACCAAGTATTAAAATGACCTAATAGGAAATCGATGACGATGTTCAGTAATAAAAAAACATACATTCCAAGCTCACGGGTTTTTTTTCGAAGCAATAATATAATAGTAATAATTTTTAGGGATATCCCGATTTTAATGTTTGTAGAAAAAATATGAACAAGCAGAATTTAGAGCCGGAAGATCGACGGTGGACCACTTATTTACAGTCACTCAAGTAATAAGTAAAAAGAGCAATCTAAACCAAGAGCTACATCTTGTGTTCGTGGACCTGTAGAAGGCATACGACAGCGTTCCCCTTGTGAGACTTTGGGAAGCTATGGAAAAAACCAATATAAATGTAGAGCTAATAAAAGCAGTAAAATCATTATATAAGCAAACAAAAACTAGAATAAAAGTCGGCAAAAAGTTAACAACAGGATTTAATGGAACCAAAGGTCTGAAACAAGGGTGCTGTATTTCACCAACACTATTCAAGATATATCTCGAACAAGTTCTCAAAGGTTGGAAGCAAAAATATAGAAATATGGGAGTACCCATAGGGGATAACATGCTCTACACACTTTGCTTCGCGGACGATCAGGTGATCATAGCACAAGATTACGATGACATACATTATATGACACGTAAGCTTATAGAAGAATATCAGAAATGGGGGCTCGAGATCAATACTAACAAAACAGAATATATGTGTATCGGAGGAGAACAACAAGATCTAATACTAGAAGAAGGGAAGAAAATTAAGTGCTGCACAAAATACAAATATTTGGGTATGCAAATCACAAATGATGGACTGTTGGATACAGCAATTAAAGAACGAAACCAACTTGGAAGGAATGCTATCACGGTATTGAATGGGATACTGTGGGACAGAAGCTTAAACAACAAGAACAAAACTCTAATATATAATACCATCATCAAGAGTATAACCACGTACAGCTGTGAAGTGTGGCCAATTAAGGAAACAACAAAACGAATGCTGGAAGCTACAGAGATGGATTTTTGGAGAAGATCAGCAGGCAAATCAAGACTCGAGTATATAACTAATGAACGCATAAGAGAGATTATGGAAGTTAAACATACGATAGTGGACGACATAAAGAACAGTCAACTCATATGGTACGGGCATGTCCAAAGAATGGCAGAAATAAGAATCCCAAAGCAAATTATAAACTGGAAACCTGCAGGAAGAAGAAAACCGGGTAGACCGAGAAGAAGTTGGCAGGAAGGGATATACATAGATACACGTTTAGGGAGGAAAGATCTCTCGGAGACGGTGCATGGAGAGACAGACAGGCATGGAGAGATGGCATCGGAAGACGTAGAACGTTTTAAACCGATTCATATATATATATATATATATATATATATATATATATATATATATATATATATATATATATATATATAGAAAAAATATTGTTTGCAACTCGTGTGCGAACTACTTTGGTGATCTCGACTAATTTTTCAACTCGGCTACGCCTCGTTTGGGACAACTTTGTTGATCGTAGTAGCACTCCGCGCACTATAGATACAAAAATAACTATTCTTCTGATATTTCTAAGAAAAAAAATAAAAATCTAACTTTAATAATCAAACAATTGCGATCGTCCATTAAGGAATTGGAATAGTTTATTTTATTTTTGGGTTTTAAACTGAAAGCAATAAGATACTATCATTAAACTAATTATTTACTTTATTTCTTTCTCTTTTATTAAATCGATCTTTCTGGCTAAACCTAACCAATTCCAGAAATAAACCGCGCAAATAGACTTAATAAAATTGCAGTAAACTTGCAATAAAGAGAAAATAGACTGAAAGCTACCAATTTTATTTTACCCCCATTATTTTTTAATCAGCAATATACGTTATTAATGTAACATTGCGCTTAAGCCGAATGATTCATTTTTTTATGTGGAATTTATTTTTAAATAGATTTACGTTTCTAATTGGTATTAATGATTCTAGTTTTAGAGTATTTAGAATAAACAAACATTTGCAACAGTTTAATTACATTTATACTAACAAAACGTAAATAAAATAACATACGCACGTGTTCGACATATAAATAACATAGAATAACACAGACAAACAAAATGTATTACTTTTTAACGAGTTTTGTTTTAATTTTTTAGTATTCAATTTTTATTTAAGACTATTCAAATCAGTGTCATCAAGTGTCACTTGAATGAAGAATTTTATTTTTGTCTCTATCCATTTGTCACTTCAACATATACAGGGTGTATCTACGTCCCATTTTCGTGTGTTTAACTATCTAGGGTATATTATAAATATATAATATACCCTAGACTTATTTTTATAAATATGGTAAAAAAATACATGCTTAGCCTAAATGAATCTCAATATGGTTTTTTATTTGCAGGGATATACCGACGAACCAATCTCGAAAATATTGTCTAATATCAGCCATAGCGATACCGTTCTCCTTGACCGATGGTCACTAGGGGTCGAACAAAATGGCGGCGCGGAAGCACCCGAAGAAGGGAAGGAAAACCTACCCCTAAATGTGGTGAACAACTATTATTCTTTGGGGGTGGATGCCCATATAGCGCTGGAATTTCACGAAGCAAGAGGTTGGTATAGATTGATTAATTTAGAGCCACTGCTCTATGTAATAGAGTTTTTTTTTCTCTCAACAATTATAAAAGAATAATCTACCATTTTGATAATTAAGTAAAATGAATGACATATCATATATGTCAACTTTTGACATTTTCGAATAATAATTTTACACGAATTACCAAGTGTGGTATCAAATTTTTATGAATAATTTGATACAACACTTGGTATTTCGATTAAAATTGTCGATATGAATCGCATGTTGCAATTTCAAGTAAACCATATTCGAAACTGTCAAAAGTTGACATATGATATGTCATTCTATTCAGAGTGTCATTTTGTATAGAATAAATTAAAAAAAAAATACCGGAGGTTGTCATTTAAAAATCAAAAGTTGTACTAATTTCTGGTGAAACAGGAACTGACCGAAGACAAATGAATACGTTAATCAATCCTAATTTTATATCATATACTAACATACCAAATCTCGATTTTTATCTGAAAAAATCACTTTTGAGACGCACCCGGTATAAAGTATAATAAACTAAGTGTAGGTAAAACACCAAAATTTTGGCGGCTGGTCCTAAATAGTCTGTGCTTTAATAAAATTACATTTTATAGACCTACTATTGGTCAAACACTTTACAATACGTCTTTTTAAAAACGATACATAGATAATAATAAAAAACGATGCCTGGTAGGCATAAATAAAAACTTTTTAACAGTTTGAATACTTTTTTTTTGAATCTCACCGTTTTTTCTGCTGTATTTCTTCAGAACAATAAAGGCGCAGTCTCTTTGAATAAATATAAGCAAAATAACTTACAGCCTCGGGCAACCGGGCACAAAAGCGTGGCGTTCGAACAAAATTTTAATGATCGAGAAGCAGCAAAATACGGTTTTATAATGAAAATACTCTTTGAATAAGGCCGGTTCTTATAGTAACAACCCTTCAGGTCAGTACGAAACAACAAAGAGGATAATTAGAGCCTTTCCTGGCTTGATTAATATTAGATGAAAACTATTTTATGGAGCGTGTTGCTAATAAACTGATAAGTAAAACGGGAACTTTAATAGAGTATTTAAAAACTAAACAATGTCTACAATTAGTCCCAATAATTAATAGCTGTTTATACAGGGTGGCCCAGGCTTTGTATAATCAGTCTTTCCAAACTATTATTTTTATTTACAGAATATGTCTCTCTAAAAATTTAGCGATTAGCGATTTATTTATATTCATATAAAGATGAATATAATATAATATTTTTACATTCCAGAGGCCCATCCTGAAAAATTCAACTCCAGACTACGAAACAAGATGTTTTATGGACAAATGGGCGGCAAAGATTTGCTCAAAAGGAAATGGAAAGGATTGGCCGATTTTGTCACGTTAGAATGTGACGGACAGGACATCACACCCAAGCTAAAGGAGCTGAGAGTACACGCTATCGTTTTTTTGAACATCGCAAGGTAAGTTTTTTCAAAATTTCAAAAAAGTCAGTTGTTTTTTTCAAACGTCACAAAAGTATTACTTTTTGTGTTGTGATTTAAGCTTGATCTTCATGCATCCGTTATCCGACGATACGATGATACGATATTAATTTTATTGGTTGAATTTATTGGTTGAACTTCGGTTGGTTAGTAACGGTTAACCAATCGAAGCCTTTAAATTCAACCAATAAATTTAATATCGTATCATCGTATCGTCGGACAACGGATGCATGAAAATCAAGCTTTAGGCTGTATTCCGTTGCAAAACCACGTGAACCAGACCGGTAAACTACGGTAAAGAGCGGTTAAAATACTGGAAACGTCAAATGTTAGGTTAGATTAGACGTTTTCCAAATTTTGATACCTCTATTATTTTATCTTTTATGCATTTTTAATGTACCTATTCTCTGCTTTTACGTTTGCTTCTTCTTTTCAATGGTGTTTAATATTGAAAAGTACTTTATTAATAAACTGTTAAACTCGTTAGACAGCTCAAGTGAAGATTTGCAGGTCCAAAATTAAAACAAATCGATAGTAAATAAACAAATCTAATCAATATTTATATTTTTATAGCTTACAAAACATTCACGATTACTTGTTGTCTTGTTTTTCATGTTTTCTTTAAATGTTCCTGACTTTAAGAAACAATGACTGCATAAGTTTAAATGGTCCTAAAAAGTCATTCTATTTAGTTAATGAAATTTATTTACCTTTACTGCCTACCTCCGTTGCTTTTGGATGTAAATACAAAATATTATTACAAATTTTAGAAATTAAATGAGAATTTCACTCGAACTTCCAATATTTGCTTGATTTCTGTCACATAAATAACATTGATTGACATACAAAACCAGAAAAAACAGCCTTCTCGCGCTGGTTAGTTTGGTGACAGTTAAAACCGAATTTTTCAGGAACTGTGTTCCGTAATAAGAAAACTTTCAGGAAACCGATAGAAACGGAACATAAAACCATAACCAAGGTAAGCAACGGAATGCACCCTAACATTATAAAACAACATTATTAAACAATAACCAAAATATGACATCGAATAAATTATTAGATTGTTTTTAGTAATCTATACTTATCTACAGGGTGTCCTGTTTTAAAATTAAATCTGAGTTATTGATATTTTTGATAAACTTGGAGAATAACTTTCGTGGAATAGCCAATAGTCAAAATTTGACGTCGAATAAATTATGATTTTTGAACCCCGAGAGATTTTTGTTTTTATGAGATACTTTCAATAATTTTATGTCAAAAATATAAAAAAAAATCTTTGCAAAGCGGAAGATCATGATTTTTCTTTTGACATATGTTTTACTTTACGTATCATTTTTTTTCTGCAAAAAACTCTAATGAAGTAACAAAAAAAGGGTAGGCTCTATAGTGATTAGAAGAATTTAGAATTTAGAATGAGTGGGAGGGGGGTTAATCACTTCGACCTTACAGATCCATTGTGTCCCCCTTTCTTGAATCATAACTCATCATACAGTCCCAGGGCTTTGACAAAAGCCAGTATCTGGGACGGTTTTATAGAGGGTAGTTCTCCATCTCCAATATCAATCGTCCCAAAGTTCATGGCACGAATGGTTGTCGTCTCGGCGCACTCAGTGATGAGGTGTACTGGTGTTTCACCATCTTCCCCACAGAATCTGCATTCGCCGTTTCTTCTTAGTTTCAATCTACTGAGGTGTTCATTGAGGAGACAGTGTCCTGTTAAAAACCCCGTGACAATCCGAAGATTGTCCTTACTCAGACCCAGGAAGATCTGTGATTTTTCTTGATCATAAGCCCTCAGAAACTTCTTCGAGTGTCTTAGACCATTGCAAGATTTCCATTCCAGGTTGCGGATGGAATCTTCCAAGTTCTTGAGTTCCGCCTTGAGTTGGTTACCACTTGGAAAGCAGAACGGTTCTGGTCCATTTAGTGGAGTGTTCGCTCCTTTCCTAGCTAGATTATTTGCTTTTTCATTGCCTTCTATCCCTTGGTGAGCAGGCACCCAGTGTAGGAGGACTTTGTTTTCTTTGCCTAATTTATTCAGCTTCTCTATGCATTCTTTGACCAATTTCGAATTGATTGATACTGAGTTAATCGCCTTTAACGCTGCTTGACTATCAGATAAGATGGCTATTTCTTGTTTCCGATAGTTCCTATCTAAGATAAGTTGTACGCATCTCTCGATAGAGTAGATTTCTGCCTGTAGGATACTAGGGTAAGTGCCCATTGGTTCGGAGTAATTAGCTCTCGGCCCAAACACTCCGATCCCTGTTCCCGTTATAGTGATGTAACAGCGAATGCGAAGTTGTCATTTGAGAAATGAATTAAAAAGTTAGAACAGACAAAACGGGTTAAAGGTGAACAATGCACAGTACATACTGTTATTTTTTCCAGGCTAGTCAAAACATGAATCTGGGTAAAGGCAACTCAAAAGGTTTAATATGCTTTGCTTCTATTGTTTTTCATAGTCATTATACTCTATTCAAAATCTCATATACGCAAAATGTAATTGCCAATTTTGACTTATATTCTACGTATATGATGATTATTTAAAGTTTATTTAATATATATTTATTCACGTAAAAATAAGATTTATTTTTCATATCAACATAAGTTCGATTCTGCTTTGTTTCGTAGCTACAGGGTGTTAAAAGTCTTAATATTTTTTCGATTTATTATAATTTTCTTCCAAGTACGTACTTACTTTTAGCGTCCCGAATTAAAATTAGCGTTAGCAGCAAAAAGGATATGTCAACTTAAAATGCTATTTTACATTTTTTTAGTATGAATATACAATTCTGGTATATCTTAATAAGTAAGGGTATAATAGTAAATCCTGTATTTTTGTTACAGTTATGGTGGAGGGACCAAACCGTGGAACAGATCGATGGGATCTTCAGATCCCAGCACAGAGGATGGACTTATCGAAGTCCTAGGCCTGACCACATATCAGCTTGTGAGTAAGTTAGGGGTAGTTTTTTCCTTTTTCGCATGATTTTTGTTATCTGTTCGCAGTTCTTTAATAAAATGTTCGCTATTATACAGTGTGGTCCGAAGTGTATTCCGGAAACTTCGGCAGCATATTCTGCAGATAAAAATACATAGCTGTAAAAAAGTAAAAAAAAAGTTTTTTACAGGTACGGATGAAAAGTTGTTACTCTTCAAAACAGTTAAAACATATATAGGTGACGCCCCCTACAAATAGGAGTCTTATTGACATCAAAATTAAATTTTTTACGTTAAAAAACTCCCAGACACTAATTTTCATCCAAATATTAAGGTTAGTTCAGAAATTATTTGGAAAAAATCGAAATAAAAAAGAAACTTCTACACCCTGTATCTCCGAAACTAAGCATTTTAAGACATACATTTATTCGAACTTTTTTACTTATATTTATCTGCAGAATATGCTGCCGAAATTTCTGGAATACAGTTCGGACCACCCTGTATATCGACTCGTATCCTGCAATATTTCCTGACATTTTTAAGTCGTTTATGTCAATTTAACTACTAATAAAAGCATAAAATAAAACTAATGTGAATTATTTAATGTTTTGTTAAATAAACATAGCAATAGTAACAAATATCCATAAAAAATGTAAAACATAACACGAAATGATAGAAAAACAAACACTTATTTTCTTTCCCTGAGAAGTTAGCCTATCAACACTTTGCAGGCTCCAAGTCGATATGCTTTATTCTGCTTATTTTTCTTTTTTAATATAATATTTAAATTTTATTTTCTTAGGTATGAATTGCACTATTAATTCGTAAAACTTTTTTTATTTAATAATACATTTTCTTTCTTTTTCTAACTTTTATAAAAAAAATATAATTAAATTAATTATTTTATTCTATAATAATTTTAAATAAATATACAAACAGAAAATTAAATGATACAATTTAAATGTATCATTATTTATATGCTAAAATATGATACAATTTTCAGTAATAATATATTTTCATAATATTAGTACCAGAATTCATAATAAATCTCACGTTATAACAATTAAACAAAATGTGTTACTTATTTTTTACAACTTATATTGTTTTTTTTTATTGCATGCTTACTGCATGAAATTAAACATGTTTTCAATGATTGATGAATTTATTTGTAATACAAAATTCCGTTAAACATATCATTAACTATTTGGCGCAAATAATTCTTGCACTGCTGCAGTAAAATTGGAAATTAACAAGTATGACTTGCATTACCGAATGCAGATGATATAAATTTACTGTCGATTTGTATTTCTACTTATTGCTATACTGCAGTAATCGGGTAGTTATAAAATGTTAATTATACAAGGGGGGAAACATTAATAATTATAATAGGTGGATTTATTATTTTGCATAGTTCATAGGTGATGAATTAAAACGGAAGATAAATGAAACATACGCATTAAAAAAACCATTATACAGGGTTGCCTAACATGTATGGGAACGGTCGATTATTAGGTAAAATATAAGAGATACCGCAAAAAGTTAAATATAAAAGTTATAGGGTCTTTAAATATCTATTAGCGGCTAATAAATTTAAGTATACAGGGTTGGTCATAAAGTCACATGAAAGTTTCATTTTTTTAAATGGAAGCCCCTGTATATTATTACATATTTCTGTTCTTCCTTTAATTCACAGCAAAAATCGAGATACACATAATGTACCTCAAACCAACCGTTTCCGAGTTATTGACTTTTAAAAATATCACTTAAACAATTCGATTTAATTAATTTCGATGTGTTCTCACCGTTTTTTAAATAAAAAATATTGTAATATTTGAGGGATGGTTTCACCCCCTTGGAACTGGAATTTCGAAAAATCCCTTCTTATCAAACCTCTACACCCTAGAATCAACCTGTATGCCAATATTGAGCTTCTTACGTTGAGTGGTTTGAGCAGGATCGTGATTAATCAGTGAGTCACTCACTTAAGGATTTTATATATTAGTATAGATTACTAAAAAAATCATGAAAATAGCGTTAAAAATAAAAAATGTAATTAACTTTTACGAAAAAAAAATTATATTGCGTTTTTTACATCTAAGTTTAGTTATATCAACAAAATCTTATATTTCTTTCCAGCAATCCCTAAAACACATCCGACACGTGTTGCTCTCCCCTTCCGCGACCTTAACCTCACATTTTAATTTGCCCCTTAATGAACTCTCTTTCTCCTGCGCCAATCTAAACTTGTTGAATTTTCATGAAATTTTAACTCGGCCATCTCAAAGCTTCGGGCCCCACGTAAAACCGAGACCCTTAATGTACGAAGTCTGTCATTTATTAAGGGGTTATTGCGAATGAGGGGCGCCCTCTGTTGGTTTAATAATGAATCAACAGATTCGGCGAGCGTGCGGTTAGGGATGGCAGTTATTTTTAGTCGTGGTAAAAAGATGGACGTGATCTGATGCGTTAAGAAGTATGTAGATTGGTTTAGGAAGTTTTAGAATGTTTGTTAGTTCATACATGGTGAGCGTTGTTTATACAGGGTTTATACAAAAAACTTGTGCCATGTCTCGTAGAAAGATTCCTCACATAGGTCCGATTCTGCTTTGTTTCGTAGCTACAGGGTGTTAAATTCTCATAATTATTAAAATTAAAATAAAAAATAAAAATTAATTTTATTTTTATTTTAGTTTTATTAATTACGATTAATTAAATTGCATTTATCTCATCAAGGAAGCAGAATTCGACAAAATATCAAGAGATAACTTTTAATTGGCATTAAACGGCCTACACAATTTTGGTATCAAAAGAAAAAAGTCATTGGCGCACATGTTTTTTTTTAAATATTCCAGTGATAACCCATATGCACGTCCTTGATGAATTTATTCACACTTTTTTAGCATTAAAATATGTAACACTTATAGTAACTTTTACCCTCAAAATTTCATTCGAATCACTAAAAGTACTTGGAAAATTATAATAAATCAAAAGATTATTAAGACTTTAACACCCTGTAGTTACGAAACAAAGCAGAATCGGACCTATGTTGATATGAAAAATATGTCTCATTTTTACGTGAGGAATCTCCCCACGAAATATGGTACATGTTTTTTGAAACACCCTGTAATATATTTAGGATTGTTAAAGTCCTATCATACAGTCAAAAAATAAAGACCGCATTATTTTTTGTTTTCTTATATTTACAGTCGAACTCGCTTGTAACGTACTTGGAGAAACAGAAAAATATGTACGCTATAACCGAGTATTTGTTATTTCCGATTTGTATTTAAATCTGTGATATATAATAAGAAACTTTAAGTTACTAAAATAAGAAAATATATTTTGAAGTATAAGTAAGCAAACGTTGTTATACTCTGTCACTGTTAATATTTTACAGCATAACACCAGAGAAATTAGTGTACAAAACACAATTCTTCTTAATTTAATTTTGTATTAATATTTAAAAGAACAATTATGTTTCCAATTTAGGCAGCGCTCGACATTTTGGAAATACGGATTAAAAGATTTGAAGAGCAAAATTGGAAACCTCGGAAAACAAGGAAAGTCTTCCATCTGCATTTTTAAAATATTGATTAATAAATAAGACAAGGAAATTTATTAATTAAATTTTCTAATACTCACTGCCTCAGGCAAATATTGTAAATGGCAAACCATACCATACAAAACGGAGGTATCCAAAATATTATACATATACGAGCGTGTACCAGCGACTTCGTTCGCGTCGAATTAATCATTTGTAATGGTGATGATAAAGCAAAGCAAGAATTTCTATTAACATAAAAACTGGTTAAAATTTTCTCACATTTATGTCAGCATGAGAAAAAACAATATGGCGATATTATTATATAACTTGGTAATGTTTGAGGGGTAGTTTCATCTCGTTGGAATTTGACTTTCGAAAAGACCGTTTGCCAAAAATAAGCTTTTTACGTCAAGCAGTTTAAGCAGAATCGTGGTTAAGAAATTACCCAACTTTTTGGAACACCCTGTATGATTTTAAAAAAATTTCAAAATATGTAAAAAAACAAATAAATTATGCAGTCAATCCGTTTTCCAAAAATCAGCGTTTTACGTCAAGCACTTTAAGCAGGATCGTGATTAATCTATGACCGGATTTTTCGAAACACCCTGTATACATTTTTAAAAAATCTTAAGATATGTAAAAAAACAAAATAAAATATACGGGTTTAAGCGTTTTTTCGGAAACTTGACCGTTTTTTAAATAAAAAAATATTGTAATATTTGAGGGGTGGTTTCACCCCCTTGGAACTGGAATTTCGAAAAATCCCTTCTTATCGAACATCTACACCCTAGAATCAACCTGTATGCCAAAATTGAGCTTCTTACGTTGAGTGGTTTGAGCAGGATCGTGATTAATCAGTAGTCACTTAAGGATTTTATATATTATTATAGATAAGTTATTTGAAAGCCAATTTTCTTGGACTAATTTCACTGTTTGACTTTCAAAACCACAGTTATTTAATTTCAAATTGAAGCTTTGGAGTGTTTGCTTTATCCACATCTATACACATTTTTCGTAGTTTTTTTTCAGGTTTATAATAAAACCCAAAAAATTATCACTAAAAATATCCAGCTTTACTGATTATCTATGTATCATATTTCTATTGAAAAAACCTCTTTTTGCATTAAACATTTTACGGGTATTTTCGATAAATAAAAGCCGTTTTTTTTATTTTCCGGCACTGAACGATCGTTTGAAAATTCGTTTTGAAATGACCTGACCGCCTGCAGTTCGATAATTAAACGGGCAAAAATACGGATGCACCGCCACGAACCAATTAGAATTAATTACCGGATTTTTGTGCTTTTGTGGACTGTATTTTCAGCCGAAATTTCCACTCAAATATAGATAAAAAGCTATGAATACTATCCCTATCATATTTTTGGGCTATCATAAATTAAACGCACACGCTTTATTATTTGAATATCATACTTTGGATGATTTTTTTTATTATCAGAGCATTTATTAGTTTTTAAATGTATTTTTTATATTTTTATGAACATCTTGTATAATATTCGAACACGAAACGAATCAATACTAGTCCTTTCTGTCCAAGACAAATTTTCCATTACTATTCAATATTGATATGACACGTGAAGTAAAGAACATTATTAAATAAATTTCGCTAGAACAGACCCGGATTTTTTTATTAAATGTGAATGACTGTTTTATTTCAAACATCAATATCAATAAATTTTATATCAAGCATCAAAACTCGTTTCAAACAAAAGCATTATTGAATATTAGGGATGACAAAAAAAAAGATCAATATCAATTACGGTTTAGTCCGAAAACCGTTGTTCACGACACTTTATTACAGAACTTTTCTGCCTGGGCATATCGAGTATAGCACGCTAAAACAACTGTCAAAGTTCGTAGACCTTTGCCAAAGCTCGGTCGCAGCCCCTAAAACTACGACAACAAAAAAAGTGCAAAAAACGGTCTGAATGTATCTCGCTGCTGGGAAAACTATCGTTTGTCAGCCGTTTCTAGAACTTTTATCGTTTACCTTGTTGCCGTTCTCTTTTAAGTATAACTTCTTATCTTTGACGAATTCAAGTTTATATGACGAGTCGTTAGAGAATATGCGCATCGTATATAAAAGGATTGTGTTTTATAATGATGTAATAATATGTCGTATGTTAGTGCTAGAATTACCGAAAATATTGTGTATCAAGCAATAAGGCGTTGAGAATGGAAAACATAATTTGAGATACTGCTAAAGTATGCACATTTACATTTATGTAGGTAAATAAAAGTAAAATATTGTATGTCGGTAAGCACATCACTTAAAAATGGCTGAAACAATTTAATGTTTTTCACTTTATATCTTTAACGTAAGTTTTAACGTAATACGCGCTATAGCAAACACTTTAAAGCCACTAAGGAAAATACTAACAAATTTATTAACAGTAACACACTAGAATTGTTTTAGAAGATAACTAGATCATAAAATTTACTCAACTTTTAATAGCTTTTAAATGTATTTTATATATTTTTATGAACATCTTGTATAATATTCGAACAAAAAACGAATCAGTGCTAGTCCTCTATGTCAAAGACAAATTTTCCATTACTAAATAATACTGATATGATACATGAAGTAAGTAACATTATTAAATAATAAATATCGCCAGAACAGACCCGGATTTTATTTATTAAATGTGAATGACACATGTTTTATTTCAAACATCAATATCAATAAATTTTATATAAGTATAAAACCCGTTTCAAACAATAGCATTATTGAAAAATAAGGTTTTGTCTCCGACAACAACAAAAAAAAAGATCAATATCAATTACGGTTTAGTCCGAAATCCGTTGTTCGCAGCACTTTATTACAAAACTTTTCTGCTCAGGCATATCGAATATAGCACGCGAAAATAACTGTCAAGTTCGTAGACCTTTGCCATAGCTCGGTCACAGTCCCTTAAACTACGACGGCAAAAAAAGAATAAAAAGTCGTCTGAATGTATCCCGCTGCTGGAACAACTATCGTTTTTCAGCCGTTATCGGAACTTTTGTCGTTTAACTTGTTGCCATTCTATTTTAAGTAAAACTTCTTATCTCTAACGTGAATTCGGAGGTTTGTATAGCGCGTCGTTAGAGAAAATGCGTCTCGTTTACAAGAGGATTATGTTTAATAATGATAGTAAATATGTTTTATAATATGCTAGAATTACCGAAAATACTGTGTACCAAACAAAGAGGCGTTGAGAATGGAAACTATAATTTATAGCTTATAAACTGTAAAATAGCTAGTGTATACACAGATACTTTTATCTCGATAAACAGAAATGATCTCCTGTTTGTTGACAAGCGCTTCATTTGATAACAGCTGAAAAAAATTAGCAGTTAATAATAATTTTGACAAACAACAGGCAGTATTCCGTTGCAAAACCAGGCGAACCAGGACGGGTAAACTACGGTAAAGAGCGGTTCCTGAAAAACATCGGTTTGATACGTAACGGTTTAGTAAAATATTGGAAACGTCAAATGTTGACGATTTCTAAATTTCAATACCTCTATTATAAAATTTATTTTTTATGCATTTTTAATTTACCTATTCTCTGTTTTCTCGTTTGCTTCTTCTTATCAATTGAGTTTAATATTGAAAAGTACTTTATTAATAAACTGTTAAACTCGTTAGACAGCTCAAGTGAAGATTTGCAGGTCCAATATTAAAACAGATCAATAATCAATAAACAAATCTAATCAATATTTATATTTTTATAGCTTACAAAACATTCACGATTACTTGTTCTCTTATTTTTCATGTTTTCTTTAAATGTTCCTTGTTTAGATGGTCCTAAAAAGTCATTCTATTTAGTTAATGAAATTTATTTACCTTTACTGCCTACCTCCATTGCTTTTGGATGTGAATACAAAATATTATTGCAAATTTTAGAAATTAAATGAGAATTTCATTCGAACTTCCAATATTTGCTTGATTTCTGTCACATAAATGACATTGATTGACAAACAAAACCAGAAAAACCAGCCTTCTCGCGCTGGTTAGTTTGGTGACAGTTATAACCGAATTTTTCAGGAATCGTGTTCCGTAATAAGAAAACTTTCAGGAAACCGATAGAAAAGGAACATAAAACCATTACCAAGGTAAGCAACGGAATACACCCTAAGTATTTCATTTGAGTTTGAATGTCATCTAAAAAAACTGAGTGACAACAAATCTACATGTCTAGGTTTTTTGAGCGCCTAGTGATGAATCATTTATTTCATCATGTAATTTAAATATGTCTTATTATCTTGATATTTAAATAAAGATAAAAATATCTAGAATTAAAGTACTTTTGTTTGTTGCAGCCACTTCTGCAAGCAGGCGGACATGGGACTTGTATTACACAATGTCGATCAGCTAAAATCGTCACATCAAAAACAATACCAATGCAAGTAAGTACTTATCGTATGTAACATAATTCCAATATTATCTACAGGATGTTTTTAGATAAGTTCGTGTTAGATAAATTTCAAAAAACTTTATTCGAAAATGTTGCTCTTATTCTAATTTTACGTAAATGTACCAATTTCCAGCCCTTTAGATAAAGCAATTCATACATTTTTTATCTCTAATTATCCAATTTTTCTATCTCTAATAGTTTAAGTTACCAACAGGTATTTGCATATCTAGATACTGATTGGGATCAGCCATCACTACTACAAGCTATTCAACGCAGTAGTGTTTACAAAAAATAATACTTTAATTTTGTAGATTTCTTTTTCAGATGAAAAAAAACGAGACTTTTTTTCAAGAACAGTAGCAATATATTTTTTTAAGTTTTGTAATATGCAAAGTTTTTCAAAGTTATTTACCGTAACTTCACACACCTGCTGCTCTATTCTATTTTTTCTCCTTTTTTTTGTTCTCTAACTTTAGGCTATTGCGGTCTAAACTTCGACCAGAATTGGCCGTATATCTTTCGGCAGAGTCGTTCAAAAAATCACCGGAGTTAAGAAAAATTGCCCCATAAAAGTAAAACGCTCTTTAAATATAGTACCTACGCTTAATATTAAAATGAAAGGCTTGTAACAGGTAATCCTGTTGATATACGGGGTGATATTTAAGATATTTTTTAAGTAACTATATTTTTGAAAAGTTTATCTTTAAAACTATGCATTTTCAGGCGATATTTATTGAAACTTTTTCATATTTTTTGATTAGGAATTACCCCCCTGTATATAGTTTATTAAAATCCATTTTTCTTGCTGCAGGTAGACGGCGAAGCTTGTAAACTGAAGCCATCAATAATCACGTTGACGCATTTGAACAGGGCGCCCATGTTGGCCAAACGGAAATGCGGCAAAGTGATAGCACCGCAAACAGCGCTGGACAACCTCAAAATCACCGTTCACAAAATTAGCATGGCCGACTACGAGCAACACCATTACGAAAAAGATTTATTAGCCCAAGCAGGTAAGAGTATTTCTAACATAGATATGCATTGGCGATTCCTCGGTATGTACTGTTGTTAAAAAGTTTTTTCTGTTTTCATTATGATTAATAATTAATTGATTTTTCAGCAATAACAGTTGGTACTATCGAAGTAAACCCAACAGCGGACTTGGAACACGTCAGGGGAATAATCAACAAACACGTCGAATCAAACAAAGAAGTGGGAGTGAGTCCAGAATGGTGCTTCGTTGACTGTAAGTATAGTCTGTCAAGAGTCTGTCCAACGACAAGATCCTTGTCAGTGGTAGATGTGTCTGTCATTTTAATTTCAAAGCAGTTTATTTTATTTTACAAAGAAATAAGTAACGCATAGCAGGAAATTAATATATTTAAAATTTGACTGATAAGTGACTACTTCAAAATATTGTGAAAAGAAACTGTATAAAACTGAAAATATGTAATCGAGTTATTTTATTTAAATAAAACGGTATGTGTTAATACAAAACCAACGAGAACAAAACACCACATACCAAAAAAATGTAAAAAAGAACTATTTCTTACTTTCCAGCTTCAAGAAACTTCCCGCATTTATTATTATATTTATCAATATAACTTATACAAATACAAATTTGTAATATTCCACAGGAATAAATAAAACAACATAAATAAAACAAACTATTTTATTAATAATAACATTTATCAAATTTTATACCTTAAAGGTTGATTAATTAACTTTAATCTTAATTTTTTTAAACCAGTACCTTTTGACATTATTTTTCTGCAGTGCTAAAATCCATTATGTACCTATCGTGTGATGTCGATATTTTACAGCTACTCGAGTTTTTAGTATATGTTTATTTCGATAATCCTTGTACCATATACGAGATGCACTTATCTACGACGAGATGATATACAAACTTTATTGATGGTAACTTTATTGGTGTATAAGACTTTCTGCCTGGGCAGCAAGTATTAACTATAAACTGTGCTTCTGGGTCTACAGTTAATTTTCCCTCGATTTTTCCTCCACTTGACTCCAAAAGACACAAAACACGTAATAACACGAATCAAAATGCATCATCTTCCAAAACGCAGATATTTGACATAAGTTGACACAAAATTATAACCTATATTTTGGCAAGACTTTGACAACCCTCAAAAATCTAAAGGCGAGTTCATACGCATCGGCGTCCGTTTGTCGTTCATCGTTCCGTCAAACCAATAAAATTGAAATATGATCTGTCATTTTTTAAATAAACCAATAAAACTGGTTAAAAACAACAAGAAACGACGTATGACGGATTTATATTTAAACCCATCCATAGTTAACTTAAAAAATATTAGAAACTTTTTTTAGTAAAATAAACAGATTGGTATGGACGTCGTCTGCTTTTTTTTCTGTCATCGTCTGTCGAAATCTTACCTGAGAGAGAAAAAAAACAGATTTTTTTAGTATAGATTTTTTTCTCAACTACCTCATTGTCAGTACCCTCTGTATTATAAAGTCCATCACATCTAAAGGTTAACCAATTTTATTTATTTTTTTATTAATTTTATGACAATGTTACATAATGCATCTTTCTCTAGGATTTGAGAAACCTTGTGATTTCTCGATATTATATTCTCGTCTCGACTAAAGACAAATTTATCGAGAATTTTCAAGCACAAACCCTAAAACACCGATAAAATGAAGTCTTTATTATATTTTTAAGATTATTTTTATTTCCAACCACAAATTACTCTTATTAATATGCAATTCGTCCTCCACTTCGACCAGAAAACTAAAGTAAAGCTGAAATTAAAGAAATAAACAACGGCAAACCGATAAAACAGAAGACCAGACTATTACAAAGGGAAAATTCAAAAATATTTATGTCTATTACGTGACGAGAAAGACTGGAAATGAACTGCTTATTTTAGTTACAGCGAGCGCAGGCTTTTAATTACAATTTACGGCGTGCTTGGAAAAATGAATATCACTTTTAGAGCTAGCTCTCACTCCGAGTGTCATTTAGGATTCGAAATGCCATTTAAGATAGTTCAGATTGAAAATGGGTACAATGTAGACGTTGTGGAGTAAAATTTAACTTGCAGAGATACCTGTCGTATACCGGGTGTTTTTTTCAAAAGTGGAACTTTTTAAACACTGGATTTTTTGTGGGGTTTCTTTTTCCCAGTAAATTTAATATTCTACCTATGTTGCCATAAAATCAATATATTATGTTTTTTAACAAAAAATTAAAAAAAAATACAATTTTTTTTCGAAAAATACCAAATTTTTAATTTTTTTTTTCGGGTAAAAATCCTCATCGATCTCTTTCTGGGTCCAAAATATACTACACTAAAAATATTTGTACTTGCTTAAGACTCATCCTGTATAAATCGAGTTTCAATATGGAGTCTATTTATATTGAAATTGTTAATTAAACGTAGGCCTTTCCTAAAATAAAAATAACGTTCTGGTATTCCAGCTATTTCCCCTTTTTATCAAAAATTCTGGCGGAGTTTTTTAACCAAATTAACTTTTATAAGCTTAATTAAAAATCAAATAACACGCACAAAGAGTTTTCAGCTTTTAAACGCTTTCACAAAAGTTGAAGCTTGTCACATTCTACGTATATGTCCATGCATGTATTTTTATAATTATTATAAAAATGTGTAACTTATTTAACCTGAGAGAAATATTTTTATGAAATAAGTTAATTAATTTTTATTAGTTGAGAAAATTTAATTTTATAGAAATTGGTTTTGGATTTTTGTTTTACATTAAGTTATAATTACATTAGAGAGGAAAATTTGTCTGCTAAATAAAAATAAAAAATACTCCAATACATTCCAGTTCCAAGGGGGTGAAACCACCCCAGTGGATATGCAACCTATGTTCTGTCCTTTCGTGACCAAAGTGGTGGGGGTAAATTCCAAGGCCTAAGCTGTCTCAAAGGTATAGATCACCTAATAAACAACGTTCGTATATAAGTCAAATACCATATAAAAACGCCATTCACCATATGTCATATACCTAACTCATACTATACGAGGCATACATAATAACCCATACGTAATATAACTGAGATATTACAATATTTTTTATTTAAAAAACGGTCAAGTTTCGGAAAAAACGCTTAAGCACGCATATTTTATTTTGTTTTTTACATATTTTAAGATTTTTTAAAAACGTATACAGGGTGTTTCGAAAAATCTGGTCATTGGTTAATCACGGTCCTGCTTAAAGCGCTTGACGTAAAAAGCTGATTTTTGGAAAACGGATTGACTTTAGGGTGTAGAGGTTCGTTAAGAAGGGATTTTTCGAAATTCGAATTCTAAGGGGGTGAAACCACCCCTCAAATATTAGAATATTTTTTATTTAAAAACCGGTGAGTTTTTCGGAAAAACTCTTAAACACGTATATTTTATTTTGTTGTTTTACATATTTTAAGATTTTTTAAAAATTTATACAGGGTGTTTCATAAAATCTTTCATAAGAAAATGATTTTTATCTTTCATATTTAGTAACTGCCAAAATATAATAATATCGCTATATTGTTTTTTCTCATGCTGACATAAATGTGAGAAAATTTTATCCAGTTTGTATGTTAATGGAAAATCTTGCTTTGCTTTATCATCACCATTACAAATGACTAATTCGACGCGGGTACACGCTAGTATTCAATATAAAACCCGTATGAACGGCACTGGTTGAAACAAATATAATTCTTCGTACATCAAAAAAGGTATTTTGATGCATAGAAGACGTGTATCAAGTTTCATAAAGATATCTCTGTATCTGAGAAGTTAAGATATTTAGGACATACATTCATATGAAGTTTTTCTCTTAAAATAGGTCCAAGAATCACCTCCTTAAATATTAGCATGTCATTAAGGAACACCCTGTAGTTTAGAAATTATTAGGAAAAAACTTCTTTAAAACCAAGCATTTTAGGACATAAATTTATAACTTTTTACTCATTATCAGCAGAATATACTGAAGTTTTCCGAATATAACTCGAACCATCCTGTATATTCAATTGCCATTTTTCTTTCTAGCCTGTACCGCTGAGCGATTCTTTCGGATAGACCGGGCGCAGGAAAACCTGCACTACGTCATGGACATCGCGAGCGAGGACCTCTACATCCTGGAATGCGGGGGCGGCACAGCGCCACACACCCCCGAGGACGAAACGGCCGCCCCCTCGCCCAGTTCCAACCATCAGACGCCGCACGTCATACCGGAAATGAGAATAAGGTATGTGGTATAGATAGGGCTCCTAGACGTCCAGATTTACCCGGAGATGTCCGAGATTTTAGTGTTTCCGGGAAATTTGAAAAAATATCCGGGTAATCTAACAGTAAGAGCTTTATTGAATAAACGTAACTTTCTTGAATGTTTTGATCGTTATGATGTTACATATTTGTTACACACGATTCGGCTTCACATATTTTTAAGCCAAGTCCTTTTTTCAGTTAAGTAACATTAGTATTGTTGAATAAGTTTTGTCGCTTTTATTGAAAATATACATGGTTATTCACCTCATTCGACACGTAGTATTGAAGCCACACGGTTAGATTTTTCGAAATTATGAGTGATGGGATCGTTGGAGTACTACTAAAGCTACAATTTAAAATTATTTTCAAAAGGTACAGAGTGTCCCAAACCAATAAAGCATATCAAAGTTATATTTTTTTTTAATGGAAGACCCTTATATTATTACATTTTTAGTTTCTACGATTAAAATAAAGGTAAATTTAATTAGTATATTACCGTTTTTAAAATATTTACGATTTTGTGAAAAACCAGTAACCATTTTATTGCTTTATTTCTCTAGGTGTATTTAAGTTTTTAAAACCAAATATTGTACTGAAATGTTTCTATTTACTTAATTTTTGTGTTACAATAAAAAAATAATGCTACCTTATACATACAGAGTATCTAAACATTTATTTTTAATAATTACTGTCTTTCAAGAACAATAACTTGTTTAATACACCCTGTATAGTTTACGAGAATCAGATGTACAATTTAATTGTTGATCAAATTGAATTATACCATTTTTTACCTATCTTTTCAAGTTTTCGTAGAAAATGCATTTTCTTATAATTCCTCATTATCCATATATAACTATGGAATATATTGACATTTTAGATTATTGTTCAAAGATTATATACAAGGTGAGTTTAAAATAAGTGCAAATATTTTCAGGGCTGGTAAATCCCGATAAAAGAAACATATTCTCTCTTTACGTTTTTTCAAATAATTCTAAAATAACCGAGATATTTTACTTTGAAAATTTCCAAAAAAAAAATATTTTTTGCTAAAATTTTGAGAACCACTGGATCTTTTCTTGATTTTCTTTCATCTAAATTTGCCATATTATCAACAAATTACAATTTTTAACTAAAAATTAAAAAAGAATTCCAAAAATTCCAAATTTTCAATTTTTTTTTTCGTGAAAAAAAACCTCATAATCGTGTTTCTGGGGTCAAAATATACTACCCCAAAAAATATTTGCCCTTATTTAAGACTCACCCGGTATAACAAATTTTCAAAGAGTGCAAATACTAATATATTCGATGTAGTTCGCCTATTTCATTAAAAAATAAAAAAATATTGTTTAAATATTTGTAAAAGAGGACCAATTAATATGATCCCAGTATTCAAACTATAACTGCGTTGATTAATAACTGAAGGGGTGGCTGCAATAACCAGACAGCTCCACTTTTTTTCGAAAATGAGATTTTTAATGAATTACGCTTTAAAAAAATTGGCCGATCGTTTCCTGCAACAATCAATATAACAGAACATAAATGGCGATGTTAGTTGTAGCTGCCTTGCTCTGGGTTCGCAGCTAGAACCGAGCAGCTCTATTTCGATTTCCCAGAAATTTATTAAAATGGAGCTGCCTGGTTATTTCAGCCACCCCTTCAATTGTTCCAAATACTAAATTGCATTACTACTATATTTCCAAATAAATAAAATTTCCGGGCCAAAATCGACCTTCTTTTACTTATTCCGATTTGAAAGATTTTTGGGCTTGCATCGATGCAGATTGATTAATTAAATTGTTTAGTATACACAGTTTTTCAAAAAAATACATACAGGGTAAGAAAAAATATAAAAACCGGTTTTTTCATTTTCGGCATTTTTTTTAAAATACAACATAAAGGGGTCAAATTGAATTTAGAATTTTAACATTAACGTCTTCTAACCATACCAGGTAGGAAAAGTGTAAATGTTAATAAATAAAAAAAAATTCGGAAAATCGACAATCGAAATCTTTCAAATTAAATATCTCGGAAACTGTGCATTTTCGAAACACAGTTTAAATGGAGCGAATATAGAGCTCCACTAGCTCTATCCGTATCTCACTGATCGTTTAGCTACTTATTTTTTTATTTACACCTTTAAAAAAAATCATAAATCGGACAAGTCTATGCGCCCAATTGTTTCGGCTGTAGGTTCTCCGACTTATAATTTGGCAAAATGGTTATCAAGGGAGTTGAAAATTTACCTGATCATGAACCTTCTTTCTCAGTTAAAAATAATATTGAATTCATTAACAAAATTAAAGATATAACATTGCATGAAGGTGAAATTTTGGTCTCCTTTGATGTATTCGTTGTTCCCAAGTG
This sequence comes from Sitophilus oryzae, assembly GCF_002938485.1. NCBI lineage: Eukaryota > Metazoa > Arthropoda > Insecta > Coleoptera > Curculionidae > Sitophilus > Sitophilus oryzae. Next base: position 5,667,867 of record NW_022146732.1, on the reverse strand, counting down.
TTCCAATTCCACATACTTTAGGCTACTTGAAGGAATTACTGAACGCAAATGGTCTCGACAACAAAACTGTGAGTGAATATATTGAGCTTACATCGTTATGTATGAAACAAAATTGTTTTCAATTTAATAACAACTTTTTGAACAGCGGGAAGGTACAGCAATGGGTAATCCATTGTCTCCATTTTTGGCTAATTTATTCATGAGCAGGTTTGAAGTGGAGGCTAAGAATCAGTTTGAGTATTTTCCTCAAGAGTATGGTTTAGGTATGTGGATGATATTTTTTGCTGTTTTTGACACACATTCAGACACCATAGATAATTTTATTTCTAAGTTAAATAATCGTTTTCCTTCCATTAAATTTACGCATGGAATTGAGAACAACGACAGATTATCATTTCTAGATGTATTAGTTATTAGAAATACTAATAATTGCCTGGAATTTGATATCTATAGGAAAAATACGACCACACGCAGATATATTCCTAATGAATCACATCATAGTGTTGAACATAAAATGGCTAGTTTAAATTTCTTAGTTCATAGATTACTTAGTTTCCCACTTTCCAACGAAAAATATGAAATAGAAAGAGATTACATTAGGAATGTAGCTGAGTGTAATGGATATTCTCCTTCACTAGTTGATAAATTAATTAGAAAACGTAGGTATAGGTTAATGATTTCTGAAAATTCGACTTTTCAAGTGGAGAAAGATACGTCTAAATATTTTTCGATACCGTTTGATAGAGAGTTATCCCGTGGTCTAAAAGGAATTTTTAAGAATGTCAATTATAAACTTGTGTATAGTGCTAATAATAAATTACAACAATGATTAGGTAATCCAAAAGATAAAACACCTCCACTGGGAAGGTCGGGTATTTATGAAATTTCTTGTAAAGATTGTAATCAGAAATATGTTGGGCAAACTAGAAGATCAATATTAACTAGATTTAAAGAACATTTAGCTCAGATAATATATGGTAGACCGGATAAATCTTGCGTTGCCGAACATATTGTTGATAAAGAACATTGTATAGATCTTAATAATTTAAAATTAATTAAACAAGTCTCAAATTACAGGCAATTAGATGCATATGAAAGCATCAGAATTAATAAATGTAAAGATAGTATGAACAGAGTCAACGGTCCAATTCCTTCAAGTTCGTTGTTCCTACTACTCTAGTGGCGGAAATCTAACTGTTACGCTCAGTTGGCTCTGACTCGGTTGGCTAGATTTTGCCACGCCCACTCGGTGCCCACTGAGCGAGTATATAAACGCTCAACTTGTAGATTGTACTTTAGTTTATAATCATCTGCTGATGATGCTAACATGGTTAGCGAAACGCGCGTCCAGTGTAAAAGTAAAAGTGTTTTGGTGTATTGTAGTGATTTAGTGTAGTGTTTTTTTTTTCTACTGGTATAATTTAATTTAGCGACCAAACGCCATAATTTTCGAAGTGATTTCCACACTTAATTTTAACGTTAACACCTTAAAAATTATTTAGAATCATAAAAAAGGCCTCCTAAAAAACTCACGGGATTTAATATCTCGACCGAACCATCAGGAATATTTTTATTACAAGATCTATATAGTTGTGGGCAATATTAGAGTAGGGTAACACCGATATTACGAGAAATATACCGCGTGGAATGGCATTTCCCATACAGATTCTTTGACAGAATCCACCACAACCGCATTATAATTAATATGCAGATTTTCCACTGAGGTCCTCACTCGATCGGGGTATAGAGCCCATATCCAGAATTAATTTAGCGGAATGATTGAGCGCAAACAACCGTCTGCTCCACGCTGGATTCCAAAGACAATTACGTTGGTCAGTTAAGCCAGCACTATACGTCGCTCGGACGTTTGATCCAGGAGTGGACCTAAGCATTTGCGTCCAATAAGGTGGGCGGTTTGTAGGGTCAATGGATGTGATTGATACACAGGGTATAGCACGTATGTTTGATTGAAATCGAGTGAGTAATATTTGTATGAAATAAAATGGGTGTATTTCTGGAGAGTTTTAAGAATATCGCCAGTAAATCAAAAATGTTTAGAAATTTTTATACAACCAATCCCTTGTAAAGGTTCAGAATATATGCTAAATCTCTATTAATTGGTCTTTTATACAAGGTGTCTTAAATAAGTGCAAATATTTGAAGAGCTGGTAGATATCGATAAAAGAAACATATTTTTTTTCATATCAACTGTTAAAATTGCCTTATATCTATCAAAAATAGTCGATAAAATAGTACTTTAATCGCAAGGGTAGATTAATTGATACATTAACAGCGAGGATAGGTTAAAAACTTTATTTCTTCTCGCACGTTTTTTAATTGCTTCCATTTTTGAAAATGTTTGTATTCCTTTTCATAAGTTATTCGGGATTTAAATGAAAGTAGTTTGGATATGGCGTTTGTCGCCTCAGCCTGAATATCTGTTGGTAATTCACTTATTTCGTTTTGAGCCATTTCTGGCTCCAATTCAATCAGCAATCGACACGAAAGAGAATTAAAAAATATTGACTCAAAACTGACAACTAAAGAGACAGCTTTATTTATTTGTCAAGTTACATAGAAACCAACGCCAACCCAGCACAATATTTTTTCTACTCGTAATAAATTCCTTGAAATAATAATTTCTGAATATTTTTTAAAACGTAACTCGCTGTTGAAAAAAGTATTGTTTTATATACACGAAGATAAAATTGCATTATCGTGTCCCGAAATTAATTCAACCGCTGGATAATTTCTGAGTTTTCTTTCTTGTAAATTTAATGTGCTACCTGTTGCCATATTATGAAGATTTTTTTTTACTAAAGATTCCCAAAAAAAATCTCAAATTATTTTTCAAAAAATTCCAAGTTTACAATTTTTTTTCTTGAAGAACAAACTTATAGGCATGTTTCTGGGGTCGAAATATACTACCCCTAAAAATATTTGCACTTATTTCATGCTCACCCTGTGTAGGATGATTCACGACGATGCATGGTACGTTAGACGTTAATGGAGAACTGGTTGTTTTTTGAAAATTTGGATTTTTACATAAAAGTATCTGCTCCACCTACCTAAAATATTTTCGGCGTTACGTGTTGCCGCTTCATACTAAAAGTAGTAGCATCTTTCTTATTTTAAATGGAACACCCAGTATATTATTACATTTTTCAAAACTACTTTTAAAAAAATATGTTTTATATTGTTTTTCTATTTTTACTCTAAATTTAGAAATGGGAAAGTTTGTGTAGCTGGTCGCTAGCAACAGCTAGATTTATTTTCTATCTCGCAACCAGCATTTCATCACACAATGACTGGAGGTTTTAGCATCGTGTAGGGTGGGCTTTATTCACGAAATTGATAAATCGTCATTGTAAACAGGCTAACGATGTATGCAACGTCAGTTTGGCGTTTGTATGTATACAAAATGTTAATTTATCACACAAACAATTGTTATATAGTACAAGAGTTAAATTTGACAAGCGTTTAATTGCAGAGAAATGTTTAAAAAATTGACTAAACCATATACTATGACTTATTTTCAACATACACAATTAATGTAATTAGGCTGTTTGTTTTTTGGTCAATAACTGTTCTTAAAAAATGTGCTTATTTTCTTAAAGTTTGATATCCTATAACGGACAAACGAAGCACTTTTATTATTCACGATTGCACTAAAGGATTATAAAAAAATAACTTATTTTGATTAAAAAAATATGTAGTTCTTCTATGTCCACGGAATATTATTTCTGCCTTGGAAAAAGAAATTCTTCAAAATTTATTTTTCTCAAAAACTAAGCGATGTGGCATTTTTTTATAAGAGACAAAAAATGTAGTAAATACTAGAGGGACCATTTTACGAAAAGAAAATCTGTCATCGGAGGTGTTGTGTAAATATTTATACTAAAATTTATGTAGGCGTGGGTGTAGTTTTTACCCTTCCCGTACTTTTTCTTGATTTTTGTGAACTCAAATGTTAAAGCACCTAGCAAAACATCGACACCCATAATCGCATTCAAATCAGAATAACGGTTCTAAAATATCTGAAAAAATGTTTTTATTTTTTTAAAGTTTGATGCCCTCTGAGGTAAATTATTGTGTCTAATGAATATCCACGGGAATATTGGATCACCCTGTATATTCAGTTTGACTTCCAAATATCATATCACTATGAATATCCACGGGAATATTGGATCACCCTGTATATTCAGTTTGACTTCCAAATATCATATCACTATCAATAAAGGTCCCTAAATATTTTTTATATTGAATAAATATGCGATGGACTGACAAAAAACCGGAAAATGTTTGAATTTTCATCTCCAGCGCACTTTATTATTCAATCCTTCAACTGACTGACGCTTCAATCGATATCACCAACACACTCTCACCGACACCCTTCAAAATCAGGACATAGTTTGCCACGCACGCAAAGTTTAACATTCTTGGCGATACGTCGTCATTTTCCAATTACAAATGGCGTCCTCCGCCCACAACCAACGCCTACCTCGATGTGCCGAACTGGTAATTACTCGTTATCGTTACTATCCTATCCGCACACTGATCGGCATGGGTCTTGTAATGTCAATTAATTTACTGCGGAAGGGCTGTTATCCCTCCAAGTTTCAAGTTGTAATGCATGCAAAGAGAAGTGATCTAGAGGGTAGAGCCTCTCATACCACGCGGAGGCTTCAAGGAGAGTGATTTTTAGCACTAAAATATACAGGGTGGTCCGAACTGTATTCCGGAAACTTCGGCAGCATATTGTGCGGATTAAAATAAGTAAAAAAGTTCGTATAAATGTTTGTCCTAAAATGCTTAGTTTCGGAAATACAGGGTGTAGAAGTTTCATTTTTATTTCTATTTTTTCCAAATAATTTGTGAAGTAACGTCAATATTTGGATAAAAATTGGTATCTGGAAGTTTTTTGACATGAGATATTTGATTTTGATGTCAATATGACTCCCATTTGTAAGGGGCGCCACCTACATGTGTTTTAACTCTTTTGAAGAGTAATAACTTTTCGTCCGTACCTGTATAAAAGCACTGAGTTAAAAAATTTACATTTCAAATAATACAAATATACAAATTATGTTAATTTAAATATGTACATCCTTTACAATCAGTTTTTTCATTTTAGGGAAATTTCAAATATAATTAAATGTGATATTGTCCTTTTATTTATCTGAAAGTTCGAAAGTTTGCACTTGCACTGGACTGGCCGTATCAAAGCCGTAGGCGTTGGCTTCTTTTGAGTTACATATAAAGAAAATGTTTTTAAAAGAAAAAAAGATAAAATAAACAGTTTTTTTCTAGTTATCTGAATTAAGGTTGGCGGCAACCTTTTTTATAATAAATTTTTCGTTAGTATACCTACAGACTGTCTAAAAGCACCTTCGAATATTTCGAACATTTTATGTATTTTTAAATTCCCTTTTAAATTTATTCGGTGTGTTCTAATCAAAAAAGTTTAAAAAAAGGAAACTAAGTTATTTATGGATTTTTTTTTTGGTAATTGATGAAAATTTTAATTGCAATATGTGTGCAGCAAAAATATCATAAAAAACAAGCACTAGAAATTTTAAAAGGTACATGGCATCGAAACACCCAACAGTTTCTTTGTAAGTTTTTATAAAAAAATGATTCCGCTATTTATTCTGTTTTTTTATTGAAAACTTTGGGATTGAGTTTCCCAGTTTACAGCGTACCAATTTAAAAATATCAATATCGCAATCGCAGGTTCCAGTCTCAGCGATTTATAAATCACAATCGCAGTTTTGTTCATCTCTAATGGCTATGAATATCTATATGTTTTTTAAACACCCTGTATATACAGGGTGTCCCAGAAATAAGTGCAAGTATTTAAGGGGTGGTATATCTGTCCAACATAAACATATATTCTCTTTACAATTTTCACCTGATCTGTTTGAATGTAGATCAAACGTTGACTATTTACATATCTAAAAGAGGACGCTGGTTCTGAACTGTTGTAAAGCTGCTATAAGTGTTCATTATTTAGTTTTATTATTTCAGTTTACTAAACCGTAAAAAATGTATTTAATTTATAGTAGACTTTGTACTATACTTAATAATAATCTACAATGATTAAAAACCTGCAGTGAATAAAATTAATTTTTTCCATAGCAACTGTTAAAATTGCCTTATATCTATCAAAAATAGTAGATAAAATAGTACTTTAACCGCAAGGGTAGATTAAACGATACTTTAACAGCGAGGATAGGTTAAAAATTTTATTTCTTCTCGCACGTTTTTTAATTGCTTCCATTTTTGAAAATTTTTGTATTCCTTCTCATAAGTTATTCGGGATTTAAATGGAAGTAGTTTCGATATGGCGTTTGTCGCCTCAGGCTGAATATCTGTTGGTAATTTACTTATTTCGTTTAGAGTCATTTCTGGCTCCAATTCAATCAGCAATCGACACGAAAGAGAATTAAAAAATATTGACTCAAAACTGACAACTAAAGAGACAGCTTAATTTATTTGTCAACCCAACGCCAACCCAGCACAATATTTTTTCTACTCGTAATAAATTCCTTGAAATAGTAATTTTGTTTATTTTTTGATTTTCAGTGATGAAGGTAGTCTGGATTCTCCAAGCGACCATCCCCCCATGTCTCCCAAGATACTGCTCTCTCCTGATGAAACACAATCGGACGATACGCAGGACGGCAATCATACGGGGACAGAGACGGACTCAGGAGTACGAATTCGAAGGTAATAATTTTCTTTTTTTATTATTATATTATAATGGAATGTGTTTTTATTATTAATTGAAAAGTTTTTTACTATTAGCTTGGAATTATCATTAAATTAGATAGGGTTTAATGAATAATGTACATAATATAAAGATGTGTGTCCCTAAATGATGTTGACAAGAGTAAAAAAGATGGGTTATTTTATGATGAAAAGTTTTTTTTTAAAGTTATTTAAAAAAACCTTAAAGGTTGATTATGACTATACCTTCCGTATCCGCTACTTTCCGTTTCCCTTCCGTTTACACAAAATATTATATCATGTAAATAAATAGAACAATGGACACTATCCGTTCCGTTTCCCTTTCGTTCCATATCCTTTACTTCCATAAATTTTTTTGGCGGACGGACTGAAGCGTATCGGAAACAGCGTTGTCAAGTTTTTTTGTACCAGCTCTGTGAACATTTTGCTGATATTTATTTATTCTTTCACCTCTTAATTTAGTCTATTACCTTTTTCAAAAGATACAAATTATTAAAATTAAACTTTCGTAATGATATAAACTGTACAATAAAAAGTATGGAACTGATACGGAACGGGAGCTTACGAATAGCGTCAATACAATAAAAAATACAGATCGGATATGGATTGGATATGGAATGGAAACGGAAGATGTAGTACGTATCGACCTTTATTCGGTCAATCAGACCACAACAAGTTTCAAAAAAGTTAATAAAAAAGTAATAAAAGGTTATATTTGATTAAATTACATTAAGGTTGGCTGCAATGACTTCCCGTAATCCTGCCGTTAAAACATTTATATACAGGGTGGCCCATCGAAAACGTCCCGCAAGGCATAACAGCCAGGGTTTTTTTTTTTTTCGAAAAATCCAAAAACACGTCAATTTTGTTTGTGAGGGGGACAACTTTTTCCCCAAAAATGATTGCAAAATCTTCAACCCTCTAAGCGGGGGTGTCATCCCCCAACTTTTTTCAAATAGAAAGGGGGGTCAAGTGGCGTCGCAATGAAAAGGGCTTTCTATTCTCTATATTTCCCCGCTTCGTTTTTAAAAATCGGTCGAGTCATTTTGAAAATATGAAAGACTGAAATTTGAAAAGTACTTTTTTTGCAAAAAACGCATAAATTGAATTAATTAAAAAAAACTTATCTTATTAATGAAGAAAATGCTGAAAATGTTGCCCGTCAACCTCCATACAGTAATACAAATTATTTTCAACCCGTTCTAGAACATTCTGAAGAACTTGTGGGGTCACTTCGCAATAAACATTAATAATTCGTCTTCGCAGGTCTTCTAATGAGGCGGGTGGAGTGCTATACACTTTACTTTTTTTGCTATACACTTTACTTTACTTATGTCCCCATAGAAAAAAGTTTAAAGGAGTCAAGTCGGGTAACCGGGGAGGCCACTCAATTGCACCCCTTCGTCCTATCCACCGAACGGGAAAGTTATTGTTTAAATAATTACGCACATTTTGAGAGTAATGTGGAGGTGCACCGTCTTGTTGAAATATTAGTTCCGCTTCAACGTATCCTGGATTGTTCTCTATGATGTCAGTTAGGGCTGGGTCGATGGTATTTTCCAGTAAATCCAAGTACATATCACCTGTTGGATTTCCATGAAGAAAGAAAGGACTCACAATAGAATTTCTAAAAATACCAGCCCACACCAAGAACGGTAAACTAATAGGATTGCTCATCCTCATAAGACGTACGTTCGCCTCTTCCCGCGCTTCAGCTGACAGTTGTGACGTCATTGTAGCCCTTGTCAAAGCCTTCGTGGCCTTGTCATGATAGTGTGTATTATTAGTTGCCTATGGTAAACTTATAAAAATAACAGCTGAGAAATTTTGAGTTAATTATTTTGTCAATTTTAATTGTGAAAAAGGTGTCTTTAAAATTTTTAGAGCTATAGAGTGTATAAATACGTTCATTTTGTGTTGTGGATTGTGACAAAGTGCATACTAAGTGCCCACGATTTTTTTTATTAATTATTTTAAGGCAAAATATGGAAGTACTCTAAAAAGAATGCTTGCAAAAACTGATGTTCTTAAAAATGCATTATCCGAGTATTTAATACGATTTATACAGTTAATTTTCTATACTGCATACATATAAGGTGTTTAAATAAATAAACTAAATAATGAACGTTTTGCATTCGTAACCAATAATGCACGTGTATGTATTATTGGTTGCCGGATAAGGACTAATAACCATGACAAGGGCTACAATGACGTCACAAAGCGAGTAGTTTTCGCATGCACCTGGCGGACACTTTTGGCTGAATGAGCAGTCCTATTAGGTTAACTGTTCTTGAGCCCACACGTTCAATTTCTTAGGGTTTTGTGTGTGCACCTCGTGAAAAACCCTGGGGTTGTTCTCAGCTCAGTACCGACAGTTGTACCGATTAACTACACATTTACCTAACCCGATCGTTTATCCTTGTGGCAAGTGAAAAAATGGGTAAACATGTAGAAATAATAAGAAAAAACAGCAAATTGGTCAAAGGAATTTATCCTTATCATTTACTCTGATAAATGTTTAAATAAACTTTTCAAATTTCAATCCTTCATATTTTCTCAATGGCTCGACCGATTTTCAAAAACGAAGCGGGAAAGTATAGAGAATAGAAAGCCCTTTACCACTTGACCCCCCTTCCCATTTGAACAAAATTGTTGGATGACACCCCCGCTTAGAGGGTTGAAGATTTTGCAATCATTTTTGGGGCAAAAATTGTCCCCCTCACAAAATTGTCCCCCCCAACAAAATTGACGTGTTTTTGAATTTTCTGAAAAAAAATTACCCTGGCCGTTATGCCTTGCGGAACGTTTTCGATGGGCCACCCTTTAGAAGAAGACCAAGATTTTTATATATAAAATCCAATTGTTATGTTTTAACGGCAGGATTACGGGATGTCGCGCGTCGTTGCAGCCACCCTAAACACATTAACACTTAAAACCGAACAATGGAACAAAATATGATGTGAATAACAAGATGACCGTAAAAGAATAGAGTGGATACGACAAAAAATCCAGATAATAAATGTCATACACTACACCATAATTGGAAATGGTTGAATAATCTGATTTTTTTTCTACAGGGTTGTTCACCACATACGACACGGAGTATTGTAGCTAAACGATGCGATTTTTACAAATTGTAAGTTTTGGGTTCGATGAAGGACTATTAGAGGTACAATTTAAAAATAATTTTACAAGATACAGAGTGTCCCAAATAAGTAAAAAATATCAAAGTTGTATTTTTTAAATGGAACACCCTGTATATTATTACATTTTTAGTTTCTACGATTAAAATAAAGGTAAATTTGATTAAGGTTTATTATACTTAAACCTTACCGTTTTTGAAATATTTTCAATTTTGTGAAATTGCAGTAAAAATTTTAAGGCTTCATTTCTCCAAAGGTATCAAAGTTTTTAATACTAAATATTTACTGAAGTTTATTTACTGATCAGTTATTGTGTTGCAATAATAAAAATAATACTACCTTATACAGAGTGTCTAAAAATTTACTTTAAATAATTATTGGCTTCAAACGGCAATAACTTGTTTAATTTAAATGGAACACCCTCTATATTTTACGAGAATCAGATGCACAATTTAATTGTCTATCAAATTATATTATACCATTTTTACCTATCTCTTTAAGTTTCCGTAGAAAATGCATTTTCTTGTAATTTAGAACTTATTTATCAATATACCCATGGACTATTGACATTTTAGATTATTTTTAAAGATGTACCAAATTTTTAAAGAGTACAAATATTAATATTGTCGATATAATTCGTTTATTTCATTAAAAAATAAAAAAAAACTGTTTAAATATTTGTTAAAGAGGATCAGTTAATATGATTCCAGTATTCAAACAACATTAACTGACTGTTTGCTTTGATTAATAATAATTGCTCCAAATACTAAAAAACTGAATTTTGTATGGGCATTAGACAGTGTGATAAAAAGTAACACCTTAAAAATGATATTTCATTTTTTAATAAATGCTTATTTATAACTACAGAGACTTTAATTTGATAACTTATTATTATATTGATTTCTGACTCAAATCCACATTTATTTATAATAATTTATTAACGAACACAATTAAGTATGTAATTAATTAGTATATGGGCGGAAATAATGGTGTTATATTTAATTAATGGTATACTCTTTTATAAAGATTTAAATAGTTTTCTTTTTGCATACAAATGGGCTAGTAATATTATCGTTTTGCTAAAAACGCTAATATTACTAGTCTGTACATTTTGTACATTTGTTGCTTTATAAACAATCTAAAATGTCAATATTCCATGGATATATTGATAAATGAGGTCTAAATTAAAAGAAAATGCATTTTCTACGAAAACTTGAAGGGATAGGTAAAAAATGGTATAAGACAATTTAATTGTGCATCTGATTCTCATAAAATATACAGGGCATTCCATTTAAATTAAAGAAGTTATTGCCGTTTGAAGCTAATAATTATTTAAAATAAATTTTTAGACACTCTGTATAAGGTAGTATTATTTTTATTATTGCAACACAATAACTGATCAATAAATAAACTTCATTAAATATTTAGTATTAAAAACATTGATACCCTTGGAGAAATGAAGCTTTAAAATTGTTACTGCAATTTCACAAAATTGAAAATATTTCAAAAACGGTAAGGTTTAAGTATAATAAACTTTAATCAAATTTACCTTTATTTTAATCGTAGAAACTAAAAATGTAATAATATACAGGGTGTTCCATTTAAAAAAAATACAACTTTGATATTTTTTATTTATTTGGGACACTCTGTATCTTGTAAAGATATTTTTAAATTGTAGCTCTAATAGTCCTTCAACGAACCCCAAACTTACAATTTGTAAAAATCTAATCGTTTAGCCACAATACTCCGTGTCGTATGTGGTGAACAACCCTGTATATTTATTTAAAACTTAAAACGTTTTGTATAAAGGAAACTTTCAAGCAAAAAAAGCAATATTTGTTATAAGAAAAACTTTCATATGCTGATTTTTTGCTCTGGCCAGCTCTGTACGTGGACGCACTATAAAAATGGTATTTTAGTAAGAGTAATTAGAAGTAACCTTCTAATATTAATTAGTTTTTGAATATTTCAAAACAATAAATGATCTCGATTATCAGAACCAAGGTATTGTTTATTTATTTAAAGGTGCAATATATAGTTTTGAACGACGATGTCATTTTATATTATGTAAAATTGTATGGGGAATGTCATCGACCGTCATTTCCAAGCCAACTGGACGCCTTTTTTTCGAGCATACGGTACAAAGAACCGCGCATTGGTCAGGCTTTCCCACTGACAACTATCCTGTCTTCTTCAGAATGACAAAATCTGCGGCTGGTTTTGTCCGTCTTAGGTTTGTTTTAAATTTGGAATAATGTTTTTAGGTTTGTTTTAAATTTGGAATAATGTACTGGTATGAACTTTTTCTCCTGTCTCTGTCTCTGTCCTGGTTTGAACTTCTCCACTATTCTAGTTTATGTTTTGGATCATAATCATCATCATTTTCAGCTTATTCAAGTATTTCCAATTATGGTGCGGCCTTCCACACATATTTAGATACTCTCTTTGTAGTTAGGCCCATTGGTTGTCTATTGTTGGCTATGCGGGCCCAAGTTATCCCTGATAATTTCCTAATATCATGGTCCCATCTCAGGTTCGGTCTTCTTCTAGGTCTCTTAATTCCTCGTAGGTACCATGCAGTAATTTTTGTGGTCCATCTATTGTCCGTTCTTCTTGCCAGGTGTCCCGCCCATTGCCACTTGAGGGATTTGATTCTGTGGATGACATCTATTACCTGGTTCTTTTGTCGTATCCACTATATTCTTTTACGGCCTGTTTTTGGTTATTCCCAGCATATTTCGTTCCATTGAGCGCTGTGCGACCTGCAGTTTTTATTGGTCGAATGTTTTCTTCTTTAGTTTTGGATATAAGGAAATATATTTATTTTTGAAAGGCGGTTCACCTAAATATGATTATGGAATTTAAAAAAATATATATTTTAGAGTTCTGATAAGCGAGATTTTTGAAATTAACAGCATTTTCTGGTTCTGAAAGTAGATATAATTTCTTGCATGAAACCAGTATTGATTACCCTTTTTAATAATAGTTTACAGAAAAAAATATCAAACAAAATTATCTACTTTTTTCTTATATCTTCAACACGTCTGCTTATTTTTTTCATAATCTCGTTAATTCTACCCTTAATTCGATAACTTTGTGCACTGATTTCAGTACCTTACATTTACTTTTGTTATTTTTTTACTTTTATTTGACACTAATACCTATTCTGCATGCAGCATCACTGAGAGATTGTTCAGTTTAAATCAGGAGTCGTACAGTGCCTTTAGGTAAGGATCCTTTTATTTTTTTCGTTATTTTCTGTGCCCTTAAGTACGACACTGACCTTATTACACTGCCTTTTACACAGTTTTTTTACGATCATACGATATTATTTGACTGATTTTCACAACAAAAAGGTTTGTATTTTTGAACTTAGCTTTTTCTTCGTTCCACATCTTAATATATTAAAATGTAATTTCTATAACATTAAAACCATAGATAAAAGAAACTAATCTTCTATTAAGATAGATATGAAACTTAATAGTAAAATTTTGGGTCAAAGCGCCCCTCCGTGTTCTTAGTAGAGACTACGTTTAACCCAGCGCCTTCGCCTTTTCTGCTGTAAAATTTTTTTATGTTTATATTTGAATTCAAAGGATTTATTTTTAAAGTTGAAAACTGATATATTAGTATACCAGAGTAACTTTAATAAAACATAAGAATATATATTTTACAGTTTATTAAAAATAAATTTTGACTACAAGGTAGAAAGTAAATCACAATATTTGATAAAACTTATAAATACATATACCATTTTTACAGTTAATAAATAATAAAACTATTTCTGACTATGATATTTAAAATTTAGAGAGATAGAAAATTAAAAAACATATCTACCGGTATTTGCAGACGCAGGCCCAAATTCAATAGAAACCAAAATTTTTCCTGCGAAAATCGGGCTTTTTTCACTGAAAAGGTATTTTTTGATTTATCAGCAATCATTGTCAAGTTGACAATATACAGGGTGTTTTCTAATTAGTCTAAAAAAATTGTGGTTTGATTCCTCATGTGTTCTTAAAACAATTTTTGTAAAACCACTGGGTCTAAAGTACTTCCTTTCTGATCTACAGGGTGTTAAAAATTAAAAAAAAAATCGATTTTTTGCTTAACATAAATGGTACACCACTGCTTTTTTTAAAGAAAATATATTTTTTTCTTGACTGGCCATCCTTTTTCAACAAAATTAATTTTTTGAGTTTTTCTTGTTCATCAAACGGTTCGGCTGTCGAGAAAAAAATAAATATACTTATTAAGAGCCCGCCTTAATCCGTTTTCTATAACGACTTTTTATTTTTTAGATTAATTGGGAAATACCCTGTATATGCATATCACAGGCAACCAAATAAACTAGTAACCTCTAAAAATTATTTTTCCTACCACTAGCGACATCGTGTTTTTAGTGTGTACTAAATTATTTTATCAAAATTTCACCATATAAGTTTCCAGGCAATGATTAAAACATTCCCTTTTCCTGTCAACAACAGTCAAAAGTATCATGTTCTTATATCTCCATCTCAAAGACTCCGTTTTAAAATCGATTCCGCGTTTGTACCAAACAAAATTCGCTGCAAGTAAACTATGCAAAACTTCCCTTAAACAATTCGCGAACTTAAAGAGCTCCTTAACATCAAACACAAACAAAACAAGACTCGACTCTCTGTAAGCTATATGTTGTTTCTGCTATATTTTATTCTCACATTTCGTTGTTCTTCTCTTTCCGAAGCAACATAGAGTCTCGACCCAACGAGGACTTGATAAACGCAGCTAAAAATGGTGATTTACATATGGTATGTAGTAGGAGCGGGTTCTAAGTGTATATTTTGTATTAGTCCAGGTGACAATGAAGTTTTTTTGTACCTAGTTATTTTGTACCTAGCAAAATGTTGCAAAAATTTTACAAATTTTTGAAATCCATAACCCCGAACTGACTAGGAAAATAAATACCGAAAATCTTCACTGACTCCTGGACTATATTGTGTACTGGTGTGAGGGTAATTCAATTTAGCTAACTGTATTTTAATTGTTAAATTTGCTTTACTTAAAATAAAATAATAAATTAAAAACGGTTAAAATCAAAGGCTGGGACGGAAATATTTATTGTAGCAAAGGATGTCGATGAAAATGATGTCTGTTCTCTTGGAAAATTTATTATATGTGACATTAATGATGTAAATGAGTGGTGTGATGAGTATCTATTTTCATTTTATATTATTACTCAAAATCTCTATTGTATTTCATGATTATTACCTGTAAAAGGTAGAGGGAATTATCGAATTATGGCATCTTAATCTCAGTTAATAATATCCCAAGAGAGCTATTTATGGTGAGCATAACCAAGACAATATAAGCTTATAATTCAGTAAGAAATAAACACAATTGTATAGGTATCTTAATCTGGACTAAAAGCAAATGTATGCTTTTAAAGCATACACAGTTATTCACAGTTCCTGTCTTTTTCAAAGGCGAATTTCTTTATCAAAAATAAGACTATTCCCTATTTGAATAAAAAATGTTAAAAGTTGAATAATTTAGCTAAAAAGTGCTTTAAAAAATCAAAATTAGAACCTTGGAACAGAATCTATGGAACTTTAAATTGAATTAAAATTTTTAGGTGTCGGTCATCTTTTTCTTTATTACCTTCTTACTTTTTATCTCTGTATATAATACCGCTTCGTGAGCAGTGCATGTTGAACTACATTATTTTCCATTAAATAATAAATAGTTTTTTAAGATTAATAGAATATGTATTAGAATTTTTAATAGCTCTTAGATAAAATTAAGAGTTTTATCGAATATATTCCAATTATTAAAACTGCTTCTATTTGTTTTAGAAATCATCTCTAGGTTTACTAGCCTGACTAAAAGATATATTTGATATTGTTTAATTATTAATATATAGAGTTTCTACTTCAACTGACTGGTTTTGGTACTACTTTTTGCAGCTCAAAAACCTGCATAATCAGGGGTACTCTCTTCAAACGAGGGACGCAACAGGCCAAAATCTGCTCCACCACGCGGCGCGTCACGGTCACAAGGACGTCGTGAAGTACCTGCTGCGTCACGCGCCGTCAATTATCAACCAGAAGGATAATAACTTGTAAGTACCATAGATTAGGAATAATTATGTGCAGTGCTTTTATTTTATTTTGTCCCACATTTAAATGCCTATAACTTTTTGTTTTTTAGAGAGCATTGATTAAAAATTAATAGGGTTTTATGGGGTAAAAATATCATAAGCTGTCAAATGTCACACTTATTGATACAACATAATATATATATATATACAACATAATTATTATAACTTGCCTATTTTTATTAGAATTTATATATCTTGTAACGTTTTCTTGACACAATGCAAACGGCAGCTTTTCGTCTTTGTGAGCAGTCGTAGGTTCGTTTTTTTTTTAATTTTTTTATTAGGTGTTATAATTAATCAATAAAACAATAATTATTGGGCCCCACGTTGGGCGCCAAACTTGTGTAACGTTTTCTTGACACAATGCAAACGGCAGCTTTTCGTCTTTGCGAGCAGTCGTAGGTTCGTTTTTTATTTTTTTATTAGGTGTTATAATTAATCAATAAAACAATAATTATTGGGCGCCAGGACATTCACTCAGAAATAATAGATCTCTTTACCTCAACTTAAATTTATTTATAATTAAAAAAATATTAGACAAGGACAGTAATTGATGGATGAAGTTAGGTTTTTAAAATGAATTAATACCTAAGAAAAATAAGTAATCAACATTTAAATGTATGATAAAAAAATAGTATCACTTGTTTTGTTGATTAAAAATCATTGACATATTAATATTAAATTACGCAAAATAAAATTAAATGAGTACCCAAACTAACGCAGTTCATGAACCTTGTTGTATGCGCACATAATTCCCTAAATCACTCAAAAGTTAATTAAATAAATATGTCAAGTGATACCATCACAAAATACTTGACAACATATTAAAATATATAAAAATTTGTATATTTAAAATTAAGAAAATTATATTTTAATAATGAAATTCAAAAATGATATCTAATAATTACATAATTAATTACGTAATTCGTCAACAGTAAGTATCACTTTCAGCGTCTGATTCTCCAGGGTAAAATAAAGGGGGGCAAAAGGGGGATAGGACGAAGGAAGCTATCCTGGCTGAGAAATATTCGTCATTGGACAGGCATACAGGACTTCCAAGCACTCCAAGTCGCGGCAGTTAACAGAACCATCTGATGAGGAAGAAAAAGATGAACGCCTACGCAGGAATCTGCACGGCACCTTAAGAAGAAGAAGTAAATAGATTTGAAATGAGTTAATAAAAAAATATGAAATCTGGCCTGATTATTCGGTGCAATTCCAGGATTTGGCTCGTCCTTCTGGATGGTGTGTGGACGTTAGGTGTGGGAGCTCATCCCCAATCTACCACAGCCTCGAACAGCCCCTTACAATACCACCAGCCATGTGGAAATCAAACATGGATCATAGATACAGGCTCTCGTACCTCAAACCACCAATCACGACATATAACTCGCCATGTAACTGGACGGTAAAACCCTGGAAACGACACAACTTATGCACAAAATGCATCTTAGAAATTTTAGAACTTACCTCACGATGCTAAGGGTTTACTCAAAAATTAAACTCATGACAGGACAACCAAAACCACGTTTAGAAAATCACCAAAATACCCATGAAAACTTAAAATTGATTCCTTCCCCAAATGCCAGGAACCATTAGGACTACATTCCAAAGGTTAATAGAATTAAAAGGTTTAAACTTTTTCGGATGACTTCAGATAAGTATGTCGATGTTTAAGCCACGAAATCTGAATCAAAAATGGTGACTTCCGATAGTCAAAAAGATGCTATAGTTCTGCGCCGACAAGGGCAAGTACGATCAACAGAGTGTCCGAAATTAGTCAGAACTAATTCGGTAGGGTGTATGTTGGGTTGCCAATAGTATCGTTTTATTAAAACGTTACAATCTTTATAACAATTTTAATAACTACCAACATTTATTGACAACGTAAAATAAAACAACAAATTATTGAGACTACCCTACATCATATTTGTAGACGTTTTAAATAAAATTAGAACGGCACTGATAATCCAGAATTTAAGTCGGCCATTTTTGGTCCCCATCGCGCCCGACCAAAGTTTTTTTTGATATGCTCCTTTCTTAATCATTTTATTCAAAGATTTCCTGCTATGTGTTCCAATTGTACCAACTTATTTCGTTGTAAAATAAAATAAACTACTTTAAAATTAAAATGACAGACACATCTATCACTATCAAGGATTTTGTCGTTGGACAGACTATAGTTGAAATCTTTTAGTTCACATACAACATACAATCTTTTGAACTAGTTCGGTCTTGAACTACACAGCTCTAATTTACTTTTCAAAGCTCAGACGATGCGCACTTGGCTTTTAGTGAGCTCGCGGTTGTTTAACCCCATTACCGAGATAATCAGCCGCGTACAAAGTTGCTTTTTAATGAAATCTGCCTGTCGTCTTGAGCATGTATAATATGTCTGGCTTGACGGTATATTTAATGGAACATCGTCGCGTTCAGCGATTTTGTTGTTAGGCTGTCGTCGACATTTTACCTACTTACTCTGAAAGTTTACTTCCAAATAAATTAAAACGAAAGTTCTTCACGTGGGATGAGAATATAGGGTGTGCAGAGAGTGAAAAAATCACATCAAATAGATTTTTTTTATTGGTGTCTTTTTTAATATACAAGGCCGACAAGTTCTTTGGGAGCCTGTTCGTCGCAAGGCGTTTTCATTCATGAGCTTTTCTGAGCCTCAAAAAAATCCGATACGTCCGAAAAATCTCATTACTTGCCTCTTCACTTTTTAATAAAATGCTTTTTACAAATATGCTAATGAGCCACCCTCGTTCCATTTGAAAAAATTGAGATATGATTAAAAATACGTTTTGGGCATTTTTTAACCGACCAGGACAAGACACGAATAATACTAGACAATCAAATCTATTTTTCCAAGGCCCCTTGATTAAAAATTAGTGTTTCTAACACAGCCATGGCACCCTAGATTGAAATTTGAAATTCAATTTTGTTTTAAGCAAAAATGTCAAAAGTTGACATATGATATCGTCCTATTGCTGCCAAAAGTCACTAACTAACATTTTTCCGAACAACCAAATTCAATCACTACCTATGTTTTGAATCGGAGAATCGATTGCAAAAGTCATTAACCACGATTTCTGGCTATTTATGTTTTATATTAATACCGAATAGTTACTAACTGTAACATCTTTATGCAATGCAATTCATTTTTAGATGCATTTTTCTCGGAAGTAATAAAAAGTAAGTTAGTGACTTTTGGCAGCAATGGGACGATATGTCATTCTAGTTAGAAAGTTATTTTCTATGGAATTAAGTAAAAAAATACCGAGGATGCCATTTAAAAATCAACAAGTTGTAGTAATTTCCGGTGAAACAGGAAGTGAGGGAAAACAATTGAATACGTCAATCAATCCTAAGATGTTGAAAATCGTGCATTTTCTTTTAAATGTTCCTTTATATTTTAGAAAACTTTTTAGAATAGCCTGTTTACCGCAAATTTTTCCGCTGTATAATTGCTGCGGGAAAGAAACCACAAAAATACTATTTGTTTTAAGCTGTTTATAACCTAAAAAAAATAATAATTTTATAATACAGTGAAGTAATAATGAAGAAAGCATATTATGCAATGGGTCTCTGAGGAATACACTTTCCTTATTTCTTTCGGAGGTTCTAAATGTATGATAATAAAAGTTTCAAAAGGAATAGAGCCCCTAAATACTCCCTTAAGAAAATAAAATATTATTTTCACTTTGTTTTCCGTTTTCGTCTTTGTAGAAAAGCTACCGATAAAGTAAAAAAATGCCTCGCAAAAAAACCTTTTAGTGGAACGTTTACCCCAGAAAGGAATTCTATTTTTAAATATCTCCTTGATGTTATTTATCACAATAGAGAAGATCCAGGACATTAATACTCATTATAGAGTAACCGAAGTATGTCTAAAGACGCTTGGAGTAAATTATTTTCCTTTTCTATAAAAAGGTGAATGAATAGAGAATAATTAAAGACTTAATTATTCCCTAGATAAAGTCGCATTCTAGATTCTAGTTTTCTGTTGATTTCTGGCAGTAGAGATCCCGAGCTGTGTACATTTATATATCTATCCTATAAAAGTTATCCCATAAAAGTTATCTAAATCTTTTTATGGCCACTTAACTATACCTCTCCGGAATACAGAATTTTATTTATCGCATAAATTAAGGAAAAAGAACAAAAAAACAAATTTATCTTAATTTTCGGTATTTTTACTTGACTGTTTTTTTTTTCGGAGAAAGACAAAGACATAAATCCAAAAGACCGTTTTTCTTCTGGATCCTGGCAATTACAAGAAGAAAAAATAATTATCTGCGGTTGGTGTTTTCTCTCCAGAAATCTGAAAATAAACTGATTTGAGCAAAAGGGCAGGGCAAATCAAGAATTCCATTAATACTAAAGCAGGGGGATTTGGTAATTCCTTTACGAGTACATTCACAATTGTCACGCGGTCCTGGATTCTGGTTCTGAATTATTTCGACAGATATGATGAATTTTTTTATCTTGGATTTTTCTCAATTCTTCTGAAAAATTTCTTCGAGTGTCTTAGACCGTTCTAATCGTTAAATAATTTCTGAACTAACCTCGATCTTTGGATAAAAATTGGTGTCTGGGGGTTTTTTGACAAGAGAAATTTGATTTTGATGTCAATATGACCCCTACTAGTAGAGGGCGCCACCTACATGTGTTTTAACTGTTTTGCAGTGTAATAACTTTTTGTCCGCACCTGTATAAAACTACTGAGTAAAAAAATATATATTGGCGATGTTTTTTACGTAAAAAAGGTCTCTTGGTAAAAATCGCTACGACTAATGATTCTCGAGATATTTGGAGTAGAATTTATCAATACCTGTCATCATTGACATAAATTAAACATGTTGATAAATCATAAATTTGAAATGTTTTTGTGCCAAAAATTCAACAGAAACTGTTTTATCACCATTTTGTTCGCAAAAAAGTTTATGATTAATTTGAAAAAATAAAAATTTCACAAATTTATTACTTCAATCAAATAACTATCTACTCGACGTGTTTTTTTTTTGTCAATAATGACATGTATTGACTATTTCCATTATAAATATCTTGAAAACGGTTGCTCGTAGCGAGTTTTACCAAGAGACATTTGTTACGTAGAAAGTCAAGGAAATGTATATTTTTTCACTCAATAGTTTTATACAGGTATGGACGAAAAGTTATTACTCTATTACTACATAGGGTTCCCAACTTGAGCACCGGCGATTCCGGGACAATTATTTTTAAGCTTTTAAATAATTGAAACAAAACATTAAATATTAGAAATTAAAATATATTATGTGTGTAGTACATACTTTTTTAATTTTTAAACATAAAACATAACCCGGTTAGGTCCCGGCCAAGGCAAAACTTTCGCCGGGACAAACTTTCTGATTCCTGGTTAATCCCGGCCAAACCGGGACGGTTGGGAACCCTATTACTACAACGTTGCTAAAAATTTCATGAAAATAGGTCTAAAAATAAAAAAAATATATATAACACATTCACCTTAAATATGACGAAAAAAATGATATGTTGCGTTTTTATTGCATCTATGTGTATATTGGTTAGTCTATCTTCTTTACTTGTCTATATTAAGACGTCTCAATGTATGTATTTCCTTGAGAACAAGACCGTGCTAAATTAAATATTAGCTCAGTCCCCAAAGACGGAAAGGGACATACTAAATAAATTCTGTGTAGCAAATGTTCGGCGGGTAAAAAATCCCTATTACCTAAAAGACAAAGGGCCTTATTTTGCTTCAAGACAAAGTAACCGAGAAAGGAATGTAAATAAATAAACTCCTGCTGAATTTTTAATCAACCCTAGGTCGTTCTTGATTAAGATTTTATTGTTGTTTATTAGGCGGCTTGGCAGAAAATGAAAATGCTTAATCCTTTTGGTTGGAACAAAGAAATGTTTGTACAGGTATATATTTGATATCAATGAAAGTTTTAGATACGTAATCGAGGGCGCGATTTTTAAATTCATTGTTGCCAACCATGGACATATTCGGCGCCGGGCTGACTAACTGGAATTTAAATTTCTAGGGATTCAGGTGGTAGCTCTGCTGTAAAAAATGTCAAGTTGCCACCTTGATTTATTTATTTCCTGACATTGTCATTCGTTTTGACACTTTAGTTTTGTATTACGAGTTTTTGGTTTAAATAAATAGTGTTGTGATAATTTATTTTTGTTTCTTAAAATATTTTGATTAAAAGAAAATATGTAAAAGTGGACAACACTGTGCCGATCAAGCTTAATCACGTGACTAAAGGTTTATTTGATATGAACTATATTTTTAAAGGAGATAATAAATTAATTCACTAACTAATCTAAAAAAAACTAAATTTTCCTTAAAAAACAAGTACTTCTGTCGACAGTTAAGGCGTTTGTATTAGTATTATCCTCGCAATGTACCGTTTGTGTCCAGGAAGGGTTCATAGTTTCATAGATGTCGATTTTCGAAAGAAATCAGAACATGTATATTATTTCGTATATTTTTCATTTTATTGATTTTATGGAAAGCACTGTTCATTAAAATGTTGTATCCTATGTTATAGGGCTTGTTTCTCTCTACAATTTCTTGTCTCACAATGTACCGTTTGTGTCCAGGAAGGGTTCATATTTTCATAGATGTCGATTTTCGAAAGAAATCGGAACATTTATTTTATTTCGTATATTTTTCATTTTATTGATTTTATGGAAAGCACTGTTCATTAAAATGTTGTATCTTATGTTATAGGGCTTGTTTCTCTCTACAATTTCCTGTCTCACAATGTACCGTTTGTGTCCAGGAAGGGTTCATATTTTCATCGTTGTCGATTTTCGAAAGAAATTAGTACATAGTTATGTATCCAGCCTTCATTGTTCAATAATGCTGATGCAAGATACCCTTTAATTATAAATAGCGAAGACAGGACTTCGAACGACGGATTGATCTATCGACAGCAGTGCAGAACGAATCTCTGCCCGTCACCATATCAATTTTTTCTATTGTTAATTAAATAAGTTAAAAAATAAATAAATCTTTGGTTTTCTGAGTTAGAATTATTTTTTAAAAATCAATTTTTAATATTGGAAAACATAAAGTGGCGCAGTCGGTAGGATTGGAAAAAGAGAAATTTTGAGAAAAATCATCTCTTTTGCTATCAAGCATTAATTCCAAGAAAAGAACTTCGTGCATCGTGCAAGAAGAGGAACCGCTGGAGAGAAAATAGAGACAGACTACGGCACTTCTAGGACCAACGAAGTGGGTCACTCTATTCGCTGTATCTCCCGGTCAACGTCAGAAAAAAATAGATGGTCAAATAAGTTTAGAAAATACAAATATTTATAATTGTTTTATCCCAGCCTGTATAACAGTTTCTAAAAATAATTATGCACCAGTAGAAATTCATAACAACACCGACGATATTCAAGAAATATGCTTATATAGTCCAATAAAAGTTAATAGCTTAGATTTAAATAATTTCGAATTATATAATTTTTCTATTAATAGTCCTTATTCAGATGGTCATACTGATATAAGTTCACTTATTAGAACTGATCATATGAATAGAGAGGAACAAAGCAAACTTTTAAAATTA
This sequence comes from Sitophilus oryzae, assembly GCF_002938485.1. Classification (NCBI taxonomy): domain Eukaryota; kingdom Metazoa; phylum Arthropoda; class Insecta; order Coleoptera; family Curculionidae; genus Sitophilus; species Sitophilus oryzae. Next base: position 5,644,252 of record NW_022146732.1, on the reverse strand, counting down.
TGTTATTCATATTCAGATATTTTTCATAAACCAAATATACCCTTAACATTTACTAATACTATAAAACACCAAATTAAGATGAAAGACGAAATTCCTATATACACAAAATCGTATCGCTATCCATTTATACACAAAGAAGAAGTCCAACGACAAATCGAAGATATGTTGAATCAGAATATAATTAGACCAAGCGATTCACCATGGTCGTCCCCGATATGGATCGTTCCGAAGAAAGCAGATGCTTCGAATAGGAAAAAATGGCGTCTAGTTATCGATTTTCGAAAATTAAACGAAAAAACAATCGACGACAGATACCCTATTCCGAACGTATCAGATATTCTAGATAAACTTGGTCGCTGTCAATATTTTTCGACACTAGATCTTGCAAGTGGATTTTACCAAATAGAAATGCACCCAGATGATATCAAGAAAACAGCTTTTAGTGTTGAAAATGGGCACTACGAATATTTACGTATGCCCTTTGGCCTAAAAAATGCCCCAGCCACGTTCCAGCGTGTGATGGACAACGTTTTAAGAGGAATGGTCAACAAAACATGTCTCGTATACATGGACGATATAATAGTATTTTCGACTTCTTTACAAGAACACCTCGTAAATTTGAAAAAAGTATTTGATAGATTACGAGAGAGCAACCTGAAAATTCAGTTAGACAAATCAGAATTTTTACACAAAGAAGTAAAATTTTTAGGACACATTATTACCCCTAACGGAATAAAGCCAAATCCAGACAAAATAAAAACAATTGAGAATTTTCCTATTCCAAAAACTGTAAAACAAATAAAATCATTTCTCGGACTTTTAGGATATTACAGAAAATTCATTCAGAATTTTGCAAATTTAACTAAACCATTTACACAGTGTCTTAAAAAAGGAGCTAATATAAATATAAAAGACCCAATTTACATCAAGACCTTTGAAGATTGTAAAAAATTATTAAGCAATGAACCATTATTGCAATATCCAGATTTTAATCAAGAATTTATTCTTACAACGGATGCTAGCAATATAGCTATAGGAGCAATATTATCGCAAGGAAGAATCGGAAGTGATAAACCTATTGCCTATGCATCAAGGACGTTGAACAGCTCTGAACAGAACTACTCGACAATTGAAAAAGAGCTACTAGCTATAGTATGGGCTACAAAATACTTTAGACCCTATCTATACGGTAGAAAGTTCAAAATAGTTACTGATCATAAGCCTTTACAATGGCTAATGTCATTAAAAGAACCTCATTCTAGATTAGTAAGATGGCGTCTCAAACTGGAAGAATTCGATTATGAAGTAATTTACAAGAAAGGTAAATTAAATGTAAATGCAGATGCTCTATCTCGTATTGAAATATATCCAACAGAAACAAATGTAGCAACACCTCCTATACTAAGAGATATGGAAAGGTTCAACGAAAACCCTTCACTATATGAAGATCCACAACCATCAACGAGTAGACAAGCAGACAATGAATCTATCGTAGGACAAGTCGACCCTGAAGAACGTTCTGATTTAGACACAGTTCACACTAGCGCGGAAGACCCTATTTTGACAATAAATATTTCTGAGAAACCTTTAAATTATTTTCTATGTCAAGTAATTTTAACTGAAGTTGATGTAAACCCAAGAATTGAAATAAAGAAAATATTTGGTCCACCTATCAATAGAACTCGATGGCGTATATATTTTCTAAAAGAAACCTTTACACAACAATTAATAAGTTTTCTTAAAGAATATGCCGAACCAAAAAGACAGTATGTCTTTTACTTTGAAAACGATAATGATGATCAAAACTTTTATAAAGAAATGTGTAGAGTTCTTCCTCAGATATTTAAAAATTCTAGTTTTAGACTTTTAAAAACAAATAAAATTTTACAAGATATCACTCGTGAAAATTCACAACAAAGTTTGATAAAATTACAACACGAAGGCATAACAAACCATCGTGGGATAAAAGAAACTATCGACGAATTACGGATTAAATATTACTGGCCGAAATTAAGCGATGACGTCAGAAATTTTGTTAATAATTGTACTATTTGTCAACAAGTAAAATATGAACGACATCCACCCCTAATTAAATTACAATTAACACCAACACCTAAAAAACCATTTGAAACTATACACATTGACACATTTAAATTTGATAACACAATTGCTTTGACAATTTGTGACAGCTTCTCGAAATTCGGACAAGCTTATGTCATTCCTTCTTTATCAGCTCTACATGTATATCAATCTCTTTTACAATTTATTTCAACTTATAAAATCCCAGAGAATATAATCTCTGATAATGGTATTGAATTTTCTCAAAGTATTCTTAAAGATTTTGCTAAAGTTTATAAAATCAATTGGCATTACTGTTTGGCACAAAACCCGAACTCTAATGCAATTGTCGAAAGATTTCATTTAACACTTTTAGAACATATGAGAACTTTAAAGTTAACTAATCCAAGATTAAACCCCTTCGAAAAATTACATTATTCTATTATCGGTTATAACAATTCTATTCATTCTTCAACAAATAAAAAACCTGTTGATTTATTATTAGGACATTTAGAACTTCGAGAACCAATCGATATTAATAATGACGTGAGAACTGTTAATGAACAATTAGAAACGCATAAAGAAGTAATGAATGATTTATATAAGAATATAGCTGAAAAAATATCAACTGAAAAGAAAAAAATTATCGATAAAAGAAATGAGAAACGTGACCACCCTGTAGATATCGAACCTGGTACTATAGGATATCGTAAACAATCTGAAAGACAATCTAAAACAAATCCCCTGTATAAACCTGAACATATTTTACAAAGCAATGATTTGACAGTCACTACTACAGCTAAAAATAAATATCATAAACAATGTTTTAAAAAACCAAGAAAATTAACTGATAAATCATTGTTACAGATTGACGATTCTCTCACGAATCTTGATGGCACAGCAAATACAAGTACAGAACCTTGACTCAAATCCTGGCATACTTCCTTTTAAGTTAGGAGAGGTCAGTTTAAAAACTGCAACACATACATTTCTACACTATATTGATATGAATGAAATTAATAAGCAAGTTCTTGAAACGAATAAACACTATGACGATTTAAAATTATTAATTGATCAATTTTCAGACGACATAAATCGTATCACACTTCTAAATACTTGTAACAGTTTAAATTATGAGCTAAAGTTAGTAAATTATAAAATTCGTTCATTAATGCCAAATCTAAGAACTAAACGAGGTTTAATAAATCCTCTAGGCTCGTTAGTAAAATTTATTTCAGGAAATCTTGATCAACAGGATGCCGAAGAAATACATAATCACTTAAAAGAGTTAGAAAATAATGAAAATAAGATTATCAATAAATTTAATAATCATTTGTCTCTTTCTAAAATATCTATGCGTAATATGAATAAAACAATGACAGTTTTAATTGATAACCAAAACGCAATTAAATATAAAGTCGAAGAAATAAGAAATACTTTAAACGGTACTCTATTTCATTTTTATCATACATTGGAAATAAATAGTATATCTGGACAAATAAAGAATAACCTTGACATCTTAATGAACTTTCTTACAAATTTAGAAACTTCTATAAGTTTTTCTAATTTAAAGATTATGCATTCGAGTTTAATAACTCATGAAGAATTAAAAGAACTTTTATATAATATGTCAAATATTTATAATGAAGAACAATTACCTTTTAAAAATAAAGATTTCTTAGATTATTATAAAGTGGTAGAAACAAATACATTCTTTTACGAAAATAAAATAATATTTTCGCTAAATTTTCCATTGATACATCCACATCCTTTAGAATATTATCATTTATATTCTATTCCTAATGTTAATCAAACAATAATTATCCCACCTTCAAATTACCTTATCCTGGGAAAACATGAGTATCAATACGACACTGAAGAATGTATGAAGACCAGTACAAAGTATTTTTGCCAAAGAAGTCATCTCCTACCACTACCTCAAAGTGAAGATTGCGTTACGTCAATGCTATCCACTACGAAGAATACACAAACTTGTAATCAAATATCTATCAATATGAAGAATAACATCATAGAAGAAGTAGATCAAATGCATTATATTGCAGTATTTCCAAAAGAAGAAAAAATAACTACTATATGTGAAGAAAAACAAGTAATGGCCCTGAAAGGAACATATTTATTCACATTACCGAAAAATTGTGAATTTATAATGTCACAAGCGACTTATACTAATAAACAAGGAATTATTAGTACACACCCTGTATTGATTTCTGGAATACAGACATTGACAAATATAAATGTTATTCCAATCAAGAAATTAAATATTGAAAAAGTACCCTTGGATAAAATGCATTTAATTCAATTAGAAGAAGAAAACCCAATGGAAAACTTCTACATTCATTCCCATGCAGTGAATTGGACACTTTGGAGCATCTTCTTCATTCTAATTATTTTTGCAACTTCTTATTTCATTTTTAGAAAAAGAAAACTTCAACCGAAGCCCGTTCCCCATCCAAGGATGATTAACGAAACTCAAGTTAGTCCACCCTAGAGTTTCTTCTTCGCAGGGAGGAGTTATGTATCCAGCCTTCATTGTTCAATAATGCTGTGCAAGATACCCTTTAATTATAAATAGCGAAGACAGGACTTCGAACGACGGATTGATCTATCGACAGCAGTGCAGAACGAATCTCTGCCCGTCACCATATCAATTTTTTCTATTGTTAATTAAATAAGTTAAAAAATAAATAAATCTTTGGTTTTCTGAGTTAGAATTATTTTTTAAAAATCAATTTTTAATATTGGAAAACATAAAGACATTTATTTTATTTCGTATATTTTTCATTTTGTTGATTTTATGGAAAGCATTGTTCATTAAAATGTTGTATCCTATGTTATAGGGCTTGTTTCTCTCTACAATTTCCTGTCTCACAATGTACCGTTTGTGTCCAGGAAGGGTTCATATTTTCATAGTTGTCGATTTGGTATTATATTTCGACCCCAGAAACACGAGTATTAGGTTTTTTTCGCAAAAAATATTGATAATTTGGAATTTTTTAAAAAAAATCGAGTTTTTTTTAGTATTTAGTTAAAAACATAATATTTTGATAATATGGCAACATAGGTAGTAGATTATTAAATTTACAAGAAAGAAACCCCAGAAAAGATCCAGTGGTTCTTGAAATTTAAACAAAAAATGATTTTTTGGGAAATTTTCACAGTAAAATAACTCGGTTATTTTGGATTTATTTGAAAAACGGTAAAGGGAAAATATGTCTCTTTTATCGAGATCTACCAACCCTGAAAATATTTGAACTTATTTAAGACTCACCCTGTAGTATATAGCATAATACATTTAGAGAAATCCATGTTCAGTTTTCATTATGAGTTGGAGATTATCCATTTTTATTTGTCTACTGGCACTGATAAATTTCACACAGTGTTGTAAAGAAAATTTAGAAAAATACCATTAGCCAAAATAAACAAACCTCGTTTATTTCAAATTTGTCTTCTATGTTATAATGAGTATTAATGCCTTGAGTCTTCTTTATTGTGATAAATAACAATAAAACCGTTTAGGAATATTTAAAAATAGACTTCCTCTCAGGAGGGTAAACGCTTGCTAAAAGATTCTGTTTTTAAAAGGCCGAATTTCTTCGACCATTTATCTTCTACTCAGACGAAAAACAAGAAAGTGGAGGCGTGTAAAAATAATGCTCTATTCCCTTCAGGGAGTTTTTAGGAACTCTATTCCCTTTGAAACTTTTACCATGGTACATTTTGAGCCAGTGAACGAATAAAGAAACTATATTCCTTGGAGACGTTTTGTGTAATATAAAGTAGCCTTCCTAAAAGAAACTGAAAAGTTATATTGGTATTTATTGTGTCTATATTCTTGGTTTTTATCACTTGTGTAACTGAATTAAGCTGGATTTTTATGCGTCCGTTATCCCTTGATACGATGGTCAGACGGCGCTCTGATTGGTTACAGCGTTTTCGCGCCACTTTTCATCCGTAATTTTTTTACTCCGGTCCGTCAACGGAGAAAGATCCTACGATAACGGACGTGTTGGCACTTTTTTGACTAGTTTAATCTAACCTTAATAAAAATATAATACTACAAGAGCCAGCAACGTCGGGAAAACGAGAATTTTAAGAAAGCTGGTTCTTAATATATTTTTTGCTATGCTCTCCTGACTGGTAGACTACTGTGATTCACTACTGCGCATTATATCTGTACAGGGTATCCCATTTTTTTGTGTTTTATGGGATTTCCCGGTTATAAGTAGAGATACAATGATGCGATTTTCACAATACTTTGCTACTTTTTTATGAAACTAAATATGCTACACATAGGTTTGTCCTAGCCTCCTTAGTTCCTGAAATACAGAGAAAATTTGTGATGTGCAGTAATGAACAGATGTTGAATACAGATATGATGCGCAGTAGTAAACGCAACGTCTACCGGCAGCCAAACGGTCCGCAGTCTGTTCAAGAGAGCATAGTAAAAGATATATTAAAGAACAAGCTTTCTTAAAATTCTTTCTCGAAAACGTTCTTTTAAACTATATATTATATAGACTATATATTATATTCTCTTAGACTATAAGTAAATTCAATCACAAGCAAATCGTATATCCGATGAACGGAGGCATGAATATGCAGTAAATTATAAAAACTGCGTAATTTTCTAACCAATCGAAGTCTTTAAATTCAACCAATAAAATTAATATCGTATCATCGTATCCGACGATAACGGATGAATTATTCGAAAATCAATTTAAATCCATTTTATTTTACTTTTTTCTGTTATTTCCAGAGGCCAAACTCCTCTTCACAAGGCTGCCAATTTTAAATGGCGCAGCATCTGTTGTATGTTGGTAGCTGGAGGTGCCAGTTTAGTGATCACAGATTACAGAGGTAACACGCCGAGGATGTTGGCCATCCAGGCTGAAGATCCAGAGCTAGCAGCTTACCTCGAAAGTGAGTAATAAATATTTGTAGAGGGTGTCCCATTTTAGTATCTTCGTTCTTATTGAAGATAGGAGAATGCGGTTTACACAAACCTGTCCCACTTTTTAGTCAAACAGAACATGCTGGAAATAAAATTTTTATAGCCTTTTTCGTTACTGAGCTACAGGGCCTTTTTGAAAATTTTGCAATTTGGGACACCCCTCGTAGGTATCTCTGTTGTTGTGAAAAATATCGAGAAGGTAAAAACTGTTTCTTATAGAACTTTTTACGTAGAATACAGTGGCTTAGAAAAAGATATTTTTGAAGATATGAACTAAAGTTATGTTCTCTTAAATACGGTTTACTATGAGCTTCTCAAAACTATATAACAATAAAAATATTTATTTTCACTATTTTCTGTAAATATTTAAAATATATCATTATCTTATTAATAGGCCGTCACAGATAATAAAAATATCAAAATGGTATATTTATTAAAATAGTGGTACACATATTAAAATTTTACTTGGCACCAAAATATTTAGCAGTATTCTTTTAATAATTCTATTGTTTCTTTTATGATCAATCAGGGCCTACTAATAAAAATGAGACTAGGGAAATACTAATTTTCTTTCATTCTTCCAGACCAGGAGCACTTCCAGCTGGCTGCCGCCGACTTAGGCACCGTAGTTTAATAGCAATAAAAAAAGAAACTTTTCTATCCTTACTCTCAAAACGCGTGCGTCTATTTTTAACTCTTTCTATTTGCCTTATTACATTTTAGATAATGTAGGTTAAGAAACGATTGAAAAGTTTAACAGAAATAAGTTCTATCAGTGAAAAATCAATAAATTTTATCAACACGCTGTTTTTGAAAGTTATCAAAAAAACATATGATATGTTTAGTAAAAATCAAAAGTTGTAGTCATTTCCGGTGAAACAGGAACTGACCGAAAATCATTGAGTACGTCAATCATTCTTAATTTATGTCATATGCTAACATACAAAATATCGACTTTTTATTTGAAAAAATAAAGTTATAGGGGTGAGTTTTCTTTGATTTAAAAAAATGTATTGATTTTTCACTGAATTACATTTCTAAATCCTCTAATAATAAAGCATTATTATTATTAAATGAAAAACAATGTGATATTATAAAATACTTGATGTAAAATAGAATTATTGAACTCCCGAATATTGTTATCTCATTAATATCTAGTTCTAGTTGTAGCTTGTCAAGAGTTTCAACCAAATTTTCAATTCCCCACTCATTTCTTTTTCACGAGACAAACTGCAACGTCAAAAATATCAAAATGAACGTCGCCTATACAAAAAGAAAATATTTTTTTATGAGAAAAAACACCGTGTTTTTGACGTAACCTATTTGTTTTTTCCGTGTATATAGAAATTAAATTAAAAAACTATTTTTTGTTAATAATCGTTTGAAATATATTGTTAATTTCGTTTTGATTATAACTAAGATATTTTTTTCTATAGAAACATATCACATCGTAAGAAATTCAACATTCCTTCATGTATAAAAATAAAATTTCGTAATTTAAGGTAGAGTTAAGTATAAATTATTTTATATAGAAATGAATATTAAGAAATAAGGGCAATAAAAATGGATGTAAATAGTTTAGGATATTACTGAGCCACTGTTGTTAAGTTGACATGTTGTTGTCAAAGATGTCAGTGAATATGTATTGTAATAAGTCTAGAAAATCTGAATTATCAATTATTTTCATAATTTTGATAAAGTTTAAAAAGTTGCCCTACATATCGGGCATCTTTTAAAATTTTTAAATATATTTTTGTTTCATTTTTTGTATTATTCTAAAATATATATATTCTGTATATTTTCCTTAAAGAAAATACAAAATATTTATTAAACTTGAATTAACGACATTACTGTTTAGTTTAAGACACCCAATAGTAGTCAACATCAAGTTCTAAATTAGTGTTCTTGATATTTTGAGACATTGGAACACTAATAGTGTTCATATAAATAACCCCCAGTAATATAAACACTATTTCTAATTATTTGTAATTTTAGATCATAATAGACTTAAATTATACGCATATTGAAGTCAACAAACGGTATTATATGACGTCACATCAGAGATAAACAGTAAATTTACTGCTGAAAACAGATTTTCAAAATTTATTTGAAATTTTTGTCATATTTTACAACCAAAAATGTCTCTTAAATAAATGCTAGATATTTTTTAGAAAATATTTCAAAAAACTAATCTTGTTTCAAAGCTTCGCAGTGTTGCCACATCTACATTTTCCATATTTTTCATACTTGTATGTATTTATAAAATCACACAACATTTTTTTAATTATCTACACAAAAACTTACGAAAATGAATTGTAGTCATATCAGTGTGCATTTTTGATAATTCTAGAAAAACGCACACTACTTGGCAACACTCAAAATGTAAGTATTGCCTTTGACTGAAGAAATAAGAAGAGGCGCAACCTTATGGGCGATTTCGTGGCACAAAACCTAGTTCTGGTTTCAGTCGACAGAGTGGGTAGTTGCCGGAGACAGTGTTGCCAGAACTACGTATTAATCCGTAGATATACGGTATTTAGGTACAGTACGTTAATAATACGGATTTTCTATTATAAAACAATTTAATATAATATTATATGAGTAAACAAAGAACGGCGTCAGAGTTGGCTTGGAAATAAAGATCGATGTTATTATTTCATATTTAAAATATTAAGGTAGATGTCAATAAAAAAATGTCAAAGCCAACTAAACGATTTTTTTCTATCATACGAAATATTCAGTACTTATAAACAAATTTTTATTTTTGTTGTTTATTCTAGGTTTAACACGAATACATTTTCAATACATAAAGACAGATTTTTCATCCATAGATATTTTTAATTTTTATCAAATGTATTACAGATATTACACATTTTAGTATGGCAACACTGTCGCTTTCAGTTCCACACCGTCTTCGATATGCGTTTGCTGGCCGAATTAGATGAAATGAGTGTTTTATGCGTTGGCCGTAGAACGAGTGGAGGCTCCACCGTACAACACTTAAGACGTAAGGGGAAATCAAATCAGCCTTGTCACAAATTTGCCCACTGGATTGCGTATCTTCCCAATTCTTTCAACCAATGGTATTTTTAGTTAAATATCTTGGCTATTCTAAATTTACTTTAAAAAAATGGCAATTAAAAAATATGTTTCTTTTTTCCAAATATACCACAGGTTAAAATAATTACATTTATTTATAGGACACCCTATATAATTAAATGTATGTCAAAGATAGTTTGTCTCTCATAAAAAAATTAAGTCAAATGAGGACAAATAAATGAATTGTCTGAAAATGAATTTTGAGGTGATGTCAATCACTTTTTGTTTAGACTTTTTTTCTCGATTCAAAAATCATAAAATCTATGTACAATTCATTATATTTTAGAATAATGTGACGGTGTTTACTAAAATATATAAAGCATTACATATTTTATGTAATGATTTATACATTCGAAGGATAATTCTAAAAATTCTAGATTTATTACACCACAAACTCCACCAGAGATTTTTTCCCCACGTAAATTTCTTGTGGCCTTGAATCACGTGACATTTTTGAACCCGCCATGTCGAAAGATGCGTTTGTACAAACTTGTAAACGAATTTAATATTTAGTGAACTCTGTTCAGACAATCTTACTCGACTTTAGGTTTAAAATACAACTTTTCTCGGTAACACAAACCAACAAGTTATAGTATATAAAAATACAAATACAAACTAAAAATATATTCGAATAACAGTAATATATTAGTTTAGATTTAAGGCAAAGACTGATCTTGTACTAACTAGAAAAAAGATGTACAAGATCAACCTTAAAGTGAGAATACTTATTACTTATAATTATTAATAATTAATTATATCGATCTTGTTGATATAGTAAGTACTTCAAAATACGTTGATTTACCTAATAATTGTACAGTTTAAAGAATATGATAAGAAAATAAGAAAGATAAATATTCATCTTCATGTTTTACAAGAAAATGAATATCGTACACACGAAAATTATGACATATTCTTTTAACTTTTTGACGTATATCTTAATTTAATTATATAGACTACGTAGATAGTAGAGAATATTTTTTTTTATTTGTTAATAATATAATTATTCTAATTGACTTGCATTGCGACTAGGATTTGAAGGCATATAGATATTAGACATCAAAAATATATTTGTACATAGCCATTTCGGTTCTGTGGTTCTTCGAATATTTTCACGATTTTTCTATCGAATATACGGGGTGTTTTAGATTTTTGTATGTACCGGTTTTCATTCATCCAATCTATTTTATAAAACATACAGAAAATAAAATGTTTAATATATTTTTTGGTTATCTATTAAAGATTGAATCAGATATTTTTTACACCAAAGTTAGTAATTTTTTTAATACATTGCTATATACTTGTTTCAATAATATGTACAGAGTGTCCCATTTTCGTGTTTTTTTTTACATGAGTTTCTTGTTTATGAGTAGAGATACAAAGATGAGGTTTTCACATTACTTTCATACATTCTTATGGAACTAAAAATGCTACACACAGATTTGTCCTAGCCCTCTTAGTTTCTAAAATACACGGTGAAGTTGAAAATGTTGATTTTTCGACAACCTTCGTATCTTAGTTATCTTATCACTTATCGAAAAGGTAGGAGACCCTGTATATTAGTTTTTTACTAAAAAATGCTTTTTATTTAATTTCGTAATATAAACAATTTTACGCCGAATAAATCGAATAAATTATTCGATTGTTTTCATTACCTAATCTAATTGTTTATGGAAATAAGTATAGAATATTTTTAATAAAATTAAAAAATATTATATTTTTAAGAAGCTCATAACAAGGCAAATAAAATTAAAAAATAATATACAGGGCATCCCTTTTAAAAAGCATAAGAATATAGCATAAAAGTCGAAGAATGCAACATTTTCAAAGTGTCCCTATATTTCAGAACTTTTTTTCATAAAAATCTGGCATAAACGAAAAACCCTGTAAAACACGCGAAGCCGGGACACCCTGTACATAGACATATGAAATGTTTTAAATTAAAATTGAATCATTTTGTATGTCTATGAAAAGTCTGTTACCTACCACTGCATAATATTTAAAGAAAAATTGTAGTGAAAATATCTAATTTTTGCACAACCTTGAATTGAATTCCAATCTCTTGGTACCTACATCAATAACTATTATAATCTTTGCACAATATGATCGAAAAAAAATGGCGTCGGAGATGGCTATGAAATGAAGATCGCTGTCATTTTCAAGCCAACTGGAGGCCGTTTTTTTCGATCATACGGTATTAAAATAATACTTAAAAAAAGTAGAAATAGAAAACACCCCGTATATGAAAAATATACTTTTACTTATAAAATAACAAATTATACAATAATTATTGTTATTTATATTTATATTATCTTTTTCTGTATTAAGTAAAAGTATAGATTCCAGATAGAACTACAATATACAATATTGTATAATCGATGTTCTCTTTGTTATTTACGTGAAATATTGTATAAAAGAACTAAATAATTGTAAAAATACTTCATATAATTTTGTATAAATGTTTCGAAAAAAAAAACATATGGCAATCTCGCTAGATTCTTTCACTAGTTCTACTGAATAAAATGTGATTATTCTTAGATAAAATGATCAAATAATTCTCAATATTTATCAGGTATCAACTAAATTATCTTTGGCCAATATTGTTTTTGATTATACTAATACAAAATAGATTTTATTTAGTTTAAAAGTTGAAAAAAATGATCTATGCTTACTTTGGCTGTGTTTATTAATGTAGAAAATGAATTTAACAATTTAAAAAATATACCGAGTATTTCAAGTTCAAATTTCGGAAACAGTAAGATATACAGGGTGGCTTAAACTGGGACAATTTGGAATTTATGTCTCTTCAAAATACTCTTAAGGTTACCTACCCCTCACACAAATATTTTCCTAGATATTTTCATTTTAATGATTCAGTCTCAGTAGATCTTCATTATTTGATAAATTCTAGTGGCTGTGATATGTCTGACGTTACTTCAACACATAGCTGTCAATTTTGTTCAACTTTAACAACTAGTTATTTTGTGTCAGTTAAAACAAAAAAAATCTCTGAAATTTGCCACAAATGAAAACTTATCCTACATCAGAGAAAATTGATATGATTTTATTAGTTGGTGACTGCAGTGTGCATTCACCAATTAATAGAATACTTAAATGCTCTGATTTATTTAGTCTGGACTTTTTTATAGGGATATATTAAAAACAGTGTTTACAAAACTCGACCAACTATTGTCGACAACATGAGAAAAATGATTGTGGCTGCTTTTCGAAGTAAAAACTCCACATATAAAGATCTTTTTAAAATAAAATCATTTTATGCAGTGACCAGGAAATGAAGCATTTTGAGCATTTCATTTCATCTAGCTAATTTTTGTTACGTAATTCTGTAATAATTAAAATATGTTTTAAACGTGTATCTTTTTATTACCGTTGGGTATTTTCCTCTACATCCTTTATTTTTTGTTAAATAAACAAAAGGTATATCACAAAGCTGCCTAGATTTTCTCAAATAATAAAAATCTACTGACGCAAAATCTTAAAAATTAAAATATCTAGGAAAATATTTGTCTAAGGGGTAGACAACCTTAACAATATTTTTAAGATACATGAATTCTCCGTTGAAAACCGGAACAATATACTGGGTGTTCCATTTAAAATAAAGGAGTAACTTGCTTTTAAAAGTGACCAATGTTCAATATTAATTTTGTCTCACCCTACATAAATTTTTGGAAGTTTTAATTCGATCTTAAAAATTAAAATATCTAGGAAAATATTTGTCTGAGGGGTAGACAACCTTAACAGTATTTTGAAGATAGATGAATTTTCCGTTGAATACCGGAATAATATACCGGGTGTTTCATTTAAGATAAAGGAGTAACTTGTTTTTAAAAGTGAACAATGTTCAATATTAATTTGTCTCACCCTGTATAAATTTTTGGATCAAGTCTAATTCGATTTAAAGTACAATAGTTATTTTAACATTTTTAAATACATATTAGGCTATACGGGGTAAATTCAAATTCAGGTAGCTTTTTTCAACTTTTTTGAAATTTAAAGGATACTGTTTTGTTTTCACCAAAGGACAAAGCTAATAAAGTTTTTTTCAGAATGTATTTGTAGATTTTTTCTAACTACCTAACTTTGCCCCAATTTAAGCCACCCTGTAATTTTTACCGTGTCCGAGACCCCAATGGTGCGAGCTGAACTTGAAACGCCCTGTATATATTTTTTTCTTTAAAAATATGATTTAGTTGATACCTATTTTGTGATAATTTATTAATACTATTGTAAGCGACTGTACATATAGTTATTTAACTTATTGGTACGTGTAAATTATTGCAAACTTAAATTATTTATTTTACGAAAAAAAAAACGTCATGGTACCACTGAAATTGTATATAAGGCGTGAAAACATAGTGATGAATGGACATAAATTGTACGTTTCAAAAAACATTGAATAGTAGTATATTATTAATTCACCAATTTCAACATAATTTCAGTCTTAAATATGCAAAATAACGACGATTTTTTCTGTATATACAGGGTGAACCAGTGTGATTTAATAAAAGAAAACTGAAATATTTATTGGTCACCCTATGATGCAGAGTTCTTGCACACATATTTTTTTATTAAATCATAGTAATTTTCTTAATTATGAGGAAAATATTTGTATATTCTTAACATATAATACCTATCGAAAAAAAATAATTGGTGAACTGATAGCAATGTATAATGTGCCCAATCAGTATACATGTAGCTATCGTTTATTTATGAAAAATTTAAATTAAGAAAAAACCATTGAATAAGAAAACTGGAGAAGGAACTAATAATAAATTACTAATATTGATCAATTTTGTAACATATTAATAAAGAAGAAAAATAATCTTTTAGAAAAATTTAGTGCTCCCGAAATGATTGGACAGGGTGTTTTAAAGATAGGGTAAAAAACAACTCTTCGATTAAACCTCTGTATAATAAGTCAGATACTAAAGTTTATTATAAACTGAGTTTACGAATTAAAGTTGGTATATTTATATACAGTTTGCTAAAAATTTAAAAAAATAAGGCTAAAAATAAAAAATATATAACATTTTAAAAACTTGACCAAAAAATTTTCCGTTGCATTTTTTTGCCATCTGAGTGTATACATTTCACCAGTTTATTTATTCAATGGGGAAATAATATGATGCCATTTATTTTGCTAGTAAACGTAAGGGTCCAAATATGTGTGTCTCTCTCTTACCTCTATATATACAAGGTATATTATCTGACATTATTTTTTCCAAATATCTGTAACAACAGCCGTACTAAATAGCTTCTAACTTATTAAAAAAACAAGTTATATGACAAAAATATATTACGAAAATGAAGACATTTATCCTTATATTCCCGTACATGCACCAAATTTTCTAACAGTAAGCTATACATTGATTTAGTAATTACATATAAAGAGTTATGTAGAAAAGAGATTTAAAATTTTTAAATATTAATTTATTTATAGTACACTTTAAATAAAGCAAATCTGATACTGATTGTCGTTTTATTTTTTCCTTACATATACAAATGCCTTATTCGATTCTAACGAGCCGCTGTTAAACTATACTACGTTAAAAAAATAGGTAAAGGTGTGCTGCAAATAGTCACAGATACTACGCATACGCACATCGTCAATGTTGCCAGATTGCAAGTTATTTTGGAATTATTTTTGTAGAAAACAAATTGTGTTTTTTTCAGTGCTGTTAATATTACATTATTCTCAACGGTGTTATTGTTTCTGAAGTTGGAGTACCAAAATTTGGTAGGAGTTTTATAGAGATTAAAAAAAATTATGTAAAGATATTTTAGTTCAATGATACAGGGTGTTCAAAATATATTTACGAATTTCAACTACTTACAAAAATGATAATATATAGAGTGTACCATTTAAAAAATTTGAAATTTCTTAATTTTGAAATTCATAAATATATTTTGAACACCCTGTAGCATCTAACTAAAATATCTTTACATAGGTCTTTTTCTATATCTCTATAAAATTCTCCTACCAAATTTTAGTTAACCATCTTCAGAAACAATGGCATCACTGACAATTTTTTACCACACTTCTCAATTCTAATATTTGTTTAAACAAATTTAAATATTACAAAAACTATTAATTTTAGGTATATATTATATATAAAAAAGTTATGGAATTTTAGGAGGAATCTAAAAATAAAATAAAAAATAGAGTGTCGTATTTAAAAAAACAAACATATGATATATTCCCCACACTTTTTTGAAGCACCTTGTATACTCTATCATAATTTTAAAATGTGTATCTTAACCCTCCCTATAACTTTTATATTTAATATTTTTTTGTAAACCTCGAAACAAATGAGATAATGGACTTTATCGTTGACTCACCCTGTACAGGGTGTCCCATTTTGGTTGAAATCATACGGTATCTCCGTTATTCGTGAAGATAGAAGGGTGCGGTTTGCACAAACCTGTGCCACTTTTTTGTCAAACGGAAGATGCTGTCAACAAAATTTTTATAACCCTTTTCGTTTCTGAGCTACAGGGTCTTTTCGAAAAGGTTGCAATTTGGGACCGCCCCCGTATCTCCGTTATTATGGATGATATCGAAAAGGTGAAAACTGATTCTTGTAGAACTTTTTACGTAGAATACAGAGGCGTAGTCTGTTTTTCTACGAAAAAAATATTTTTGAAAATCTGAACTAAAGTTATGTTTTTTCAAATGGAACACCCTGTATATTTATAAATCATATGATCCGCTTTGATATAAGCTTCTCAAATATATACATCACTCTCTATTTATTTTCACTATTTACTGCAATATTTAAAATATATCATTTTCTTATTAGTAGGCCGTGATAAATAACAAAATCAAAATAGTATTTACTAAAATAGACATGCACATATTAAAATTTTATTTGGAATTGATATATTTTACTTTTGAACTGTTACCACTGAACCTCTAAATATATTTTTCTCTTTTTTATAACGGAATTTATTATAATGGGATGGGTTTGCAAATATCTAAAAGCTTGCATTATTAAAGCATTTTTCAGGTGTTCAACATCCTATTAGTTGCCACGATATATTTCATATTTCAAAAATCCCCAAAATCAGAAATCGAGAACAGACAAATCAGGGAGGCATCATATAGGTACATTGGTTCCAATTCATTGATTTGAGAAATAATAATTTAACAAAATTCTAATATTTTCGTTGTAAGTTAAGTTGTGAGGGGGAGCCCCATCTTCCTGAAAGTATATTTCACGTAAATTAGCTACAGGAATATTTAAAAGTTCCGATACGATAGCTTCCTAGATTTACAAATAGCGGTAGAGATTTAAGTTTCCCTAATATACAAAGAATTAATTAGTGGCTCTCAAAATAAAACAAGAGACAGATAGCAGTATTACTGTTAATAATTCTTTAGTTTCTTTTATTATCAATCATGGCCTACTAAAAAAATGATCTTTTAATATGTTTTTTTAAATATTGCCTTAAATAATGAAAAAAAAATAGAGTGTTATATATTTTTGAAAAGCTTATAACAAGCCAGATCATATAATTTATAAATATACAGGGTGTTCCATTTAATAAAACATAACTTTAGTTCATATCTTTAAAAATATTATTTTCGTAGAATAACACACTACATCACTGTATTCTACGTAAAAAGTTCTAAAATAAACAGTTTTCACCGTCTCAATACCTTTAACAATAACAGAGATACGGGGGGTGTCCCAAATTGCAAAATTTTCAAAAAGACCCTGTAGCTCAGAAACGAAGAGAACAATGAAAATTTTGTTTACGGCATCTTCCATTTGACAAAAAAGTGGCACAGGTATGTGCAAACCGCACCCTTCTATCTTCACAAATAACGGAGATACCGTATGATTTCAACTAAAATGGGACACCCTGTACATACAGGATATTAACTATTGCAATGTATTTCTACGACATAAACCACCATCTCCCTTCTAAAGAGTAAAAGATAAAACATAAAACTTATTTTAATCTTACCAGCATTCTTCGATAAAATATATGCCTACAATGGCTATTAATCCACTAATTTGATATTTTTAAGAAATTATGATATAAACATTATAATATTAAATTAGGTAAAATGTTTAAGTTTTAAATGAAATTAAACAACTTGGATGTAATAAATGTGTCATAATATTGATGATACAAAATAATTCTAATAAAAACAATACAAACCAATAAGAAAAAATCCGTAAATAATAATTTTTAATAAGATAATAATAAGATATGAGATTTTTTTAATTTATTTTAGAAAAAAAAACGTTTAGTTTTGTTCCTGTGATTTTTTTTATATGAATGTATGGTTTAATTTTGCTTGTACCTTTTCGTACATTTACTTATGTGTAGTTCATATTATTTATATTTTAGTATTAAATTTGCAGAAGTAATTTATAAATTCAACCTTAGAAAAATCATTTGTGTCTTATTTTTTTTTGTATTTTAAGTGTTTTTGGACAATAATATCGATCATTTCCAATTGTATTGCATGGATTTGGTTGTAAAATGTGTGGTTCTAAAAGTACCAATTATTTTACTGGATTTTTAAAACCTTTGAAAAAATAACAGGTAAACGAAAATATATGATTCCTTTATTTCAACATAAAATATAAATGTATTGCTTATTGCTCTATACACACATGATCTATTAAAATAATTATAGTGCTTAGGGTGTCGCAACATACTGTATATTTCCTGTGATACCAGACTTTACAATAGTCTGCTACTTTTGTGTCGTCCATTATCAACTCTCTATCTTTGATTCTTCCCTGTTTTAATGTACATTTCCAAAAAAAAAATATCTAAAATTAAAAGAAAAATATAAATAAATAATATATTAGAGAAACCAGAGATTTTAGGAGATACAAGATAAGTTAACGAAATGCTTACCTATTTTTTGTAAGTCCATCTCTTCACAACTGCCTCCCATCTTCAAATTCTTGCAAGAAGGAACATCCAACAAAGTTTTAACCTGAAATATTAAATAAACATTAGTTTTTTGAAGAGTTTACTAATATAGGTACTCATGTAAAATCTTAAGAAAAGGTAACAATAAGAGATTAAAAAATAATATAAAGTAATAATTGTTGTTCTCACCGTAGCGAGTAGCTATTTCAAAAACCAAAATAATTTGACAGCTGCTACTAATATCTTAAAATGTTATCTTCTACTGCTATCCATGCCCATATATTTATTTCTTTTTTCATTTTCCAAGATTTTCTTGACTTTATGGTGAAGGAAGATATAATTGGATTCAGATTTTCGATAAATATTCCCTAGAAGTTTGATACAAAAAAGAAAAAAGTATTAGTGTTTATACAGGGTGTTTCAAAAAACATGTGCCATCTCTCATGGGGAGATTCCTCACGTAAAAATAAGATTTACTTTTCATATCAACATAGGTCCGATTCTGCTTTGTTTCGTAGCTACAGGGTGTTAAAATCTTAATAATCTTTCGATTTAATATAGTTTTCTTCCAAGTTCTTTTAGTGATTCGAATGAAATTTTGAGGGTAAAACTTACTATAAATGCATGACATATTTTAAAGCTAAAAAAGAGTCGACATATTCACCAGGGACGTGCATATGGGTAATCACTAAATATTTTTCTAAAAAAAGAATGTACGCCTCTGACTTTTTATTCACTTGTTTTCGAAATAGTGTAAGCAGTTTAATGCTGATTAAAAGTTGTCTCTGAATATTTTGTCGATTTCGGCCTCCTTGATGAGATAAACAAATTTTATTAATTTATCTTGATCCAAGTCTAATCGCAACCTTTAAAAAATTTTAATATCATTAACTTGCGAAACTTTTAAATAAGAACTTATTGATTCCTCATCAAAAAATATAAAAAAAAGTTCCTATAAACATGGGTATGGAAATGTATAGTTTTAGCGTTACAGGATGTTAAAACTTTTGAAAATTAGGTTTTTTGTAATTATCTTAAATACGATTATTTTTTATTTGAAATTGCTGTAGGTTGAACTAATAGTAATATTAACTAATAATAATAATATTTAATAATAAATTAGGTATTAAAATATAAAAATTTATTAATTTTATTTTTATTTTAATTGTACCCATTAATTGTGATTAATAAAAAATTGCGTTTATCTCATTAAGAAGGCCGAATTCGACAAAATATCAAGGGATAACTTTTAATTGGCAATAAACGGCCTACACGATTTTTAAAAGAAAAAAGCAAAAAGTCAGTGGTGCACGTTTTTTTTTGAAAAATATTCCAGTGATAACCCATATGCACGTCCCTGATGAATTTATCCAAACTTTTTTAGCATTAAAATATGTAACACTTATAGTAACTTTTACCCTCAAAATTTCATTCAAATCACTGAAAAATTATTAGACTTTAACACCCTGCAGCAAATGAAACACCCTATGAAAAATAAATCTTATTTTTACGTGAGGAATTTCCCCACGAGAAATGGCACATGTTTTTTGAAACACCCTATATAATGACTATAAAAATACCAATATAATTATAAACTAGAATTTTGTCTTATAATAATAAATACCGTATGATCGAAAAAACAAACGGCGTCAGCAATGGTTATGAAATGAAGATCGCTGTCATTTTAAATTTAAATTTATACGGGAAATGAAGGATTGTCATTTCCCAGCCAACTGGACGCCGTTTTTTTTCGATCACACGGTATTATGGTTTACCAAAATAACTCACAAATTTGCCACATATTTATACGTTTTTTTTTCATAAAATTTCTTACTGAGACATCCAATATATTTTATTTGTATACTTCAGTTTCGATGCCAGATGATTTTATCTAAAAAATAAAAAAAAATATTTAAAAATCTAGAAAATTATGAAGCTGTAAGAAGATACTTTCTTACCTGTAGTCATCATCAACAGATTGTTCAACAAACACTATGGTGTACCCCCCCTCACATATTTAAATAAACTTTTTGTAGTTGGGCCCATTGTTGTATATTGTTGGCTATGCGAGCTCAAGTTATCCCTGCTAATTTCCTAATATCTAGGTCTTCTAGGTCTCTTAATTCCTTGTATGAACCATCTCTGTCCTTCTTGCCAGGTATCCTGCCTATTACCACTTGAGAGATTTGACTTTTGAGGGACTTTTGTCGTATCCACTCTATTCTTTTATGGTCTCTCTTGGTTATTCCCAGCATATTTCGTTCCAATGAACGCACAACGCTCTTGCAGTTTCCTTATAATGTACCCGTTTTAATTGTCCAGGTTTCGCCTGCCTAGGTCATGACTGGTAGTACACATTGGTCAAATGTTTTCTTCTTTAGATAAAGTGGCATTCTGGATTTGAATATGATTGAGTTTCTTCCATAAGTACTCCGTGCTCACTTAATTCTTTTGTTGATTTCTGGTGGTATAGATCCCGAGCTCTGTATTAGTTGTCCCAAATATATTTAATCTTCTACTATTTCTAGTGTTGTGCTATTTATTAGAACGTCTTTTCTGTCTACTAGTTCGTTGTACATTACTTGAATTTTTGCTTGCAGAAAATATATTAATTTTGAGACCTACTTTACTGCTGGCTGTATTTAGTTCGTTAATTTGGGCTGGTAGTTCTTCCGGACTATTGGCAATTAGGACTATGTCAACAGCGAATCTTACATTGTTAAAATATTCCCCATCTATTTTTAATCCTTTATTGGTCCAGTCCAGTTGACGGAAGATTTCTTCTAGTGTTGCTGTAAACAGCTTTGGGCCTATATATCACTATATATATATCACTATATATTTTTTACAGTCAATATTTTTTTTCACACTCAAAATCTGTCTGATATCTTTACAGCACTCAACACTACCCTCCCAAAAATTCCAGCGACCTGAAAAAAAGGATATGCAACAACCAATCCACAATACCTACAGTGCAGCTCAATACAGAGAACGTTAGTCCCTGAAGAGCTTGGAGCTGAAAAAATTGAAACACTGAACATAACTCTGACCTGTTCTATACAGCTTTAAACAAAGTATATCTTAAACCAGCCCGAACCTATAAGACACAAGAACCCTACAAAAATCATCTGAAAATGTCGACTCAAACTGGAAGCTCATAGAGACTCTATCAGTCTTTGTAGAGCGCCAAGACCTACTCTTGTAAGAAAATAAACCAGACTTCGATACGACCCTATTAAGTTTTAGATATGATGACCTCAAAAAGTCCTAAAATTTCTACTGCACTACTAAAAAACTCGATTCCTTTTTTCTAGGCCCTAGAATCATACCTGAACTTAAATTGAAAATACAAAAATAAGTTTAAAACATTTAGACTATTTGTATTGAAAATTTAGTTATTGAAATGCTTAGATATTGGCATGCGTTTACTGTAAAGTAGTAAACTGTAAGTAAAAGAAAGTGAGTTAAAAAATTAGGAAGTTATAGAGAGTTGTCTACACCTATACATTTAATTTAAAAAAATAAAAATATCTGTTAGACATTCTCTAGGTTTCAATTTGACTAAGATAATATGAAGAATGATATTAATTATAGTTAATAACATTTTTTCTAAATAGTTTAAATCAGAGAGAATCTAATCCCAATAATAATAATATAATCTAATAACGTCAAAAAGAAAACACTAAAACAATAAAAGACTTGGAATCCTCATTATCTTAGCACCCTCGATTCAACATTACAGAGACTAGAATAGGATGATTATTCTATTAAATTTAGTTTAAAATTACAGAAAATACTAATACTAATAGTGACCTAGAAAGTCATAAAAATATCTACTACACAACTTAAAAAACTTGATTCCTTTTTTCTAGGGCCTAGAATTATATCTGAACTTGAATTGGAAATATAAAAATAAATTTAGAAAATTTAGACTATTTGTATTAACCATTTAGTTATCGAAATGCTAGATATTGACATGCGTTTAATCTAAATTAGTAATAATTAAATAAAAGTGAGTTAAAAAAATTAAGAAGTTAAAGAAAATTACCTACACCTACATGTGAAATTTAAGAAAATAAAAATAACTGTTAGAGATTTTCTAAATTTTAATTTGACTTAGATAATATGAACAGAGCTATAAGAACATCAAATACATTCTTAAGAAAAACCGATAGACCTAACAACCCAATGGACCTCTGCTGCTTTCGAGAGGAAAGCATGTTCTTTGCTTCTGTGAGGAGCCTCCACAGAGGACGTTAGCCCCTGCGGATCTCAACCCAACGTGCTTCTGCGAGGACGCTCATACAGGGGACTTTAGCCCCGGTAGAGGTCGACTCGACACTGCTTCGCTTCTGTGAGGGACCCCACAGGTGACTTTAGCTCCTGCAGGACCGCGCTCACGTCATCTCCGGGAAAATAAACGAACAACCAAATAAACCAGAAAAAATAACCAAGAAAATATTTAAAAAAAACTTACGTTTTTTGCAGAGCACTCCCCACGATGTGCGTCCCTTGTACAAAAAATATACGCTCACTAACCTGAAACAATAGAAAAAAATACGTTAGTTGAAAATAATAAAAAAATAAATAAATCTTATAACATACCTGAACTTATCTCGTTCCATGCTCTCCATCCTACTGTCCTTTTTCAGAAAATCTTCGTTCCAGACCTGCACCAATCGTCGTACCTCCTCAGAAACAGCCTTAAGGACAAGAGTACCTTAAGGCAACAGTTAGTGAAGAAGGTACTACGACTGAGACCTTGCACATCGGACATCTCAAGGCCACAAAAATTATAGATTTGCTACTATAAGTAACAAAAAAGATTTAAGGTGTCTTTAACGAGATAAATCTGTATAGAGAACTCTAGAGATTGAATAATAATAAATGAGGAAAATATGAGTTAAAGTTATTTTTAACGAAAATTTACTTTACTCGAAAATAAAATAAATGATGTGCAAAATGCATTATTTTAAAATTATCAAATTTAAGTTTTATTATATTAAACATGAACAAAATTAAAAATATTTTGAATGGTTTTAGTATAAACGTACAAGTTTATTAAAAAACATGATACCTCACAAGTTTTTTTTTTAATGTAAATGCAATTAAAGAATAATTAAAAAAAATAGTAAAATGATGATAGAAAAAATTAGATTTAATCCTATGACCAATGCCCTACAGAAAACTATTACAGAGACTGGAATAGAGTAATTATAGTTTGAAATTGAGTTTAAAATTACAGAAAATAAAAACTATGTCCACTAGAATTTTTTGAAAAGAACCTAATCCCAAATAACGCTAAAAAGAGAACACTAAAACAATGGAAGACTTGGAATCTCCATTGCCTTAGCACTCTCGATTCAACATTACAGAGACTAGAATAGAGTGATTAAATTTAGTTTAAAATGAGAGAAAATAAAAACTATGTCCTCTAGAATTTTTTGAAAAGAACCTAATCCCAAATAACGCTAAAAAGAGGACACTAAAACAATGGAAGACTTGGAATCTCCATTGCCTTAGAACTCTCGATTCAACATTACAGAAACTAGAATAGAGTGATTAATTTTAGTTTAAAATTACAGAAAATAAAAATGATATCCTTTATGATTTTTAGAAAGAATCTAATCCCAAATAACATTAAACAGAAAACACCAAAATAAAAAAGGCTGTGAACCTCAATTACCTTAGCACTCCCTATTCAACACTACCGAGACTATAGATAAAAATATAAAAAAGAATAATTTTTGTTATGAAAATACTTGAAAAAAGAAAATGGTTTATTGAAGATCCGATTTCCCGGCATACATTTCATTAAACTTTGAGCAAAAAAAATGTTTTTCAATAATAAATTAAACATAACAGAGTAAAAGCCAAATTGGGTTTAAAATATTTTGAGAAATAGACACCTCGAAAATAATTAAAGATATTATTTCTTGTGATTTTTACAAACGACAAGAAATACAAAGGATTATATATGATTCGAATCAAAGAAAGTATGAACGCAAATAAAAAGTGTGACTTTCAAATGCTGTGAAAAGCCTTAGAACAGCTCCAGAACCACGAACCGACGCGACCGTTATGTCTATGCTTCAAAAGTGGTTCTTCTATATTTCCTCTTCATCTGCATACTGAAACAACGATAAAAAGAAGATCGGTAAAGATGCCCAAGACCAGAAAGTCCAAATAAATTCAACTCACCTCCATTCCACATTCCTTTACTGGCGATTCCTGCCACACGGCGTACAAAGCAGTGTCGTCACACTGCGGAGGCAGAAGGACGCCCCTGGTTCCTCAGGAACTACGGACGGTCCCTGGGGAATCCCATTTAACGCGTCATCAGGATCGACAGAATCTGGGAATACTTTTTAGTAGCAGGACATCTAACACAGACCGACAAAATTCACAAATAACACGCGCTGCGTACACGATCATAGTTCTGGAAAGATAGAAATATTTCTGAATTAGATTTATGGAAAAGAACTGGACAGGTGTGTGTTCAGACTTACCTCACTAACACTGGCACTAGGCTGAATATGCTGGACTACGGCCCATCCCACCATTCCGATTAGACGTCAAGAAGTATGTCCCTCCCCCTCAGTGCTGGCTGTCCATCACAGGGTAAATTTTATATTTTGAAAGAGCTCTATCGTTTTGACATGAGATTATTAGGAAAATTAGTTTAGATAAAGATAGAGACTTATGCCAACTAGTTTAGATACAGCGATAGAGCAGAGAAAAATCTGATGGGGCAGAGCAAAATTTAAAAAAGAAATGGTCCCTTATTCCAATCTCTTACAACAGTGAAAAGAAAACCCTAAAATAACGCCAGACTGGAACCGGCACTATTTTAGAATTATCAATTCATTCATCTCAAAGACCAGTAAATTGAATAAAAATTATTATAAGTTTGATTTGAAATTATATAAAAATATAGAGAATAAAACAGTTTAAATCAGAGTGAATTTACTTAATTTATACGTGAACGGGAATACTAAAACAAGAAGGCTGTTACTCTTCGAATCGTAATAGTATCATCCATTCACAAGAGACCATGTAAAAAGATTATTTTAAACAAAAATTATGTTTTTTAGTATAGTTTTTAAGAGAGAGAATCTATTATAGTCCCATTAACGCCAGAAAGAAGACCTAAAACAATAAAGGCTGTAAACCTCTATTGTCGTAGCACCCTCGATCCAACATCACTGAGACTAGAATAGCATCATTTTAAATTTTTAGAAAGAATATAGTCTCAAATAACACTGAACAGGAAACGCTAAAATAAGAAAGGCTGTGAACTCAATTTTAATGAGAGAATCTAATCCCAAATAACGCTAAAAAGAAAACACTAGAATAGTGAAAGACTTGGATCTCCACTGCCTTAGCACTCTCGATTCAACATTACAGAGACTAGAATAAGGTGATTAAATTTAGTTTAAAATTACAGAAAGTAAAAATTATATTCTTCAAAATTTTTAGTGCGGACCTAATCCTAAACAACGCTAAAAAGAAAACACTAGAACAATGAAAGACTTGGAATCTCCATTGCCTTAGCACTCTCGATTCAACGTTAGAGACCAGACTAGCACTAAACAGTAAATACGAAAAGATGTGTACCTCCATTACCTTAGCACTCTCCATTCAGCAATATCGAGACTTGATAAAAATAAAAAACATGAATTTTTGTTACAATAATACTTGGCAAAATGAGTGGTTTATTGAAGATCCGATTTCCTGGCACATATGCCGTTTAAGTTTTAGAAAAATAGGTTTTAACGGTCATAACTCCAAGATATCGAATCTTCATAAACCGTTTAAATGGACAGACCAAAACACCGGAGAGACCCAAAGGCACGGCGGGTGTTGTTCCAGTCAATTCGAACCTTTACGGAATCTTGGTCAAGCCTCGACCCTCCGATACCAGCTTGATCCTCCACTCCTGAGGACATTTGTTCCTTGGAACCCTGGCCAGACCAAAAATCACCGGGCTACAGGGCGACCCAGCTCAAAAAGAATCAGATTAAGAATTTGACGGTGTCGTCGAGAAAAAACCATTCGACGACGGTTTGTATTTTTCGAGTAACGAGGCAACCCGGAAAACAAGTTTATATGCCTGCGTTTTTCAGTTTCAAGAGGAGAAGGAAAAATATAAAGACTTTCACTAGTAAAAGCTTTATATTGGTGGTTAATTAGCAAGGCGACATCGGAGGCTGAGAATAACCACATAGTTTTATGACGTTCCGATCGGACAATTTAACGTAACGTCTTCTGCCACATTCCCTCCACTCAAGGACCAGCGTTTACCTGCCCTTTCCGGTCCAAGAGTGCCAGATGATCCCAACCCACTGCACCCCTTTACAAGCCTCCTAGTCCTCTAATTGAGCTGAGCCCCACTCCCCAAACACCCTTTACGTTTAGGACAACAACCCGGCCCCATGGGATAGCCTGCATAGCATGTTATAAGCTTACGCCCGGTAATGGAGCGGTCGAATAACATACCCACTGGCAGACTACAACGCAACGAGCACCTGGGAACCCCGGCCTGTTACCGGGGCTGTAATAATATGCGAACGAATCCAGGGCGAAACAGTCCCAGGCCTCCGAGACTGGCCCCTCGCGACAGTACCCACAGCCTACGGATTGCATCGCAACCACCCCGCAACGCTGCTTTTTTGTGTCTATCGATTTTAGAAAAACACGAGCACTAAAAAGTACTCGTGTTTATTATATTAAAACACTAGCACTAAAAAGTACTGGCATTTATTAGATACTTCACGTGAAAGATTCTGTTAAAGTGACATTTATTTAATTTAATTATACTATATGTCAAATATAGAGATGAAAGTCTCTGTTTTCATGGATTATAAACATGTCTTACAGAGTTTTATTTGCGTTAGAGAGAAAGAGTGACACTTGTGATATTGAACCCAGACTAAGTAAAACGACGGATTAATCTAACACGAACTCAGCGGTCATGTCTTTAGAGCCTGATAGTAGAGACATTAAACCGCACGCTTACTAGCTGGGAGCGTTGATGGATTTTCACGTGATAGCATTCCATGAGCCGTCTGCATGGGTGAAGTAAGTGTAGTTTGGTAATTACAATTGTGTGTCCCCATTCGATTGCGATCTGAAAAAAGAAAAAAGAAAAAAAAATTACAAAAATACCCCAAACAAACCTCTGGCTTTTAATAATATATAAAATCTTGAACAATAATCAACGACTGGAGTTATTGAAAGTTAAAATAAAAAATATATGTAAAACTAAAAATGTTAAGTTAAAATAAAAAATATATGTAAAACTAAAAATGTTATCAGTATCTCAGTATTCGCGCTTCAATAAAACACCTCAGTTATACAGGGCGTTAAAGAGTGTAAATATTATTAACTTTTAACTACTCTATGTGAAAAAGAAAATGTTTATAGAGAAAAAAGTTTCCAAATTGACTGATATATACATTAGAAAAATATTTATTTAGAAATTAGTTGTAGAAAAAAAAAATATAGTAAAATATTATAAGTTAAGTAGCTGCGTGAACCCCCGTATACTGTATACAACCAAATAATTATTCTCAATTTAGAAAAATGTGACTTGACAATAAAAAAATTAACTTTTTATAGTGTGAGCTGTTTTTGAAAAAGTGGGTGAATAATATTGTAATTTTGGTTGAGACCCTATACATCTATGCGTTCCAAAAAAAACTAACCAAGAAATTAAAAAAATTATTTAATTATTTTAATAAGTAAGCCAAAAAGAACGAAGTATACAAAATTCAAAATTACAATAAAAAGTAGCACTATTTTAAAAAAATTCTATGAAATTATATCATTGAAGTCAGCTAATATTTTTTCTTAAAAATGTATATACAAATATTATTAAAAAAAACAATAAATATACACATATTTCTGTAGAGATTATGGTAGAGATTAGTAGTGAATACAAAAAATTAATAAAACACCAGTAAAATATTTCAAAATCTTCGTGTGATCTGTTTTTGAAAAAGGGAGTGAATAATATCTATTGTGATTTTGGTTCACCCTATATACCTATGATCCTATGAATGCTAATAAAAATTGTTACCAAGAAATTTAAATAACTATTTAATAAAAAATTATTTAAAATATATATTATGTAGATTTCATTAAGAAATAGTATGTATAATAAAAATAAAATTACAATAAAGTAGCCTGGAAAGTAGCAATATTTTAGGAAAATCTAACGAAAATATCATTGAAAACAGTTAATAGTTTTTGTTAAAAATTTCTATACCAAATGTCCAAAAAAGAAAACAAAAATATATTTACATGTATATAAAATGCTAATGTTTATCTGTGTGTCGTCTCTACTGAAGTAACGACTTGCTCTAGAAAGTTGCTTTTTTTACTAAAAGATAGCTAATTGGCTCTTCTAAAAACTGTCGTCGCCGGATTTTTTGTTTTTCATTTAATAAAAAAAGTTTATTTTCCCTGATGTCGCATGTCGTGGCGGATGCGCCAGAGTTCAACTAGTAAAATATATTTCTGTAGAAATTAGTAATGGTCGAAGAACTAGTAAAATATCATTAAATATTTCAAAATCTTAGTGTGTCTCTTTTTGAAAGAGTGGGTGAATAATATTGTAATTTTGGTTCACCCTATATATATATCTAGGTACTAAAAAAAATAAGGTTACCAAGAAATTTCAATAGCTACTTAATAAAAAAGCATTTAAAAAATAAATATAGATAGATAAAACAGATAAAAGTCATAGAGACAGAGTGTAACAGGGTATAAATAAAATATTACAATAAAGTACCATTATTAAAAAAAACAGCTGATAGTATCCCTTAAAAATGTCTTCGCAAATATTAAAAAAAGAAAATAAAAATATATACATATTTCTGTAAAGATTAGTAGTGGGTGAAAAGTTAATAAAATATCAGCAAACTATTTGAAAATTTTGCCAGAAGCATCAAAAAGATATTATAGTTTATCAACCCCAAGCACATAGTTTCTAAGAAATAAATAAAATCAATGAATTAGCAAGCAAAATTTACTAGCTTCAGAAAAACTATCAATAAAAATAAACTACCTATATTAATTTTCTAAGTATTATTTTGTTTAAATGCATCTTTTGTAAAAAAACAACATCTAATCTAATACATCTAACAAGTGCTTTTATAAAACGAATGCAAATATATTTAGAAAAAAATAATCAATGCACAATTAATATCATAAACCATAGAGAAATATTTCACAAACTTAAAAAACAAGGAACCAGTATTTTAATTTTTAGGGTTTAGATTGATTTCAAGAAAAAAATCAGCTGATTATCAATATAATTTTCACTAGTTATTCTTCATTGAATATTTCACTAATTAAAGCAGCTACAGGCAGATGCAATTCTGTGTTTTACAGCTTTCTAAACTTTATTTAGATTATTTTATAAAAGATGTAATACATAAGTATTCCCCTATTATATAATATCTTTAAGAAAAAAACATATCAAATGCACTACTATTAGAAATATTCTTCAGAAAATTCAGTGATTATTATATATTCACTTATATAAGGCTTTATTTCTAAAATACTATATACATCAAGGTATCTAAGTCTAAAAATTATTTATTTTAATACATAGACATCCTGTACAACCATAAAAACATAAAATTTAGAAAACTGTCAATCCACAACAAATTACATCTTTTTATAGTAAGCAGAAATTATAAAAAAGGCAACAATTTATACACTGCCCGATAAAATTTCGACCAATCAGAAAAGAAATGACGTGGCATTCAGCCAATAGAATTACTTTTAAGCCAGCCACTTTAAGAGGGTCCAATTTGTCGAAAAATATCAGGAAATTCATAGGAAAATGCTCGTACTTACCATCTCTCGAGTCCAGCTGGGCCCTACCCGCGATTGTACCGATCAAAATGGCAAAATGTGTAAAGGCGCACATTCACTCCCGAGTGCAGCACGTCTGGATACAGCGCCCGAGCTCAGGTACGACCTGAACTATATGACGTGTCCAGACCCATACCGATCCTTAGTCCATTCCATACCCATTCCATCCAAAGGCAGCCTGGTTTCTTTGCGACTTGAAGATCTGTTGCTGTGTTGATATTCGTCATCTCCTTCTTCACTGGCAGAGTGGTCCTTGGATATCCGTAAACCTGGATAATTTCTGGCACAATCTGAAACAAGACAAAATATCTTTTAGTTACATAGTTCATACGTTAATAATTTTCTATATACAGAATTTCAAATATCTAAAGTAAATACGTAATATAGTTTTGATTCCAGGACAGTTTTTGTATTTGTAATATTTTTTTAAAGAAGTTTGAAAAATATATTTTTTTTATTGATCTCTGAAATTATCGAAATATATTTATACTCATATCTTAGGATTATAATATAAAAAATCTGAAAGGAAGCCAAAAATGCAATAGTATACAGGGTGTTCCATTAAAAAAAGATCCCGATCCACTCACACTTTTTTGAGCCACTCTATAGAAATTAAAATATTTTCCTGAAATACATCCTCGTACATACTTTAGGTTTGGACAAACGAAATTCACAAGTTTTTTATTCTAGGAGCTATAGATGTCCGACGCATTATTGCCGGACCCTGTACAAGACAAGAACATCTGGAAACATAAAAACCTAAGCAAAAAGTCTCTAAGAAATAAATAAAATTAATGAATTAGCAAAGAAAATTTACTAGCTTCAGAAAAACAACCATCAATTATACCTACCATATTAAGTAATATGTACTAATTATTACCTTATATTAAGTTTCTAAATGTTATTTAGTATAAATACAAGCAGATCTATTTATTCTGTGTTTTACAGGTTGAAACTCTATTTAGATTATTTTATAAAAGATTTATTACATAAGTATTCTTCTATTATATAACATCTGTAAGAAAAACCATATCAAGTGCACTACTATTTTAAAAATATTCTTCAGAAAATTGACTGACTATAACTTATTCACTTAATATATAATGTTTTTATTTCCAAAATATACTATATTCATCAAACTATTTAAGTCTGAAAATTATTTATTTTAATACAGTACAATCATAAAAAAGATCTATTTATAGCAACAGAAAGTATAAAAAGCAAACAGAAAGAAACGGAATGTTTAACAAAAAAAAAGGTGGCTTTGACTTTTTCTGTTGATCTTGCGCTTCTACCGGCCGCCTTTAGATGGTCGGATTTTTCGAAAAATATCGGGAAATACATAGGAAAATGGTCGGACTTACCCTCTCTAAGAGTCCAACTATGCACTACACATGATTTCCGAGCACAATATACAAGAAAAAGCACTTTTCCTTAAAAATTCTGGAGACGCAACCGACAAAGACCATACATCGTTAACGGTCCGTCCAGGAATGATCAGTGCTGCCAGATCGTCGAAATGAATATCGGTAGATTTGACTATGATTTTTCGGTAGATTCCGTTAAAAATCGGTAGATTTGATTTTTTTGGTTGAATGTGGTATAGAGGTACAGACTAACACAAAATGTGTATTTTTTTAAAAAATACACAGATATCTGTATAGAATACAGATTTTTCGTAAACGATATCAAATATTTTTCTAATTCGACATATGAAATAAATCAAGTTTGAAATTATTAGAATAAAATGTTTATTAAATTATTATTCTACTTACATATTATTATAAATATAAAAATATTTCGAACAAATGGGATAAATATACAAAAGTGTAATATAGCTTATTTTGAGGTGGACCTATTCCTATTCTCTGTATAAATTTGTACTGGTCATACTGTTAATTAATTTTTTATCGACTGGAAAATCATAACAGTTTTTGACTCCTATATATTCTTTGGCATAGAGAAGAGAAGCTGTGGTATCTGAATTTAATGACATTCTTTGATTTGTTTTTATTAAATTTAACTGAGAGAATTTCCTTTCTACATTAGCGGATGAAACTGGTAAGGAAAGAATACATTTCACAAAATTAACTAGTAAATTAAAAGCTAGTTCTCCATCACCCCTTTCCATTTTATGTACTTCCTGCCAAAATAATATAACATCGTTTGAAAGAGTATTTATGTCTTTGGTATTTCGCAGCAGGCGCCACTGGTTATCTAAATTTTGTAGATTTTCGGGCTGTATCAGATTGGGAAATAAAAGTGCTATTGGAACAAGTGACGAGACTGATCCAGATTTTATAATAGCAGGGTCGACAAAATCAAGTTTCTCTAAAACATTATTTTTTAAAGGAAACCGCTGTATTATTTGAGAACAACCTTCTGTATAAAAATCTAAGCATCTTAATCGAAAAAATGTTAATTGATCTTGTGAAATCGTGCTTTCGGAAATAGTTTTCATAACATTTCCCCCTAAATATATATCTTCGATAGCCAAAAAATTTTTAGGATTTTTATAGTCAATATTTTCAAGGGGAGTATTTACGACGTAATTTCTTTTCAAAAAACAATCAAAAATACTTCTTAAAATATTAGTTACGTTTTTATAGATCAGGTGAATTTTTGGTGATTCTGATTGCATTTCTTTGTTTAAGTTTGTGAAAAATGGCAAGATAAAGTCTAAAAACTGTAAAAATAATTTTGTCGTAGGATCTCTCAGTTTTGTTAATATGTTTTCTGCAGCAAGTAGGTCATTTTGGCTGACAGCATCTGTAAAATATAACTGAAGAGCTCCGTACTGTTCAAGAATCCTGGATATAGCAGAATGAACAGAGAGCCAACGTGTTTGGGCAGGATGTAGAATTTTATGGGCTTTAACATCACAAAATTCCTGGAATTCTAAAAACTGCGAGGTTCTTTTAGGACTGGAACTAAAATAATTATATACATCACGTGTTAAGTCCTCTACAAACCGAGGCAATT
Organism: Sitophilus oryzae; assembly: GCF_002938485.1. NCBI lineage: Eukaryota > Metazoa > Arthropoda > Insecta > Coleoptera > Curculionidae > Sitophilus > Sitophilus oryzae. The sequence goes on along the minus strand of NW_022146732.1, from coordinate 5,610,339 downwards.
TTTGGCAGGCATAGGAAGCGCATAAATGAAATGAGTGACAGATACATTTCATTACATATAATGCTGGAATATCTTTTTTTAGTAAACTCATTACGGAATGTTGGTGTCCCATTAACACATTCGCACCATCTGATGCAAATCCTATCAGATTTTGTTTATAGGGTATATCATTACTGGTAAAATATTCAACAATGTGATTATATAGTGTTAAAGCATCTGCTGAAGAAAGTTTTATTAATCCAAAAAAGTCATCCTTAATGTTATCGTCACGATAGCTTCTTACCACCATGCACATCTCCTTTTCGCATTTTCGATCAGTGGACTCATCCACGATTAAGGAAAACTTCACATTTCGGAGGTGTTGACGTAAAGTATCAAAGCCATGTTCCCCCAAAACATATTTTACTATAGATGTAGTCTTTGTTCTGCCGCAAGCCAAACCTTGCGCAATTTTCGAGTCGGGACATATTTTAGACACAATTTTAACCAAATGGTCCATTGTCGCGAACGGCAAATTGTGCTCGGCGATAAAAGCACTTAATCGTATTTCTCCTAAAAGTGATTTAAAAATAATATAAACTATCTCAAATTATAAATCAGCAATTACCGTTTTTAATGTCATCCTCAAGATTTTTTTTCATTGATGGTCCCGCTGTCATAAATCCCTCAAGAGTTTTCTGTTTTGAAATAGACTTAACGTTTTTTTCATGGTTTTTACTTGAACTGTGTTTAACTAATGCATCCTTTCCGCTGCTGACATTAATTTCTTTTCTGCAAGGCTTACATAAAGCATATTCTTTACCCTTTTCACTTTTAGTCAACCACCCTTTAAATCGTGGTGAACTTTCCCAACTTTCTTTGTAGCACTGTGCATATTTTTTCTTTTTTGCTGCTCCAGAAACGGATGTATCATTCACATCTGATGTGTCGGATTCAGAGCTCATGTTCAGTAAAATATTTTAACATTAAAAATAAAATCACTTAAGAAAACTAAACTGGACAACACTCAGATTCAAATTTCAAATGTCGCAACTCGCAACACACAAAAATGAAAATAATAAATCGCGTTGGGGAGTCCCCTCCCGGCATCAGCAATATAAATTGTATCGCCGCTGGTATTACTTAACGTGAAAACATAATCAACTGTGCTATATTATAAGTTTTCCAAAGTCAATTGGAATGGTTTGGGGCTCTTAACTGCGGCATTGTCTTTGTCGGCGAGTCGGCGTCTTTGTCCGCATCCCTGGACTATAGAAAAGCAAATTAAGGGTCCCAAACCATTTCAACTGATTTACATGTTCCAACATCAAACTCCAAGCACGACTACGTAGATAATTTTTTTATATCGCAAATATATTAAATTCTTATAAAAATCAGTATTTAGAATTAGAATAAATTTTATTGTAGTATAGATTTTTTTTCGGTAGAAATTGAGCTAAAATCGGTAGATCGGTAGGTTACTCCTTAATTCGGTAGATCTACCGAAAAATCGGTAGATCTGGCAGCACTGGGAATGATGTAGATCGACCGAAACGACCAATAAAATTGAGTTTTGGCGCTCGGTTTCTGATTTTTGAGGCTAGAGGGAGCGCCAACTAGCGCTTTTCTTCTGTTTTACTGATGAAAAATTATGTAATTTTACGACCTAAATTTTAAGTATAAATGAAAATTTAGCAATATAACGCTACATTGGAGAAAAAACTACTGCCAGAGAAATGTAGCTACGTGTTTTCCGAATAAAATGACATCAAACAATAACCGAATAAAGCAAAATTCACATAGATATCGCATTTTAATTACCCCAATGTCCCTAATTGTTAATATAAAAAAAAAGAGATTTTTGCCTTAAAAAAGATTTTGAAGCTTTAAAATAGTTAAGGAATTATAGATTATCATTAAATATAGTTAATTAAGCAGTTTCAGACCTATTAAACTCATCTAAATTAAAATAAAATTCAAAAATATGGTGGCGGTTTGGTAGCCTTGGGAATCTTCAATTAATATAACTTTGTTGTTCGATATTTTCCGAAATAATGTAATAACAAGGGTAATATTTGGTTAAATAGAGACTTATTACGTCTATAAATTATAAAACAAGGCAGTAATATCCCTATTTATAACTTCTACAAGACATTTTCTTAGTCAATGTAATGGCCAAGATTTTTTGCATTTATTTCATCAATTTTGCTATGAAATCAATAAAAAACCTCTTTTAGCATGATTCTGTACTGCACAAATTATGTATTTGTAGTTTTTTTTATCAATGTCCAAGCCTCAAAACAAGAATATACAAGATATTTACTTTTATTTCACTAATTTTGCCTCAACATCAATAAAAAAAAACACATTTAACAAGATTCTGTGCCCTACTAATTATGTTTTTGTAGATTTTTAGCAATTTCCAACCCCCAAAACAACACAAGAGTAAACAAGAAATTGTTGCCTCTTCAATACAAAATTTGAGAGTTTTATTTCTATTTAATTAAAATAAAAAATAATAATATAATATTATAAATATATCATTCAAAAAAAAACAAAACCATCCTTAAGTCAAGTCTAATAGTCTAATACCACAGAATATATAGATTATAGATAGCTACGCTAATACTATTGAGCAGTGGAGTCTTCTTAATTATTTTTCGGCCGGATCTGCCAAATCAATTTAGCCAGAACAAAAGCTACTAAAATTATATATGATGGCTTAAATATAATACTATATGACTTTGGTGTTTGGTGGTTACAAGGTCAATATTTTAAAGTTCTTATTTCTTTGCATTTTAAAAATATTTTGTCTTTAATTAATTAAACCAACCTTAATTAAAAAGGTAAAATTTGATTGATTGCTTAAATAATGAGTTTCCGATTAAATACTGGTCATAATATCCCTCTTGTGGGATGTAAGTATACAATATTATCAATTACAACATATTATTTTCATCAATTTTCTTTAGTTGGAACTTACACAATAAATGGAAACAAACAGACTAAACTTATTATGGATCAAGCTCTTTCTGTGGGTTATAGACTTTTTGGTTTGTAGTTAAAATACTAAAGTTGGTAAACCATACCTACTATAACCCGTGCTTTCTAGATACTGCAAAAATGTATTCAAACGAAGCTGAAATTGGTAAAGCCTTAAAGGACTTGTTGCCAAAACACAATTTAACAAGGAAGGATGTTTTCATTACTACAAAACTCTGTAAGACCTTACTTTAATGTGTTTGTTTATTACTGATTATTTCAACATCAGATCCAAGCGATCAGGGTGATGTAGCCTATGATGCTTTTCAAGAATCGTTAAAAAAATTGGACTGTGAGTACATTGATTTATTTTTAATACATTGGCCTGGAACGTGGAGCCAGGGAACTGAGAAACCTTCCAAATTAAGAGACAGGAGTTGGCAACTAATGGCTAAAGCATACCAAGAGGGTCTTGTAAAGAATATTGGTGTATCTAATTATACAGTAAAGCACTTGAAAGAGCTACTTGCTAATGATCATGGAGTAAAGCCAACTGTTAACCAGGTTATTACATTTTATTTTATTTTTATAACACTAAGTAGAATACTTTAGATTGAATGGCATCCATATTACCATCCTCAAGACGTCTATGATTTCTGTAAGGAACAGAATATACTTCTTCAGGCTTATATGCCTTTAGGATCGGGCAGCAAACACCTTTTAAATGATAAAGTAGTATCAAATGTAGCAAAAGAATTGGGAAAAACTAATGCTCAGGTAAAAACTTATTAACCCAGTGTAAAAAAAATTCTATATAAAAAAACTTGTAATTTAGATCCTTTTAAAATGGTCTGTACAACAAGGAGTCGGCGTGATTCCCAGAACAATTTCAGAACAACACATGAAAGAAAATTTTGATCTTAATTTTACTATTCCGGATAAGCATATGCAGATGTTAAGTAACATGAACAAAACTGTGAAATATGACTGGGACCCAGAGACTGTACCTTAGTACAAGTATTTTTCATTATTTTTTTTCCATATTCAAGAAAGCATTTAATCTGGTTCTTTATTATTACGTAATTCTAAGCAATAAAGTTTATTTTATGTTTTACAAGTCTTTTCTTTGAACAAATATAATCTCAAAGTAAAATAATTCATTGGCATTCTACCTCTATGTTTTGTAATTTTTGGAAGAGCTTTAAATCTAAAGAAAAATTTGCTTAAAAATGGTCATATCTTTAAAAAATACTCTGTATAGACTGTGACAATGTAATATTTTGGCATAAATATAGGAAGTTTTTGTTAAATTGCTACATAACATGTCAAAATGACTCTAGTTATTACATATGCTAAGGAAATTCCTCAAGAACTTAGAAAATATGGATTTTTATATTTTTTTATTAAATAGTTACTACAGAAGTACCAAATGATTGTCATAAGAGACTGTAAGAGACTTACTTGTATAATACTTTTATTAATAACATAACCAAACTAAAAATATTGAAACATTGACGCTAAGAAAGGTACAAAACCATTATAATCTGCAGTGGACCAATACTTTTTAAACTTATACAATCTTGATCTTCTCGTCCTGAAATTGAGTGTCTAAAACTATTGCCTTACTTATGCCAATACAGAGTATAAAAAAAACTTAAAATTATATGCAATAAAAAAATATGTTCCCAATAATTGTTTGTGAGAGAACAACTTAAATTACTTTCTACGTGACCTGGTAGAGGGCGACTTAGCTGCTGTAATAGATTTCCTTGCCTTTTTTGGGGCGTATTTCGCTTCTAAATTCGAAAGCATATCTACAAAAACCTTTCCTCTTTTTTTCATATTCTCCTCCATCTCTTTTTCTAGTTCATTCACTAAAAAGTAAGATTATAACAAATAAAACATTCATCATTCAATATTTTTGCTACTAACTGTCAATTTCAGCAGTTTCTTTTGCTTCAGCTTCCCACTTTTTTCGTCTCCTCAACTTTTTAGCTTTGCTCTCATTGAAAAATCCATCATACTCTGGCACTTCACCGTTGTCAACCATCTCCCTAACAATTTCTATGATTCTCGGCTCGCTGTTACAATTACTGAAAGGCACCAGTTCCAAAATTTTGTTCATGTTACCCTTATTTCTTTCGTAGGCTCTCTTAATATCATTTCGTTCTGTCTCAGATCCGATGTAACTTTTCTCGTACTCCTGTATATCCTTGAGTTCGATTTTTTTGAACATTTTGAACCAGTAGTCCATCCAGTTAAACTTAGTGTCTGTTTCATCATCAAAATCGCCCTGTTCGTCATATATTTTTCTTTTGTCATTGTCTTGAAGTATCGAATGAATTCGTCCCAAAACTTGGAATTTTTGAGTGGCGACTTCTTTCTGGCTTGGCTCAACTCTGTCGGGATGGACAAGTAATGATAGCTTGTGATAAGCTTTCTTAACTGTAACAAAACAAAATGCCAGGAAAAAGTAGTAAAAAAAGGTTAAAATTGTTTCATAACTCACTGTCTTTTAAGGTTGCGTCTTTCGTAATGCCAAGAACTTCATAAAAATCTGTGCTACCATAGTATTGAAAACACTTATCTTTAAAGGTAGTCATTGTGTGATTTTACTGAAAATTTGTACAAATATAAACTAGAGAAACCGCCAAAATAATTTAAGAATTTTTGATTTGTTTGACCAGTGCCTTCTATTAAAAGATCAGCCTACGGGCGAGATTTATGACGTCACGCTAGTTAGATATAACGGATTAATAAATATGTTGTAGAATACATGGAAAACATAATTATTCCTCAGATTTTTGGTTTGTATTTTAAAATTGATATAGTTTAAATGAAATATACATAATATACAGTTAATAACTACAACATATATACCTATTTATAGTAATAAATACTTTGGCAAATAAACTATGAACCATACAAATGCAGCAAATGTTTTACAATGTACAAATAATGTATAGGTACATACAAGATAATGGGTAAAATGTAAATATATTTTAAATTTTGGGGTTTGAAAATCGATCTAATTTAACAAAAAACATTTAATATCTACTAATAGTGATGTATTATTATTTGCATTCACAAAATTTATATGTATATTTTGCAAGTATCAATGTTCGAAAAATTATATTTACAAATAATACAATATTATCTAAAAAAGGCGTCAGCGATGGCTATGAACTGAAGATCGCTGGCATTTTATATGTTAAATTATTCTAAAATTTTTGATTTTCTTGGGATTTTTAGGTTCGGGAAAAACGCGATGATTAAGTTTTCATTTGTTTCATTATTTTTATTTGGTTTAAAAAAAAAACGTTTCGGCTAACTATAGCCTTCACAGTGTTGTGTCATATGCGAATAGAGGTCGAATATAATCCAAAAAATTACATATACAATATAATTCACACCTCATAATGTTTACTGCAATTAATAAACTAATATAAACTTATCAAAAGATGACCACATATATATTTTTTAAAATTATTATTCTTAACACTAAAATTATCTACATTGACTATGGAGTATGCAGTAAACATTACGTGCGTGGTGTGAATATTTTATATGCAATTTTTTGGATTATATTCGACACTATTTTTTTCATATGACACAACACTGATGGAGGCTATAATGTTAGCCGAACCGTTTTTTTTAAACCAAATAAAAATAATGAAAAACCAAATGAAAAATTAATCAGCGTTTTTCCCGAACCTAAATTCCAAGAAAATCAAAAAATTTAGAATATTTAGAAACAAGGTTCAAGAATATCAAATTTTCCAAGATTGTAAAATTCTAGTTAATTATTTTATGTGTACAGTTATTTAGGGAATGTCATCGATGTTCATTTCCAAGCCAACTAGACGCCGATTTTTTTCGATGATACGGTATAATTCTCACGTAAAATGTAAATAACATTAGTATCCTTAGTATATATACTTTCCTTAGTATTTTTAGTAACACCTTTATTCTTAAAACTTAATTTTGTATTATGCAAATATACCAATTTTATTGTTATTTTATTCATATTGTATTCAGCCATCACTTAAATATTTGATATTAATTTGGTATTATAAATAATCAATACTATTCATTAAAAATTACTGAACAAATATATGTTATGCTTAACATACATTATATATTATCAAACAAAAACACATTCTTCTTTTAAACTGTATCAGTCTTGTCTTTACAAAAATCTTTTTTAAAATTTGAACTCAAAATAATAATCTTTTTCATGATCTCTAATACACATATTCATTATTTTTCCCTAGTTCATAATACCTACTTACGTGTTTGAATCTATCGAAGCTGAACCAGCAACACTTGGAGTGGAGATTCCACAATATGAATAAAATAAACATAATTGTCCAGTTTTCATTAATACCATCATGGGAGAATATTATTTTTAAATTTATTAAAGATATTTTCAATAAAATTCTCTTGATTTATAACTCGTACCCACTTTTCTTGCTCTTCCGGACACTTTAGGCTGCCTAGTATAACTATCCTTTCCACCAGGAACACAACAAAGATGAGGCATAGCACCAATAACACACTCCACTTAAGCTTTATTGATGAATTGTTAGAGTCTTAAAAAACACACACAAAAATCACGATAAGTAAAAAATGTATGGGCACTTTTAGGTTAAATCACTTGCACAACGTGTAATTTTTAAAATTTCTATTTTTTTTATGCGAAACCGAGAGTGACCATATATCTGGTAGTAGTTTATGTCACTTCAACACCAAAATAATTAGTTTTTTGCACTACAATAATAAATAATACCAAAAATCAAAGAGTTAAAACCAAAAATCAACCGACAAAATATGAAACGGAATCTAACCCAATATCTAAGTATGTACAGCTGATGAAGTAAACAAAAGTCCGCCCGTGGGCTGATCTTTTAATAGAAGGCACTGGTTTGACAACCGCTTTCTGTCACAACGTAGTAAACACTTTTGCCGCCAGTCGAAAAATATTTTTTATAGGAATCTGTAAGATAATATCAAAATTACAGAAATCTTAACGCAGATATAGTATTTACAGATTCCTTTATATCAAAAACCTTTAAAAATAATTTTTCTATTTTTTTTAACTTAATTCATTAGATTGGAATTATTTGAGTAAAGAAAATTAAGAAAAAGTTAAATGATATAAATGTCTTCAAAAAGAACCTAACTCCTAAAATTTTGTTTATAAATTAACTTATAAACAGTCGGTGTTTATTGTGGTTTATTAGTAGAGAAAGAAAACACATTTATTATGTTTTATATTTTATTTATTTATGTAGGTTTTGAAGTACCAGATGGCACACAGTGATATATTCTTTGTTATGCTATTATTGTTAAAATGACAGCGATCTTCATTTCATAGCCATCGCTGACGCCGTTTTTTTGCATTCATATTATACCGTATGATCGAAAAAAAACGGCGTCCAGTTGGCTTGGAAATGACGATCGATGACATTTCCCATATAATTTTACATATAAAATGACAGCGATCTTCATTTCATAGCCATCGTTGACGCCGTTTTTATTCGATCATACGGTATTTGTATGCAGGCGATTTCTACAGAATTTTTAACAAGTTATCTACTGATAGGTCAATTAAAACTCAGTAAATAAAGTATAAATAAGTGTATTTTAATAAAATAAAAAAATATACAGAGCTACGGTATATACAAAAATAATAATTTTTAAATACATATATAGACCCAAAGCTGTGTAAAAAAAGCGAACATCTAGCAGACCTCAAAATAATACCATAAATTTAAAGAGACAGCGTCATTTTTTTCTATTCATTATACAATAACAATTTGTTTCTTTGGCAAATATATTATACGTTACCTAATATCTTGTAAATTCTTTCCTTATATTAAGATCATAAACAGATTCGATCTGAATTGATTTTTTTCTTCTTAAAAGGGTACTGTTACCGTTAGAACCACTGTATTATATTTGAAATTTGTTCGTATACAGGGTGGCCCATTAGCGCGAGGCAGTCCAATATCGTCGTTGTTGACAAATACAGAAAAAAAGCTTTATATAAATGTTGCACGGTTAATAAAAGTACCGATCCTAAAAATATGTTGTTGTACACTCACCAAATTTTGATAAATTTTAAAGCTTAATATATTTTGTTCTAGTTGGCCGATTTTTATGATTTTTTAAGCAATCTGTAGCTTAATTATTTCGCTTTTTAGTATTTTTTATAAATTCAAAATAAAAGTTCACGTTTGTCAATTATACGAGGGAAAACAAAATGTTGATATTTTGGTGAAAGTTTGTAACACCCTGAGGAATATATTAACAAAGCAAGAGATTTAAAAATCATTTTATCATCTAGGTACGTCTTTTCTCAATAGTTTGTTTTTTTATTCGTCTCAATAGCTTCATTTTTATTGGAGATATTCGTTTTTGAATAAGAAAGTAACGATTTACAGCAATTATAGCTTTGAAAGCATGCCTTTGCTTTTGGGCCCTCATCAACACACTTATAAGATAGTGTTTATTGTTTTTGTAATGCCACTGTCATTGAAAAAATAAAATATTTTTAGGATATGCACCTTTATATTTTTTTTTATATTGTCATCAACAACGACGATCTGCGACTTCCTCGCACTAATGAACCACCCTGTATATAATTTAACATCACAAAAAACAGTTTCTTACATAAAGGTTATTATGTAATATAAAGCGCAAAAAAGGCTGTAATACAAACCTCGTCAGTGTCGATAAGAACGTTTAGAACACAACAAAAATAAATAACACGGTTTCATGTGACTGTTTTTTATAAAACAGTTTTCTGAAGCGACAGTGTACAGGGTGTCCCATTTTCGTGTGTTTTATGGGGTTTCTCGCTTATGAGTCGAGATACAAAGATGCGGTTTTCACATTACTATGTTACTTTTTTTTAAACTAAAGATGCTACACACATGTTCGTTCAAGTCTTCTTAATTCCTAAAATACAGGGCGAATTTTAAAATATTACATTTTTAGATCCCATCCGTGTATTTTGCTTATCTTATAACTTATCGAAAAGCTGATAGTACGAGAGCTAGCAACGTCGGAAAAACAGGTATTTTAAGACGTCGGGCTCTTTGATATATCTTTTACGATGCTCTCTAGAACAGCATGCGGCCCGTCTGGCTGCCGGTAAACGTTGCCCTACTGCGCTGCGCTACTGCGCTGCGGCAGTTGCTGCCCTACTGCGCTGCGCATTGAAAGAAGATCCTATATTTTTATTAGTCCTTTAAATTCTAGTATTGAATGTAAATCGAGCATGTCTCCATAGCGCAGTGCGTAGAGTTTCTGATAGTGTCTATCAGAATATGAAGGAAAATAAAATAAAAAAGTCTTTGTCCTGACCCGGATTCGAACTCTGAATCATCGGTTCGTGGTCGGAGACACTCCGCACTGCGCTATGGGGACATGTTCGATTTATATTCAATACTAGAATTTATAGGACTAAATTAATAAAAAATATAGGACCTTCTTTCGATGCGCAGTAGTGAACGCAACGGGTATCGGCAGCCAGACGGGCCGCATCCTGTTCCAGAGAGCATAGTAAAAGATATATCAGAGCCAAACGCCTTAAAATGCTTTCTCGAAAATGTTGCTAGCTCTTAGACTAGGATAACGTAGATTATTTTATGTAGAAACCAGTGGCGTCACTAGGAGCTGCCTTTTTTTAAATATAACACCCTCCATATTTTTTATTTTATTGGCCTTGTCAGTCTTTTTAAAAATATAATATGTTATTCTGTACTTATTTTCAACAAGGTAAAAAATGCACTTTTTAACATAAATAAATGAAGTTTAAAAAGATATTATGATTATTTCCTTTAATTTAACCAGACAATTCTGCTTTCCATCCTGTTATCTTAATAAACTGCACTGAAAATAAACTTGTGCAGTTTTTAGATACCGTGAAATGGGGTGACTTTACCTCTTGGGGTGACTTCTCCAATTTCCGTCCGAAAATATGTTAGACGTAGCCGTAGCCACTACTTGAAAAGAACGCATTATGTGTTATCGGTAAATTATGGGTGGAGGCGCCCCACGTCTCGGAACGTCGCTAAACGCTTGCCGTCAGTTGTAATGTAGCATTTACAGTGCTGTGAAGCCAAATCTGTTTTTAAAGCCTATTTTGTGCGTTTCAAACTTCTACGTGGCTGCAATAGTTAACCACGCTATATTGAGGTAAGTATTATGCAGAAGTTCGTTATAATATTGAGGGTGATGACGCATATTTTACGTAATTATGCTTTTAAATGGGGTGGCTTTGGTCTATCAATAAGAATAAGGAAGAGGGCAAAGACACCCCATATAAGCAACTAACTTTGCCCATCCAGTTTTTTACTAATTTTATATATATATTTGTTTAATAAACAAAAAAGCGTATTATTGTTGTGTTGTCCTTATTACCACTTCTAGCATAGACCATGCGCATTTGAGAAAAAACAACAATTTTTGAAATAAACACGATTTAAAATTCAAAATTGGGCAAAGTCACCCCACTTCACGGTACCACAATGTCAATCAGAGGTATTCATATTTTTAATACACTTCCGCAATACCTCTGCACACAGAAACTAGCGTGGAATAGCCAATAACCAAAATTTGACGTCGAATAAATTATTCGATTGTTTTGATTACCTAGTTTAAACCAATACTTTGTTTAAAAGATTATATAATAATAGCTCCCGTATATAACATTTAACGCCTTGGGATTAGCAAGGTACAGCTTGCCATGCTAGAACCGTTCGGTATACAAGGAAGGTAATGTGGTTAGCACTACGCTTCAACCGCCTATTATTACCTCAGGACTGCGAATCCCAAGTACTCGTTTAAGTCTGAGTCGACCTAGGTACCCAAACTATTTTTATTTTAATAAAAATAGTCGGCTGATGAAATGCCGGGTGTGGGATTCGAACCCACAACCTTGAGATTGGTAGACGAGAGCCTGTACCTCTACGCCACCCGGCACCTTGTTTAAAAGATTAATAATGAATTTTTACCTTGTTTACGAAAATAAGTATAGAGTATGTGGCCTGATGATGGGAATTGTTTAAGTCCCGAAACATGTCGCAAAAATCTTGTTACGCCACTGAATTCTACGTGAAAAACTATATGGGACTCAGTTTTCACGTTCTCAATAAAAAATGTAACATTTTCAATTTCGCCCTGTATTTCAAAAACTAACAGGGCTAGGATAAATCTTTGTCTAGCATCTTTTAGTTTCATAAAAAGAAGCTGAGTGATGCGAAAACCGCATCTTTGTAGCACTACACATAAACGAGAAACCCTGTAAAACACACGGAAGTGGGACACCCTGTACACGAATGAGGAAAACGGGAAACAATATTTATCGTTTGAACCGTTCTCTTCGATAGTTTTAACGTAAAACTTACACTAAAACAAATATCTTGCTCCAGCCTCTTCAATTTGCAACAGAGAGCGATACAGACACTGCAGCCAAACAAGTCCATGCTTCTACCGCCAGGGGGCTCATTCCGGGCTTTTCCTACACACATGCAACAACAAGAAATTAGTATTAAAAAAAAACGAATCAACAATTTAGATGATAAAATCCGCGATACACAAAATAACTATCCCACGAGGTGTTTCAAACTTTCACCAAAATATCTACATTTTGTTTTTTCTCGTATAATTGACAGATGGGAACTTTAATTTTTGATTTAGAAAAAATTATAAATATATGAAGCATATCAGTTATATATGTGTATCATGGTAAAATCACTATATTTATTTGCAAAAATAGTTTTATTTTTTGTACCAAATGTACTAATTTGCAAATAAACAGTAGAGTAAAACAAAACATAGTTATAAAAATGTCTTAAAAATATATGTTATATTAATATGTCTCGCATAAAGAGTTAGTAACATATAGAATTTTTTTATACATAAACATATAAAAATATAAAAAAAAATCTCAGGCTATATCAATTCTACGGGCATGCCAAAACAGTCAACAATAAAAAGCAACTACATATTAAGCGAATTTTTAGCGACAATGCAAGCGAAGTATACCTACAAGAAATATTTTATTTACAATATTTACATCGAAACGAAAGTTAGATTATTATCATTACATAAAAGTATTCTGTACTTACATGTGTAAAATATTAACTAAGACCAACTTATTAATTTAAAAACCAGACTTTTCAAAACATATACAAAAAAGTTAATTTAAACCGATATAAAAATATATCTTTTGAAAATTTTCACGTGTGCTGGATCATATAAAAATATGACGCAATCATATCCTTAAAGCTAAAGCGACGAACACAAGATTAGTCAAAATTAATGTAAAATGAGCCTGTGATGTGATCCCAGATCACATAAACCAAGGTGTATGCATGTATCAGCGTCTATTGTGTTAACAAGAGCAAAAAATTCTAATTATTCAGAAAAAGTATAATATGTACTCAATATACAGTGTTGTCCACCACATACGACACGGAGTATTGTAGCTAAACGATTAGATTTTTACAAATTGTAAGTTTTGGGTTCGTTGAGATCAACGTAAACAGTCAATTAATGTAGTTTGAATACTAGGATCATATTAATTGGTCCCAAGCAAACTATATCGACAATATCAGTATCTTTACTCTTTGAAAATTTGTTACATCTTAAAAAATAATCTAAAATGTCAATATTCCTTGGGTATAGTGATAAATGAGGTCTAAATTATAAGAAAATGCATTTTCTACGAAAACTTGAAGAGATGGTATAATATAATTTGATAGACAATTAAATTGTGCATCTGAATTACGTAAAATATACAGGGTGTTCCATTTAAATTAAACAAGTTACTGCCGTTTAAACCTGGTAATTATTTAATATAAATTTTTGGACTCTCTGTATAAGGAAGTATAATTTTTATTATTGCGACACAATATCTGACCAATAAATAATCTTCAGTAAATATGTAGTATTAAAAACTTTGATACCCTTGGAGAAATGAAGCCTTAAATTTTTTACTGCAATTTCACAAACTAGAAAATATTTCAAAAACGGTAAGGTTTAAGTGTGATAAACCTTAATCAAATTTACCTTTATTTCAATCGTAGAATCTAAAAATAGAATAATATACAGGGTTTTCTATTTAAAAAAATACAACTATAGTATTTTTTTCATATTTAGGACACTCTGTATCTTGTAAAAATATTTTTAAATTGTAGCTCTAATAGTCCTTCAACGAACCCAAAACTTACAATTAGTAAAAATCTAATAGTTTAGCTACAATACTCCGTGTCGTATGTGGTGAACAACCCTGTATTCCTATTCTGTTTTAATGAACAGTTAGAGTACTTTCATATGAAGGCTACTTTTGTCCGACACCAGTGTCTACTACTAGTGTCTCATTGACACTGACTGGTGGCTGACACATCAGATATCAGAGGCCAGATTCTGTAAGCATATTTCCTGTCTAGTGACTCATCAATCGTATACAAATAGCATAGGCTAGACAGGAAATTTCTTGCAACGGAGCTTACAGAATCCCACTGCAGAACATCTAGAATGTAGAATGTAGAATGTTTAGAGGGGGGTTAATCACCGCGACTTTACAGATCTATTGTGTGTCCTCCTTTCTTGAATTATAACGAGTTATTTTTGCTTTTTCCTTCAATGAACAAGGCTTAAACAATGACAACAGTGCTAATAATATGATGTTATACCGGGTGTTGCATCGTCGAGCGGGACATAGGAAATCCCATGTAAATTTTAATGGGGTCAATTATTGGCTTCCTTAATTATTTTAGAGAATAATTCTATTTAGGTTTATTGAAGAGCACTAAAACCCACATTCAAAAGAATGACTTTAGATATTTTTGATTAGCCCGTTTACGAGTTATCGCCGATTTCTTTTTAAATATTTCTCCTTTCTTATGGCCCTGTATTTACTTATGAGCACCAGTCAAGGTAAAAGATAACTGTCATCTTTCACAATACCTACATCGAAAATATTAGCCATGAATTACACTACCGAAGAAAAAGTATTGATGATTAAATGGTATTATCAAGGAAATAGTTATCAAAAGGTGTCGGACATGTTTGCTGCTCTGTATCCGAATAGACCGATACGTAGAAAATCTACAATCGCAAGGAATATCCAGAGATTTGAGACTAAAGGTACCCTAATAAATAACTGCAGATGTGAAGCAAGGCAGGAGCAAAGAGAAGATGCAAGAAATGATACCGACTTGGAAGTTTTATTGTGCGTGGAAGAGAACGATGGAAAGATCAGCACAAGCAAACTTGAGGGTGAAATAGGAATAGATCACACTACAGCGTTTCGAATTTTGAAACGACATAAATACTATTCCTTCGAATATGAAAAGCACCAAGAGCTACGAGATGGGGACGAAATACGGCGGCAGGCGTTTTGTTTTGATATGATGGAAAGAGCAAACACGGATAGGGAATTTTTAAAAAACATATGTTTCACTGACGAATGCACGTTTACCTTAAATAATGCACCCAATGTTCAAAATTATCGATATTGGAACAAAGAAAACCAACACAGGTTTGTCGAAACAAGGACGCAATATCCACAGAAAGTAAATGTTTGGCAGGGATATTCGGATACAATATTATCGGGCCATTATTTCTTACGCGAAATTTAAATGCAGAATATTATTTGGAACTACTCGAAAATCATATTTTACCTGCTTTACATGATGCCGCTAGGGAAAATCAGGAAGTTTGGTACCAAATGGCTGGCTGCCCGGTACATAGTACCCTGGCTGTTCAGGAATATTTAGACAATAGTTTTAACGGAAACGTTATTGGCCTAAATCATACAGTAAATTGGCCAGCAAGGTCTCCTGATATTTCGCCAAATGATTCCTTTCTCTGGGGCCATTTAAAAAACAGGATATACAAGGATAAAAAATACCCAAATCTAGACGAGATAAAAATACTATTTCTGCCGAATGCAATAGAATTTCAGTTTACCAACTAGCGAATGTAAGAAGAGAATTTTATGATCGCCTGGGTTATTGTCTAGCAGTCGATGGAGGAATATTTGAACATCTTAAATCCTAAAGTTCTAACAATTTAATAGTACCTAAATTAATAAGTTATTGAATATTGTAATAATACTATAATTAACCTTGTAACTGATTACTTTATTTTACTTTAATTCATATTAATTTGTATTTATAAATACATCTTTAACATTTCCGATGTAGGAATGAGTTTTCAATAATAATAAAGCACTAAATAGGTAAATTTCTGAAATGACAACTTCATTTGACAGTTATCTTTTACCTTGACTGGTGCTCATAAGTAAATACAGGGTCATAAGAAAGGAGAAATATTTAAAAAGAAATCGGCGATAACTCGTAATCGAGCTAATCAAAAATATCTAAAGTTATTCTTTTGAATGTGGGTTTTAGTGCTCTTCAAGAAACCTAAATAGAATTATTCTCTAAAATAATTAGGGACGCCAATAATTGACCCCATTAAAATTTACATGGGATTTCCTATGTCCCGCTCGACGATGCAACACCCGGTATATTACAGAGAAAAAAAATGTATGTAAGGAATATGGACGTTGGCGATAGTGTGGAGAGACGTTGACTTATACACATTGGTTTATATGCTCTAGACAGTGTAGTAAAGTGTAATTCTGAATAAGACGAACCTTCTCTAAGAAGAGTAACAGTGTTGATCGGGATTGAAAATAATATGCACGACAGTTAAATTACACCTAGAAATAAAAGGGTAACATGTAATTAAAGTTTTTATTTATCTTTGCAATTTTTAACAAATTCCATATTGTTTGATTTTGAAATTTCATCAATCTCATAACAGCTTAAATCACTACCTTCAGTAACGTAATCCTAATTGAATATACTCTATCTAAGGGTTATAACAAAACAGTTTTAACGTTATAGAAAATAATTGAGTATTGGTCCTTATATAAAATAAACAGTATCTTACAAAAAATGCATTTCTTTTAGAACTGATAGCACCGAGATTCTGATTATATCAGAATTTCTTCTTTTATTCTTCTACTTCTTGTCAGACTAGGAAATACTTTTTACTTACTGTTAATAAAATTGCCAAAAAAATGTTAACGCGGAAAGGAGAGCGTAATTAGGGCGTTGTTGGGCGCAATAACATTCAATAACTTAACTTTCCCGGATATTCAACTCTCCTGAAACAACATTTTATAGCTTCACACCTTCTCACGCCGATTTGATCAAAAGCAAAAATGGATTCAGAGAGTTCGAAGAAACAAATGAGTAAACAAAGTGTCCATTACATATTCAAAAAATTAAATAGGCATATATTATGAGAGGATAAATTATAATTTGCAATATTAATGGTATACTTGTTTTAATCAACTTGCTTGTGATACCCTGTAGGGAGCAGCAGCTGTAGTAGCTATTGCTAAATTAAATCACGTTGTAGCCTCATCTTTTGTGAGCATTTTATTTTTTTAATCACGATATTATCTCTGTTTATATTGGAGATAAGCCGCTTTAAAACGAACGTCGCGGAAAAATGCTTTGCAGGCAAAACCGCGACCAAACCAACTCACATGTAAACGCGCAAGCTGAAGACGTGCTCGACGATGTCTTGGAAGTAGATGGGGCCCTGTGGCAAGCCTCGTTGCAGACAAGCTGTTTTCTTTTAGTCTTCGTTGGATTGTTCTCTCACTGACTTGAGTTCTACGGCTAGTAGCAGATGTTGATTCTGAAACGCTGTAATTCTACGATTTCGTAAAGTATTCAGGACAATAAAGCGGTCGTCAATTGCATTTGTCTTCCATTTTCTTCCGGAACCCACTCGCCTGGTGAAATTTCCCGTTTCCATATACCGATTCCAGGCATCCTGGACTGTTGTTCGAGGTATGCCCAGGGTATCGGACACATAACATTGACTTCGGTCATCCTCAAAACCCCAATACGAGCAACATCCGTCACAGATAGTCGCAGATAATGGCATTTTTTAATTTGACAACCGTTGTTGTCATATTGTAAATACTCATAAATTCGTTTTCGCCTATGTCGCACAGTGGGCAAAAATCCAGAAGTATGTTGCAAAAATTCTTTTATTGTACGATTTCATTCAAATTTGGTAAAAACATTCTATGCCAGTAGCCCGTGAACCCAGTTAGTTTTGGCTGACTTGAGATTGGCTGGGGGTGGTGGGGGGGATTCATAAAATGGAAAAATCATCTTTTGACTAATACAGTAAGAATATTTTACATTTCACTAAATTTTACGATTTTTGGCAGAGCCAAGATGAAACAGACAAATATTGAGCAATTATTACTCCTCCGGCATATACAGGGTTTGTTAGGTTAGGTATATATATTGACATCCTCTGTATCTTTTTTATTCGACGTTTTCGAAAAAAGTGTCTTGAATAAAAGTTTAATGGTCTGGAATACATTTTTTAGAACAGTCTTCTTTGCATATACCGGGTGCCTTAGAAATCCTGCGTGGCCCAACTTTCTTATTTCAAATTAGTACCCAATTTTTTATTTATTTTTTTTATGTTCTCCTAAAAATACTAACTACTTTTATGTAGCATATCCTATACCTAATTTGAAATAAGATAGTTGAACCACGCCCAGATTTTTTGAAGCACTTTGGATATGCGAAATAGACTTTTTTGGCAAATTTATTCAAAACCACTTTCATTTGAGACAGTTTTCCGAAACATCAAATAAAAAAGATAAATGAAACAATGTATAAAAGAAAACCCTAAGTATACTAATCCAATCGAACTTTTATTCAAGATTGTTTGTCATTTGAATAAGTTGGGTCTCTAATAATACCAGACAATATGTGAACAATATTTTATTATTATATTTTAAATAAGTAACAGTATTCTGAGACTTAAACAATAACGATTTCCAAAATAACAGAACTTATACCTATTAAAAATATCTAAATTTTATTTTACCACCTACTATTTACTGATATATTGTTTTATAACAGGTGGAAAGCAATGGTCACGAAGTGCACATTTTTAAATCTGAAAAAAAATCCATTTCATTTAATTTAAAAAATTAGGTACTGTCAAAATTTGTCAATTTGTCAAAAAATGTCATTTGACATTTATGACATACCTCTTCGGAAATCTTGAGAAAAATTACGTAACTTTATATTTCAAGTTCTTCTCTAGCTACTATAACAATTAATTTATGAGAAGTATCCACATAAAGGATCTTACTATACACATACGCATGGAGACATACGCTTCCAATAAGTTTAAAGTTGCGATTTTTTGCGATTTTTTTGACTTAACTTTTCTAAGATAGAATATATGCCATTATCAAAAAAACCTTAAATGATTATGTTCTACTTTGACCTTTACCTAGTTTTTATCCAAAAAAAAAAAAAATAAAAGATCCTTTTTTACTTATCTTGACATTAAATTTACCGCAACCGGGAATCTACGTCAATTATTTATTATTATGACAATTTCACAATAATTATTGACTGCAAGCTAAGGTCGTCCGAAAAAAGGCAGTTATTGGACACAAATTAACTGAAAATGTAGGTTTTGCGCAAAGTTCGTTTTACAGCCCCTCGAAAGACTCCGAATATGTTTTTTTGTTAGTTTTATGTGGTTTCCTCTTAACTAATATGTTTCCAATCTAATGGTATTGCCATAAATGCTAACTGTGGATGTTATTTTTTGCAACTTGGTTTGGACTTATTGCCTACTGTGTGTCGCCTTGATTATTTACAAATACAACTTTCTGCCTGCGAAGCATTTTTCCGAGACGTTCGTTTTAAAGCAGCGTATCTCCAATACAAACAGAGATAATGTCGTAAATTCAAGAAACAAAATGCTCACAAAAGATGAGGCTACAATGTGATCTGATTTAGCAATAGCTACTACAGCTGTTGCACCCTACAGGGTATCACAAAGTTCGGCCAAAAAACTTCGTCTTATTGTTGTGCCCTGTATATGCTCAAAATAAATTCGGAATAACAATTTCTGACGCAGCATCCGTTAAGAAGGAATTAATTTACAATTTAAAAAAAAATCATCAAAATCTAATAAGTCGTTCGCGAGAAATCCAACTTGAAATTGGGGCTAGTTTTTGGTGGCCGGTGTTTTTTGCCGGTGAGTTTATTTGCAACAAAATTTGTAATAACATCAAAATCAGTCCAAGTCGCAGTTTTTGAGATATTCCGTGTGGAGAACTCCAAACTCAAATCTGTGCTAAAACTATGCCAGCTACCATAGTTGAACTCATCCAAAGTTTTATTACCTACAATACACGTTAGACCTTCTTTAGGTATCAAAAGATTAAACTTTTAATTTTTTTTTAGAATTTTCACAAATTGTACTTTGAAATACTTTTATTAATAACAACCCTAAAATTGATATCAGTTAAAAAAGAAATGCAATCATAGACATCTACAGGATTTTTCAGGCAAACCGGTCATTAAAAATACTATAGTGTCTAATTAGATACTATAGTATTTCTCGACTCTAAGGATTATTTAATACCCAACCAAGTTGTGCGAAAACACTCTGTATAGAAATCGCATCGGCTCGGGACATCTAGAAAATCCCATATAGAAGTCATCCAGAGATAGAAGCTAAAGAATGACACGTACTAACAAAATTAACGCTCACAACTTGCACTGAGTAATGATTTAAGCCAAAACAACTATACATAATACATATTTGATCTATCAATCAAATCTAGCAAAGATTTACCACAATAATCTCCACCTCGTCTACACATCTGAATATGTTACACTTAATAAGGGTTGCTCATATTACCTAAATATTTATATTATACAATAATATTGTAGTATTATAGTCTCTATAAAACACTAATTTGACATGTATTACACTGTCGTCAATTCGTCAAGGCAATCCGTATTAGCCAAGAATGTTTTTAACCATAAAAACTATTCTATATCGATTACAAAATAAATTAATTGAATCTAGCTAGTAGAATTTTAGCTAAAACCTCTCTCCAAGATAAATCTATGGATCTATTTTATAGTAAAATTGAATTCTCTAATCGATTTTTATCATCATAAGAATTAACCTTTTAAAATAGCCTGTTTTGTGGGGAATATCTCGAGAATACAAGGAATTGAAGCTCAAATCATAAACCAAAACATAAACTCGATATATTCCTACGCTATCTAAATTCATCATACTTTTTTTTAGAAAAATAGTAGCTATTGTAACTTCACTATGTTAAAAAATAATACGTAAATTATTCAAATACTTTTAGACGCGCCCTGTATACAACGTAGAAAATTACCTAAATTCGAATCCCTTTAAATTGTTTGTTTTCAAGTAAAAACCTACCAAGTGAGTTTAAAATAACATTAATTATGTTTTTATTTAATTGCAAAGAATACAGTGTAAATAAAGAAAATAAATTTAGAATAATAAATACAGGATCCTCCATAAATACACTGACCGGCACAAAATGGACGTTTTTTGTCGGTCACCGTAAAATGTTATTGAATTTTATCCCTAAAAAAGCCATTTTCTCATCCTGTTTAAAAAAAAGTTGTGTGTGCACTATGTGTGCATATTTGACGTGAAACTTCTTACGAAGAAGGACATGAAAAAGTAATAAATTAAAAAATAATTACACGTAAAAAATAGTTTTTTACGTGTAACAAATAGCTTTTTAAGGTAAAAAATATTTTTTTGCTTGTAACATATAGTTTTTTTCGCTTAAAATACTACTTTTCACGCGTAAAAAACAATTTGTTAACGCAAAAAAACTATTTTTTAAGTGTAAAAAACTATTTGTTACTCTTAAAAACTATTTGTTCCGCGTAAAAAGCGTGTAACAAATAGTTCTTTACGTGTAAAAATTGTGTTTTACGCGTAAAAAATAGTTTTTTACGTGTAACAAATAGTTTTTTACAAGTAAAAAATAGTTTTCTGCTTGTAACAAATAGTTTTTTCGCTTAAAATACTACTTGATACGCGTAAAAAACAATTTGTTAATGCAAAAAACTATTTTTTACGTGTAAAAACTATTTGTTACTCTTAAAAACTATTTGTTACACGTAAAAAGCGTGTAACAACTAGATTTTTACAGTTAAAAAATATTTTTTTTTTCGTGCAAATAGTTTTTTACGTGTAACAAATAGTTCTTTACGTGTAAAAAGTGTGTTTTACGCGTAAAAAATAGTTTTTTACCTGTAACAAATAGTTTTTTTACAGGTAAAAAATAGTTTTTTGCTTGTAACAAATATTTTTTTTTGCTTAAAATATTACTTGATACGCGTAAAAAACAATTTGTTAACGCAAAGAAATTATTTTTTACGTGTTAACGACTAGTTTTTTACACGTAAAAAATGTTTTTTTTTGCGTACAAATAGCTTTTACGTGTACCAAATAGTTCTTTACGCGTAAAAAATTGTACTTTACGCGAAAAAAATAGTTTTAGACGCGTAAAATAAAAATTACTAAATAATTTGATTCACTTTCACAAAATTTGTATTAAAATATTATATACAGAGTGTCCCAGAAATAAGTGCAAGTATTTTAAGGGGTGGTAAATCTGGTCAAATTTAGCGTTTCTCAAATAAGTCCAAAATAACCGAATTATTCTCCAAAAAAAATTGATTTTTTGCTAAAATTTTGACAACCACTGGATCTATTCTGGATTTTCTTTCATGTAAATTTAAGCTACTACCTATGTTGACATATTATCAAGAAATTATGATTTTAACTTAAAACTAAAAAAATTTCCAAATTTTTTTTCAAAAAATTCAAAATTTAATTTTTTTTATCGCAAAAAATACCTCATACGCGTGTTTCTGAGGCCGATATATACTACCAGTTAAAATACTTGCGCTTATTTCTGGGACACCCTGTTTATATTTTTGATAAACACGTGGACTGCTCGCAAATACACGTCGCGTCACTACGTATTTCTAAGCTGTAAGCTGTCCTTACCACTTTTCGTCTCGCTAGCTTGTGTGTCACGGCCTTGAAGTTTTTGCACCCAGCGCGCGTAAAGAAGTCTCACTTCAAAAATTAAATCAGAAATTTGTCATAATTTTATTTTTTTGTCAAATTAATACAATTTTAAAACTCACCAGATAAATACTATAAAATATTTTTATAAGAAGGAAATAAAATAATAATAAACCAATTAGTCAAAGCACTAGATAAAATATTCTCCGTTAGAAATATAAAAAACAAAATTCCAGCAAAAATTTGACCCTAACGCTCAGATTAAACAATTTCACAGCCCTAACAAAAACGCGACAACTCTCACTCAATTCCAACCCTCAAACGGAAAAGAAAACTTTTCAATGCGCCCCTGTAAAACATTTTTAACTACGACACTAACCATCGTCAAGAGTAATAAAAAAATTTTGGCTTTCTAAAATTAAAATATAAATATTTCGTATATACATAGAAAAACTAATTAATTAACGTTATTTCATTAATAAAGCATTAAAACTATAAAAATTGTTTTAAAACTATTGTCATTTCGCGCAAAAAACAATAAAATAGCGTCTAGGTAACCGTCGAAAAAAATCTATATACTATTGACAGAGACAGATAACAATGAGACCATATATAGCTCTTACACACAAACACGTAATACCTATTTTACGTAAATTGTTCATTTTGGTGACATTGATAACACTGAAACAGTTACCTAGATATTTTATTATTAAAATATACTATTATTAAATTATACTACTATTATTATTAAAATGAAACTATTACCTAGAAATTGTGTTGATAAAAAACAAATAAATAAAATGACAAAAACGTTCAACAAACTACCTTCTCGTATTATTAAGATGACTTGACATTATACAGGCTCTTTCTAAAGTGTTCCAGTATTTAATATACAGGGTGTTTCAAAAAACATTTACCATCATCACGTAAAAATAATATTTATTATTTATATTAGCATATGTCCGATTCTGCTATGTTTGGCCAAAGTGTTAAATAGGTACTCATTGATTCCTCGTCAAAAAATATGAAAAACAATTCCTATACGCATGGGTGTTGAAATGCATACCTAGTTTTAAAGTTATAGGATGTTAAAACTAAAATTGGTCTTTTGTAATTATCTTAAATACCATTATTTTTTATTAAAATTTGCTGTAAGTAGCGAACTCTGTTTTTTTTTTCTCAGCTAAGATTTCGACAGACGATGACAGAAGAAAAGCAGATGACGTTTCATACCAATCTATTTATTTTACTAAAGAAAGTTTCTAATATTTTTAAGTTAGCTATGGATGGGTTTAAATATAAATCCGTCATACGTTGTTTTCAACCAGTTTTATTGGTTTATTTCAAAAATAACAGATCATATTTCAATTTTATTGGTTTGACGGAACGATGAACGACAAACGGACGCCTATGCGTATGAACTCGCCTTTAGATTTTTGAGGCTTGTCAAAGTCTTGCCAAATTATAGGTTATAATTTTGTGTCAACTTATGTCAAATACCCTGCGTTTTAGACGTATTTTGATTCGTGTTATTAAGTGCGTTTTGTGTCTTTTGAAGTCAATTGGAGGAAAAATTGAGGGAAAATTAACTGTAAACCCAGAGCACAGTTTATAGTTAATACCCGCTGCCCAGGCAGAAAGTCTTATACACCAATAAAGTTACCATCAATAAAGTTTGTATACCATCTCGTCGTAGATAAGTGCATC
This sequence comes from Sitophilus oryzae, assembly GCF_002938485.1. Classification (NCBI taxonomy): domain Eukaryota; kingdom Metazoa; phylum Arthropoda; class Insecta; order Coleoptera; family Curculionidae; genus Sitophilus; species Sitophilus oryzae. The sequence goes on along the minus strand of NW_022146732.1, from coordinate 5,585,697 downwards.
TCGAATATGGTACGAGGATCGTACTAAACATATACTAAAAACTGGAGTAGCTGTAAAATATCGACATCACACGATAGGTAAATAATGGATTTTAGTACTGCAGAAAAATAATATCAAAAGGTACTGGTTTAAAAAAATTAAGATTAAAGTTAAGGTAAGTGTTACTTTTAATAAAATAGTTTGTTTTATTTATGTTGTTTAATTTATTCCTGTGGAATATTAGAAATTTGTATTTGTACATAAGTTTGTTCTTGTTTGTTTTGTATTAACCCATATCGTTTTTTTTTAAATAAAATAACTCGATTACATTTTTTCAGTTTTATATAGTTTTTTTTTTCAAAATATTTTGAAGTAATCACTTGTCAGTCAAATTTTAAATATATTAATTTCCTGCTATGCGGTCCAATTGTACCAACTTATTTCTTTGTAAAATAAAAAAAACTACCTTGAAATTAAAATGACAGACACATCTATCACTGTCAAGGATCTTGTCGTCGGACAGACTATAGATATTAATGTTAAAAATTTTAAAATAAAGTTGAATATTAAATTACATAAAATAAATAAATAATTTATTAATTTTATTATTGTGATTAATAAAATTGCGTTTATCTTATCAAAGAGAACGAAATCGACAAAATATTAAGATACAACTTTTAATCGACATTAAACGGTCTAAAGAATGTTGTTAACAAGAGAATTCAAAGTCAGTGGCGCACATGTTTTTTTTTAAGAAAAATATTCCACTAATAACTGATATATACTTTGACTTCGACATATACTTTTACCCTCAAAATTTCATTTGAATAGTTAAAGGAACTTTAATTTAGGAATTAAAGTTCGTTTAACTATTATTATATAGTATTTGTACATAAGTTTGTTCTTGTTTGTTTTGTATTAACCCATACCGTTTTTTTTAAATAAAATAACTCGATTACATTTTTTCAGTTTTATACATTTTTTTTTCAAAATATTTTGAAATAATCACTTGTCAGTCAAATTTTAAATATATTAATTTCCTGCTATGCGGTCCAATTGTACCAACTTATTTCTTTGTAAAATAAAATAAACTACCTTGAAATTAAAATGACAGACACATCTATCACTGTCAAGGATCTTGTCGTCGGACAGACTATAGATATTAATGTTAAAAATTTTAAAATAAAATTGAATATTAAATTATATATAAAATAAATAAATAATTTATTAATTTTATTATTGTGATTAATAAAATTGCGTTTATCTTATCAAAGAGAACGAAATCGACAAAATATTAAGATACAACTTTTAATCGACATTAAACGGTCTAAAGAATGTTGTTAACAAGAGAACTCAAAGTCAGTGGCGCACATGTTTTTTTTAAGAAAAACATTCCACTGATAACTGATATATACTTTGACTTCGACATATACTTTTACCCTCAAAATTTCATTTGAATAGTTAAAGGAACTTAGAAAAAAATTATAATAAATCGAAAAAAATTACTTTAAACTAGGAAACAAAGCAGAACCGGACCTATGTTGATATAAAAAATAAATCTTATTTTTACGTGAGGAATCTCCCCACGAGAAATGGCACATATTTTTTGAGACACCCTGTTTTTAAAAAAATGTTTTTAATTTTTTTTGGAATTTAAACTCATAGTTCAAGATCCCGGTGCCCTCTGTCAGTCCCCTATAATTTACGCTTAAATAAACTAATAAATAGATTAGATTACTTTAGAAACACCCTGTATATTCCGCAAAATGTCAAGAATCTAAATGCAAACAGGTAAAGCTAACCACCAGAGGCTTTTCTTAAAAAAATATATGAATATCTATATGAGTAACTTAAAAAAATATATATTAAAAATAAAGCTCAATATTAAAATAAAAAAGGAACCAATAGTAATGGTGGATAGTCTTTAGGAAAATTCTTTAGAATAATATGTTTATACAATTTTAAAAATCTCAGAAATAATAAATCACGTACAGGGTGGCTCGAATTCGACGATCATCATTGGGATTTCGGAAACCGTAAGAGATACAAGATCGGTTAAATGGAGGCAAAGTTGCGCAATTTGATGCTCAATAAAATGCCGTATTGCATTGTTTTTTATTTTTTTTTTGCATAAAATATTCTGGTGATGGAATTTTCTGTACGAAACGTCGGCAAATATCAAAGTGACTATATATAGTGTTTTAAGAGCGATGAAAGGATTTAATTAAATTGAAAAAAAATTAAGTTGATGATGGTCGCCAGAAGGCGAAACGTCAGAGTCAATATTTAATCACACAGAGTTATAGAGCAGAAAAAGTGGCCATGAAAATGTGTTTTTCATTTTAAGTTATCTTAACAAATAAAGCCAGGAAACAATAGAAAACAAAATTGAAAATTCCGTTTTTTTTCCGAAAATATTCGGAATTTTTCAAAACGCAATACGGCATTTTATTGAGCATCAAATTGCGCAACTTTGCCTCCATTTAACTCAAGTAATCTCTTACGGTCTCCGAAATCCCAATGATGAGCGTCGAATTTGAGCCACCCTGTACTTATTAGACAGTTATTCCAAATAATTTTCTCCAATTAACCACAACCGAAAATAAAAATAAAAAAAAACCTGCACAACCTTTTCAATAAATAAAAAAAAATCAACACCAATTCCAAAAGCAAAATAAATCGAATTTACAAAAATAAAACAACCTTTATACAACACCCACAACCAATCTCTACGTCCATAATAGTCTTGATGTTAAAAGTTGACCTCAAAACACACTGATAATTTTTTTTTAAATTACATTTAAATATACTTTTTAAATTGATTGTTCTTGTAAACTATTTAATCGTTTTAAAATTATATAAAGAAATACACCAGTTTGAAGTCAAATTTAACGAAGGCCTGATAAAGAATGTGTCTTAAATTCGCAGTGGACCAAACTTATTTCGTATTTAATAAAATATAAAATAAAAGACATGTTCAATTTTTCAGGGCAACTACTCGAAAATATTATTTTAACTCTGCGGCAAAAATAATAAATAAACGATACGAAATAAACTTTAAATTACGTCATTGCGCGATTATTAAATTCATTGTTGCCAACCATAGACGTATTCGGCACTAAGCTCACTATCTTCTTAACTTAAACCAAAAACTTGTAATACAAAACTAAAGTGTCAAAACGAATGACAGTGTCAGGAAATGACATTTTTTACAGTCCGCCTACAACCTGAATAGCCAGCAATAAATTTAGAAAATTTTCATAAAATTTTTTAAATTTATTGCATTTTCATGCCTAAGTTCATCGGATAAATGATTTTATTTCCATAACGAGATTTCGCTGTTTTACTTATAGTCTAAAAGCTAGCAACGTTTTCAAGAGAGAATTTTATAAAAACTGGTTCTTTAATATATCTTTTGCTATGTTCTTCTGAACAGAATGCGGACCGTCTGGCAGCCGGTAGACGTTGCTTTTACTACTGCGCATCACATCTGTATTCAACATCTGTTCCCAACTGCGCATCACAAATTCGCTCTGTATTTCAAGAACTAAAAGGTATGTTCTAGCATACCTATGTATAGCATATTTAGTTTCATAAAAAAGCAGCAAAGTAATGTGAAAATCGCATCATTGTATCTCTACTCATAAACTAGAAATCCCATAAAACACTCAAAAATGGGATACCCATGTGATGCGCAGTAGTCTACCGGAAGCTAGACGGCCCGAACTTTGCTCAGGAGAGCATAGCAAAAGATATATTAAAGGATTAGCTTTTTGTACTGTTATCTTTTTATTGAGGTTAGATTGAATTTGTGAAAAAAGTGTCAAAACGTCCGTTATCGTACGATCTTTCTCCGTTGACGGGTTGGATTAAAAAAATCATGGATGAAAAGTGGCGCGAAAACGCTATGACATCGTATCAAGAGATAACGGAGACATGAAAATCAAGCTTAAGTCATTACAGTTCAAACAACGATCTTTCCTCATAAAGTTTGGTCCACGCAATCCACCGACACCGCTTTTACCGGCGAGAAAAGAAGAAAAAAGCCTCTCCTCCCCTCCACCGTGTTTCCCCCTACTACAACAGCGCGCATCATCAGTCCGCCGACCTACTGCCGTATATCGCCTGCCGGTAGCTGTACCTGTTGGTGACGGGCGACGAGGAGGTCTTGCGCTCGGGTATGGGAGGCGGCACCAGGCCCACCCCCTCCACCAGGGTGACGTGGCCGCCGCCCCCCGACGTCTCGTCCACCTCGCCGATGCTGTTCTCGGCCAGTCGCACCGCGGGGGCAGGCTCGACGATCGTCGTGGACTGCGCGGGAACGTGGAGGGGTTGAGGTGGCGCTCTGGTGCGCAGCGTCCGGATGTAGGTGGTGTACTTGTCGATCTGGAAAGAAAAAAGAGAGTTGCTGGTGTGCTAGGCGTAGATTTTAGTACTCCTAAAAGGTTAGTTGATTGATAAAGATGACTCACGCTACCCTGTATTTTATTTCTTTTGTTTTGTTAAATAAAAATCTTAAAGTTGCTAGACAGCATATATAGGGTGATTCACGGCGATGGCACGTTAGAGGTTTATGGAGAACCGGTGATAGAATTTTTTTGATAATTTGGATTTTTACATAAAGGTACCTGCTCCATCTTCCTAAAATATTTTCAGCATTACAGTGTTGCCGCATCATTCGAAAAGTGGTAGCATCTTTCTTATTTTAAATGGAACACCCAGTAGATTGTTACATTTTTGGAAACTACTTTCATATCTCATAATTTTTCTGTTATACTATAGTGTTATAATAAATATATACTGAGTGTTTCATTTAAAATAACAAAGATGCTACAACCTTTAGTATAAAGCAGCAACACTGTAAAGCTGTAAATAATTTAGACAGATGGAGCAAGTGACTTTGTGCAAAAATCCAAATTTTCCAAAAAATCCTATCACCGGTTAAAAAAATATAAACGCCTAATGTGCCATGGTCGTGAATCACCCTCTATACGGCATCAAAACATAATAGCAACATACCTCAAATTTTAAATACGTTTCTTTCTCTTTGTAGTTTTGAACTATCAGTGATTTAGAACCCTTCTCAGGCGGGGATTTTCTATGTTCTTCCAACATGGCTTCCAGTCTCAATACTCTCTCCTCATGATCAGCTAATTGTTCACGCTATTAACACAAAAACATAGTATACGATAAAAACATAAAAAGTTAACCATAACACGAGATAAAATAAATAAAAAATAAATATTTGAACAAATTTTTACTAATATAAATTAAATAAAACAAAAAAAAATAAGCTTACCAAATTAAATCTAGTACGACTACAGGGCAAGAGCGGCCTTTGGAACTTCCTGTGGGAACCCACAGCCGATTCCAGTGGCGGCGCGGAAAAACTACCGGCCACGAAATTGATAGTGTCGATCCAGGATTGTAGCTCTTTCGAATCGCTAGAAAAAAAAATAAACAGTAGGTTCGATCCCCAGCAAAGACGGTAGTTTTATTTAGTTAAATAAAAATATTTATCTGTCTATTTAGACCGATTTGGCAATGGAAAACCGCGTTGAGTATATTTGCCTAGTAAAATCTATCAACTAGTGCCGTAAAAAATAGTTTCTTTACGTAGCTGTTATTTTATTCTGACGTTTATTCTTTACTAAATGCAAATTCAAGAAACTAACATATAAAATAAAATTATAAGAGATAAAATCGGAAATATTAATTAATTAAGGAATGGTATTTCAAAGACTAGATTTTTGGCGCCCAACGTGAGGCAAAAAGTCTACCTCGTACTAACCTGGTCTGAAAGAGGAACTCCGATTGATCGAACGTCTGCAACCGGAAAACGTACTGCTTCTTGGTGTAGTCGTGCGCCTTGGTGGCGAGCGCATGGTGGATCCGGATGGCGTTGTGGATGTTGTCCCCACCCATCTGGTTCTTGCGGAACCCGTTCTCGTCCTTGTGCAGGTACAGAACCATATCGCGCAGCGTGCAGTAGAACATCTTCCAGCTGCGCTTGTGGAAGGGCGCTAGAAAAACGCAGCAGAGGCCTTCGAAACAGTGCTACCGTGTGGCTACATGCTTTTTGCAAATTCTAGAAAGCCGACCAGCCATACGCGTGCCATAATACTTAAGTCCGATCTTTAATCACAGCCACGAGAAATGTAAAAGTGCAGTATTTTAAGTTAACGTCTCTTTTTGCTCTCAGGACAACTGTAGATGAGGTTTATTTTGAGTTACTGCGTTCCGCAGCTATATAAAGGTCTACAGACTTAACGAGTCTTAAACGCTCTACACACGTAACATACTGCCTGCTTCACGATCGTTGAACGTTACGTCATCGTTATTTGGCAAATATCCTAGATCATATATACTTACGTGGATAAATCAACGCCATAAATTTAGCAAAATGATAAAATTAGCAAAAATTAAAAAATGTTAAAATTTGGCGCGGAGAAGATGGCCTCGACAAGGATAGATAGAGTAGAAACACCTGTGCAACAAAAAAAAAGATAAATGGAAGTCGTTGATATGTTTGCGACAGTTTCCATAGTGAGTTACTTATCCACGTAAGTATATAATATGATCTAGAGGCAAATATACCTTTTAGGGTGTATCTGAGATAAGTTCATATTGTCTAGAAAAATTTAAGTACGTTCTGAAATCAATAAAATTATCTTAAATTCAATAAAATTATAACCCTAAATCAAATGACAATTAGTAAAAACAATGTGCAGTAATTTACGAAATGCCGTAATGACGTCACCAATCTGTTTCACCTGGTTGTCATGTGAAAGAGAGAGTTCGCCAATATATGAGGTGACGTTGAACGATGGCTAAACCAAACAATACACGATGAATATCGTACTCCAGGCAAACTGGATGGTGCAGCAACGTTTGTGTTTGAACAACGTTCATGTTTTTTTATTGTTATTTCTTATTTGTGATTTTATTTAATCAATGAACTACAAATCAAGATATTTTGGGAAGAGTTTACTGGAGTATATAGAGAAAACAGCTGCCTATGGGACGTGAAATCAAGATTATGCATAAAGGCACGCCTATGACTGGTTATAAGGTGGTCTATATGAACTTAGGTAATAAATAGAAATTAAATTTACCAGTAATATTTATTTAAGAGTCCATTAAGAGCTAAACACGCGAATCTTATACATGGTTGGGACAGAAAAATATTGGAGCAGGGTGGGTCTGCTGATACTGGACATTAATGATGTAAATAAATTATTAGAATAGTTTTTAATGAGTGTCCATTTTCACCTTATATTATTACTCAAAATCTCTATTGTATTTCATGGTTAATTATGGCATCTTAGTTAATAAAATGTCCTAAGGGAGTTATGACTCCATTTATGGTTAACATAACCCAGATGATATAAACTTATATTAATTCAGTAAGAAATAAAAAATTGTTCAAGGGCGAGTCGGACTCGCGCACGAAGGGTTCCGTACCATTCATTATCTATACAACATTAGACACTATATTATTATAAACTTTTTTTCCGATTTAGCTGACATTTTGAATGCGCGTATAAGTAATTTAAAAAAAAATGAAGAAACACATTCCTAAAAATTGTATTAATCAATAATAAATATGTAAAAAGTAAAAATAAATATGTAAAAATAAAAAAAAACGATTAAAAAAAGTCGCCTTGACTAGGATTCGAACCTGCCTTACTACGGCTCCAACGTCGTAGCAGCGTAAAGTCCTAACGCTTTAACCACGCGGCCACCGACGACTTGAAAGATTCTATGTAGTCAAATTCTTACTTAAAAGATAATGTTTAGTGAAAGTACTTTTTTATTTATAAAAATTTATTTAATTCTGTTTTTAGTATTTGTTCTTATAACGGCAACATAGACACGTTATCTGAAAAAAATTCAACTGTCTAGCTATAACGGTTCATAAGATAGACCTTTGTGACAGACGGACGGACGGACAGCGAGGTCTTAGTAATAGGGTTCCCCACCCTCAAAAAGAAAATTCCACTTCTCCAACTCCCAGTAGATGACATACCAAGAATTTACAACTTTGAGAAACACCTCACTGTAGTATTGAGTAATAAAAAGGATTGGAAGAAAGAAACGCTTACTCAGCATATAAAAGACCATACCATCACGTGGTATACTGATGCTTCCAAAACCAAAGCAGGGACAGGGATAGGAGTATTTGGGCCGAAAACTAAATACTCCGAACCAATGGGCACCTACCCCAGTATCCTTCAGGCAGAAATTTGCGCTATCGAAAGATGCGTACAATTTATCTTAGATAGGAACTATCGAAAACCATCCTATCCAATAGTCCAAATAGCCATCCTATCCGATAGTCAAGCAGCACTTAACGCGATCAACTCAGTAACCATCAATTCGAAGTTGGTCAAAGAATGCCTAGACAACAAATTAGGCAAAGAAAATAAAGTCCTCCTATTCTGGGTGCCTGCTCACCAAGGGATAGAAGGCAATGAAAAAGCAAATGATCTAGCTAGAAAAGGAGCGAACACTCCACTAACTGGACCAGAACCGTTCTGTTTTCCAAACGGGAACCAACTGAAAGCGGAACTGAAGAATCTGGAAGACTCCATCCGTAACTTCGAATGGGTGTCCTCCAACGGTCTAAGACACTCGAAAAAGTTCCTCAGAACCTACGACCGAGAAAAATCAAAGGTTTTCCTTGATTTAAGTAAAAAACAATCTTCGGATTGTCACGGGGTTTCTAACAGGATACTGTCTCCTCAACGAACACCTCAGTAGGCTCAAAAACTGAGAAACAACGGCGAATGCAGATTTTGTGGGGAAATTGGGGAAACACCAGAACACCTTATCACTGAGTGCGCCGAGACGACGACCATTCGTGCCATGAACCTTGGTACGTCTGATGTCGAGGATGGAGTGCTGGCCTCTGTGGAGCCGTCTCAGATACTGGCTTTTGTTAAAGCCCTGAGACTGTATGATGAGGTATAACTCGTTATAACTCAAGAAAGGGGAACACACAATAGATCTATAAGCTCGCGGTGATTAACTCCCCTCCTAAACATTCTACATTCTACAATAGGGTTCCCGTTTTTACCCTTTGGGTACGGAACCCTAAAAAAAGGTCATTTAATTTGTAGCCTTAATTGACAATTTAATAGTTCACAGTTACTTTTAAGCGTGATGGCGTAGCAGTTTTTTTTTCTACGGTTTTTAACCCCGAAAGTGTTGAACCACATGCCGCCAATATAAATATGTTGAACAATATTTAAGTCTATCAAAGTTAATGGACTCTTAAATTCAAAAATTCTATGAGAAATCCTCACAATATATCCAACAAGCAGCAATAAAAAATTATTTATTAAATAACACAGAATGAAAGTTATTCTCGTTACTAAAAGCTTGTTGTTATCACAGAAAAAGTAACACAAACTTGTTCTACTAAAATACTAAGACCGTACCTCCTATTTAGCGATATGAAAAAAAATCTGTGTTAGTAATGCTGCCAAAAGCAGGCGTGAGTTAGTATAGAAATTTAAAAATATCTTTGAGGTGTATAAGATTCTTTATTATTTTTATAATTTAATAAAAAAAGAGAATACCTCAAAAACACTGTTGATTATAATAAATATAGAAAAAAATAGTAAAATTGAATCGAAAAATAAGTGAAATAAATTATAATTAACTCGAAATACTCACTTCTTTTGGCGTTGGTCTCGTAACAGCTCTTCCGCATGACGTAGCCCTTCTTATATTCCACCATTGTCAAGGGATTTGGCAGTTCCAATAAGGGATTTCCGCTTAGGTTTATAACGTCATAAACTACCTGAGCCGGGACTGGTGCGTTTTCCTGTTCCTCATCTCTGTAAATAAAAACAATAAATTCTTAAGTACACAAACATAATTCACCACAACACACCAAAACACTACTTTTAACACTATACCGGGTGTTGCTTCGTCGGACGGGACATAGGAAATCCCATGTAAATTTTAATGGGGTCAATTATTGGCTTCCCTAATTATTTTAGAGAATAATTCTATTTAAGTTTATCGAAGAGCACTAAAACCCACATTCAAAAGAATAACTTTAGATATTTTTGATTAGCCCGTTTACGAGTTATCGCCGATTTCTTTTTAAATATTCCTCCTTTGTTATGGCCCTGTATTTACTTATGAGCACCAGTCAAGCTAAAAGATAACTGTCAAATGAAGTTGTCATTTCAGAAATTTACCTATTTAGTGCTTTATTATTATTGAAAACTCACTCCTACATCGGAAATCTTAAAGATGTATTTATAAATACAAATTAATATGAATTAAAGTAAAATCAAGTAATCAATTACAAGGTTAATTATAGTATTATTACAATATTCAATAACTTATTAATTTAGGTACTATTAAATTGTTAGAACTTTAGGATTTAAGAAGAAGTTCAAATATTCCTCCATCGACTGCTAGACAATAACCCAGGCGATCATAAAATTCTCTTCTTACATTCGCTAGTTGGTAAACTGAAATTCTATTGTATTCGGCAGAAATAGTATTTTTTAACTCGTCTAGATTTGGGTAGTTTTTATCCTTGTATATCCTGTTTTTTAAATGGCCCCAGAGAAAGAAATCATTTGGCGAAATATCAGGACCTTGCTGGCCAATTTACTGTATGATTTAGGCCAATAACGTTTAGGTTAAAACTATTGTCTAAATATTCCCGAACAGCCAGGGTACTATGTGCCGGGCAGCCATCCATTTGGTACCAAACTTCCTGATTTTCCCTAGTGGCATCATGTAAAGCAGGTAAAATATGATTTTCGAGTAGTTCCAAATAATACTCTGCATTTAAATTTCGCGTAAGAAATAATGGCCCGATAATATTGTGTCCGAATATCCCTGCCCAATTATACAATCAATTATTTCTAATGGATTTCGAAATATCGATTTTTGAATCCAGAGTTCTAATAACGCGACCACTGTCAAACACCAACTCAATTCCACTTATTTTTACCAAAGTGCAAGTGTTTCTAACTTGCACTTAAAAATTTACAAGCTATAGGGAAAATTACGACTAGTTAATAAATAAACAAATAAAGATAGGAACTATATTAGTCGGCAACGCTGAACGGCACAAGCTTAATCACGTCACTAAAAGTTCATTTGGTATGATCTATACTTACAGTGCCCACTCCAACGGATGATTCTTAATGGCGTGGTAGAGCTGTTTCAGCACATCCCTAGGAAAATTCTCGCCCTCGTTCAGATCAGTGAGATTCTCGATAAATTCGCTACACGTCATCTTTCTACCGATGTTCTGCGCGTGCAAGTCGGTGTTCAGTAACATGATGGCGCATGTCAGTGTATGAACAGCATCTGGAATATACCAGAAATTATTTATTAGTCACATAGAATAATATTAAGGGTGGTCCAAATATAAGTAAAAAAGTTTGTATAAATGTGTGTCAAAAAATGCTTCGCTTCAGAGATACAGGGTGTAGAAATTTCATTTTTATTTCGATTTTTTCCAAATAATTTCTGAACAAACGTCGATATTTGGATGAAAATTGGTGTCTAGATGGTTTTTGACATGAGAAATCTGATTTTGATGTCAATATGACTCCTACTTGTAGGGGCGCCACCTCCATATTTTTTTTTATTAAACATTTTTTACTTCTTTTAGTCTGCCGAATATATTGCCTAAGTTTCACGATTGTTATTCGGACAACCCTGTATAGTCCAAGATCCTGTATGTGTCCTTTTGAAGTATCCCTCCAATCATAGATATATTACACTATGTCGCTAGTCAGGAATAGAAATTGAAGCCAAGTTTTTGAGATGGAGCTATACAAAATCCACATAAGTCGGTCCTTTTCGTCCAACAGCTTTGAACTACGCAAGCGTGAGAGGTGCTTCTCGATTAGTTGATTTATTTCATACTAACCAATAAAAGTAGTTTTCCAAGTTTCTATGTACCACGTAAATCAATTTAACGTCCGACTATTCGCGCCTTTACTTATAAATTTTAATTTAATCTCTGACATATTTAAAAAAAAACAAGAAACGGATAGATATGATGAATATCTAAAATAACAGGTTGAAATAATGCCATTACCAATAAAAAATTAATATTTTATACGTTATTAATATTTAGAGTTTAAAATAGTGCGCGGGCAGGTGACAGCGTTCAGCGATGAAGTAGACGTCAGATCGTTTTATTTGGTGCGTTGAACGAAAAGGATAGACTTATGCAAGATTGATATTCCTATTTCTTTTCTTTGGCTTCAATTTCCACTCATTGTGTAAATGCAATACTAGCAATATATATTCTTAGAATATATTTGCCTCCAATGAATAGGCTCTTGAATAAAAGTTAAAAAAACTCACCTTGCGAATTGAACGATCCAGGATTGCAATCCAAATACCTTTTGGAAAAATGAACTAAAACGCGTTCCCTCTCCTGCGTCTCGCCAGTCAGAGAGAACTGTTTGAGGAACTTTTTTAACGCCGTATCTAACGTTTCCTTTTCGAAGTTGAAATACTTTAAGTATTCTTCTGCCACAGCCCTGCTAAAGTCATTGCTGCAAAGAGAAAACAACACTATACTTGTATTACTTAGAACATGATCTTTCTAAAAATAGACATGCATTTTTTTATCTACAAATGTGTCAAATCTACTTCGAGTTTTCAATTATTTTCGGAACAGTCAATTTTAGTAAAATAGAATAGTGAAAACAGTCTTACTTTTTACTAAGATGCCTCGAGACGTCGGATTTCTTGAACCCGTCCAAACTGAACAGCCTCTTGGCCAATCGGATCGCCGAGGGCATGTCCACCGCTTTCGGCGAGTAGTGGAAACTATGTAGGCTTTCCACGTCGCTTTCGTCCTCAGAAGACAATGGCGAAGATCTTTTCTCGTCGTCTTTGTAATCGTCGTCATGGTAGTCCTGGAAACAACAGCAAGAAATTTAACTCAACACCAAACTTAAATTTGTACCATTGCGATCAAAAAAAAGTAGTACAAGAATTAGTAGTCCCAGATAGAACTCCTGGTCTATAAGGATATCGATATGCCACCGATATATGATATGATATAATTATGCCACCTAACTTTTTAGGCGTTACCATGGATTTGGTAATAATTGGTAGGTATATGTGGTGAAATAAAAGTATAAAAATTCTGATGACACTGAATTATCAGTTTGAAAGAAAATATTTTATTATAGACCAGGAGATTTTGTTGTACTACTTTTTTTTTATTGCAATGGTACACTGATTATATTACCTGCTGCGCATGAACCTCTCCCCCACCACCGCCGACGATATCGCCGTTACCCTGCAAGTGGCCCTTCTTTTCCTGGGGCCCGCGCACCTGTATGACGATCCTGTGATCGCCGCTGTGCGCAGTACCACCGTCCGAGGACTGCCTGACGAGGGTGCCGCGCAGCCTACCTCCTCCAGGTTCCGGGCCCAGCAGCGTGCTGTCGCTGTCGCTGTGGTCGCTGATCTCCATGACGCAGTCGTGGATGCCGACGCTGTCATCGTCGTCGTGGTAGTCGGGGCTCGAAATGTTCGAAATGGCTGGAAGAAATAAGAAGTTTAAATGAGAGAACAAACGAATTATTTCTTAAGAAAGTTTTCATGAACTTGTATGTAGAAGAGACTACTATCAAGGCCAAGCAGCAAGAGACGTGGCAACATCGTGAGGACTGCGCTACAGCTCGAAAACTGTGGCCAGTGGTAGATAGTAAAAATACTATACAACCAAAATAGGCAAGGTTTTTTGGAGGGACTAGCGGAAGAAAAAATAAAATTTTAATTTTAGTTAATTAATTTTAACCGCGTTTTTTGCAAAAAATAGATAAAAAATGGCACACCCGACTGCATACGTCTTGTCATCAAAGCTTTACTAGACAAGACTGATGCACACCACTGCTTCTAGTTGCATAAATTTGGCGCTAAATTTAAAAATGTGACTAAACCATGTAATTATCAATTTCGCCCCAAACTACGGTACTAGTTCTACGTCCACGAAACACTGAGACACCCTGTATAATTTATCATTTTAAATTTACCACAAAACAAATCCGATGTAGAAAGAAATGCAAATATTTACTTAATAATTAATATTAAACTTCCTGCAAATAGTTTATATCCGTGTCTAAATTGTATACCGGGTGCGTCCCAAAACTGGCTCACCCCTATAACTTTTTTATTTTATCAGATAAAAAAACGAGATTTGGTATGTTAGCATATGACATAAATTAGGATTGATTGACGTATTCAATTGTTTTCTGTAACATCCTGTTTCACCGGAAATGACTACAACTTTTGATTTTTAAATGGCATCCTCGGTATTTTTTTTACTTGATTCGATAGAAAATGACATTCTAAATAGAATAACATATCATATGTCAACTTTTGACATTTTTGCTTAAAACAAAATTGAATTTTAAATTTCAATCTAGAGTGTCATGGCTGTGTTAAAAACACTAATTTTTAATCAAGGGGCCTTGAAAAAATAGATTTGATCGTCTAATGTTATTCGGGTCTTGTCCAGGTCAGTTAAAAGATGCCCAAATCGTATTTTTAATCATATCTCAATTTTTTCATATGGACAGGAGGTGGCTCATTAGCATATTTGGAAAAATATTTTTTTTTGCGAAAAGGTCTTGAATCAAATTATCGTTATGAATCTCATGTCGCAATTTCAAATAAACCATATTCGAAAATGTCAAAAGTTGACATATGATATGTCATTCTATTCAGAGTGTCATTTTCTATCGAATAAAGAAAAAATATACGGAGGATGCCATTTAAAAATCAAAAGTTGTAGTCATTTCCGGTTAAACAGGAAGTGACAGAAAACAATTGAATACGTCAATCAATACTAATTTATGTCATATATTAATAACTTGTGTCTAGCCCTAGCTGGCAACTATTAAGCCCGACCAATCACGTTAGAGTTTTTGACAAACACAAATGAATGAACACCCTTCAAATAACCACGCTAACCAACCTGATTGGTCAAGCTTAATAGTTGACTTCTAGGGCTAGACACTTCTTATATTAATATACCAAATTTCGATTTTTTATCTGAGAAAATAAAAAAGTTATAGGGGTGAGCCACTTTTGAGACGCACCCGGTATTCAAAGTACTCGAACACAAGAATTACACTTATTTACATTAATTTTTTTCATATTTGGTTGTTATTGTTATTCAATTAACATCAAATACGGAGTTTATTTGGTCAAACAATAATAGCAAACAGACCAGTTAGCAAAACCATTAAAACTGTATAAATCATTTTTGCAAAAAAAACATTGCGACAAAAAATTATGTATCTGTCCAAGAAGTCAGGAAAATTTCGACACACGGCATCCAAAAAATGACAGAAAATTCGATTTACCTGTGATGTGAATTAAAATGACAGACAACAATTGTCATTCTCGGGTATAGTATCGTTGAACAGACTATAGAAATATATCTATTTTAATTAGCACCAAAAATATAGATGATGATTGTATGTATAAGATAAATTTGCATTGATAAATAAGTTTATAAAAAATAAACTATTATTACATCATGATTGTTATCAAAACATTCTAGAAAAATAGCAAAATAAATATCATATGATCACACAGAAGGTTATAATTTTTATATAATAAATATTGAAATATTTCTAACCTCCATTTCTCTTGACGGATGATAATCAAAGGCCAAAAATCTACTAATTCTACTACTTTCTACTAATTGAAAATTACTACCACTAATTTAGTAGTTCTTAATACATACATTGAAATTAGAGGCAAAACTTCTACGCCAATTGAAACCACTAATTTCGAGGTGGTTCAGAATGAATCTTAATAATTAATTATTCTTACCTAGTTTGTTCAAATTTTTACACATAACACGTTTAATCCAGCACAGTAAAAATAAGAAAAAGATGCAGTCAAAGTTCTAAAGACAATTCAAAAACCTAGATGATTTTTCACATTTCTTAAATTAACAAACATTAACCACCATGGACTAGAATACCACAAAAAGTGATACGAATTTTTATCAATAACGACTAATACTGTTTATTTACGACAATATCAGTGAAAATAAAGCAGTATCACAGGAAAAAAGAATCTACTATCTCTACGACACTTGGTAGATAAAAACCGACCGATCGACAACGGCAGATGCATAATTATTATTGAATAAAAAATATTTCGTAAAAGAGATTAATATTACAGCAGAAAAATTTTTCGTTTATTTATTGTTAAATCATTGATAAGGGATTTAAAGTTACTTATATGATGATTTTGTGCCTATTGAGATTTTTTAAAGCAACTGTTGTTGAGACTCCGCATTGTGAAAGTGAAATTCTTCTAGTGATGAAAAACCCAGAAGACTTTTCAAGAAATGAACGCGCCACAAAGGTAAAGGTACGCACATATACGTATCACCCTTGTATATGTATTTTTAAAGTCGATTAATCTATTTATGGACTAAGACTACGAGTACTAGAAGGCAGGACCGTTTTCTCTGTATTTTACTACAGAAAAATATTTTTTTTGTTACTCTGAATTTAGGAGCGACGAAGACCTAGTGATTTTCGCACTGCAGCTGCTGGGAACTAGTGATTTTCCCACTGCGGGGACCTAGAGATTTTCCCACTACGAAGATCTAGTGATTTTCCTACTGCGAAGAACTAGTGATTTTCCTACTGCAGGGACCTAGTGATTTTCCCACTGCGAAGACCTAGTGATTTTACCACTGCAGGGACCTAGTGATTTTCCCACTGCAGAGACCTAAAGTAAACGCCACGAATGTTTGGGAGTGATTCATCGCTTGATGAAGTTAGAATCGACACGCGCGCTATCATTTTTACATTAAAAACGTAAATTTTTACCGCAGACGTAGGTTTTTAAAGGCCCGGTCTAATCATCTACCTGCGCTCCTCCTACTTATTCTAAAATGTTAGCGTGATTGACAAAGACGATACTATATCGCGTTTCTTTGATTGATTCGTTTTTGGGCGTCAGTCCATTGGTGTGCTTGCAGTGCGACCAATGGGACATTCCATTTTATATTTATAACCAAATATATGTTTTGACAAGACTTTGACAGTTAAAACAACAGATTATATATTGATTATTATATGACTTGAAACACCACAGCACTGGAATTAAGTTTTATGTGACCTTGAACAGATTAGTTCACGTATAGTCTGTGAAACGAATAACTTTGAATTTGACAGTTCCCGCGGGCTTTTCTAGTGTTAATTTTATTAGGTTAGCAACATGCGGCCATGCTTACTCAATGCCGTCTCTAATAGAACAGCCTCGTAGCGAGATTTATGACGTCACGCTAGTTAGATACTACCGATTTATAAAAATATGTTGTAGAATACATGGAAAACATAATATTCCTCGCATTTTTGGTTTGTATTTTAAAAATGATATAGTTTACATGAAATATACATAAGATACAGTTAATAAATACAATATATATATATATATATATATATATATATATATATATATATATATATATATATATATACCTATTTATAGTAATAAATACTTTGGCAAATGAACTATGAACCATACAAATGCAGCAAATGTTTTACAATATACAAATAATGAATAGGTACATAAGATAATGGGTAAAACGTAAAATATATTTTAATTTTTGAGGTTTGAAAATCGATCTAATTTAACAAACAACATTCAATATCTGTATTCCATTCGTGATGTATTATTATTTGCATTCACAAAATTTATATGTATATTTTGCAAGTATCAATGTTCAAAAAATTATATTTGCAAATAATACAATATCATAGAAAAAAAGATGTCAGCGATGGCTATGAAATAAAGATCGCTGTCATTTTATATGTAAAATTATTCTAAAATTTTTGATTTTCTTGGGATTTAGGTTCGGGGAAAACGCTGATTAAGTTTTCATTTGGTTTTTCATTATTTTTTTTAGTTTAAAAAAAATTTTTTTAGTATAACCAAAAGTACAAGGAATAATTATGTTTCCATGTATTCTACAACATATTTATTAATCCGTACTATCTAACTAGCGTGACGTCATAAATCTCGCACCGAGGCTGTTCTATTAGAGACGACATTGGTCTGATATTTAGAAATGTCAAAAGCTGATGACATTTTACTTTGACAATTATGACATTTCGTGTTGATTTTTGCAAGAAGAGGAAGAACTGTCACCTAGTTTATTATTTTCCAGTTATATTTCACGAAAGTAAAAAGAGTTACCTATCTGATTCATTCAGGCACTCAATTTAAAGAATATCAGTAACTTTCTTGACAGAGAGATTTTATATTTGCCATGTTGGTAAAAAATAACGGTCAAAATTCAAAGTTATTCATTTTATAGACTATAGCGACCGATGAATCACTCCCAAACATTCGTGGCGTTTACTATAGTTATTTACCCACTGCGAAGACCTAGTGATTTTCCCACTGCAGGGACCTAGTAATTTTCAGAGAGGAACTAATTAAAAGACGTTCACGGGAATCTATTAAGTCGGCAGATCCGAGATATAATACAAGGCGACAACGATGGATTCGGCATTGTCTGTTGCCACAGCCGACGTAATTACCACAGAAAATTTTCGAGGATACTGTTTTTGATTTTTAGTTTGTTTTTTTGAATATTTTATGGGAACCTTTCACTTTAGGTCGCTAAAATTAAGAAATACCTTATAAAACGAAGTAGATATTCTGAATTTTTAGACAAAAACAAAAAGCTTGAAAAAAAAATCGTATTATTTGCTCCAATTGATTTGTGATATAGTTTTTTAAACTGTGATTTGAGTTTCTTTTTTATTTTTTTTATCTGCAATAAAACTTACCTATATTTTTTTAACATACGCAAACGTCTCCTTATATTTCGTACATTACAAAAATTATACAGATCATATTGTGAATAGTTGTGACTGACAACGAAACCCATTAGCGAGCAACGGGGATGTCAATGTTAGTCGGGAACTATTTTGAAGTAAAGACCTAGTTCAAGGAACTATTCATCTGGAGGAACTAGAACTAAGGAACTAGTTCCTCCCAAGGAACTAGAATTCCCACTTCTAGTTTACGTATACGTCTTTGGTCGTGCTTTGTCTACTGTCTATTGGTATAAATGTTTAACAAACAAACAGGTACGCAGATTATCCTGTGACTCTGATATTTACCTTCCGACATGCTGAAATCGAAGGTCTGCTGTTGGTGAGGTCCATTGGTGAGGGAGTAAGGTAGTCGGCGCGAGCCCGACTGGCTCGACATCACCGAGGAAGAGACGGAGGTGGGCGAGTTGGGTGAGCCAGTTTGTAGGGGGCTGCTGGACGCGGAGGTGTTGCTGTGCGACGAGCTGCTGCCGTTGGACAGCGTGTGCCCCAGCTTGTGCAGCTCCGAAACGGGCGCGTTATACGTCCAGACGATCCTAGAACAAAAAGAGGAGACAACCTTAGTCTAAGCGATGTTAGACGTTGTTAAATGCCGAATAAGATTCGGCTTTTAACGTTTTATGTAAAATTGGCTAGGTATTTTTACACAAATGAAGAAGGAAATTAAAGATAAAGGATTATACTAAATCCGTATTGTAGTTTGTAGCACATTTTTAGACTACTTCTTTATTTTTATGATTTTGATGGTCAAACTCAACAAAATATTCCTTATGTTTGGACTAGATTTTCTCGAAAATAAAGATATAATTTAAAATTCCGTTACAATACGGAAATAGATTGAAGTTTCGTGATTATTATCCAAATCATCTTCCAAAATGTCATTTTCATCAAAACCCATGTTATAGGTATATTATTTTTAAATAAAAACAAGTATAAAAAAGTGCTAAAAGCACAAAGAATAGGACAATATAACACAGAATTATAAAGTTAGATAATCTACGTTTAAAACTTAAACGCCCAAATATGACCATTTAAACATTGATTAAATAAGTATAAACAACGTTTATGTAATGGTGCAAATAAAATATTATAGTTAAGCACTGTCTAGCCTTTAAAAAAAGCTTGTTTCCTAAAATATTTTGATTGAAAGAAAATATGTAAAAGTTGGCAACGCTGTGCCGGTCTAGTATAAAGTCATTAGAGAATACTAATTGTTACCCAACGCAATGAGGTAAAGTAAAACCAAAAGGCCGCATGTTCTGTGGTTTTCTATGCATTACTATACTGCGTACTTTACTTTTAAATAATTAAAGAAACGCTAGCAACAATTTGTGTTAATGGCTGCTTTCCAAGAAGTGTAAACTAAAATAACTTCATGTTTTCTAATATTAAATCGACAAAATTGAAAGTAAATACAAATAATAATAATACATTTATATTCAAGTAACCTCGAAAAAATAATTAGGTATTTCGAGAACACTTTGAATAAATACAGTATTGTTTTCAAATACCGACAAATAATAGTATGCCTATTTGATTAATAATTAATGTTGTAACGTTTTTAGTTCGTTACATGTCTTTTTTATATATAATATATGATGTCTGGCCTATCATCACCGGATTCCCTATTGTTCAGGCCGGATAATTTAATTGGCGCACTTGGCGTAATTTTTACGTTCTCTAGTAAACAACCCTGTTATCGTTTGAAACAACCCTGTTATCGCTCTGAGGAGGCGCTGTCAACATCGCTTCTGTCAACGCTCTCTGTGCTTAACCTCACTTTGTTTTGCCGCTCTGTTGTATCCCGGCTTTTAGAAATGGTGATTATTTAAATCTTGCTGTATAATTTGAATCAGCTGCTATTTCAAACCAACAGGGTAGTGTTTTGGATGTCCCAACTTAACTTGTATTTGTAGTTTGCTGGCACGTTGGCGTCCCTTTTCTTTTGTCCTCCAGAATGTTACACGGAAGAAAGGACAGTTTCTTTGTTTATTATTGAGCCCTCGGAAGTAATTCGAGAAGGTACGGGTAGTGTCCCCATATTGCCCGAGCGTGGATGTAGCTTGAGCCCCATGCTGCTTCGTTCCCATCTATAACTTAGTTAGTAGTTACGGCTGTATCAATTCATGGTGTCCTCATTCTGGCCCCTTTTGTTGTATTGGATGGCCGAGTACAGAGATGCGAGCCCACCTCACGCTGCTACTCTTCGAAACAGGATTGCCTCAAGAACAGCTAAGTGTAGATTTAGGTTTTGGTTTTCAGTCGATTTTCAGTCTTAACTAAATAACGTACATTTTAAATATTATCGTACAGACTATATTTAGTGGTTAGATTATTAAGAACATTTATGTCGATTTAGTAGTTACAATATGATTTAGATTTTAGGTTTCATTACATTACGCCTTGTAATAGTATTACTTTTTTATATATGTTATTATTGCACTAACATCATATAAAATATATCAAATTAATTAAAGTAATGCTACATTTCATATATTCTCTTAAACTTTACATGTCTTGTATTTTATCATAGTTGTTTTCATAGATATTTAGTACAATTCTTAACATCACTTTCCTTGACATATAACCACTATAATATTATTAAAATTGTACAATGCTATTTACCATCACAGTCCATCTTGAATAAATATAGTCATTAGTTTTAAGTAATATACAACTGTGTTTTCTTTCTCTGTACATGCCTGGCGCCCAATATCTATATTTTTTTGTTTATTGTTATTGATTAGTTTTCTCTCTAGTGAAATACCTTATCCACGACTGCTCTCCGATGAAAAGCTGCCGTTCGCAGAGGTAGTTGTTTAAAAAAACGCTACAATGTATAACCAAACTTAGAAGACATGAATAATTTTCTTAAATATTATGCAAAACTTTTGACTACAGCAGCGGCGGCCATTACGGTTGATTCTCACTATACCTTCCGTTTCCATTCCATATCCGTTCCGTATTTTTTATTGTATTCACGCTATACGTAAGCTTCCGTTCCGTATCAGTTCCATACTTTTAATTATACAATTTATATAATTACGAAAGTTTTATTTTAAAAATTTGTATCTTTTGAAAAAGGTAATAGATTTAATTAAGAGGTGAAAGAATAAATAAATATCAGTAAAATGTTAACAGAGCTGGTACAAATGTAAGAACTGACAACGCTGTTTCCGATACGCTTCAATCCGTCCGCCAAAAAAAGGTATGGAAGGAAAGGATATGGCAAGGAAGGGAAATGGAAAGTATAGTGTGCACTGTCCTATTCATTTACATGATATAATATTTTATGTAAACGGAAGGGAAACGGAAGGTATAGTCTGTAAAACGAATAACTTTGAATTTGACAGTTCCCGCGGGCTTTTCTAGTGTTAATTTTATTAGGTTATCAACTTGCGGCCATGCTGACGCAATGCCGTCTCTAATAGAATAGCCTCAGAGCGAGATTTATGACGTCACGCTAGTTAGATACTACGGATTAATAAGTATGTTGTAGAATACATGGAAAACATAATTATTCCTCGTATTTTTGGTTTGTATTTTAAAAATGATATAGTTTACACGAAATATACATAATATACAGTTAATAAATAAAATATATATACCTATTTATAGTAATAAATACTTTGGCAGATAAACTATAAACCATACAAATGCAGCAAATGTTTTACAATATGGCTGAAATCGTACTCCATAGTCAATGTAGATAGTTTTTGTGTTAAGAATAATAATTTAAAAAATATATGGTCATCTTTTGACAAGTTTATATTAGTTTATTAATTGCAGTAAACATTATAATATATAAATAAATTTTGTTAATGCAAATAATAATACATCACTATTATATAACTTACTATTCACTACTATAATCACTATTTATAGATATTGAATGTTTTTTGTTAAATTAGATCGATTTTCAAACCCCAAAATTTAAAATATATTTTACATTTTACCCATTATCTTATGCACCAACTATTCATTATTTGTATATTGTAAAACATTTGCTGCATTTGTATGGTTCATAGTTTATTTGCCAAAGTATTTGTTACCATAAATAGGTATATATTATATTGTGTTTATTAACTGTATATTATGTATATTTCATGTAAACTATATCATTTTTAAAATACAAACCAAAAATACGAGGAATAATTACGTTTTCCATGTATTCTACAACATATTTATTAATCTGTAGTATCTGACTAGCGTGACGTCATAAATCTCGCCCCGTGGCTGTTCTATTAGAGACGGCATTGGTCTAATATTTAGAAATGTCAAAAGCTGATGACATTTTACTTTTGTCAATTATGACATTTCGTTTTGATTTTTGCAAGAAGAGGAAGAACTGTCACTTGTTTTATTATTTTCCTTTTCTATTTCACGAAAGTAAAAAGAGTTACCTATCTGATTCGTTCAGGCACTCAATTTAAAGTATATCAGTAACTTTTTTGACAGAGGGATTTTATATTTGCCATGTTGGTAAAAAATAACGGTCAAAATTCAAAATTATTCATTTTATAGACTATAGCTGATATGGAAGGTATAGTGCGAATCAACCTTTAGTTGGCCCACCAGTACATTAAGTAAAACTTCAAATGATTCTGTCAAGTCTTAGAAAAAACGAATAAAAATAATATTATTTACTCATAAGTTCTCCTAATTTTAATTTTTATTTTGCTTGTGTGTAATTAGCGAAATAATTTTGGCTTTAGACCAAGCAAAACAGCGAAGTAAACAAAATTAATATGAACATTTTCTAAAAATAAAACCGGCGCCCTAGATCATTACTTTATATTCTTTTTCGATTCCCATAAACAAATTTTAATGGATCGTTTTAGAGAGATAGTTGGTAAAAATCATATTTGAAAACGGATTTGTGACCTATATTTCAAGATGTGTAGGTAGGTGTGTGGCTTTTTCATTTTCTTTAATCTCTGCCTAATTAGCTCTTTAAGCGTTTTGAGGTAGTGGTTTGGATGTATGGTTATCAGTTTTCTATTTTAATTAATTCACGATTATTATTAGAATCATTATTTTAAATAATTAGTGAAATAGTTACCTTGTAAATTAAAAATATACACACTGTACCTAAAGCACTCTTATTTTTAATAAAAAAAATACACTTAAATTGAAGGGCAAAAAGTTATCCACTAAAAAATTACGTGAACTTGAGGACAGGTTGGTGTTAAAAGTCGGAAAAATATCTTATCTATTAGTAAAATATTTTATTACTGATTAATAAATCATTTTGTCAAATGTAGTAGACGTATTAATAAAAAAAAGACGTCATTTATTATGAGCTGTCGCCGCTTATTTGCATCTAATTTTAATAAAACAAATACATTCATCGGATATGTATAGATTTATATCTGAGTTGTTAAAATAAAAATTTTTTTTTTGATTTTAACAACTCATTAAAACATTACATAATAATATAAGTGTTATTTTTATTTCAATTAAGTATTAATTATTTTAATATTATCTAAAATATACCTGGATACGTTTTAGTTTCATATCTTGATAAAAATAGAGAGATATATAGCAAACTGTAATTCTTAACAATTATAAACTGTTTTCTTCTTCATATTTGGTTAATTTTGAGTTTGTTCTTTTGATTTCTTCAAAAAATTTGAAACTCTATGTCAAATCCAAACGTCTGTTTGGCATTCAATGTCAAAAACTTTTGGTTTTTTTTTCTTAGTTACAACCAGGCCCTAGGCACTAAATAGTAATTTTATATTTGATTAATTGCTTGTTTCTCTCTACAATTTCCTGTCTCACAATGTACCGTTTGTGTCCAGGAAGGGTTCATAGTTTCATAGTTGTCGATTTTCGAAAGAAATCAGTACATGTATATTATTTTGTATATTTTTCATTTTATTGATTTTATGGAAAGCACTGTTCATTAAAATGTTGTATCCTATGTTATAGGGCTTGTTTCTCTCTACAATTTCCTGTCTCACAATGTACCGTTTGTGTCCGGGAAAGGATCATAGTTTCATAGTTGTCGATTTTCGAAAGAAATCAGTACATGTATATTATTTTGTATATTTTTCATTTTATTGATTTTATGGAAAGCACTGTTCATTAAAATGTTGTATCCTATGTTATAGGGCTTGTTTCTCTCTACAATTTCCTGTCTCACAATGTACCGTTTGTGTCCGGGAAAGGATCATAGTTTCATAGTTGTCGATTTTCGAAAGAAATCAGTACATGTATATTATTTTGTATATTTTTCATTTTATTGATTTTATGGAAAGCACTGTTCATTAAAATGTTGTATTCTATGTTATAGGGCTTGTTTCTACAATTTCCTGTCTCACAATGTACCGTTTGTGTCCGGGAAGGGATCATAGTTTCATAGTTGTCGATTTTCGAAAGAAATCAGTACATGTATGTTATTTCGTATATTTTTCATTTTATTGATTTTATGGAAAGCACTGTTCATTAAAATGTTGTATCCTATGTTATAGGGCTTGTTTCTCTCTACAATTTCCTGTCTCACAATGTACCGTTTGAGTCCAGGAAGGGATCATAGTTTCATAGTTGTCGATTTTCGAAAGAAATCAGTACATGTATATTATTTCGTATTTTTCATTTTATTGATTTTATGGAAAGCACTGTTCATTAAAATGTTGTATCCTATGTTATAGGGCTTGTTTCTCTCTACAATTTCCTGTCTCACAATGTACCGTTTGAGTCCAGGAAGGGTTCATAGTTTCATAGTTGTCGATTTTCGAAAGAAATCAGTACATGTATATTATTTTGTATATTTTTCATTTTATTGATTTTATGAAAAGCACTGTTCATTAAAATGTTGTATCCTATGTTATAGGGCTTGTTTCTCTCTACAATTTCCTGTCTCACAATGTACCGTTTTTTGTCCGGGAAGGGATCATAGTTTCATAGTTGTCGATTTTCGAACGAAATCAGTACATGTATATTATTTCGTATATTTTTTATTTTATTGATTTTATGGAAAGCACTGTTCAATAAAATGTTGTATCCTATGTTATAGGGCTTGTTTCTCTCTACAATCTCCTGTCTCACAATGTACCGTTTTTTGTCCGGGAAGGGATCATAGTTTCATAGTTGTCGATTTTCGAACGAAATCAGTACATGTATATTATTTCGTATGTTTTTTATTTTATTGATTTTATGGAAAGCACTGTTCAATAAAATGTTGTATCCTATGTTATAGGGCTTGTTTCTCTCTACAATTTCCTGTCTCACAATGTACCGTTTGTGTCCCGGAAGGGATCATAGTTTCATAGTTGTCGATTTTCGAAAGAAATCAGTACATGTATATTATTTTGTATATTTTTCATTTTATTGATTTAATGAAAAGCACTGTTCATTAAAATGTTGTATCCTATGTTATAGGGCTTGTTTCTCTCTACAATTTCCTGTCTCACAATGTACCGTTTGTGTCCCGGAAGGGATCATAGTTTCATAGTTGTCGATTTTCGAAAGAAATCAGTACATGTATATTATTTCGTTTTTATTGATTTTCTGGAAAGCACTGTTTATTAAAATGTTGTATCCTATGTTATAGGGCTTGTTTCTACAATTTCCTGTCTCACAATGTACCGTTTGTGTCGGGGAAGGGATCATAGTTTCATAGTTGTCGATTTTCGAAAGAAATCAGTACATGTATATTATTTCGTATATTTTTTATTTTATTGATTTTATGGAAAGCACTGTTCATTAAAATGTTGTATCCTATGTTATAGGGCTTGTTTCTCTCTACAATTTCCTGTCTCACAATGTACCGTTTGTGTCCCGGAAGGGATCATAGTTTCATAGTTGTCGATTTTCGAAAGAAATCAGTACATGTATATTATTTCGTATATTTTTCATTTTATTGATTTATTGAAAGCACTGTTCATTAAAATGTTGTATTCTATGTTATAGAGCTTGTTTCTCTCTGTCAAGGGCTTGACGATCTGTCAAGTTATTTTTAAATTATTATTTAAATAATTATTAATTCAGATATTCCTGATTTGTCGGAAAGTTCGGTGATTTGTGGTTTTATTAGTTTGTCGATCATCATTTTCGTATTAGATACTAAACTTTTTTATTAAAGACCTTTTGACATTTTAAAAATAATAAATATTTATGAACCAAATAAAAAATAGTTTAATCATAAATAAGTAAAGTAAACGCCACGAATGTTTGGGAGTGATTCATCGGTCGCTACCATGTGAACTAATCTGTTCAAGGTCACATAAAACTTAATTCCAGTGCCGTGGAGTTTCAAGTCATATAATAATCAATATATAATCTGTTGTAATTTGTTGTTTTAACTGTCAAAGTCTTGTCAAAACATATATTTGGTTATAAATATAAAATGGAATGCCCCATTGGTCGCACTGCAAGCACACGAACGGACTGACGCACAAAAACGAATCAATCAAAGAAACGCGATATAGTATCGTCTTTGTCAATAACGCTAACATTTTAGAATAAGTAGGAGGAGCGCAGGTAGATGATTAGACCGGGCCTTTAAAAACCTACGTCTGCGGTAAAAATTTACGTTTTTAATGTAAAAATGATAGCGCGCGTGTCGATTCTAACTTCATCAAGCGATGAATCACTCCCAAACATTCGTGGCGTTTTTTTTACATACTATAATTAATAGTTAATTAGTAGCCTATAATATTTTTACGATATTATAATTTATTTGCTAAATCAAAAAATAGACGTTATGTGCTTTATTGTTGGTGTTTAAAATGTATGTATTCATAATTTTATTTTTGTTTTGACTATGTTACACCTCTAATGATCTAATAAACAATAAAAAGTAGTAAAAAAGTCTATATTTATTATTTTATAGTTTACAAGAAAATAATTTTGCGCTTGAATAACGTTATCGTTTTGGTTAGCGTTAATAAGTAACGGAACGCTAAAATTATGTTATGCCAAAACTCTCCATTAGTTTCTTCCGGATCACCAGGTGGCTCTAAATGACGAACCTATTTATTTTATATCAGTATCCCATCTATTTCTAGTACATTACATTAGTACCTTCATTAGTCTCTGATACTAACCTGTCGCTGTCACTGTTGGCAGAGTCAGGCCTAGTGTCTAGAAGGGTATTTAGGGAGCTGGCGATATCTTCGTCCGCTTCTGCATTGGCAGTACTAACAGCGCCACCTAGGTTGTTCTGCATCTGTAGCTGATCTTCGCTACGACTAGTTCTAACGAAGCTATTCGTTGCGTAGGCATCTTGTGGAGAATGCTGCTACAAAAATATCAATTAAATACTTACGTTAGCTTAAAAAAGTACATATAATGATAAAAGCTTCATGTATATAGGTGTATAGACTATAGAGTTACCTGTATAGGTGGGTGATCTTTTCTGGTGGCGCCCACTGGCGACGTGTGCGCCGAATTCGGTCCCGACGATCGGCCGCTTCGGCCTAGTTCGGTTTCGTTCGGACTATTTGGCACTGAGTTGTACTGCGCCGGCTGATGGCGCAGGTGGTGGGCGTGGCTGTTATGGTATCTCGAATGGTCCGCCTGCGCAGACAAGTGAAGGAAAAAATTAATCTCATGTAAATTATGTAATGAGTAAACTCGTAAAAGTATAGAGAGATACAAAAACATTTTATTTTCTATTAAATTATGTAATTTAATAGAGATGTCTACCAGATCACTCTGTAGCGATTTAGGAGATTAAAGCTTTATTCGGAACCTCGCAATTAGTGGTTTCAATTACACTTTATACTTTTTAGTTTACGATCTATCATTTAGGTTACGATCTATCATCCTAGCAACAGCTTGCTTGTCAGTTGTATCCATAGAGAAAGTCTAATATTTAGCTTATAAAACAATTAACTTTTGATTTCTCACTACAATTTCTCTTCACGGATGTTAATCAAAGACCAAAATATAAGTATAATTAGTGGAAAAGTTAAAAGTTTGACAACTTTTTCTAACAATTGAAAATATCTACCACTAATTTTGACGTTCTGAATGCTTACATTGAAATTAAAGGAACAAACTTCTACTCTAATTGAAACCACTAATTACGAGGTTCTGAAGCTTTTCTACTAATTGAAAAACACTACCACTAATTGAAACTACTACTTTATTCCACTAATTGCGAGGTTCTGAATAAAGCTTTAGGGTTAAGAGATTTCAGTTTCCGCCACCACTAACCTTCTTCTGTTGCTTAGGTACTATGCCGCCCGCCTGCGGCATCCTCGATATATTCAGTATGTGCTCTCCCGTCATCATGTAGGCCTCGAACTTGGGCGCGCCGCCACCGCCAAGCCCCGTGGGCGGCGGCACCGCCTGCTCGCCGCCCTGCAGCCGCTCGTGGTGGTGATGGTGGTGCTGCTGTTGCGACTCGGCGAGCAGCGGTTCGTGCTCGGGCGGCAACCGGCCGTTGGGGGCGGCGTGACGCGCGTGGTGCCGATGTGAAGAAGGCTCAGGCCGCGGTCTGTGGCCGCCCCCGGGTGGCGAGCGGTCGCGGACGACGCCGCCGCCTCCCGCCGTCGATTGGAGGTGCTTGCGAACGGTGGACTTGATCTTTGGATCTGTTAATAATAATAATATCTTTATTTACTGTTTTTTACAATTATTGGGGTAAGACCGATAAAAAACTCAACAAAAGTCCTTTCTTTTAAATTTGTCGATGTTTCGCATTATTAGGTAGAGAGTAGAGATGAGCAAAACTGCGATTCTCCAATCGCAATTGATTGCGATTTTTAAATCGCAGCGACTGTAACCTGCGATTGCGATTTTAATATTTACCAAACCAAATTATTGGTAACAAAATGCTTTTTCTAAATATGCCAATGAGCCACACTCGTCCCAAGAACAGTTAACCTAATAGGACTGCTCATTCAGCCTTGTAGTCATTGTAGTCCTTGTCATGGTTATTAGTCCTTATCCAGCAACCAATAATACACACACGTGCATTATTAGTTGCCGAATGCAAAACGTTCATTATTTAGTTTATTTATTTAAACACCTTATATGTATGCAGTATAGAAAATTAACTGTATAAATCGTATTAAATAATCGGATAATGCATTTTTAAGAACAGCAGTTCCCAACATCACCTTTTGCAAGCATTCTTTTTAGAGTACTTCCATATTTTGCTTTAAAATAATTAATAAACAATATCGTACGCACTTAGTAAGCACTTTGTCACAATCCACAACACAAAATAAACGTATTTATACACTCTATAGCTCTAAAAACTTTAAAGACACTTTTTTCACATTTAAAATTGACAAAATAATTAACTCAAAATTTCTCAGCTGTTATTTTTATAAGTTTACCATAGGCAACTAAAAATACACACTATCATGACAAGGACTACAATGACGTCACGACTGTCAGCTGAAACGCGGGAAGAGGCGAACGTACGTCTTATGAGGATGAGCAATCCTATTAGTTCACCGTTCTTGCACTCGTCCCTTTTGAAAAAATTGAGATATGATTAAAAATACGATTTGGGCATCTTTTAACTGGCCAGGAAAAGACGCGAAAGACAATAGACGATCAAATTTATTTTTCCAAGGCATCTTGATTAAAATTAGTGTTTTTAACACAGCCATGACATTCTAGACTGAAATTAAAATACGATTTTTTTAAGCGAAAATATCAAAACTTGCCATATGATATGCCATTCTATTGAGAGTGTCATTTTCTATCGAATAAAGTAAAAAAAATACCGAGGGTCTCATTAAAAATCAAAAGTTGTAGTCATTTCTAGTCATTTACGGTGAAACAGGAAGTGACTAAAAACAAATGAATACGTCAAATCAATCCTAATTTATGTCCTATATTAACGCACCAAATCTCGTTTTTTTATCAGAAAAAAAAATCGGTAAAAAAACTTTTAAGTTAAACGGTTTTATCTTATGTGCACTGAAAACTAGAAAATAATAATAACAATTACGTATTTTAAACTTCTAGTTCAGAAATATTTTAGTACTAGGCAGAATAGCTTTTAGGCATATTAGACTAAAATAAAAATGTGGGGCCCATTAACTATTGCTGTAATACTTTCTTCTATACTAAGTGTGGATTGCATCGACTTACTATAATCGTAACTGGAGATTTTGACAATCAATAACCAGCCGTGGCGGCTTCACCAGCGAACGCCGAGCTCATGATCTACCAAAATATAAAGATATGCTTTGCCATAGGTAGGATTTCAGAGGGGCCCCACGTTTTTATTTTAGTCTAATATGCCTAAAAGCTATTCTGCCTAGTACTAAAATATTTCTGAACTAGAAGTTCAAACTACCTAATTGTTATTATTATTTTCTAGTTTTCAGTGCACATAAGATAAAACCGTTTAACTTAAAAGTTTTTTACCGATTTTTTATTTTCTAGTTTTTAGTATTTAACTGAAATGCCTACCGAATATTCCTCATTCTATTTAATTCATTTAGTGCATCATTATTACATGGTTTTTTACCTGATAATTTATTACAATCTGACGCTCAGGTGTTTCTGACGCTAACAACTCTCTCTGTCTGTCGCGTTCCGATGCTAGCCTAGACTCATGACGCTCAGGTGTTTCTGACGCTAACAACTCTCTTAGTCTCTCTCGTTGTGATGCCAGCCTAGACTCATGACGCTCAGGTGTTTCTGCCGCTAACAACTCTCTCTGTCTGTCACGTTGTGATGCTAGCCTGGACTCATGACGCTCAGGTGTTTCTGACTCTACCAGCTGCCTTTGTCTCTCACGTTGTGCTATTAACCTGGCATCATGTTGCTCAGGTGTTTCTGTTGCTAACCGTTCTCTTCGTTTCTGTAGTCGACTATAGGTTTCATTTTCACTTTCTTTTGCACGTTTCGTTCTATACTTTTCTTTCGCCTTTTCGAGCCTTCTTTTTCGTTGTGTAGCAGTTTCGTTTTCATTTTTGTTTGTTTTTTTATTTATTGTTTCCATGTTGTTCCCACGAGTAATGGATATTTTAACGGTCGACCCCCCCAGAGGTCCAGTAGAGGGGCAAGGCTATAATATACAAGAGGCGCCCAATCTTGAGGGGAAAACGCTTGCGACATTACATTTTTAGCCACCCTAATGCCATACAGTCCTCAGCACGTTTTAACCTATTACCTTAACTTGGGTGGTAAAGCTACCGCTAACTACGTAGGTACATCTAATCACCTATTTTTTTTAACTGTCCTTCTAACGTCACACAATCTTGGACACAACTGTTCTGCACACACGACTACTCATGCCTTCACCTAATACGCCATTTTGTAACGATGTCCATCTTGGATTTTAAATTTTGTCATAATCACAGTATTCTACTAGTGTAGCCCTTTCATTTGATACCCATATTGAGGGGGTTGTGGAAAAATATGAAATCCGCCATTTTGTACCGGCGGCCATCTTAGATTTACAATGTTATTGATATTACTATATTGTATTGTCATTGGAACTAAAGGTGTGTACCAAATTTCAGATCAATCTGACAACAGGAAGGTACTTAAATTTCAATTTCTAATTTTGACCCAAATAAACAAACAAATAAATAAATACCGTACGGGTCGAGCTAAATAAAACCGTTTAAAAATAAAAAATGTTATCGACGCCTATGATCCTTATGATAGGCAGTCATTTTCACGCCGTGCCTGCACCCCGTGACCGCTGATGTTTGCGAGTAGCGGAGTAGTAGGCTTTGGGAAACAGTTGAATGTCGGAGATTGTTGCTTTCGGCATGATTTCGGCCGAGAGAAGACATTGTTGGTCAAGCTAGTTAGAATTACATTTTAAATATCAATTTCTGTTAAATATTTTAATCTTTCGATTACATCAGAAGTGGCGATGAGTTTAATCCAGCGTTCTTAGGCCGTAACGGCGTATTTCTGACTTACTGACGACTATTGACTTGACTTTGACCTTTGACCATATCGTTTCGTAAATGCGTCGGTTTCGAGGATCGATTCGGTGATCGATCGTCTCAGATACGGGTACCCGTCGGCGTCAGATTTCGGATACCGTCGTCGGATCGGCGAAGCGCGAAAAAAAAACCGGAGGGATCATCCTGCTAGCTCTAGTGCTCGAAGATATTAGCGAAAAAAAAATGCAGTGCTGGAAAGAAGCGTCATATTACACCTATAAGTTACAAACGCCAGAAGATAACAGGAAAAGGTAGTGAGCCAACACATTATCTGAACAAATCTCTTCTAAAATGTATTTTAAAAAAAACTGGCTAAAAAAAATCGAGATAAATTCTAAGGTAATTACGAGATAAATTCTAAGGTAGTATTTTTATACAGATGAAAATTGAGTTTCTAATAAAATCTAGCCGTATATAGGTAGATAAATATATATGTTAAAATGATGAAAATTGGAGAAGATCAACACTGTAAATCAAAGACAAAAACAATTTTTATTTCCGCTCGAAACATTCAGTTGCTTATGTAACTATAGGCTGAAAAATATAAAACGAAAACAATTTTTTTACTCCGCTCAAAAACACTGAGTTTTATCTCTAGGCTAGCTGAAAAATATTATTCGATATTATCGAAAAAAAATGTATACTTAGATAAAATAAAGCTGAAGGAATACATACACTGTAATTTATAGAAAAACACATACAGTGTTTTTATAAATTAAACAAAGAAACACTTTCTCATGGATCATAGTATTATCACTAATCTTGTGGTATTATGATTAAACTAATATAAATAAACACATTTTGGATCTAATATTTCAAAAATTCATTTTAAGATGCTGTTTTTAACGTAGTCTTTAAGAAAGTTATTTTATTTTGTACCTATTTATGTAGTTGAATAAAAACATGGTAGTAGAAAAGTTAAATAGGTTCCGAATTTCAGGTTTTGCAAATTCATTTAAGAATTATATCAAAAATTCACATAGTTTATAAGTATTACATTTGTTTTTCAATTATTATAATATAATTTTAACCACCTCATTATATTTCAGAGTTTTTCACTTTAATTCATGTATTTCACTATTTCAAGAACTTTATTCTTCGTATACGCCATATTTAATAGCAAATAACCCTTCGATTAGTGTTGTAATATATTGACACATTGTGAATGTTAAAATAGTTGTGTAAAATTGTTAGAAGATGAGAACGATGCGTTTATTAAAATATACAGGGCTACTTTTTAATAAAAGTGTAATTTCTTGTAATTAGAAATAAATGTAAATGTCCAGATGGGTAATCTAGGCGCAAGAGTACTATTGTATAGTAATTTTCACAACACGCTTTAGATATCTTGCAAACAAACTACTAAAGGACGACATAAAATAAATATAGTGGGAAATAACAGATTGTTTCAGTAAAAACATGTTTAAATAGTTTTTAACAAAAATGTCTAATAGTTAATATACAACTAGCAAATCCGATTATCTTAATCTTATATTAAATGCATACACTTTTCATATTATGCGTAAACAAAAATAAATAAAGCGGTACTATATTATTTTAATTTAAAATACATAAACTAAGCTACCTAGGTATGTACTTAAATCTTTATGCGACGTTAATATATGAGTTTTACAACCCCGAATAAAGAAATCATTTAGGGATACCCTTTTACCTAAAAAACGAATACTTTCAATATAAACTAGCCATATCTCACTACCTGAACACTGTTGGACATCCACGTGGAATGGGACAAGTAGAGAGGCATAATCTCTAGTATGCGTAACAAGTTGCATTACGATATCTAGGTTGAAAATGTTTCAAACATGCAGTTTGGATTGTGTGGAATCTAAGCACTAGGAGCAAAATGAGCGTATCTGGATAAGTTGCGTTTATCCCTCCGGGCGTAAATAATAAAGTAAATTATGCGAAATATCAAGCGGATTAAAAGAAAAATTGGATGCGTAGCGAACTATATTCAGCGTCAGATCTACTAAGGATCTGCTAAGGATCACTTCGACACAGCTAATAGGATCCAGTCAATCTCCATGGTAGACAGGTTCATTTAAATTTCTAAGCAGCTGAGGATTGGTTGATATGAAGTTAGAAACATCCAAGAATGGTATGCACGGTCAAAGAACAAGTATTGTGGAATAGCTAGGTTTGGCAAGCTATGGACTTGGTTATGGTAGATTCAGACGTGTATTAGGATAGGGAAAAAGAAGGAGTAGGGTTAGTTCTACCCGGTACTCTCTTTTTCAAGGTATACGTTAGTATGATAGCTGGAAAAGGCGTGTGGTGGTTGCTAAGGTATGAGTTTACCACCTAGATGCTTTGTGAGTAGGGCGGACAAGACTTGCGAATAGGGATGAGTCCCGGTATTCGGTCTGGTTAGTTCGACCTGGATTGCTCTCTTTTCCAGTGGCTGGAATAGGCGTGGGCCCATAGTTAGATTTTAGGTTTTAGATTTAGAATTTACAATTTAGATTTAAGATTTTAGAGTTGAGATTTAACTTTATTTTGTTGCACGCAAGCTGCAGATTGCGTGTAACACCAATATATAATAAGTAATTCGTTTATTTTACCTTTTAAAATTGTCTTTTGTCCCTGAATAATTTATTTGTCCATCATGAGTTTTTGAGTATTGTTTCTGAGTGAGTTACGATATTCTATTTTTATTTATTTAAGTAGCGAATAATACGTAGCTCCAGTATGAGCAGTAAACAATCTAACATATATTTTTTCTTTCAGCATTTAAAAATGTCCTTTAAACGATTCTGATAATGTTTCTCCTTTTAGTGTGTTGAAATAATGGTAACAATTAGCTGATAAGGTTTAGTCAATTGGTTTTGTATCAATTGTCTAGTATCAGCAGCAAACAATCTAACATATATTTTTATTTCAGCTTTTAAAAATGTCCTTTAAACGATTCTGATTATGTTTCTCCTTTTAGTGTGTTGTATAATGGTAACAATTAGCTGATAAGGTTTTGTCAATTGGTTTTGTATCAATTGTCTAGTATCAGCAGCAAACAATCTAACATAATATATTTTTATTTCAGCATTTAAAAATGCAATTTAAAAGGTTCTAATTATTTATGTCCTTTTAGTGTGATTGAGAGGAGTGAGGACACTCATAAGTCAGGAATGGCCGAATGTTATCGACGCCTATGATCCTTATGATAGGCAGTCATTTTCACGCCGTGCCTGCACCCCGTGACCGCTGATGTTTGCGAGTAGCGGAGTAGTAGGCTTTGGGAAACAGTTGAATGTCGGAGATTGTTGCTTTCGGCATGATTTCGGCCGAGAGAAGACATTGTTGGTCAAGCTAGTTAGAATTACATTTTAAATATCAATTTCTGTTAAATATTTTAATCTTTCGATTACAAAAAGTTATAGGGGTGAACCACTCTTGAGAAACACTATATTATGATCATAGCCCTAGAAAAATAATACTTTCGCTATGAATAAATAATATCATCAATCTAAGATTTTGTCAATCTTCTCTGTAATCCATGTTGGTAAAAGAAACAACTGAATATAGGTAGGGATACCAAAGAATAAAAATAATATTTGTCAAGTAAATATCAAATATCCCGTAATAAAAAGACATATTTCTGTTTATATAACAAATAGGAAATTCAATTACTCCGTCTCGCGTCGTTTGAGAATAAAATATAGAAAAAGAACCCGAGAAAAACATATTGTTGGAAATGTAATATTTCTAGATCGATAATATTATGAGCTCTGACATTTCAAAAGTTTTGAACTAAGGATATACCTACCTATTTAGTTATAAATGCTTACCGAATTTGTATAATATATAAATTTAATATACATACATTTAATTAAAATTTATTGATATACATAATTAGTAATTTTAATTAATTAATATTGCTTTACGACATGACAGAAAAAAATCAAATAATGAATAAAAATCTTTTTTGTTTATTTCTGTAAATTGTTAAATTGAGTTTAAATATTTTAAAACGCAAAATTAATATATGTATATGTTATGGACAAATATGTAAAATGGGCGTTTTACAGTAATAACTGGACCAATAATATACAGGGTGAGTCTTAAAAAAGTGCAGATATTTTTTTGCAATATACAACACCTCTCGTATCTCTCTTATTGTGAAAGGCATCCAGAAGGTGAGAACTGTTTCATGTTAGGACTTTTTACGTAGAATACAGTGGCGTAGTCTGTTTTTCTACGAAAATAATATTTTTGGAGATATGAACTAAAGCATGAGAACTATGTTTTCTTAAATATACCCCTGTACATGTTTTTATAAACCACATGATCTGGCTTATCCAGAACTTTTAACAAGAACTTGGTAGTAAAAATAAATATAGAGTGTTATATATACTTTTGAGCTCATAGTGCATGCCGGATCATATGATTTATAAATATACAGGCTATTTGAAAAAACATAACTTTGATTCATACCTTCAAAAATATTTTTTTCGCAGAAAAAAACATACCACACCACTGTATTATACGTAAAAAGTTCTACAAGACACAGTTTTCACCTTGTCCATTTCATAATAACAGAGATACGGGGTGTGTCCCAAATTGCAAACTTTTCAAAAAGACCCTGTATCTCATAAATGAAGAGGCCTATGAAAATGTTTACAGCATCTTCCGTTTGACAAAAAAGTGGGACAGGTTTGTGCAAACCGCATCCTCCTATCTTTACTAATAACGCAGATACCGTATTAGGATTTCAACGAAAATGGGACACCCTGTACAGGGTGCCTCGAATTCGATGCTCATCATTGGGATTTCGGAAACCAGAAACCATAAGAGATACAGGATCCGTTAAATGGAAGCAAAGTTGCGCAATTTGATGCTCCAAAATGACGTATTGCATTTTTTTTTATAAAATATTCTGGTGATGGAATTTTCTGTACGAAACGTCGGCAAATATCAAAGTGACTATATATAATGTTTTAAGAGTGATGAAAGGATTTAATTAAATTGAAAAAAAAATCAGGTCGGTATTTAAAAAAGTTAAGTTGATGATGGTCGCCAGAAGCCGAAACGTCAGAGTCAATATTTAATCACACAGAGTTATAGAGCAGAAAAAGTTGCCATGAAAATGTGTTTTTCATTTTAAATTATCTTAAAAAATAAAGCCAAGAAACAATAGAAAACAAAATTGAAAATTCCGTTTTTTTTCGAATATATTCGGAAGTATTCGGAATTTTTCAAAATACAATACGGCATTTTATTAAGCATCAAATTGCGCAACTTTGCCTCCATTTAACCGATCCTGTATCACTTACGGTTTCCGAAATCCCAATGATGAGCGTCGAATTCGAGCCACCCTGTACACGTTAAAGTTAAGATTAATATTGTTACACCACTGTTCGGTTTTTATATGATTCAAAATAAAAAATATATAAATTGTGAAACTAGGAATTTTTTAATGGCCATAATGCGTTCTTTCAAAATCATCGAACAACTAAATCGTTTCCATAGATCCAGTGACGTACCGTGACTTTGAATTTTGAGACCAAAAACTGACAAATAATTTGTCAAAAAAATCATATTACAGCTATATGTTTTATTTTGCATAAAAATGTTAACTAATAAGTTAGAAGAATTATATTTCTTCCCTAACTAAGTGGTTTTATCGCTAAATTTATCTAAAGCTAAGTACAACACAAATCTTAAATACGTGGACTATTATAACAACAAATACATCGTAAAAGACTATTTTTGTAGCATTCTGAACTAGAATTCAAGTTAAACATTTTAGAAAATAATTTAAAGGAAAAATGAACCTGCTCGCAGATGCTTGTTCCGAGTAAAATCGTAGAGCCCTATGATTTGCTTTTATAAACTCTGGCACATGATGAAGAATTGCATGAATCTTTGGAGTTATCTTAATACCTAAGTTGTGTATTTCCAATCTAAATTGTTCGATGTCATGTTCAAAATGTTTGT
Source organism: Sitophilus oryzae (assembly GCF_002938485.1). Lineage (NCBI taxonomy): Eukaryota > Metazoa > Arthropoda > Insecta > Coleoptera > Curculionidae > Sitophilus > Sitophilus oryzae. The sequence continues at coordinate 5,546,993 of NW_022146732.1, read as the reverse complement.
TAGCTTGACCAAAACAACTCGAAACTACTTGATTGAATGCAGAAAACACTGCAATATATTTATTCTTAAAAAAAATATGTTTAGGTTTTTGCTTCTAAAAACTTTGAATAGGATTCTTTACCGGGCGATATCGTCTTCAAAATATCCACTTTCTTTAAAAGTTGTCTGGCGTTATTTCCGTTACATTTTCCATAATGATATAGTTTCACTCCCGCTTTTTTTATCCATTCTGTTGCAACATTGGTATTCTCCAATTCAAGACAATCAAATAGTTTTTGAACCACACCTAAGAAAAGATGAAGCTCAGGAGGGGGAATATACTTTAAGACAGGTGTTTCTTCGTCGCCAATGATTAAAGGTATGTTTATACAATTTTCTAAAAAATAATTGCCCTTTTTTATATGGTTCATTGAACAACAGTTTAAAAAATACAAAAAAATATTTCAAACAAAAACGCTTACTAAAATCTTTGGCTTTTGTTATATTTCCTCCAAATTGTTGCCATAAATTTGTATTTTCTGTAATACTTTTTATAGTTCTGAATGATCCTTTAATTTCCATTTCCTTTACATCACACCATGGGCAAGTGTGAGTGGATGAATTTGACTGAAAACCAAGGAGAATCATAATAAGCTTAAAGTCAGCGGCAAAAGTATAGGAACAAATTCTACATATGGACTGCAGATCTAACGTCTCAAAGAGGCTTTTAATGTTAGCATAAGATTCAGACAACTTTGGTCCTAAGCCAATTATGAATAGTTTATTAATTCCAGCACTTTTATATTTCTTGAAATATTCGGGATCATTTTCAGGCACATTCAGACAAACTTTAAGTGATCCACCACCACTATCAATGCCAATTTTTAGATGAAAATCAGGTAATTCTCTAATTTCCAAAATATATGATAGAAGATCAGATAAATCTGAGCAGTATACAAAAATTAATATTAACTGAATTAACATTTTTCCTTTAAATTATGTTCTAAAATGTTTAACTTGAATTCTAGTTCAGAATGCTACAAAAATAGTCTTTTACGATGTATTTGTTGTTATATTTAAGATTTGTGTTGTACTTAGCTTTAGATAAATTTAGCGATAAAACCACTTAGTTAGGGATGAAATATAATTATTCTAACTTATTAGTTAACATTTTTATGCTAAAAATAAAACATATAGCTGTAATATGATTTTTTTGACAAATTATTGTTTCAGTTTTTGGTCTCAAAATTCAAAGTCACGGTACGTCACTGGATATATGGAAATGATTTAGTTGTTCGATGATTTTGAAAGAACGCATTATGGCCATTAAAAAATTACTAATTTTACAATTTATATATTTTTTATTTTGAATCATATAAAAACCGAACAGTGATACTAATCTTGAAAGGTACGTATAAAAGTATTAAGCTTGTAACACTCCAAATTACATTATAAATTATAACATTTCAAATAATAAGAAATTATAGGTAGGTATTATAGCTTTTTGTCTACACATGATTTATTAAAAATTAGAAATATATGTTATATTTTAGTAACATAGGTTTTGCCGTAAATTAAATAACAAGTTTAATTGTAAAAAAGAAGTAAAAAAAAGACTCAGAGACTCAAGTTTTCTACTTCTTTTTTATTTGAACCAGGTCTCTTTGAGAAAAATGGACGCCGTCTTTAAGTTTAATAGTTTTTAATATTTAGCATAATATACTTTGGAGTGGGGCAAAACATGTAAGAAAAAAATGTTAAAAAGCTATTAAACAAATGCAACAAGAATGAAAATGAATAAGATGTAGTAGCTTACCGCGTTTAATTTTTAGTGTTACGGGGTCTGTGGATAGGCGTAGACATTTTAAAACTGAAAATGCAAAAATGGATGTTAGATTTCACGAACATTAGATCGCTCACAGCTGAGAACTTTCCAAAAGTGCCAAAGTCATTCGACCGAATGATTTAATTTTAGATAAAGCAACTGAAAACTATGCTTCTTTTGCAAATAGGAAATCGCATCTTCGAATTTTTAAATTAATTTCAATAAATCAAGAGATTTTAAAAACAGTGTGTGCACTATGTCAAAACTATGTGCCCATATTTAAGTGACACTTCTTACAACAGCTATTAAATTGAAGGACATGTTTGAAAAAGTTGCATATAATGCTGTTTTAATATAATAACACAGATTACAGGTACGAAAATTGTTTTTTTTTGACGATGTGCAAACGAGTAAAATTTCCTGTGCGCAAAAATAAACTCGCGTAAAATAACAATAAACAGCGTAATAGAGAGATATCGCTAAACCGAATAGCGTGCATGGACGTTAATAAGGCCAGGTGTTATTTCCTTTACGTGAGGTGGTATTAACTCTCTTCATTTATAGTTATCGGATCGGAAAGAATTCTGATCGCGTCGCGTCGGGCTATTTAAACTTAACCTAACTTTGAAATTGTTTTGTTTACTAAAAAAAATAAAGGGCTAAAGTGCTTATTTACAGTGCTTTATTGTTCAACGTCTGCCAATGGGTTTAGGGCAACAAAAGCAACAAATTCTCTTAGAAGGGCTAAGTCGTTATCTGCTGTAAACCTGCATGCGCTATGTTTGTTTATCACTTTGATATCAGATGTCGGATTTTTGTCGGTGATTCCCATATTTTTATATTTTAGATAACGTAGAAGATTCTTTGATTTTAGCTTATTTCCAACCAAACTGATATATATCAAAATCACAGAATTTACCGGTACATATTCTTGTCACAATCATCATAAGCATGGAAAAAGCCAAATAATTCTATTTTAATATTGTCATAAGTCATCATATTTTTAATTTTCATAAGTATATCTCGGTTCGTGAGTGTTTCTGATTGAGTTTGGGGTGACTCTGATTCAGTTTTAATTTTAAAAATGCTAATAAACGGTTTAACGATTTTTATGTATCTATTTTTTTTTATGATTATATCATATTTTTATTATACCAGTATACCAATATATTCAGAATCGAATATCGATATTTAATAAGATCGATCTTTTGTTGTCGATTTTTTTCTGGATTGTTATGTCCGATCTTGAATCGATTCAAAATATAGATTTGTTTTATTTTTGGGACATCCCTACCCGCACATGCCCATTTAAGCAATTTTTAAACGTTATCAGAGGTTATTTAGAAAGAGCGTTTGGTGTAATTGATCCGCAAATTACGTCAGGCGGTAACGTTATTGGCGCGTTGACTCGCGCATATCGTAACCATGATAAGGTACGCCAAGAAGGTAAATACTGGATGACGCTATTCGGTTTCCCGATATCTCTCTAATAACTGTGCCGGTCAGGCGATGTGCACAATTTTAGAGGCCATAAGTGGGCGTGCTATGTGCGCAAACTAGTCACCTAACTAGTGCCCGATTCCGAAAATTGGAACCACGAAAAACAATAAAGAAAAAACAAAGATTATAATCTGTATAATCTGTGATAATAATCTGTACATTTCCTGTTTCCTGCAAATTTTGTGAAATACCACCAAAAATATACACTTTTATGCAAATGCCTAATAATTTTAACGCCCCTGAAAATTTATTTAAGAAGTGTAGAAATTTTGAAACTATTCAATTCGTGTGATTTGTTTTTGTTTGCATGTTTTGTTCATTATTTATAGTGATTTACAGTAATTTTGTTAAATTACACGAATATTCTCGTTGATTATTGGCTTGAAATAAATATAACAATGTCCTCCAATGAAAATGCGAGTTGCTTAACTCTAATAATTCTAATTCTGATCTAGCAAATATACGGTATTTAGCACAAAAAGCTGATAATACCGGGTGCATCTCAAAAGTGGCTCACCCCCTATAACTTTTTTATTTTTTCATATAAAAAACGAGATTTGGTGTGTGAGTATATCACATAAATTAGGATTGATTGACGTATTCAATTGTTTTCGGTCACTTCCGGTTTCACCGGAAATAACTAAAACTTGTGATTTTTAAATGGCGCCCTCGATATTTTCTTACTTTATTCGATAGAAAATGACACTCTGAATAGAATGGCATACTTTTGACATATTCGTTCAAAAACAAAGTGTATTTTAAATTTCAATCTAGAGTGCCATGACTGTGTCAAAAACACTAATTTTTAATCCTTGGAAAAATAGATTTGATTTCGTCTAATATTTTTCGTGTCTTGTCCTGGTCGGTTAAAAGATGCCCAAATCGTATTTTTAATCATATCTCAATTATTTTAAATGAAACGAGGGTGGCTCATTAGCATATTTGGAAAAAGCATTTTTCTACGAATAATTTGATACCACACACTTGATATTTCGAGTCAAATTGTCGTTACGAACTGCATGTTACAAATTCAAATAAAGCATAAATATGCAAAAATGTCAAGTTGACATATTATATGTCATTCTATTCAGAGTGTCATTTTCTATCGAATAAAGTAAAAAAATATGGAGGGTGCTATTTAAAAATCAATATATATCAATCCTAATTATTTATGTCATATATTAACACATAAAATCTCGTTTTTTTATCTGAAAAAGGTGAGCTGGTGAGCCACTTTTGAGACGCACCCGGTATATATCTTGGCATAATATTATGATTGAAATTCATATTTTTTCTATATTTTTATTAATATTTTACTTGATATTAGGTTTGTTCTCACAGCTGTAAGAAACATATTTCCAACAGATAATCATGCGCAATAGGGTAAAACGCGTTCGTACAGAAATTTTTGATTGGTTTCCAACCAACAGTACGCTGTTCGCACAGAAAATTCTGATTGTTAGCTGACAGTCAGACCTGTTCGCGGATCTTTTGCAAGTAAAGTGTCCGGCGCATGCGTATTGCGACCCGACGTCATTAATTGGTAAACTTAACCTACAAAACGTGTGTTGTTTTTGTTTAGTGTTTTATTCTTCAAAAAATAAAGAAATGAAATGAGCGATTTTGAATCTTCCGAAGAATCTGAGGCGTCCGGATTTTCGGATACAGACAGACCGAGAAGAGCTGATGGAGGAACGGGTTAGGCCCAAGAATCAAAATTACAAAACATTAAAACATTTAAAGAACAAAACCAAAAATATTAAAAGATATCTTTGGTTATTAATTCCCTGTTCGTTTTCTTCTTTATTCGGTATTACGTAGGAGTTAAAATTAGTGGTATTATTAGATCAAAAAAGAAGAGTAGGGGATTCGCTGTTCGCACAGACAGTTTGAAACATGTTTGAAATCGACAAGAAACTGCATTATTTGAGACCTGCGCATTAACACCGGTTTGGAAGAAGTCACAAACATGTTGGGAACACGCTGTGAGAACAAACCTATTATCATAGGAAATATACTGAAATAGCACTTTTCGAAAATTTCTCATATTATTCACAAATATTAATAACAGAAAAGCTCAAAAATTAATTAAAAAAAAAATGAAATAAAGTTATAGGAAAAAAAACGTACTTACCTTCTCTAGTGCTGTACTTGATGACGTCAGTTTCGTTTACTTTTAATATCACATCGCCTACTTCGACCTGCAAATAAAAAAAATGGTGAGTTTTAAGATTTTTAAAAAATATTGTTTTTTGAAGAAGATATTTCTTTAGTAAGTAATTACGTTTTTTAATTCTAAATCCTGCGATGCTTATAAAGATTGATTTTCTCTACTTTTTAATTATAGTTTATTTATAAAACGAAACAATTAAAAAACCTGAGTTTTAGGCGAAATTCTAACAAATCCGAATGCTTTTTAGGAGAAACAGAAATTAATCAATAGATAATTATGAAAATAATTTTTGGATGTACAGAAAACGCATTCTTTATAGTAGCGGAGCCTATGAGGGGATTTTGAGATTTACCAGGGTTGCCATGATTTAGAGGTGGGCATTCTAGTTCCTTGGGAGGAACTAGTTCCTTACATTGACATCCCCGTTGCTTGCTAATGCGTTTCGTTGTCAGTCAGAACTATTCACAGTACGATCTGTATAATTTATATAATGTACGGAGATATAACGAGACGTGTAATTGTGTATGTTAAAAACATATAGGTAAGTTTGATAGCAGATAAAAAAAATTAAAAAAAACTCAAATCAGAATTTAAAAAACTATATCGCAAATCAATTGGGGCAAATATTACAAAAATTTTACGAAAAATTGCATTTTTCCTCACTTCAAGCTTTTTGTTTTTGTCTAAAAATTCAAATATCTACTTCGTTTTATAAGATATTTCTTAATTTTAGGGACCTAAAGTGAAACATTCCCATAAAATGGTTAAAAAACAAACTAAAAATCAAAAACAGTAACCACGACAATTTTCTGTGGTAATTACGCCGCGCCGGTTGTGGCAATAGACACGGCCGAATCCATCGTCGTCGCCTTGTATTATATCTCGGATCTGCCGACTGAATAGATTCCCGTGAACTAGTCTTTTAATAGTTCCTCTATGTCCGGATCGCAGTTCAATCCATATCCGGGTAAAATAGACTTATGCAGTTTTAATACGGAGCTGGGTTATGTTGTCTTTTTCTTACGGCACAGAAATTGCACACGGGGTTAAATAGGGAACCCTGAGTATATTTGTAAAAAGTAATACGTATATGCTCGCACTCCCCACGCCTGCCTAGCATCAATCGCGCTGGCTGATCCATACGTAAACTAGTCTTTTATTTAGTTCCTCTAGTTCCTTTAGGTCCGGATCCGATAACATACGGCATAAGGCTGGCACTCCCCTCTCCTGCCTAGCATCAATCGCGCTGGCCCGATCCGTTCGTACGTAAATTAGTCTTTTATTTAGTTTAGTTCACAAACAGAAAAATTAAAAGACTGCCAGACGACATACGACGCTCAGGCAAATGTTCCTGTAGCGCATCGACGCAAGTGCGGAAATACGTCCATCTAGCTATCCGTGTTTCGACACTAGTCCGTTAGTCTTAGCATATGCAGAAAGAACACGCTAACCTCCAGCGTTGCCAATTTGTGGGGAATTCCCCAAATTTTGGGGAATCCGGAGCCGATTGGGAATTTTGTTGGGATTAGCAAAAGGCGGCGAAAATAAGAGGAGTTTCAACATTTTATTGCTGATTGAAAATGGCGTAAAATTTTTAGCTTTAAAAACGGAGCGGGACGATATATCTTTCCCAACTTAGAAATTATTATCTGCTTTTTACTTGTGCTTCCCTTTGCAAATGCTTCAGTTGAAAGAAAATTTAATGACCTCAAATTATTTAATGACTATTAGGGAAGGGATTAAAAAACAAGGAGGTAATTTACAGTTTAATTCCTCTAACATATATAATAAATATTGTATTTTTATTAAAATTATTTTTTTTTGTTAAAATAATCATATGGGGAATTTTTGGTGAATCGGGACATTTTTCTCCCCAAATTAGAGAATTTAATTTAGATTTTTGGGTAGTTTAGAAAATTGACATTGGCAACGCCGCTAACCTCATTCTTTTGTTTGTTGTTTGTTCAAAAACCGGCACGCGGCGTAGTACAAGGCTTGATCATTTTTTAAGATATTTTTGATTGTTAATTTTATTTTTGTGCAAACTAAACAGTTGCTTTTTATTAAAAAATAGCAGACAAAAGTAAGAAAGGTAATGTCCATGCAGAAGTTTTTATTTCACAGGCTATTCTTTCTAGAAATTATACCATCCAGCCCTCCTATTTAATTATTAAATGAAAGTGTGAAAGTGATATCAAGGGCTATTCTGTTAAAATCTCATCCGACCAGTCTAGGCCCTGTTGTGAACCAGAAGGTCTGCTAAGTTGGATGTTGGATATAGAATGGAAGGAATATCATGGCCGAGAACAAGGCATAATTGTATGTCCCTTGATGTATGGGGGTAGGTTTGTTTCTAATAGGCAGTAAAACCAAAAATTCTACTGTGAATCTTCATATTCTAGGCCTGTAAAGATAAATAATTCCTGGAGCCATCTCGAGGTATAGTACTCAAGTCGGAGCGAATCAATTGTTAGCACGTTGAAAAGAAATAATAGCCATCATAAAACTGTAAATATGTATATAACTAGTACAATGTAGCTATTTAACTGTAAGTACAATGTAGCTAGATATTTAGTAGAATAGGGGTATTATAAATTAATACAAAATACAATAATTGGTCATTCTTTCCATTCCCATTTAATCGTTTTCCCATAAAAAAAAAGGAAAATTAAAATTAAGAGTGCCCTTAACCAAAAATAGTGAAATAAATGGAGATAGGCAAATTTTATATTAGCGTGTAAGACTTTGAATAAAAAGGTGTAAAAGGATTATAAATGCTGTATTTATATCCTTTAATATCATGATAATATAAAATTTGAGTAGGTATCTCCATTTATTTCACTGTTTTTGTTTAAGGGCACTCTTAGTTTTAATTGCCTTAAAAATAATAAGTATAATAATAATTTAAATCTCCCGCTCTTTCATAGTTCGTTCCTGTAGCCAAGTAGAGGGCGCCAAAAGCGCAATCTCCCAACATTTTATCACGCGATTCACCGCTCTCTAAACTATTAACTTTCTCTATGGTTTAGTTCCTCTACGTCCGGATCCGATAACGTACGTCTGGCACTCCCCACTCCTGCCTACCATCGGGCTACGCGCGCTAGCCGATCCGTCACCGTCGCATATTATTCTATATCGAACACAGTCTCGATCCCGGAATAGGTCCTGAGGAACTAGTCCTTTGAGAAACCAGGAACCAGTTCCTTTCATTCCGGGGTCGGAATAGTTCATTGGAACTAGTTCGTTCACGAACTACACACCTCTACCATGATTTAAATCATGATCAGAAGTTGATTCTCACTATACCTTCCGTTTCCATTCCATATCCGTTCCGTATTTTTTATTGTATTCACGTTATACCTAAGCTTCCGTTCCGTATCTGATCCATACTTTTTATTGTACAATTTATATCATTACGAAAGTTTTATTTTAAAAATTTGTATCTTTCGAAAAAGGTAATAGATTTAATTAAGAGGTGAAAAAATAAAGAAATATCAGCAAAATGTTAACAGAGCTGGTACAAATGTAAGAACTTGACAACGCTGTTTCCGATACGCTTCAGTCCGTCCGCGTCCGCCAAAAAAATGTATGGAAGGAAAGGATATGGAACGGAAGGGAAACGGAACGGATAGTGTGCATTGTCCTATTCATTTACATGATATAATATTTTATATAAACGGAAAGAAGCTGATATGGAAGGTAGAAGGTATAGTGGGAATCAAACTTAATGAATAATTTTAAAATGTCAATTTATCCGGTTTTTCGATTTACCACTAGATATTAAACTATCGAACGAACTATCCAGTTAAAAATAATAAATTCAATATTTTACCACCGCATTTCTCCGGCGTTTTATTATATACTAAAGCCCGTAAGTGGCTAGAAATTGGCTGAAAACCTTCTATTAAAGCCCCTACTGCGAGTTAGTGTAAGTGCTACTTTACTCGGAAACCCAGAAAGAAAATATGTAACGAAGAAGAGGAACGAATAACGTCGTAGAATATGCATTAGAGGCTGAATAAAAATATTTTTAAAACGGCATCATCATAATGCACCGAATTTTAAAAATTTCGCATTTTTTTTCAATGCTTTTCCAACCTTTCATATCATTTAGGAGAAACATAAAGTCAATACCTTGTTTCGCTAAGGCTTCTATTATTGCCTTAGGATATACAGGGTGTCATTGAAATGGTGTAAAAAAATCGGGGAGTGATAGTACTCCTAAAAAGAGTAAAAAAAAGTTCCTATAAGTATAGGGCGGAAAATGCATATTAAGGGAGTTAGGGGCACTGAAAGGGTAAATTTAAAAAACGGTTGTTTTAAAATTGTATGCCTAAAGAACGAGATAAAATTTCGAAAAAAAAATCCTCTGCCATAAATTTTGACCCTAAATTGTCTATACAGGGTGTCCAGGAAATAAGTGCAAGTATTTTAAGTGGTGGTAGGTTTCGACAAAAGAAACATATTTTCTCTTTGGCGTTTTTCAAATAAGTCCAAAACAACGGAGTTATTTTATTTTGAAAATTTCCAAAGAAAATGATTTTTTGCTAAAATTTTGAGAACCACTGATTTTCTTTCTTGTAAATTTAATCTAATACCTATGTTGCCATATTATTAAGAAATTGTGTTTTTAACTAAAAATTAAAAAAAATTCCAAAAAATTTTTCAAAAAATTCCGAATTTTCAAAAAAAAATTTATCGCGAAAAAAACCTCATAAGCGTGTTTCTAGGGTTGAACTATACTACCAGTTAAAATATTTGCACTTATTTCTGGGACACCCTGTATATCTATAAATTTATGTTTTTTAAAGCAATAAGATGTTTTAAAAAAATGAAATTTTGATTTTTCAATTAATTATTTAATAACTACTTGGTTACTTTTGAACCGCCATAACTTTCATAAGTTTATGTTGATTAACCAGTTAGCAACCCATCAGAGCAAACTCTTTGCCTTCAATTTTCTCGAAAACCATCGTTCTGGGCGATGTGCAACAAGAGCACTTTTTTTGTAAGAAAAAGTATGTAGTTTTCAAAAAATAAACCCACGTTGCAAAAAAAATAACCTCAAAAAAGTTATTCACGACACAACCCCCTACCCTTGCAAAAACTACCCTTTCCGCTTTTCCAAATAATTTTTCAGTATCACCATTTGATTTAGGGTCAAAATTTATGGCAAAGGATTTTTTTCCTAACCTAACCTAACAACCGTTTTTTAAATTCACCCTTTCAGTGCCTCTAACTCCCTTAATATGCATTTTCCGCCCTATACTTATAAGAACTTTTTTTACTATTTTTTTTACACCATTTCAATGACATCCTGTATATGACATTAGCATATCGTCGGCTTTATGACGAAAAAGCGTATCTCGATTTTTGGCCATTTTGAGATATCAACGTCATGACAGGCCCAATGGGTCATATTTTAACATAGCGAATTTGCGCATCTCAATATTGTACCTTTTTCATTTTATATTCGTTTAAAAATTTGCCCCATCTCAATATCAATACTACAATTCTTCGTTATGACGAAGAGACGTATGTTGAGATAGGGCACTTTGTTATATCAATTATTGTTATACCAATTGTTATACCATAAGAAAGATGGAATTTGAGATAGGTCCTTTTGTTTTAAGTTATGAAAATGCATGCGAGAGAAAATCACACCACTCTACCTAATTATTTTCTGACGGTTGCTTGGGACAAAATAAAACTTCATGGCATCATGGCAGCAGCTCTCTTTTACAGTGTGATTTTAGAGTCTGTTTTTTTTGCCCAAAACCATTGCTAGAATGAGCTAGACTCTGCACATAGCTGTATCGGGTATGCAAATGCAAAAGATTTTCCGAGAATAAATGGCCAAATAAATGGAAAATGTTGATCGAAAGCAAAACAACGAAACGAAAATTGCCCTAATGGGAAATTTCCCGAAATCATAATTTATCTAAGAACATTTTAGCGAACCAAAAATTTGCCCGAAAAATACAATAATTTTCATCTCATTATCATTGTCAATTTTTGGAAAATTTTATTTATTATGCCTATCATCATCCAGCATAAACGCGTAGAATGGAAGTCGAATTTGTTATCATTGAACAGGGAAAACAGAAACTGTTAGGTACTCCACAGTTATTTGTATAAAAAAAAACGAACGAAGAAACATGTTTTGTTTTTGTTTAGTTTGGTTTTTATTAAATGAACCATGAGTTTAAATGTCCTGTATTAATGCCCTCATTTAATTAAATAATTACTAAAAATATATTAGTTAAAAAATGCATTTTTGTATAAAAAACAATATTATTAAAATAAGCTAGATAAGAGTATTTTAAATGATTATTGTCTTTGTTTCTGGAATGAAAATTGTCTTTGTTTTCAGTTGATCTAATCCAATGCGAATAAAAGTATTTAAAAATATTTGTTTCCGATTTTTTGGCGATTTTCAGATTTTTTCTTGTATGTATGTATTGTATTTTCTTGTAAGTATTCCATAATGTGAATATTGTATAATTTTTTTTTTCTTATTAAGAACACTTTACCGTCATTTTAAATTTATTTTACATGGGCGTATGTATACTATTCGTTCGGAAATAAATATATTATTATTATAACAAAAAGGCCCATCTCTATTAAACAACTAAAAATAAATTATTTATTAGAATTTACGCTCAATTTATCTTCAGAGCGTTTCCTCAATGTCTCCGTTTAAGTGCTAATACAAAAACACTATTAAAAAATTAAAGACTTTACATTTATTGGCCAAATAAAGTAAGTGATTTTCTTTAAATTGCTCTCCTGAAAAGTAGCAAAAATCGAGATACACCTTTTCGTCATAAAGCCCACGATATGATGGAGTGTGATCCATCTTTATAAAAAAAAAATCTCAGAAGAGAGAAAGCGTAAAACGGAAAATGCCTGGAAACTAATAGAGCTTTATAGGGCGCATTTATTATTATGGGAGGGTAAAAACAAGGACTACAAAAATTGTTACAAGAAAGCTGGTACATTAGAGGAGATTTGTTTAGCATTAAGAGAAAATAAGAAATATTAATAGCTACATTTTTTTTTAGAATTTAGAATGAGTGGGAGGGGGGTTAATCACTTCGACCTTACAGATCCATGGTGTCCCCCTTTCTTGAATCATAACTCATCATACAGTCCCAGGGCTTTGACAAAAGCCAGTATCTGGGACGGTTTTATAGAGGGTAGTTCTCCATCTCCAATATCAGTCGTACCAAAATTCATGGCACGAATGGTTGTCGTCTCGGCGCACTCAGTGACGAGGTGTACTGGTGTTTCCCCATCTTCCCCACAGAATCTGCATTCGCCGTTTCTTCTTAGTTTCAATCTACTGAGGTGTTCATTGAGGAGACAGTGTCCTGTTAAAAACCCCGTGACAATCCGAAGATTGTTCTTACTCAGACCCAGGAAGATCTGTGATTTTTCTTGATCATAAGCCCTCAGAAACTTCTTCGAGTGTCTTAGACCATTGCAAGATTTCCATTCCAGGTTGCGGATGGAATCTTCCAAGTTCTTGAGTTCCGCCTTGAGTTGGTTACTAATACCTACATAGTAGACGAGAAAAAATAAAAACAAAAACATTATATTGGGATTGTTTTTTGCAACAGAGGATGGTGAGTCAAAGACAACACTACTGGCTGCCAGTAATATAATATCTTTATCTTCTTTCTGGTAGAGAGTCCACATGATTAATAAAACTGATTCACATATACATATACTAAACTTTGTTGTGCTTTCGTCCTCCCTGTATAAGACACTTTGTCTCAAATTTGTCTTGTCTGAATTCCTCATTTTTGTCGCAGGTTTATCTTGTTTTTGTCCCAAAATCGTGTTCACTTTCTGTCGCCTTGGTCTGGACCCGGCTAATGCACATATCTAACTTCATTACTGTAGTGTTTAAAACTGTTCGAAATCTCCCGAAAAATAACTAAATCAGAGCAAAATCTAGATCAAATATGACTCGACTCTGGACTCTGTAACCCATTAAGCTAGAGATTCGTCATGATTTTGTAAAGCCCTTTTGCACCGGTAGTGGGTGTCTCGCGGATTTACTTTACGACGTCATCGATCTGCTTGAAGTAGAAAAGCGTAAAAAAAGCGGGAAAAAAGAAAAAGATTGGTAAGCCCGGTTTCCCGGCGGCGTAGAATGTGACTTTATTTCCTTTTGTTTATGGAGAAAAGGAAAATAGGAAATGTAGGTCTCTGTGTGGTGGGTTTTCTTTTTCGAAGTGATATTGTATGCCTACAAGTGGCTAGAGAAAGAAAAAAGCGGGTAAAACATGAAAAAAATGGATTAATTCAGATGAATATTCATATTACTGCAAAAGAAATATTCATACCATTTGAGTACTGCAGCTAAATATGTAATGTAATTAGCTTTTTTAAAATTGCAATATTACTGATCATTACTAAACTAATTTTGTTAAAAAAAGAAATTATATGACTCATCATCATCATTTCCAGTCAGGGTTGGGTAATGACGTGTAGAAAATTAATCTTCTAGATGTATGTAGAAAAATGCGTAGAAAATGTAGAATATTAAGTAGAAAATGGTATAAAATCTGAGAACAGGTACAAAATTAATTTTGTATATTTAAAGCCGTTTTTTTTCACTTTAGAGGTTTCTTCCTTTCTATTTTCTTTAAATTCTATAAGTGTTGTTGTTTTTTCGATCATATGGTACATTATGTACACAATGTTTGTTACAATCCACAACACAAATGGGAATACCAATATTCAAAATACTGAAATTTGTCACCATACGAACACAGACAAAATAAGCTGTAATTAATCAAAAAAAAATAACAACAGCAACCTGATAAGAATTTATTAAACTTAATTGCACATAAAAATACTGTTAATTACTAAAGGTTATCTGGTATTTACCCGCAAATCTCTATATATTTAAGAACAACCAAGTATATAAACAATTACACATATACTTTGATTGTCATACGATACGTTTTCGGTGTTTGATTCATATATTTCGAATTACTAAAAATGAAGTGCTTAATGGTGGTAGTTTTCCTAGCAGCTGTTTATGGGTTGGGTATGGGAAAAGTTTTGCAACCTGGAGAATCTGAAGTTACTAGGAAAATACATGGGTCTCACGGCGAATACAGAGACTTCACTAAAGCAGGTGAGTCACTATTAACTTTTAAAGAACTTGTATAACTGTATAAAAGACACATACATATTATGTCCAAAAGTATACTTATATCTTTAGATTTTTAGAATTAAAATTCAGTATGTAGGTTTTGTTCATATATTTTGCACACACTTAACAAATCTGATTTATAATACTTTTATAAAAGCCTTATTATCTCTTAAAGTTGTTTTACTGTCCTATTTCTTATAACGACACACAGAAATAACAAAGCAGGAGAATTCTTGATTGAAAAGCCAAAATAGAGCGTCATAAAAATTAAAACACTTAACGCCGCCTACGATAATGACCCAAAATCGTCCCTTACTTTCACCAGGAATTCTATAAATTTTAATGAGTTAGATGTGGGACTTTAGTAGGGGTCCGTTAATTACTTGTGGGAATCAAGAAGGGAGGGGGGGATAGTATAAAAATGTAAGAAAATCAGATTCATTTTAGTTCAAGAGCCGGGTGCAATAACACGAAAGTATGGGGACACAAAGCGTCAGCGGCGCTACCTCAAACGCGCTGTCAGAAAAAATATTGTCACTCAAAGTGATTTCTAAAGGCTGAAACTTTGCAAGGTAATAGGTAAGAGTGAAAACAATAATTTATGTACTAATAAAAACAGTCAGACTCATCAATAATAGAACCCCGTCAGTCAGAAGCTGATGGAAGTGAGCATAGAAAATAGTGACAGCGCGCGTATAAGCGGGTCTTTACTCAATATACAGGGTAGCCCGAACTGTATTTTTTCATTATTTTTTCGAAGAAAAATTTATGATTAATTTAAAAAATAAAATATTCCCAAATTAATCATTTCAGTCAAATAACTATCTACTCAACATGTTTATCTTTTGTCAAAAATGACATGTATTGACTATAATTTCCATTCTAAATATCTTGAGAACGGTTGCTCGTAGAGATTTTTACCAAAAGACATTTTTTACGTAAAAAATCACGGAAATGTATATTTTTTCACTCAGTAGTTTTAGACAGGTACGGACGAAAAGTTATTACTCTTCAAAACTAGGAGTCATATTGACATCAAAATCAAATTTATCATGTCAAAAAACTTCCAGATACCAATTTTCATCCAAATATTGACGTTACTTCAGAAATTATTTGGAAAAAATCGAAATAAAAATGAAACTTCTACACCCTGTATCTCCGAAACTAAGCATTTTAGGACATACATTTATACGAACTTTTTTACTTATTTTTATCTGCAGAATATGCTACCGAAGTTTCCGGAATACAGTTCGGACCATCCTGTATATCGATATTCGTCAATAATTTCACACAAAACAAAATCGTAATATCTGCATCATTGTCATCCTTTTAGTAGAACAAAGAAAGTAAGTGTTTTCATACATCGATCAAATTTAAGGCTGCTTGAAGAAAATGACAAGTAGAGTAAAAAATCCCATATAAATGAAATTATTAAATCACATTATGCTGACAGCAAAAAAAAAAGAAATGTCGACCTTGGCTGATAAAAATGTCACATAATTACATATATGTTTATCGCTAAACAACGTTTATACATCATATCAATATTTATTAATATACACAAACTTGAATCAAAACATAATAAATATGTGCAATAGACCTTGTGTAATGATAATAATTCTATAATTACTTATGTGCCTTTGACTATCGATTTGAACAACAAAAAGCCATCCATTATTGAGTCGTTTGGCGAAATTGGATTTCTTTATTGTATTTCTTATTCACCTTATTCGATATGGAGTAATGTAGCCACACGATTAGATTTTTAGAAATTGTGACGGATTTGATGGGATCGTTAAATGATTACTAAAGCTACGATTTAAAATTATTTGCAAAAGGTACAGAGTGTCCCAAATCCCAAATAAATAAAAAATATCAAACTTGTATTTTTTCAAATGAAACACCCTGTATATGATTACATTTTTAGTTTCTACGATTAAAATAAAGGTAAATTTAATTAAGGTTTACCGCAGTTTAATCTTACCGTTTTTGAAATAATACAGAGATATCGGTAAACCGAATAGCGTCATGCAGTATTTACGCTATTTTGACAGTTACGATATGCGCGAGTCAATTTTTAACGCAACGCCCGCTAATAACGTTACCGCCTGACGTAATTTGCCGATCAATCACACCAAGCGCTATTTCTAAATAACGTTTAAAATCTGCTTAAATGGGCATGTGCGGGTATTTGACAACCGGGGCCGGCGAGATCTTTTATTTTAGGTTATGTTTGAATTGTTTTGAATTATTACTTTAGTTTTATTAGGTAATTTGATATTTAAGTAGCTGGGATTAGTTTTAATTAAATAAATATGGCACAAAATATGGATTCCACCTCTTCCAATATTAAAGAGCCTATAAAGAGGCTTAGATTTAGAGCAGATGACGACTTAGCCCTTCTAAGAGAATTTGTTGCCCTAAACCCACTGGCAGACGTTGAACAATAAAGCACTGGAAATAAGCACTTTAGCCCTTTATTTTAAAATACCTAGTAAACAAAACAATTTCAAAGTTTTAAATTCAAAGTTAGGTTAAGTTTAAATATCGGACGCGACGCGAACAGAATTCTTTCCGATCCGATAACTATAAATGAAGAGACTTAATACCACCTCACGTAAAGGAAATAACATCTGGCGTTATTAAGGTCCATGCACGCTATTCGGTTTACCGATATCTCTCTATTTACGATTTTGTGAAAATACGCAGTAACAATTTTAATGCTTCATTTCTCTAGGCGTATTTAAGTTTTTCAAACCAAATCTTGTACTGAAGTTTTTCCATTTATTAAATTTGGTGTTGCAATAATCAAAATTATACTATCTTATACACAGTGCCTAAAAATTTATTTTAAATAATTACTAGCTTTGAACGGCAATAACTTGTTTAATTTAAATGGGACATCCTGTATATTTTACAAGAATCAGATGCACAATTTAATTGTCTATCAAATTGTATTATACCTTTTTTATATCTCTTCAAGTTTTCGTAGAAAATGCGTTTTCTTTTAAATTAGACCTCATTTTTACTCTATAAGTAAATGTCATACATAAGAATAGCCAATTATATTTCAAGCATTGTTGTTCGCACTGTATCTGGAGGCGAGGCTGTTTTAATTTAATCTATGCAGATGTGACAACGTCGCAAAGCAATTGACTGAACCAATTAAAAAAGGGAATTGCTATGCTAAATGAATCGGCACAAACGTAAATTATTTTTAGTTAGAGTACAATAAAAAAATGGCACCGATTGAATTATCAGCACCATGTAAAGTGATGACTCAGAATAAAAGAGGTTTTTTATCATTCTATGACAATATGGATTTATTGTTAAATAATGTGGTCTGTGTGTTCGTTTTTGTGTACGCTTATGATAATTTTGTTTTTTTATTCTTTCAATGACTCGATTCTGGTATAGGTTACAACGACTCTTCAGGGAATATTCTCACTAAAAGAAAAACATTTAAAAATAAAGTACCGTGTAACTTCAATAGTCCGGACAGTCTCTAGACGACTGGGCACTCCAGTAATCTGGATAGTGGATTATTCGGGTATTTTCAAAAATTTACCCCTCAGAATTTTACAGTCTGGACGTTTACATTTTGTTTATGAACTGAGTCTTTATTTTTGAATTTGATTCTTGAGCATGTTAAGGTGCGTATTCATTATCCGAACGAACGAACGAACGAATGTTCGCTAGTGGTATGGACGGGGACCGTACGATAGAACCGCACGAGAAGACCGGACGCGAACGCCTTTGATGTACTGACTCGAAACGGATGGTCGAGCGAACGAACGAACGGCCGCATGCGTTCGGTCCCCGTCTAAATATACCGCACTTCCATTCGTTCGTTCGTTCGGATAATGAATACGCACCTTCAGGCATGTGGAATGGGAATCAACGGTCTAAGACACTCGAAGAAATTTCTCAGAACTTCTTCTTCTTATTACGCCCTCTCCTGCCGAAGTTTGGCGATCCAAATGGCAATTGTGGCTCTGGATATTGCAGCCAGGAAGATTTCCGCAGCCCTGAGACTGTATGGAGGAGTTATAACTCGTTATAACTGAAGAAAGGGAACACACACTGGACATTCTAATTACTTAATTTTTTTTGTTTTTTGCTAATACCTAGAATTTCACTTAGAGACTTAAAAATGCATTAGATTAAAGGTATTTTTAGGGTTCCGTACCCAAAGGGTAAAAACGGGAACCCTATTACTAAGACTTCGATATCCGTCCGTCCGTCCGTCCGTCCGTGTGTCACAAAGCTCTATCGTATGAACCGTTATAGCCCAAATTACCTATAACAGATGCGAAAGAACACCGAATTACGCGTTCAGGTTTCTGTGACCTTCAGAAAGAGTTCATAGACAATCCGCATCAATGTATAGTTTGGGTTATTATATGTTTGGGTGAAAATAATCTGCACCAATATGTTATCGAGGCATACAAAAAGGTCCACAGACTTCGAGACATACGAAAAATCAAGTCCATTTAGCGTGTGTCGCAATTTTCACACCTTAAAAATTAGTTTTTTATAGCTATAGCAACTGCAGCGACTATGAAAAGCTGTGTGATTTTCATAGAAAATAAGGGCACCTGTAATTCATTTGAGAATGTTATAAATCGCTAAAAGTGGTTTCAAATCTCTTGGATTTCTATTAATATTAAATAAATTTTATTAAAAATTGAACTAAAATTGTTAGTATCATTAAAAACAATTCAAATTCAAAAATTGTATCAGTCAAATTCCCTCATTAAGAAAAATTTAAATCATTGTTGCAATTGGGCCTTAATGCCATTTCGAATGAACAATAGTATTAATAATGTACATTATAATAATAATAAATTTTATATCATAGTGTGTATTAAAACTACTAAAACACTTTTAAATTGGTATTATATTAACAACTTTTGTTTTTTAATCCAAAAAAAAGTTACCAATTTTCTCAATCAAAATATTTGTGGTCCTGAAAAGGACCTTCGTTTTCCCATGTTCGTCAAGGTAGGTAATGGGTAAACGGTAAAAAAACAGGATAATGAAATTTAAAAAATTACAAAAATTGTTCAAAAGTGCCTCCCTCTTGCATTAAACAATAACCCAAACGATCATAAAATCCCCTCCTCACATTGGATAACATATCAGGGGTGACAGTGTCAAAGGCATTAAATATTTTCTGCCTTAACTGCTCCAAGTTTTGAATTTCTTCATGGCCGTAAATTTTAGATTTTATGTACCCCCATAAAAAGAAATCATTCACCGAGAAGTCAGGTGAAATTAAACGTCAGTCTAAACAAAACTGTCATTTTTGAAAACTTGTCAAAATTTGGACACACGCTAAATGGACTTGATTTTCCTATGTCTCGAAGTCTGTGGACTTTTCTGTATAATCTCACAGTAATTTAATAGATTGCTCGTCATATTATATCAGCTCGTAGGAGATTAGGAAAAAAAAAGATATTTATAGTATAAAAAATTAATTTATTTAACAAAATTTAATTAAAGATGTGACAAAATAGTTACATTTCTATTGGTTCTATCGGACTTTTTTCGACTATATAAATCTTTATTTTTTGTAAACTTTAATGCATAAAATATTTTCAATCTAATAAATAATTTAATGATGTAAATAAGAGGAAATTTCTCACATGGGTGGTCAAATTCTATAGTTTTCATTATATCAAACAGCCTCTGAACGTTTTCTTCAGTGCAAAACTCATCAAAATTTAATTTAAATAATTTTTCCAGCCTGTAAATAAAATGAACAAATTTTTCCACTTTCATGATCAAAGGCTTTTAAATGGGTAAATAATTTCGAGTTATCCAGAGATTCGGATTTTTTTGCAAATTTTAGACAAATATCACATTGATGTATTTGAACACCCTTTTTAATGATGTAGTCAAACATAATTAAAGGCATTTTGAGTTGAAAACATTTCTCAGAGGCTGTTTGATATAATGAAAACTATAAAATTTGACCACCCATGTGAGAAATTTCCTCTTATTTACATCATTAAATGATTAATTAGATTGAAAATATTTGATGTATTAAAGTTTACAAATAAAGATTTATATAGTCGAAAAAAGTCCGATAGAACCAATAGAAAGGTAACTATTTTGTAACATTTTTAATTAAATTTTGTTAAATAAATTAATTTTTTATACTATAAATATCTTTTTTTTCCTTATAAATAAACACATTTGCATCCCATTTTAAATAAGATATACAAATTACCAAAACTTAGAAATAACAGTTCAAAAGTTCAACAAAAATCCTACACGCGTTTTTAAAAAGAAACATATAACCACGCACTATGTCATTCCAGCAAGCGAATACGACACAGCATAGGTTTCCGGACTAAACGACTGATGTATTTACACCACTCAATAGGCGTGTCGGGTTTGCCGAGCGGTTTCCGATGCAGTCGCTTTCTTTCGCATCTGTTATAGGTAATTTGTGGTTATAGCTAGACAGTTAAAATGTTTACAGATAATGTATCTATGTTGTCGCTATAAGTACAAATATTAAAAAACAGAATTAAATAAATGTTTATAAATAAAAAAGTACTTTCACTAAACATTATCTTTTAAGTAAGAATTTTACATAGAATCTCTCAAGTCCTCGGTGGCCGCGTGGTTAAAGCGTTGGGACTTTACGCTGCTATGACGTTGGAGCCGTAGTAAGGCATGTTCGAATCCTAGTCAAGGCGACTTTTTTTAATACCTAGAATTTTATTTAGGGGTAAAAATGCATTAGATTAAAAGTATATTTTCTGTTTGTTTCAGATTGTGCTAGCGATTTTGAAAACAAATGGGTAAGATGCGTGGGTCAGGAAGGTACCTTCATCTACCACTGGAACGACAAGCTGAAGGGTTGCGAAAGGGCCATTTACAAGGGTTGTGCTCCCACCAGAAACAACTTTATCACGGAACATGACTGTAACACACAAGCCAAACCAATTTGTTCCAAATAATTTCATCCCGTTGCAAAATATAATTATTTTTACTCTTGTATAATAAATAAACAATACTCTTTTTTTTATATGTTGTGTCTTTTTTAACAATCATATTATACCGTATGATCGAGAAAAAAAGCGGCGTTCAGTTGGCTTGAAAATGACAATCGATGACATTCCCTATATAAAATGACAGACATTTTCATTTCAAAGCAATCTTAAACGAAATTAGTCCTCTTTATAATAGAACCAATATTTGATATCAATTTTAGTTACGTAATCGAGAGCGCCATTTTTAAATTCATTGTTGCCAACAATGGATATATTCGGCGCCGGGCTGACTAACTGGAATTTAAATTTTCCGCTGGGGATTCAGGTGGTAGCTCTGCTGTAAAAAATGTCAAGTTACCACATTTATTTATTTATTTATTTCCTGACATTGTCATTCGTTTTGACACTTTAGTGTTGTATTACGAGTTTTTGGTTTGAATAAATAGTGTTGTGTTAAGCTTAAAAATGTTTACTAGCAGTTGCACCTTGCAGTTCTTTTTAGAGCCTCTTTTAGTGCGAAATCTACAAGATTGCTTAATAGCCGTAACAGACTCATCGTAACTTTATTAGAATATTTTGAGCAGGAAAGCGATAGTAATGGGCCTTTATGTCCCAGAAGTGCTGTTAAGAAGGTGTTTTGTTGATGTAAATAATAACTGTTTATACAGGGTGTTTCAAAACAAATGCGAAAAACTTCAAAGGGCGATTCCTTGTTCAAAATAAAGGGTAGTTTGCTTTATAAACGTTGGGTCAAAAGTCAACCATTAGGGAGATATCGCGGTACAAAGATGGCGGAAAAATAAGGTTTTTATTTTTCATCTTGAAAACTAAAAGAGATAGACTAATGACATTTTACGGAAGCATTACTGTTATGAAAACACACTTTCTGGTAATTTTTTCACTTTTTTAAAATGAGTGGAAGGGGTTGAAATAAACTACCCCTATCATTCTTGTTAATGAAATTTAAAGAAAAATCTTATCAAACACATGCAAAAAAATAATTTTGATAGTTTATTTTATTTAGAAACTTTTTTATCTCTTGTGTTTTTTTGATAAAACTCACCGATTTGAAATTAAAAAATAAAATGTAAAGCATTACATGTCAGGACTAAAAATATGTTTAGATGTTTAGATTAAGAATCTAGTGATAATAATGATAATAATAATAATCTAGATAATAACGTATTGCAGTAGGGTAATGTCAAATAAAACAATATTAGAAACATCCTAAAAAGTGACAGCGGCCGACTAGATTTTTTCCTAAAAAAATTACAGCTGCCCACTAGATTCTTTATCTAAAAATGTTTTTTGTCCTGACATGTAATGCTTTACATTTTATTTTTTAATTTCAAATCGGTGAGTTTTATCAAAAAAACACAAGAGATAAAAAAGTTTCTAAATAAAATAAACTATCAAAATTATTTTTTTGCATGTGTTTGATAAGATTTTTCTTTAAATTTCATTAACAAGAATGATAGGGGTAGTTTATTTCAACCCCTTCCACTCATTTTAAAAAAGTGAAAAAATTACCAGAAAGTGTGTTTTCATAACAGTAATGCTTCCATAAAATTTCATTAGTCTATCTCTTTTCGTTTTCAAGATAAAAAATAAGAACATTATTTTTCCGCCATCTTTGTACCGCGATATCTCCCTAATGGTTGACTTTTGACCCAACGTTTATGAAGCAAACTACCCTTTATTTTGAACAAGGAATCACCCCCTGAAGCATTTGTTTTGAAACACCCTGTATATTTATAATTAATTTATTTTTGTTTCCTAAAATATTTTGATTAAAAGAAAATACGTAAAAGTGGGCAACGCTGTGCCGGTCAAGCTTAATCACGTGACTAAAAGTTTATTTGATATGAACCATAGACTTAAAATAAAATATAGACTACACTATTTACATTTCAACGCGGACAAACAACCTTTTTTGTACACATGTTTACTTCTGGGGACAGTCGACCGAGCCTTCCTCATCCAGCCTATGTTGTCACGTCTTTAATATTATCAATACTTTTTTTCTTGTTATACACATATATTGAGATATTAATACTACAGTTTAATAAAGTAGGTTTTAATATTCCATAGATGTATTAAATAGTCCTTATACTACTAAATTATAAGTCGGATACTGTTTAATAAGGATAAGTTCTTTACAATATGACAACGCCGATTAGAGGCGAGGGAGCCTATTCATTCATTTATTACCTTGTAGTACGTGTCGCACGTGTGCGGTAAAGCTTTGTTGCCGCTATCTCCCCGGCTGTATTAACGAATTTTCTTGGCTTGTAGTCCTTAAGTGTTTATTTTATTGACTTTTTCTGTTCAAAAACTATAAAATATGGTTCGCCAGTGCCAAATTTGCAAGAAATTTGACTTAAATAATCCATTTAAGTCTTGAAACGACTTTTGACCGGTAGGCAACTCTCAATTTACCCATTGGCAGTCAGTGGCGTTGTTGTAGAAAGGCGCTTATTTAGATAATATTTTAGTAAAATGTAAAATCTGATTTTTTTTCACATTACATTATTTACTTACTTACATAGTAACAAAATCATAATTATAACCCTGTTAATAATTAATAATGTTTTTATTAAAAATATATTCGGGTTTATTCTAAAATTATCTTCAGAATCTAAAATAACATACAAGAATTTTAAAATGATATTACATTATGAAACAATATTTTTAATATACCGGGTTCGTCTCAAAAGTGGCTCACCCCTATAACTTTTTTATTTTTTCAGATAAAAAAACAGATTTGTATGTTGGTAGGTATATGACATAAATTAGGATTTATTGACGTATTCAATTGTTTTTGGTCTCTTCCTGTTTCACCGAAATGATTACATCTTTTGATTTTTAAACGCACCCTCGGTATATTGCTATTTTATTCAATAAAAAATGACACTCTGAATAGAATGACATATCATATGTCAACTTTTGACATTGTCGCTTAAAAACAAATCGTATTTTAAATGTCAATCCAGGGTGCCATGGTGTTGTTAAAAACACTAAGTTTTAATCAAGGAGCCTTGGAAAAATAGTTTTGATCGTCTAATAGGTTTCGTGTCTTGTCTAGGCAGGATAAAAGATGTACAAATCGTATTTTTAATCATACATATGTCATTTTTTTCAAATGGAACAAGGGTGACTCATTAGCATATCTGGAAAAAGCATTTTCTTATGAATATATTGATACCACACACTTGGTATTTCGAGCCAAATTGTCGTTATGAACCGCGTGTTACAATTACAATTAAACCATATGCGAAAATGTCAAAAGTTGACATATGATATGTCATTCTATTCAGAGTGTCATTTTCTATCGAATAAAGTAGAAATATACCGTGGGTGCCGTATAAAAATTAAAAGTTATAGTCATTTCCGGTGAAACAGGAAGTGACCAAAAACAATTGAATGCGTCAATCAATCTTAATTTATGTCATATACTAACATACTAAATCTTGTTTTTTTATTTGAAAATATAAAAAAAATATGAGCCACTTTTGGGACGCACCCGGTATAATAAAGACAGTACCGAGTTAAATAAATGTAGTTTTCATTTTATCCACTTCCTATCACCTTCTCTAATTTACATAATAAGACATCACTTAACCAGAAAAAAAATTACAACAATCATTTTTTTTCTCTCCCTGTCGCCGATTCAATTATATCTGTGGAATAGATCCTGTTTTGATTAATATTAGGGGTTGTAAATGTTTGACTAAAATTAATAATTTATTATTAATTTCAATAATTACGTAATTTCGATTATAAAATTTCTTCTATAACGTGTATTTTATTATTTTTATCCTTATTGGACTCTAAAACGTTTTTTCTAAACTTTTATTTAAAAAACCTGTCCTAAATCTTAATAAAATATAAAAACGTTTAAATACGATATATTTTTAATTTAATTATAGCTTCATTAAAATAAAAAAATTACCCGGCTGTGATACGGAGAGTTCAGGTGTACTTGAGAAACGAAAGACAGTGTTGTGTTTCTCGGCAGAGTCGTCAGGGAACGACCGTTACGACAGAGACAACCTATCTATCGCTCGTGTCGCACTCGTTATAACCTAAAACAATAACAAGACATTGTCTGACCGCATGTTCCAGCTATTTATGAATGAGATGCTCAGTCTATATTTTATTTTAAGTCTATGATATGAACCATATTATAGAAGACCGTGTAATAAATAAATAAAGCAAATATAATGAATTAAGTAAGCCAATTAGGTTCAAAAAAATGAGAAATATAAATATGTAGGTTTTAAATGCCTTATTAGATTGAGAATTAAGAACACGCGTTACAGCTTTATTACCTAACCTTATTAAACTGATTTGGTTTCGACTTACGATGCTATTAAGATGCCAATTCAATAGCACGAACGTAAGTAAGTAGCTTATTTGATGTTTTATGGCTTCTCGGCCAAATTAAAAGATTACTTATGGTTGCCAAAAAATTATTTGATATTTACAGGAAAGACTTAGGGCAAAAACAAGTATAAAATTCATCACAG
This sequence comes from Sitophilus oryzae, assembly GCF_002938485.1. Lineage (NCBI taxonomy): Eukaryota > Metazoa > Arthropoda > Insecta > Coleoptera > Curculionidae > Sitophilus > Sitophilus oryzae. The sequence goes on along the minus strand of NW_022146732.1, from coordinate 5,520,808 downwards.
AACTTCAATACGCTGATAACTGCGCTCTAGTTGCAAAAACGTTACAGCAATTGGTGAGGCTTTGGTCCTTAAGCTGAACATCGATAAACCCAAAATCATGTACAGGGTGGACCATTTTGGTTGTTTCTATAAGGTATCTAGGAAATAGTGAGAAATATTCAAATGTTGATACTGCAGTCTCGGGTTCTTTTTTTGAAAAAAATATATTGGCGCAAACGGATCGTGGCTATCTTGATGGGTTTCGAAGCTACAGGGGTATTCTCAAATTTTGTACTTTTTGAAGATGTTCGATAGTTTGTTTATTTCAGCCCCAACCACGAAAAAATGAATTATACATTCTAAAGGCACTTATCTGTGTAGAATGCAGTGGCGCAGTCAGACTTTTTTCGAAAAAATTATTTTTTGAGATATTAACTATACTTATGTTTTTTTTTTTAATAGAACCCCCTATATATTTTTAAATTTTCTTATTCAGCTTGGCATGGGCTTCTTGAAAATGTATAACACTCTATATTTACTTTCACTATTAACCTTAATATTTCAATTTTTTCTTAAAATATCCACTTAGTGGATAGTAGGCCGCGCCGAGGAACAAAGTAAACAGTTGTCATGGTGATCGGAACATACCTTTGATGGATGCGGGACATTTCATTTCAACAGATTGATGTATTTTAAATAATAAAAAAATGAGTTAATATGAAAATTTTGAGAAATATATGTTTGAATGTTACATTGAGTCTAACAAACATAAGCAAATGGCAGCTGATTTATATTTTGAGCGGTATCCAGAGCTTGGTTGCTCGCGCTCTGGGTTTGGTTACCCAGCAATTTTTAAAAGGTTAGAAGACAGTTTAATCAATTTTGGATCTTTTAAAATACACACACTTCAATCTGTTGAAATGAAATGTCCCGCATCCATCAAAGGTATGTTCCATGACAACCGTTTACTTTGTTCCTCGGCGCGGCCTACTATCCACTAAGTGGATATTTTAAGAAAAATTTGAAATATTGAGGTTAATAGTGAAAATAAATATAGAGTGTTATATATTTTCGAGAAGCCCATGCCAAGCTGAATAAGAAAATTTAAAAATATACAGGGGGTTCTATTTAAAAAAACATAAGTATAGTTAATATCTCAAAAAATATTTTTTTCGAAAAAAGTCTGACTACGCCACTGCATTCTACACAGAAAAGTGCCTTTAGAATGTATAATTCATTTTTCCGTGGTTGCTGAAATAAACAAACTATCGAACATCTTCAAAAAGTACAAAATTTGAGAATCCCCCTGCAACTTCGAAACCCATCAAGATAGCCACGATCCGTTTGCGCCATTATATTTTTTTCAAAAAAAGAACCCGAGACTACAGTATCAAAATTTGAATATTTCTCACGGTTTCCTAGATACCCTATAGAAACAACCAAAATGGTCCACCCTGTACAGGGTGGGTCAAATTCGACGCTTTTAAATAGAAACACCCTTTTCTATAGGAGATAGACGAAAACTAATATCGGTGTCTGGAGCTCAATTTTCATCAAAAACATGATGGTGTAAACAGCACATCAATATCTGTTACCGTTTCGGAATTACGGGGTGTTTTTCAAAAATGTGCATTTTTAACAAATCGCTGTAACTTTTTTGCTATGGAAAATTTTGAATTTCTATGAAAACATTTCCAAAGCACCTTTTTACGTAAGATTTAATGGTTTAAGTATAATTTTTTTAAAATTAATAATTTATGAGTTATCAACAGAAAAATAGATTTTTTATTTGGGACACCCTCTATATTTTTAATTAACTGAAAAGAATTTAAAATTACCTTTCCAAAAATATAGCACACTTGATATTTTGTTATAATCCCCTTCGAAATACAGAATTTTTAAAAGTTCGCCACTTTTAACTAGTAGGCTTTGGACCCCTTATTGATGATATGCCCTTAATGGAACTGGAAAACATATTTTTCCAGCAAGACGACGCACCGCCTCTAACGCTGAAGTTATCAGCAAATTTTTGCAGCCAATTTCAAGAATAATTGAATAGCTAACCAAGATCCCAGCCGTTGGCCGTCAAGGCCGCCTGACTTAGTGCCCATGGATCTAATCCTATGGATATATTTGCGGAAGAATAAAGGTTCCTTATTCTTCCTTATAATCTACACAAGAATTAGAAATACTTAGCAGTTATGAGAGGGTTCACCTTTCACCCCCACTGAGTTAAAGAATTCCGCGAGAAATGTTTTAAAACTGCCCCGTCTGTCCATAACAGAAGACGGTCGATATGTCAAACAGCAAAATCTCATGTCTTGGTTTGCTATTTATTTTTATTACCGATTAGATATAATATTTTAAATGTGTTGATGTTAGTTAAATATATTTTAAATTGTTATAAAACTCTGTATTTCTCATAGCAAATATTATTTTCCTTTTAATTGATGCTTTGAAGCTAGATTTTTTTTGCATTACAGCCAGTGCCGTTCAAAGCCTACTTATTTAAAGCGGGCGAATTTTTATATACTCTATATCTCGAAGACGAATCGAGCAAAATATAAAGTGTGTTATATTTTTGGAAAGGTAATTTTAAATTATTTTCAATAAATTAAAAATATACTGGGTGTCCCATATAAAAAATCAAATTTTCTGTTGATAATTCTTAAATTATTAATTTTAAAAAAATTATACTTAAACCATTAAATTCTGCATAAAAAAGTGCTTTGAAAATGTTTTCATAAAAATACAAAATTTTCCATAGCAAAAAAGTTACAGCGATTTGTTAATAATGCATATTTTTGAAAAACACCCCGTAACTCCGAAACGGTAACAGATATCGATATGCGGTTTTCACCATCATGTTTTCGACAAAAATTGAGCTCCAGACACCGATATTAGTTTTTGTCTATCTTCTATAGAAAAGGTGAATTCCATTTAAAAGCGTCGAATTTGACCCACCCTGTACACTCCAACGGAAAATTACAACAATTCTATAGAAAAGGTAAATTCCATTTAAAAGCGTCGAATTTGACCCACCCTGTACACTCCAACGGAAAATTACAACAATGCTATAAAAATCTGAGAACGGAAAACTATTGGAATATGTAGCGGAATTCAATTACCTCGGCAGTTAGATTTCGGAAAAGGCCGATATCGACTTTGAAATTCAGCACAGAATTAGCAGCGCCTCAAGAGCAGTCTGAAAATTAAAAACAGAGTTTTCTACAATCGCGACAAAAACAAAACTTGCAGTGTGCCGAGCAATAATAAGCCCCACCATGTTATATGGAAGCGAAACCTGGGTGTCGTACCGCTGGCACATAAATGCATTAAACAAGTTACAATAGAGACATCTTAGACAACTCTTAAGATTCAAACGGTTCCATCATGTCTCAAACGTATCGATCCTTAAAACAGCTAGCTGCGAGAGCGTTGAAGTCATGATTACTAAATCCCGCTTAAGGTGGACTGGTCACGTATCCAGAAAGAAAACTGTCTACCAAAATCTCTTCTTTACGGTGAGCTTGTAAAGGGTAAGAGGAAACCGAATGGACAACTCAAAAGGTATAAGGATATTTTCCACGAAAACTTAAACCATCTTCTGATGCGTGTCAAATACTCGTCAGTGAGTAATGGCAGTAGTAGTAGTAGTGATATTTACAAGAGGAACTACTAAAGTCAACTGAACATTTTTTAAGGTAATATATGGGTTTTTGCAATGACTAAAGAATACAAGGACCAACAACAACCTATACCTGGATTAAACTATTTCTTCTTCTTGTTTTACTTATTTGAGATCTAATCGATCTGTTAATTTTACGGTTGCCTCTGTAGGAGTTCTTGGGAGATGGACTGCCAACTGTCTTTCCATCTTTTTGGAGGTCTTCCCGGCTGTCTCTTACCCATGGGTTTCCCTTCAAGAGCTATGCGTGGTTTTCTTCAATGCGTTTTACGTATGCGAACCATCGTCTTTTTCTTTGCCTACCCCATCTCACTACGTCCTGTATTCCACATTGTTGTCTGATTTTTTTTCCATAACAAGGGGCCGTCCTCTGCCGGAAACACTGCGACCTGTGAGGCCTATTGTGTTTGTCCCCCTTCTATATCTGCACCCATTCTCCTATCCCTGTGCCCTGCACTAGCTTATGCAGGGCCTTGATAGGATGGGAGCATAGTTCCTCAGGTTCTAGCCTAGCTTTCCCAAATAAAAAGTGTCGCTTGCGATCCACAGCCTCGCAATGACATATTATGTGCTCCGCTGTTTTAGGATCTTTATCGCAGAGTCTGCAGCAAAGACTTCCTTCAAGAGGCCTGTTGTAATCCGCACTTTATTGCTGCTAAGCATTAGCAGTTCTTTGCGGTTTTAGAGCTAGGTCCTTGGATAAAAGCCTTGCTGTGCCTGTGCCCCTGTCTGTTTCTCCAATGGACATTGTGCTTTTCCCTGATCCAGAGTTTTAGTGCACTACAAGCCATATATACATTTGGGTATTCCCAGTACTGGCTCTGGACCTAGATAGGATGCCGATGATCCCTGCCTAGCTAGCTCATCGGCTTTTTCGTTGCCTTGGATGCCGCTGTGGCTCGGCACCCAGAATAATTTAATTCTGTTCCTTCGTGCCAGAGCTCCCAGTTGACCCAGGCATTCCAAAGACGAGTCTCGACGATACCTTTGGGTTCATAAGCGCCCCAAGTGCCGCCTGACTGTCTGAGCATATATTGATGAGCTTACCTGAATAAGCTCTTCTATTGTTTTCTTTTGCACATTGTAGCATGGCGAAGATTTCTGTCTGGAATACGGTTGAATGTTTACCCAAGGAAAAGGATAAGCTTGCCCTTGGTCTTTCCCCAAATACTCCAGCTCCTGTTCCTTCAACGGTCTTTGACCCGTCTGTATACCAGGTTAGTCCATCCTGAAGGAATGTTATATCTGTCCACATTCCTCGATCCATTTTGTTCACCTTTGTTGTCTGATATTTATGTTTCTAATTCTGTCTCTTCTAGTCTTCCTCATTATGGTTCTTAGGTTCTTCATTTCAGCGACTCTTAACATGCTTTTCATATGTCATTATTGATCTGATGCAGGTCTTATAAATTTTAATTTTGCTGTCTGTTCGCATGAAGGGGTTTGTCCACACTATTTGTCTCAGACTTCCTGACATGGCCGTTGCTTTGTTTATCTGGCTTCTCAGATCTTACTCTAGATCATGGTAGTGCGACATAGATATGTCGCACGTATAGGAATAGATATTCCTAGGTATCTGAACTGTGATACTAGCTCAATAATTTTGTTTTCTACTAGCAGTTTGCATCTTACCGGCTCTTTAGAGAAAGTTAAGCATTTAGTTTTTTTTTCTGTGAAAAGATTGAGTAAGAAGGGACTAAGGCTGTCTCCTTGTCTAATGCCTCCTGGTGTTGGTATGTGTCCTCGTGTTAGATTATTCCCTGCTTTCAATTGAGTTGTGTTATCGATATTTAGCTTTCAGATCATTTGTGAAAAACTATTCCTACCTGGAATAAATTCAATTACTGTGAAGAAGCGTCCATTTAATGTCATTCCATCCGAAAATTCAGCATGAAAGCTGAAATAACACACACTTTCCCGTCAATTGGCAAAGTACATTTTGTATTTCGTCTCATTTCCAGTGTTTCGCCGTTCCCGTTTTTATTCCAGCAGCTTCCATCTGTGTCCTTGATATGTCACAGAGCTCTTTGGAAATGGCCAAACAATATTTTATTGAAGGCGCTGTTTGATTGGCTTTACTGAGTGCACAAACGAAAATTAGATATTATTTTTCGCAATATTTTCCTTTCACTTCTATTACAGTTGGTTGATTTTTTTTCAGAGAAATACGAATATATAGAGTTGTTAAACAGGTTCTGAATATAGGTTCTTGAAATAGGTTGTCATTACAACGGCTCGTTCTGGAACACTTACAGCACCTTGAATCTTTTTCGCAATCCCTATTTTATTGTTGATGGACTCTTCGATATATCCTTCCGCAATCCTGCGTGTCTTTTTAACGTTGTCATATATGTTCACTCCTGTATTAGCCAGTAATGTAGCAGATGATCTTCTCATACAATGGCCAGTGTATTATTTAGGATGTTGTAGGCCCAAGTATTTGCGGAAGATCTTCCTGAATAATTTTTCCTTAAAATCTGACTTGCTGGTTGATAATTCACTATTTTATCGTTAAAAAATCGCGGTTTATCTAAATGACGTCTTAATGTCAATGCTATTTATTATTTACAAAAAAAAACGCACATCCATATTGCATAGTAACATAAACGCACCCTGATAATTTATTAATTCGCAACAATGAATGTAGAACTGGTAGATCCTTGTAAATCAATTATTCTGCAGAGATTGGACATGAAACAGTTCTGCTGTTGGATAAAATTTTGTATGGCACTCGCGTGTTATAACATAGAAGTCACTTGAGGGCTAAACATTTCCCAGCGTAACTTATATGTAAGACAGCACAGTAGTATCATAAATAACTATTATTTCTAGAAAAACGAGATACAAATGATAATGCCACTCAATGAACACGTTTTTTTGTAAAATAACTCTTCAAACATTTGCTAAAACGGTTTTGGGACAAGATAGCTTTTGCAACTTGAATCTCAATTAGCAATATATTTTAATCACATACATCAAATCATGCTAACATAAATATATGGTATATATTTATGTTAGAGCGTCATAAGTAAAAATAAACCTATCGTAAACAATTGAGCATAAACATATAAACACGAACGATGAAAATCCGTTGTTACAAGACCTTGTAACAAATTCAATTTAAGCCAATAACCTGAAATAAAGGCCTGTGATTCATAACCTTTTTAGTACAGGGTGTCCCATTTTCGCGTTTTACAGGATATCTCGTTTATGAGTATAGGTACAAAGATACTCCAAGCGTCGTCAAAAGAAAAGAAAATTTAAAAAAAAACGATTTTTCGCTTAAATTTTGAGAACAACTGGATCTCTGTAAATTTAATCTATTACCTGTGTTGCCATACATATTATGAAGATATTATCTTTTTTAGCTAAAAATTAAAATAAATTCCAAAATTTATTTTCATTTTTTTTAGCGAAAAAAAACTTCTTAAGTTTGATTTTCACCATTTTCACGCGTCTGTTACCCGTTGATACGATGCACAGTGCTTCGACAAAAATCGAAAAAAAAGTTAAAATTTACTAATATCTGAATATGTAATTTTATACTTATAGCAATGTTCAACCATCCTGTATATTATTTTTCATAAACAGCGTTTTTTGTTAGCAAATATTTTCTCTAAAAATAAATTTTGCGATCATTATCTTATCAGTGAAAAGAATAACATTCATAGTAGTTCCGTATATTATGGAGTTAAACGGTACGTACTTAATTGAAAGCCATTATGGATATTGTTAAACAAGGTATGTACTTTAAATTTATTTCTAAACAAGTTCGTGATTGTTTAGTTTTTATTTATTTTTTAAGATGATTTCCTAAATGGGTATAAAAATTTTACGTTTTCAAACTTCAAAAAGACATTTAAAAAAAAACATATCAAAACATATCGTATTTATTGAATATTTTTGTTGCCATATTCATACACTTTTTAATTTTTGTATAGTTCACCTGCGTCTGCTTGCGACGAAGTTTATTTTACAATACTTTTCAGATGGAGTAAAATTGATAAGCAATGCCGATCTGGTTAATACTTGGCTTGATCATAGAGACAAGAACTCAAAATTATTTGTATTTCAAAAAATGTGTTCTTTATTAGATATTGATGAACCTTCCAGTCAAACGAGACACCACTTGTGCCTGAAAAAGCCCACTATGTTGGAGCGAAACGTCGAATAAAAAAGTTTCCATCTTCAATTTATTATAAAACCTCATACCCAAGAAAAGGAAAAACTATTATATTGATATGGTCTATTAAAGAGGTAACTATTAACATCCGAACCCCTCATACCAACAAAAAGAACAGTAACAACACGAAAAAGTAACATATTAGAAAATGATGTACAGAAATATCTTACATGTGAGTATACTTCTTCATCTACCTGTGATTTGGATACTATAAATTTGGAAGATTCTGTCAGCAGTGATTCTTCTGAATCAGAGTAGTTGTAGTTACGATCTATGTATTTTGTTGTCCTAAAGTAAATTTATAGTATCTTAAGTTTTTTTTTTAATTAAATATAACATTAATCTTTCTTTTTCATTAAAGAAAAACATTTTTATCTTATATTAGGCTTATATTATAGGAATCATATTCTAATGTTGTTTCAATTCTTTTTTATCACAGGGATTTATTTAATACTTACACCGTTTTCATACTATAAATTATTATTTCCTTAGATGGAACACAGCTCCAGCATTTTTATTATTTATAAGATTTTTTTTTATAAACGTGGGACTAAGAACATCATCATTTAGTACAATGAGAGTACTCATCATTTGCGTCAAATAAACCTAGTTTGAATAAATTGCCTACAATAAAAGAGAAGTTTTGCATTTTTGTCCTCTAGAGCCATATGTTCGAAGCACTGTGCGATGGTCCGACGGCGCTCTGATTGGTCATAGCGTTTTCGCGCCACTTTTCATCCGTAAATTTTTTACTCCAACCTGTCAACGGAGAAAGATCGTACGATAACGGAACATTTTGACACTTTTTGACAAATATAATCTAACCTTAATAAAAATATAATAGTACAAGAGCTAGCACCGTCAGGAAAACAGGGAATTTTAAGAAAGCTGGTCTGGATGCCGGTAAACTACTGCCGTTCACTTCTGCGCATTACATCTGTACAGGGTATCCCATTTTCGTGTGTTTTATGAAATTTCTCGTTTATCAGTAGAGATACAATGATGTGATTTTCACATTACTTTGCTACTTTTTTATGAAACTAAATATGCTACACATAGGTTTGTCCTAGCCTCCTTAGTTCCTGAAATACAGAGCGAATTTGTGATGCGTAGTAGTGAACAGATGTTGAATACAGATATGTTGCGCAGTAGTGAACGCAACGTCTACCGGCAGCTAAACGGTCCGCACTCTGTTCAGGAGAGCATAGCAAAAGAGATTATATTAAAGAACCAGCTTTCTTAAAATATTCTCTCTCGAAAACGTTGCAAGCTCTTAAAAAAGAAATGAAAATATAAAATGACACCAATCGGAAGCAAATCGTATATCCGATGAACGGAGGCATGAAAATGCTATAAATTTAAAAACTGTGCAATTTTCTAACCAATCAAAGTCTTCAACCAATAAAATTAATATCGTATCATCGTATCGTCGGACAACGGATGCATGAAAATCAAGCTTTAGACGTGTTTCTGGGGTCGAAATATACTACGTCATAATTAATATCTTAGGCTACCTCTACGTTTACTTATTTCTCTCAGTTTCAGATTAATTGCAAAGATTAATTGACAGCACTTAAACAAACCGCCCATTTTCGAAAACGAGAAAATTAGAACATGTCAAAATAAATTAATGATGGTTTCGCGTGAACCGCCTGTCATCTGAAAGAAATTCCGATATTAAAACATCATTTATTTTCTATTACAACCTGAGGAATGAAGCATATGTTTTGGATAATTCGTATAAAACCCTTCAGTCAACAACCCTAAGCGTGCATTATTAGTTTCTTCGATTTTTTTTTTTAGATACAGGGGGTCCTTTTTGTCCGGAATTGTATTCCGGAAACTTCGGCAGTATATTCTGCAGATAAAAATAAGTAAAAAAGTTCATATAAATGTATGTCCTAAAATGCTTAGTTTCGGAACTACATGGTGTAGAAGTTTCATTTTTATTTCGATTTTTTTCAAATACTTCATGAAGTAACGTCAATATTTGGATGAAAATTGGTGCCTGGAAGCACAGAATATCTAGCTACGCAACAGAAGCCTCGTTACATGTATAAAATTGTAGGTAGCAAAAGGAGACAGGCTTTTAAAGCCTGTCTCCAAATCAGATATTTTGATGTGGTAGTTTCGCTACTACATAATAGAGGGCAATAAATTTAAAAGAAAACAGTTTTCTACAAACAAAATTTAAAAGAATTTTGTGCAGTGTTGCCATTGTGTAATTCATATCGTAATACTTCCTGATAAAGCCTACCTTCAAATTTGCGACATCATTAAACATTTTTATCATTAATAAATTAAATCTTATGAGCTAAATTACAATCACTTCCTGACGTTTGATTGTATAATTGAATCCTGAATTTTCATTGTAATTCGGCGACAATATAATAAGTATTGTTCTACTATTATGATACCACTTCCTGACGTTCGATTGTGTTCATACCAAGTTCATATCGTATAATCGGGAAAAAACGGCGTTAGCGATGGCTATGAAATGAATATCGCTGTTATTTTATATGTAAATTTATATGGGAAATGTCATCGATCGTCCTTTTCCAGCCAACTGGACGCCGTTTTTTTCGGTATCATACGATATTTGATATATACTATTTTTCATGACATTACAATATTATGGTACCATAAAGCATATCAAGTGATACCATAATATAGTACCATATTACGATACATGGCGTTCGATTGGGCTTAAACTTGGTATACTATATCTTCAGTGACATTGTAATATCATGGTACCATGGAGCATATAAAGTGATACCTTCTATAGTACCATATTTGATGACATAGCAATATTAGGTACATGGCGGCAATAGGGCTTAAACTTGGTATACTACGTATTTTCGGTGACATTGTAATATGATGGTACTATGATGCATATCAACTGGTACCATAATATATTACCATATTATGTACATGGCGTTCGATTGGGCTTAAATTTGGGATACTACGTATCTTCGGTGATATTGTAATATTATAGTACCATGGAGCATAATAAGAGGTACCATAATATAGTATCATATTACGATACCATTTCCTGGCGTTCGATTGGGCTTAAACTTGGTATACTACGTATCTTCGGTTACATTGTAATATGATGGTACTATGATGCATATAAAGTGGTACCTTAATGTAATACCATATTTCAATACCATTTCCTGGCGTTCGATTGAGCTCATATTTGATATATACTTGCGTATTTTTGATGACATTGCATTATTATGGTACCATGAAGCATATCAACTGGTACCATAATATAGTACTATATTACGTACATGGCGTTCGATTGGGCTTAAACTTGGGATACTACGTATTTTCGGTGACATTGTAATATGACGGTACTATGATGCATATAAAGTGGTACCTTAATATAGTACCATATTACGATACCATTTCCTGGCGTTCGATTGGGCTCAAACTTGGTATACTACGTATCTTCGGTTACATTGTAATATGATTGTACTATGATGTATATAAAGTGGTACCTTAATATAGTACCATATTACGATACCATTTCATGGCGTTCGATTGTTCTTAAATTTGGTATACTACGGATCTTCGGTGACATTGCAATATTATGGTACTTTAAAGCATATCGAGTGTGGTATACCATAATATAGTACACACTAATATGATATCATTTCCTGGAGTTCGATTGGGCCCAAATTTGGTATACTTGCGTTTCTTTATAAAGATTTGTTTAATTAATAATTTTAATTTATTTTACGAATTTTAATTTATTGTTCGATGTCGTCATGTCGTGACAGCAACTTTTATGCCGAACTAATATATTATTAATTGTACCTGTGTCACTTTTTAAAATCTACCTAGGTCTATATAAATAACGTGGTAAACGGAAGAAATTTGTTATTATAGTATTTTTTACATTTTTAACATTTTTTGTACTGCATTTTAATAAATTATTTCCATTATTATTAAACTTATATTTCATTACTAACGTTCCAGCATTAATAAATATCACTATCAATCGCCCTGTATATTATTAATCTTAAAGGTAATTAAAGGTTTTTTCTTAGTTAACATTATAAGGTAGTGTATATTCAAAATGTATATGTTTTGTAATAATATACTTAAAACTATTTTAATAGCCAAAGGAATAATTAATATAAGTGTATCTGATAAGAAAAGAAGAATAGAAAGAAACACATACTGCATTATACACAATAAAAAGAATGGGATGCCAATTCAAGTCTTTTTGAATCTGGCAACTGTGCATATTTAGCCGAGCTACAAGGCCGTCGATACAAAACGGAAAGTTCAAAATTTCTAATTATATTCTGACTATGATCTTGTCGCGCCATCTAGTATTCTATTTGTGCAATTTTAGCTCTTTCATTTCGAGTATTTTTCTGTTGCGTAGCTAGATATTCTGTGCTGGAAGTATTTTGATATGAGAAATTTGATTTTGATGTCAATATGACTCCTACTTGTAGAGGGCGCCACCCACATATTTTTAACTGGTTTTAAGAGTAATAACTTTTCGACCGTACCTGTATAAAACTACTGAGTAAAAAAATATACATTTACGAAGTTTTTTACGTAAAAAATGTCTCTTGGTAAAAATCGCTATGAGTAATGGTTCTCGAGATATTTGGAATCGAAATTATCAATACCTATCATAATTGACATAAATTAAACATGTTGACTAGATAGTTATTAGACTGAAATCATAAATTTGTAATGTTTTTTGTGCCAAAAGTTCAACAGAAACTGTTTCGTCATCATTTTTTGCAGAAAAATTTATGGTTAATTTAAAAAAAATAAAAATTCACCAAGTTTATTATTTCAGTGAAATAACTATCTACTCAACGTTAAATAAACACGTTGTTATTCCACTGAAACAATAAAACTCAACGTGTTATATTTCCATTCTAAATATCTTAAGAACGGTTGCTCGTAGCGATTTTTCCAAAGAGATATTTTTTACGCAAAAAGTCACAGAGATGTATATTTTTTCGCTCGGTAGTTTTATACAGGTACGGACAAAAAGTTATTACGCTTCAAAACAGTTAAAACACAATGAAAATAAAATTTCTCATGTCAAAAAACTCCCAGACACCAATTTTCATCCAAATATTGACGTTACTTCAGAAATTATTTAGAAAAAATCGAAATAAAAATGAAACTTCTACACCCTGTATCTCTGAAACTAAGCATTTTAGAACCTACATTTATACATTTTTTACTTATTTTTTATCTGCAGAATGTGCTGCCGAAGTTTCCGAAGTACAATTCGGACCATCCTGTATATGGTAGATGGACTATGGATTAGGTAAACTACGAATGATAAAAACAACTTTTCATCAGCAGCATCTTCAATTATCGATTTTCTCTTCAAAAGTATAAACTTAAACTTACATTAAAGGTAACGTTTCCTTACCACTGTATCAGCTGGAAAACCACCAAACACTTTACTATACTCCTAACTTTACCGCAACTTCCTTAAACTTTGCGAAACTAATCCAATTTCCTCGTTTTCCAATAGAAAAAATGCGGAAAATGCGATTTTCCGACTTTTCCTACGAATTTTTCGTGAAAAAAAATCCTCAACACACCGAACTAGAACCAAAAAATTACAGAAAATTCACCTAACTCAAAATCGAGCAATTCTATCAGTTTTTTTCGAGTTTTCTCGCGGATTTTCCGTGGAAATCGCGTCGACGCACCGTTTTCCTGGCGGGAAAATCAACTACTGAAGCGATGCCGTTCTCAGCACTCTCAGCAGGCCGAGATTTGTCAGTCAGATGTTTTTTCTTTATTATTCTTTCGTTTTTTTTGTCGCACGTCGAAAGCTGGGCGCTCTAGATCCGGATGCTTGTGAAGGTCACGCCAGATTTGTCGTTTCAAGATTGTGTCATTTGTTCGAACACAAATTAGAGTCTCTAAAATTAGCAGAAGTGCAAAAAAACACTATATTCAAAAAAAGTTTTGGAGGGGTATTCTCGAACTCTAAAGAGGCAGTGTTCTATAAATAGAATGTTGCTTTAAGAGTCCATTTCACTAGTCCTAAAAAGTATAGCAAAATAAGCGTTCGGCATTTTACGTTTTATGTAAAACTGGCTAGGTATTTTTACACAAATGACGAAGGAAATTAAAGATAAAGGATTATACTATATCCGTATTGTAGCACATTTTTAGACAACTTCTTTATTTTTAAGATTTTGATGATCAAACATCAACAAACTATTCCTTATGTTTGGACTAAATTTTCTCGAAAATAAAGACATAATTTAAAATTCCGTTACAATGCGGAAATAGATTGAAGTTTTGTGATTACAGTGATATATAATTTATATGGTTTTGTAACAAAATTTTATGGCACGCTCAACAAATAAACAAAGGTGTTTACCCGACCTTTTTTACATTTTACTGCTTTATTATATCTGCCCCTTCGGCCTTGTTTAGACAATTTTTTACCACCGTACAAATACCTCTTCCTAGAGTTATTTGTACGGTGTGTTTACCTTTTTTTAGAATGGGACGAACTGTAAGTAATTTTTAGGCTACTAGTTTTATACATACCTATATAATAATAATATAACGGCTGTATATATATGTATATGTATATATGTATATATATATATGTACATACCTATATACAAAATGACCCAGGCCTCCAAAAAAACTTTTTATCTATTACGTTTTTGGTTTGTGATTTTTATTTCAATTTTTTACATAAGATGGGGGTCATTATAGCGCACATTTTCAAAATATTTTTGTCAACATACAAGGTGATTCAAACCGCATACATATGCTTAATACAGTTCATGAAGATTGAGACATTTAACTAAAATTTGATTGTCTGATGAAGCTACCTTTAAAAGTAATAGGTTTGTAAATAAACGTAATATTCATTATTATGCGACAGAAATCCGATACTGTAGCACACAGATTTGATACTTTTAATGATAAATGCCTTCTATTGAGAGACTAAAAGGTAATTGCCTCGAATCAGAGCCATCATAATACAAGAAGAAGACCGAAAGTCAAATCTTGTCTTATATTTTCAAAAAAACACAATTTTCTCATTAAATATTGATTTTAGGTATAGGAAAAGATATTAATAATACAAGATTAAACAACTATTACATAGTACTTTACAGGAAGCTGATTGCGAACTAACTAAATCGTTACTAATTACTAATTTTAAAAAGTTCTTTTTAAGATCAAAAAAGGTAAAACTAAAACCTAAATTATCATTTGAGATTAATCGGGAAGTTCTAAATAATGTTGCCTATTCTAAACAAGAAAAATGTATTTATAAGTTTTATAACATCTCTAATTAAATTTGGACGAAAATAATATTTCTGTTTGCTGTAGGTAATTTTCTCAGGGAAAATACGTAAATAAAAATGACTTTTTAAGTAAAAAAAAGTCAAAAGGACAAGTTATTCCAAAAAAGGACTGTCCTTTTCAAAAAAGGACAGGTGGCAACCCTAGGTATTTCTGGAATGGAAATTTAATGGCAAATCTACAACTTTAGTTTGAAAATATGTTCCGGCCCCCTATGTTTACAAAAATGTCTAAAATGTGCTTTACCATTGCCTCCATATTCTGAAAAAAAATTGAAAGAAAAGTCACCAACCGCAAACCTAATATTGAACTGTTTCGGAAGCCTGAGTCACCCTGTAAATATTCAAAAGTAACTGAAAGTTTATATAGAAGTAACTGAAAGTTTAAATTGAAAATCGACGTTGGAGCGATTTTCGAAAACTACCTACTAACGTTTCAACATAAGTATATATGGGATATTAATTATATTATTATATTAGACCTTATAACAAAACTCATCTGACGAAAAAGTGTTAATGTAGTATATTAATATGGAGTAAAAAATTTACTAATTAAATTCCTTCCAAAAAACGATACGCCACTGGCCATTAGAACAATCCAAATGCGCCTAGTTGCCGGGCTCGGAAATTTTAGACTTCTCTGTCTCTTCTGTCCTTGTTTGACACATTGGAATGTTTGATACACTTCCAACGAGTATTTATGAATGAGATGTTCGGTCTATCTTTATAATGTCTTTGCTTAGTTCTTTAGGACATGCTGAGTGTGCTGGCCAGTTTGTGCAGATTAGTATGTACTACTAAGCCTGTTACTCAAACACACAGTTTTATAACACATTTTTGTCTACAGTAAACTGAGTGTCATACACATCCACTAATAGTTTCAGTAAATTTTTTGCAATGAAAATATCTGGTTTAACTTTCGTTTGGCTGAAATCAGTTATGTACGAGATATTTGTTTATTTAGTATTTGGAAGCCCTTTTCAATAGTATGTCACAAATATTTTTCTGCGGAAATGCCTCATTTTCAGTTTTTCAACTTTAGAATAGTTGAAATCAGGGCTACTTTCATTTGAAAGCCATTCCGAACAGAAGGCCACAAAAAAATTTTCTAAGGAAATGCATAATTTTCAGTTTTCCAACTTTAGAAGAGCTGAAACCAGTTGCATGAAAACACCGTTTCTGTTTTTCAGTCTAGAAATTTTTCTAAACATAGACCAGCAAAAAACTTCTTGTGGAAGTGTACTTATACGAATTGTAAATTGTACAAAACTATTATAGGTAAATTAAATAAAACTAAACTGTTATAAATTTATATAGAGTCCATAAACTAATGTTGATTTTGAAAATAGCTACACTGAAAAAAATATTGTTCATAATATTAATGAACATTGATTATTACCAAAGACATTATAAAGATCGACCGGACATCTCATTCATAAATACTCGTTGGAAGTGTATCAAACATTCGAATGTGTCAAACAAGGACAGAAGAGACAGAGAAGTCTAAAATTTCCGACCCCGGCAACTAGGCGCATTTGGATTGTTCTAATGGCCAGTGGCGTATCGTTTTTTGGAAGGAATTTAATTAGTAAAGTAAAAGTAAAGTAATTAGTAAAATTTTTACTCCATATTAATATACTACATTAACACTTTTCGTCAGATGAGTTTTGTTATAAGGTCTAATATAATAATATAATTAATATCCTCATATACTTAAGTTGAAACGTTAGTAGTAGTTTTCGAAAATCGCTCCAACGTCGATTTTCAATTTAAACTTTCAGTTACTTCTATATAAACTTTCAGTTACTTTTGAATATTTACAGGGTGACTCAAGTTTCTGAAACAGTTCTATATTAGGTTGGTGACATTTCTGTCAATTTTTTTTTCAGAATATGGAGGCAATGGTAAAGCACATTTTAGACATTTTTGTAAACATAGGTGGCCGGAACATATTTTCAAACTAAAGTTGTAGATTTACCATTAAATTTCCATTCCAGAAATACCTAGGATTGCCACCTGTCCTTTTTTGAAAAGGACAGTCTTTTGACTCTTTTGACTTAAAAAGTAATTTTATTTACGTATTTTGCCTGAGAAAATTACCTAGAGCAAACAGAAATATTCTTTTCGTCCCAATTTAATTAGAGATGTTATAAAACTTATAAATAATTTTTTTCTTGTTTAGAATAGGCAACATTATTTAGAACTTCCCGTTTAATCTCAAATGATAGTTTAGGTTTTAGTTTTAATCTTTTTGATCTTAAAAAAGAACTTTTTTAAAATTAGTAATTAGTAACGATTTAGTTAGTTCGCAATCGATAGCTTCCTGTGAAGTACTGTGTAATAGTTGTTTAATCTTGTATTATTAATAACTTCCTATACCTAAAATGAATATTTAATGAGAAAATTGTGTTTTTTTTTGAAAATATAAGACAAGATTTGACTTTGGGTCTTCTTCTTGTATTATGATGGCTCTGATACGAGGCAATTACCTTTTAGTCTCTCAATAGAAGGCATTTATCATTAAAAGTATCAAATCTGTGTGCTACAGTATGGGATTTCTGTGGCATAATATTGAATATTACGTTTATTTACAAACCCATTACTTTTAAAGGTAGCTTCACTCAGACAAATCAAATTTTAGAAAAATGTCTGAATCTTCATGAACTGTATTAAGCATATGTATGTGGTTTGAATCACCTCTGTACGTTGACAAACATATTTTGAAAATGTTCGGACAAACCAAAAACGTAATAGGGTAAAAAGCTTTTTGGAGGCCTGGGTACTCTGTATATAGGTATGTATAAAACCAGTAGCCTAAAATTATATTTACAGTTCGTCCCATTCTAAAAAATACACAATCGTACAACTAACTCTAGGAAGAGGTATTTGTACGGTGGTAAAAAAAATTGTTTAAACGAGGCCGAAGGGGCAGATATAATAATGCAATAAAATGTAGAAAAGGCGTGGTAAACACTTACGTATTTGTTTGAGCAAAATTCCTTTAGAATATCGTATATATACGACCAAAAATATGACGCAATTTTAAAAAAAATGTCACTTTCTGGCTTATAATAAAGTTTCAAATGCAACGTTTATATTCAAATTTGTTATGATTTTACAACAGTTAAGTAGTAATTGAGTCGAATTATAATTCAATTACCGGCTACTACGTTCCTGTTTTAATAGCTCAAAATTCAACAAATATAATTAGAAATTATTTTTAATTGTGGAGAGGCTCCCTTGTGGGACGCCTATGTAACGGCGATTACGGCGCAGCGGAAACAATACCTACCTGTGAAAAGACAAATTCGGGTAATTTGAGCTTATTTTTCCACACATTTGACACTGTCGTACCATATTGAAAATTCGCAGATTCAAAAGTACGTTAAACAAAAGCAAAAACTACTGAAAAACACTGAAAAGTTCACTTCGGACTTGATTCCGACTACAAACACACCGTAAGCTAAACGTAGTACGCTATAACGGACCAATGGTCGTTGCGAGGGGTGGTGGGACGGACGGCTCATTTTCATTCTGGAAGACTAGCAGCGACGTTGCCAATAGTTCTAGACGTTTCAGCACATTAAACAATAAACATGTCCTTTAATAGTAACGCATATATCCTCTGGTTAATCACGCATACATCTTTAAAAATAAACTATTAATTTAATTAAGAAATTGAGATTTATTGATATCCGGTGAAGGTTTTAAAGTCACCTTTTCTACAAATCAAACTAAGCAGATAGGCGCAAATTTGAGATGTGGCAATGTCGCCTTCTCTATCTCAGTTGGTTTTTACAGTACGTAGTCAACCTCCGATTGTTTGATCGGGTTAAAATGCACAATGTGATATCTGTTCTTCCTAAATCTATGTTATTAACTGTTGTTTCATTTGGACAATGATTTTTTTCATTAATATAATGATTTGTTAATCATAGATCGATGTCCGATTTATTAATAGTATGAATCTAATTTCATCAATATAATGAAAATCTGGTTATTAAATTAATGTAAGATTTTCATTAATATAATGAAAATTCTTTATTTTAGTGCTGAAACTTTAATAAACACATGTTCATTATATTAATGTACTAAATCATTGATTAATGAGTTGTACATTGTGACAATGAACAATGTTATTAATACAACGAACACACTACATTATATTAATGTACGCGGTTATTAATATCATGAATAAAATATTAGGGCTTAAATGTCCGCCATGTTGATCGGTTACTTGGCGACCCTTTAATAACGTCTGTGTGGTTGAGTTATTCAGTGAGGCTTTAGTTTCATTAGAGCGGTAAGTGTTCTCTTCAATATTTTAAATATTTTAAATAAAAGTCCTATCGTATTGTAGTTAATTTGTTGTGTTGTCAAATCAAATTCCGCTGTGTGATCTCTGGTGTGGGTATTCATTAAAACAGCGGTTTCCAAATATGTTTCAGAAGATAAAAACACAAAAAGAAGAAAAACATAGTAACAAGTCGAGGCATGGAACTGATTATGGTAAATCTGAATGTTCTTTTTAATATTTGGCATTTTAATTTATTTGACATACGTCTTTTTAGAACCGGAAGAAGATGCTGAGATCTGCCTTCAAGCCCTCAAATTCGACAATTTAACATCGGACCCACTTGATGCGACTTGGAAAGCCTGTTACAAATTCGTCTAGACGTTATCAAAGTCTAAGGATACAGCTAATATAATGAAGAAATGGTCTTTTATAGAAATCCTCTGTGATATCGACTGGTAAATTAATTTTCTTATTATAATTTACCCTAAAATTAATAATAACATTACTATTCTCTTCGTCGATTCGATTTTTTTAATTTTTAATTTGTATATGCTATATCGAGTTTAATAAATTATTATTAGTTTATTGCACTTGTTTTTTATTAATAATCCCTAATGGAAAAATTTACTGTGCTGGTAAGTAAGTCGGCACTATTAGTAATTTTGTTACCTTTGTAGCTAAGGGCTTGTTCAAATGGAAATCTATTTATAGTACAATTATTTCAGGTAGATGGCTGGGAAATGACTATCAATGACATTTCATATCAATGACAGCGATCTTCATCATCGATTATACGGTGTAACAAGAGTTACTAATAGTGTCGACTTTTAAATGTATAACTAAATAGGTTATGAAATTATTTCATGGTATTAATGATTACGGTTCATTAATACAATGAAATTATTTCATTGTATTAATGATACTTTTCATTAATATAAGGATTTAGGTACATTATATTAACGAAATCTGTTCATTGTACCAATGAATATGTTCTTCAAATTAATGAACTTAAAGTTCATAGAGTTAATGAATTACTTTTCATTGTGCCAATGAAATCGTTCATCGGCTCAAAATTAATGATTTAATTCATTATTAATGAACTTTTTCATTATATTTATGTCGACTTTTGGTTCAGTGTATTAACTGTCACTAGAAAATTGCCATGGCGACCAAACCACAGACCAAACCAACCATCTCGATTGCCATTTTATTGAAAAATTGCCTTTTATTCAAAATCTGAGCCAGAAGAGCCAGATAGGTATAGGAAACCCTAATATAATTTGAAAGAGCATTTAAATCTGCTTCTATTTATACCGTATGATAAAAAAACGGCGTCAGCGATGGCTATGAAGATTGCGGTCATTTAATATGTAAATTTATATGGGAAATGTTATCGATCGTCATTTCCCAGCCAACTGGACGCAGTTTCTTTTTTTTGGTCATACGGTATTTAAAAATATAGGGTGTTGCGTTTTTTGAAATATCGAAATTTTTATGTAAAGTAAATATTTATTTATTTTAGATAAATATTTTTTTTTCCCAGATGTTTCAATAGAAGTGACAAGTTTTCAAATGCAGTGCCTATTATTCCTATTTTATTTCTTGTCATGCTAACGCCTTCAAATATTCAAAATAAAAGTTTTTTGGGCATCGGTATATGGTGAACAGGTGGGAGAATATTGAATATCCATAAACTTTTTAAAGTTCATGGAGGGTTGCAAAGTATTTAGGAAGATAAATCAAATTTTGTCAACTTCAAGGCAATAACTAAAAGAAAAGGACATGGATCCCCTCTTTCTCGAGATAAATGGCTTAAATTCACCGACAAAAAAGAAAATAAAAATGAAAAAATATCATTGTAAACTGAAAAATTCGGGTCTAAAATAGTTTGGGTCTAAAAAAAAGTGAAAATATAGTTCAATTTTTTCCTAATAAGTCTAAAGGGTACAAACCTAGTGAGGCATTTCATCACGATGCTAGCCGCGATGCGTACACTAAGTGCGCCAGTAAGGCCGTCTTCAAGACGGGCCTTACTGGGGGACAGGGCCTTACTGACTACGGGACAGGTCTTTAAAACAGTGCTTAAAACGTGCGCGTAGGATGCATCGTTATGAAATGCCTCACGTATACCTTCTTAAACTGTAGCCTCACTATTCTTAGGGTACTATGTTTGTACCCTAAGAACGAAAAATCAAAACGCGTTTCTATGGCAATATTTATTTTCGTTTTCATTCTATGATAGCTTATTATTCATAGAATGTTAATTAACGTCATATTTCTTGTTGTTTTAAAATGTTGAAGAAGCACAAAATTTATTTAGTTCAATCCTACGGAAAGGGTGATAATATTTATCGGAAAATGTGATTCTTTAACAGCAAAAAATATGACGCTAATAAAAATTAATAATAATCATCTATCAAAACATGAAATCGAAGTTATATTACCGTAGAAACGCCTTTTGATTCTTAGCACTTCTAGAAAAAAATCAACCATATTTTCATGTTTTTTTTAATTTTCTCTAAAACGGTATTGAAATTTCGAAAATTATATACGGGATTAACCATTTTTATAACAAGCAAAATTTTTATGAAGAATGGATTTTTCTCAAAATGTCAATAATGCCAACTGCAATCCGGGACATACTGTAGGTATCCTATTTGTTTAGAATTGCTTGTAAGAGAAGTATCACCAAAGTTTTAATCCAAACCATCTTATAGATTTCACAAGGAAAGCTTACATCTTCCATTTTAGACAAAATAGATTTAACTACCTTTTTTCTATTTTCATTTCAGTTTCCCTAGGAATCGAAGTTTGTTGCTGATAAGCAAAATTCCCCGTGAAACTACGTCACAAACAAGTTGCTTTGAAGTAGTTCCGTGGGCGGATTCCTGTTTTTCCACTTTCTCATCCCATTTTTTTTGCAGACTTAAGCAAAGGGACGAGTTTCTAAAGAAACTTTGAAACTTATCTTGTTTATTTCTGATGATTTATTTATTTAGGAAAGTGATGAGTTTAATTTTAAGCCTGGTTAATTGGATTTCGCACAAAAAAACTTTTAATTAAAAATGTAGTTTTAGGAACAATTTAATTTTCATTTTTTTTTTCAAATCAGTATTATTTTATTATATAGGGTCAACCGGGGTAATTGTAAACAGGGGTAATTGTAAACGCTGCCTAAAACCATTTTAAATGTTATACCGCTAAACTTTGCGCGGCGACATTCTTTGAGAAGGAGCTTCCCCATTGACCACTAGGTATTCAAAGGGATCGGCGATGGATCGTCTCTATAGACGACGTTGGTTGGCCTTAGATACAGATGTGCTTCCTGACACATACATATAATAATACTCTGGTCGCGGATTTTCATCGTTTAGCAGAAGCTGTAAAAAAGTGTAGCGTGAACAAGTTCACTCATCAAGGTAAGTGCGAATTTGGTATGTGTTTTAGGTTATTTTAGGCACGTATTCTTTCCTTTACTTACTGATGTCCAACACGGGCTTCATTTACGATTCCGTAACCCTAACTTGAAGAGCTGTTTAACACTTACCACAGATCATTTGTGCAACACTGGCGGCAAAAGCTAACCGTTCCTTTTGGGCCGTACAACTGTACATTAACGGCAAAAACACCTTTTAATGACTTTTTAATATTTCAGATGCCGCCGAAAATATGTGCGCACGACAAATGGGCCGCGACGATCCACTCATATTACAAAAAAAGAGCTCCCTTCATATAACTGCCGTCCAACAGATCGCCAACAGCCACAATAAAACTTACAGGCAGGCACAGGAATATTATAATGTGCCTATAGCGGTAATTTCCCAAAGGATAAATGGGCGCAAAACTTCCATGGACTCTACCGGTCCAGGTCGCAAAACAGCACTTTCTGCCCAGCTTGAAGCTAGGGTCCGTGCGGCCATCGCGTCTCTGTTGCTATGGACGCGAAAGGACGCCGCCTACCCTCTGTCGACACCCGTAGCCTGACAAGGGACTAGTTGCTAACCCGTGTGTCCTCAACATTATATCAATCTAATCTAGGTACGTCACCACCTTTACACACGACACCTGTCTTGCTGTTCAATAATCTTCCAGGGCCTGGACGGGAAGACTTGCGTATTCATCCCTCTTTCCCTACGAACGACCAAACAATGGGCATTTCGTGTTCATCAAACGCGCGGAGGATTCTGATCCGAGCAAACTGCCTCAGGGGAAAGAAGCTAGGAAGCCGGACATAATTTACAAGTTTTATGATGACCTAAGACAAACTTTGTCAGACCTGGACATTGAGTCTGAAGAAAAAGGGGGCTTTATATATAATGCAGATGAAACAGGCTTTAAAAGTGACCCTAGTCGTTTACGAGCAATAGGCGAAAAGGGCAAACCTTTAAGTAGAGTTTCAGGGGGGTCAGGTAGGGAATCTACCACTGTCCTAGCATGTGTGGGAGCGGATGGTTCCTTTCTGCCACCTTTAATTGTGTTTAAGGGTGCCGGAATACAAGCAAGGTGGACATCACAGCAGGCATATCCTGGTACATTATATACTGTTTCAAAGAATGGGTGGATGGAGGAGCCCCAGTTTTTCACTTGGTTCACCAAAAGCTTTATACCTCCACTTCATTTACGGCAGTA